>NC_092337.1:239155500-240381000 GCF_046630445.1 Rutidosis leptorrhynchoides
ATCCACAAGATTGTGCGGATGCGCATCCAAAGCCCTAAACTGCCATATACGGCCTATGACACGGGTATAGTCACACCCTATGCTCCTATACCATCTGATGCGAGTTTCGTATACTTGCACAGGGGTCCGGTACATTCTAGAAGAATGTACGGTATAATCAATTCGGATTCTCTTCCTTAAATAACGAAAGTTAGTTAAGGATAAGATTGCATTTAATTAGGGAAGATATTCTACCGAAACCCTAATTCGTGAGCCTATAAATACATAGCTCATAAACCCTAACGAATACAGACATTCACTCGTTTACTCATACATAAACCACAGCATACAAATGTCTATCGTACGAACAAAGCTTCATACGATCTATAAAGACTTTCAGGTATGTATCGAACTATAAAACCTTCATGTCTTTGGGCCACTCAACCTCGTATACTAGGTTGTTGGTGGACTCTAAAATCGGCCACCCTGTCAGAATCAAAACGATACTGATATGGGTTATCCATGACTAAGCGTCGGAGGTTCGAATGTTGTTAGTCCTTAAACCCCTTTATGCACTCAAGCGTAGGTTCACCTTGACCCCGTGAAAATATGCTTGATCATTTGGCACCATCCGTGGGACCGGTTATATGAAACAAAGAAGATTGGAATTTATGTTGTATATGATTTATTGTACGTGCCTTTTTCCATAAAGCTTTTTTGTTTAACTAATCGGTCACTTTCAGGTTTTTATTGTTAGCAAGAATGGGTGGAGGAAGTAAGGGTGCAAAGAATCAAGGGCGATCGGACTCTTCAGGAAGTCCAGGGTTTCAAACACCTACGACGACTGTTATGAACACACCGTCGATGCTGCCAACACCAACCAAAGGTACATCAAAGCCTCCATCAACACCAAGTGTTGGAACAGGGCCGGTTACATCAGAAACTCTCCTGAATGAGTCATCTAAGGGATGGTGGCACACTCCCGATGGAAGTTTACTAGAAACGGGAACTGGTTTTAAGCCATTCGAGGATCTGTCACTAAAAATCCTGAGCTTTGGTTCTCCAAACGAATCGGTTCCACCAGGCTTTAAAGTTAAAACTACCTTTGTGGGTACAATACCAATTATCACCTCGGTTGAACCTGAAAAACCGATTGAAAGGGTCACTACGGAGAAAGCTCAGGAAAGAATCAGGCAGATGGGTCTAAGAAATCCAGATGGCTCATACATCATGCTGACACCACAATAAGGGTCAACGGCACGTGTGGCTTTGCAATCAGTCCATACTGTTGCAAGCAATCAATATAGCAGAACGCACTATGCCGTAACCCTGTCAAATAGCTTCATATCTCAATTACAGCAAGTTGCGCCACCACACTTGGCACCCGCTTTCAATGAGCCAGCGTGGGTACAAGAGTTTATGAGCAATTGGTTCGCAGTGATGCAAGGGCAAAAAGCTAAACAAAGTCTTGAGTTAGCTCCTACAACAGAAAAGTTTGTGCCGCACATCACCAATCATCCCTTCACAGTCGCACCGGTGTTGCCTCTAACACTTGAAAGTTATGATGGGTTATCAGATCCGGATGACTTTTTACAAAAATTTGAAGGAACCGCAAGAACACACAGTGGGGGTGATGCAGTAGCATGCCATATGCTACCAATAGTGTTGCAAGGAGTGGCAAGAGAATGGTTCAATAATTTGCCATCCCAAAGCATTACAGGTTTTGCGGATTTGCGCTCAAGGTTTTTATTGAACTTTCACAATTTGTGCACACGCAAAAGAACACATGTCGAATGTCATGACATTAAGTAGAAATTGAAAGAGAGCTTGGGAGAAATAATAGACAGATATACCAAAGAGGTGGCTAAGATACAAAACTTGCCAGAAAGCCAGAAGGTATTCGGCTTTAATCATTGTATAGATACTGACAGAAACCTGTCTTTATTGTTACGAAGAAGAGTGCCAGAAACTTTCGCGGAAGCTGTAAAAGAAACGCATGATTACATGCGGGCACAAGAATATATAAAGCAGAATTGCAGAAATACCTCTTCAAACATGGACATCGATGATGATTATTATCGAGTGAAGGGAAGAGGTTCGGAGCTGGGTAAACGTTATGGTGGTAATGGCCAACGTAGGGGTGGTACCTATCATAATGATAAGTATCGCAAGTTCAACAACAATAAAGGGGGAGGAAGCCAGAGGTTAAAAAGCAGCCATGCTGAAAATGTTGCGTTAATAAAAGATCTCACCAAAACACCAAAAGAAATTTTAGCTACAGAGGCAGTGTGCAAAAGCTTCGAACCCCAGTGCCTTTGTCAAAGTATTATGGAAACAGATACAGAAGCAAATTTTGTGATTTTCATGATGATTACGGTCATGAGACCAATGAATGTCGGCACTTAATTGAAAGAGTTGTTGCTGAACTCAAAAAAGGAAGATTGCAACACTTGAAGAAAAGCGCAAGAGCACAAGCCGACAAGCCAAAGGGAGAAAAAGAATATACGTGCCAAAAAATGAATGAGGGAAAGGAAATGGATAAAACCATAAACATGGTAACCAGCGGACGGATAAATCACAGGGGCAAGTTAGAGGTATCTGAGGAATGGGAAAAAACTCCCATCACATTCTCGTCCATAGCACAGGAACCCTTGGATGCGCCCATTATAATTAAAGGACGTGTCAAAAGTTACGGGTACATCATCAAGCGATTGCATGTAGACACCAGTTGCGGTGTTGATATAATGTACGAGCACTGTTTCCGCTTATTACCAGGGGCTGTGTGAGCCAAGCTAGTGGCTCCTAACACTGCGTTATCAGGATTTTCTGGTGAGTCCGCATGGCCAATCGGGATCATTGAATTAGAGCTGGAGCTGGTGGACGATGATAATAAGGAATTAGTGAGAAGTACGATAGTAGAATTTGCCGTCGTAAGGTCCTACTCAAAATATAATTCAATGCGTTTTTAGGGCGCACGACTTTGCAAAAATTAGCAGCTATCCCTTCAACGGTACATGGCCTTATCAAGTTCCCAAAACCGCTAGGGATTGCAACGATAAGGTCAGAAACACAAGATGCAAGCATCGCGGCCATAGAACAAGCAGAGCAGCAGCCTAGTGAGACCGTGCAAATTCGAAGCTGCATGATCATCCCAAACTCGCGAGATCCAGAACAGAAAATTAAAATTGGCGGAGGATTGTCTGATGAGACAAAGTTTAAGCTTCGTAATATATTAGCTTCTAATACAGACGTCTTTGCATGGAAAGAAGCGGACATGACGGGTGTACCAAGGGAAATTGCTGAGCACAAGCTTAACGCGAATCCTAATCTGACGCCAGTACGACAAAAGAAACGCGACATGGATCCTGAAAGAAGCAAATGGTTGAAAGTAGAAGTCGACAAGTTGGTCAAAGCAAACATCTTGCGAGAAGTAAGGTATCAAACATGGGTAGCAAACCCAGTGTTGGTAAAAAAGCCTGATGGGTCTTGGCGCATGTGTATTGACTTCACGGATATTAATAAAGCTTGCCCTAAGGACAATTATCCACTGCCAGAAATAGACTGGAAAGTTGAATTGTTAGCTGGCTTCCGATACAAATGTTTCCTAGATGCGTACAATGGATAGCATCAAATACAGATGGCAGCGGACGATGAGGATAAGACTGCTTTTCACACAAGCCAGGGGATATACTGCTATACCAAGATGCCATTCGGTTTAAAAAAAGCTGGAGCAACTTACCAACGGGTAATAGATGAAGCTTTCAAAGGTCAGATTGGAAGAAATTTAGAAGCATATGTTGACGACCTGGTCATAAAAAGCACAACAGAATACGTTTTGGAGAAGAAAAAGGGAAGTTTCTTGGTCATATAATAACTGAGCGAGGGATACGTGTAAATTCAAAGAAAATAGAGGCAATCAAGAATATGCCGTCACCAAGAAATAAAAAAGAAGTGCAAAGCTTAACGGGTAAGTTGGCAGCCTTGACAAGGTTCCTATCCAAATCCGCAGAGCGGTCAATCCACTTTTTCTGAACATTGAAGAATTGCTTGAAGAAAACGGACTTCAAGTGGACGGAGGAAGCAGAAGTAGCGTTTCAAGAAATGAAAAAGTTGCTGAAAGAGCTGCCAAGAATGACTGCACCAATTGCTGGAGAAACGTTGATACTGTATTTAGCGGCATCGAAGGAAGCAATAAGTTCAGTGTTGATAGCGGACAGAGGACAGGTACGCACTATAAAAATTAAATATAGCTAATTCTCAATCAATAGGCATTTAAAATTATATAAATATGCTGTGCAATCAAAAAACTGGTTTATGCACTCGTGCATACGGCTAGGCGCTTGTGGAGATATTTCCAAGCGCTCCCAATAAGGGTCCTAACAGATCAGCCGTTAAAGCAGGTATGACAAACAACTATTTGTTGTCAATAAACACAAAATTGCTTGATAACTTCTAGTAAATTTACATTCGCTGATACTTGTTGAGCAGGTGCTATATAAACCAGAAAATTCTGGTCGCATGGCCAAATGGGCTATTGAATTAGGAGAGCATGAAATAAGTTTCTCAGCACGAAGTGCGGTAAAAGGACAAGTCCTAGTAGATTATCTGGCTGAAATAGCCGGAGATATCGAAGTCTCTCATGAATCAAAAGAAATACCACCTCCGCCCGAACAGCTGAGGGAAATGCACACAGATGGGGCTTGTGGTCTAGAAGGCGCAGGGGCAGGAATAGTCCTAAAAAGTCCAGAAGGGGAAGAGTATACCTTTGCACTGTGATTCAGCTTCCCTGTCACAAATAGTGAAGTTGAATATGAAGCATTGTTATCTGGGATGCGGGTATCAAGATATCTGGAGGTTAAAGAACTATCAGTATATGTTGATTTGTAGTTGGTTGCAAACCAATTTAACGGAATATTCGAAGCACACGATGAGTCAATGCAAAAATACTTAAAGCTTGTGCAAGAGCTAGCAGTCGACTTCGATTTATTCCAGATAACTCAGGTTTCGAAGACGCTGAATAAAAAGGCGAATGCGCTAAGTAAGTTAGCCGCATTAACATTCAGTCATTTTAAGAAAGAAATTTGGGTTGAGGAAGTTAAAGTAAAATCTATTGAAGAAGACAGTGTTTCGTCTGCGGTTGAAGAAGAAGAGCGGAGTTGGATGACACCAATAATAGAGTTTCTAACCAAAGGTACGTTGCCGATAGATTCAAGTGAAGCAAGAAAGATTAAGATGAAAGCACCAATGTATCTGTTAGACAAGGGAGTCCTATACAGAAAATCTTTTCTGGGGCCTCACTTGCGGTGTCTCAATCCAACTCAAGCGAAGTCAATTATACGGGAAGTACATGAGGGAATGTGCACACTGCATTCGGGAAACAAAACAGTTGCATCCAAAATAATGCGGCTTGGATATTACTGGCCGTCGATGTACAGAGATGCCGCAGAGGTAATACGCAAGTGTCAGTCGTGTCAACTTCATGCACTAGTAAGCAAGGCTCCGCGACTGTAGTGACCCGGAAATTTCCGATCAAATTTAAACTTTAATCTTTATATGTATCCGACACGATAAGCAAAATCTGTAATGTTGAGTCTCGAAAAGTTTGAAAACTATATTCATGTAATCAATTACCCTTTGACCATGTCTGACGATTCACGAACAAAAATGTGTAAATAGAAATGTATGTGTATGTACATATGTGTATTTTTTTTTAAGCTAAGAAATATTGATAAAACATTTAAGAGCTTGGTGATACAAAAATAGATTATGAGATTATTATGTGACTTGAAAGCATTGAACGAATTAGTTGATATGAATATAAGCTACGAGATCTATTTTATGAACATAGAAATGCTATCACAGTAGTTAGTGAATAATACTTTACTTGAACGTATTTGTTCGATGTAAGTTTATCAATGAGATTAAAAGATAATAGCAAGTGATTGATTTATCAGGTACATTGAATTATAATTACGAGTCTTTGTTATGAGGTCCACTTGAATTAGAAAACTCTTACTTTTAACGGTATTCGGAATATTTAGTAAAGTGATTCCATGTAAGAACAAAAGTGTTATTATTGAGGATTAGACAGAGGTTAGCGGAGAGTCTCGTTTAATTATCAAAAGCGTACCTTGCAATGATTGACTTGTGTCACTTGGTAGGTTAATTATTTAGTTTTCTTAATATTGAAGACGTTTTACGATATAGATGAAACCTTTTAAAGAATGATTTTGAATATAACTAATTCTGGAAAACTAAATTATATTTATTCAATTTAGTACAAACACATTTTTTTTCGATATAATAGAATTTGATTATAAAATATTTTTATGGATTTTCAATGATATAAAAATAAATATAAAATAAAGATTTCTAATGAGCACCAAAAGACTACAACATTTCATCACAAGATTGAAAGTTAAAATGTTGGAAATCACTAAACCTGCGCACTTGCACGAGAAAAATCATAACTAAATCATACTGACTCGAAAAAGGGTGATTCCGGTGTCCAAACGACCGTAACTCAAAAATCTACAACTTTCATGAAGACACCATACACGAATCGTGTACCTATCTACACGAAACGTGTAATCTTGTGCCGACATATTTTGGTGGCGGCTCACTATGCAACATGTTTTTAATTTTTATTAATATTATATTATATTATTATATTATTTATAAATCTATATATATAGGATCGACCATAATTGTTTTCTAACTATCTATCTCTCACACTCTCTCTATAATTATATTTATTATTATTATTGTTAGTGTTATTATTATTATTATTATTAGTATTATCATACATAAAATACTACGACGAGGTCATGGGCGAGTTATTTCAAAACGGGTTTTATGAGCGGGATAGAGCTAAGGAAATTATGAGTTATGGTTATGGAGGTGATGGGTATTGTTCATGGGTATGCTTGTAAGGTTAAACTAGTGTTTGTCACCTCCATTGCGTCTACGTACCTTTCCTACAATATTGAACCTCAATATTGATACGTGAGTACTCCTAATTTAATTTTTACATACTAATAGTGTATCCCTGACTAGTGCTCGAGAAAATAGGATTATGCATGCTTGTAAATTTGATAGTGCCCTTAGATAGGTTATGCCGAATCTTAAAGGTTGTTATATTATAGTTGAAGGAAGATATAAGATTTGCATGTCCTTAAAAAGCTAGAAAAAAATTAAGAACTTTTCCTTTAGATGCCAAATAGATTTGATGGACGGATTAAAAGTTATAGTCAATTAAAATTTCGTAAAAATGATTATTATCGTCGTTAATATCGTTGTCTTAATTTTTTTTATCAAATTGTTATTATTCCAAAATAACACGACTGTTACTTATTATTATTATCAATACTATATTATTAACTAGAAATGTAATACAAATTATATAACTACCTTAATAGAATCTATCGCAGTATTTTTATGATATTAAATGAACTTTATAAGTTTTATTACTTAAGATATATAAAAGTATATTTTAATATAAAATTTTATTTATAAACGAATTATATTATTTACTTTATTAAATCTTTAAAAAAAAAAAAATATTTTAAAAATATAAAACGACGATATTTAAATTATATAATAAAACATTTATAAAGTTTTGAAATCATTTGGAGTTAAACTAATTTTTGTCGACCTTTGCATACTAGACTCGAGCATTAGGATTGTGGTACACTATGACTTAACTTAATGTATTAGACAAATATTGACAAATACATAATTATATATAAATAATTTAGGTTCGTGAATCCAAGGCCAACCTTACACTTGTTCAATGATGTTATATGTATTTTTACTACAAAATACAGTATGGTGAGTTTCATTTGCCTTTTTACCCTTTATATTTTTGGGACTGAGAATACATGCGCTTTTATAAATGTTTGACGAAATAGACACAAGTAATTGAAACTACATTCTATGGTTGAATTATCGAAATCGAATATGCCCCTTTTTATTAAAGTCTGGTAATCTAAGAATTAGGGAACAGACACCCTAATTGACGCGAATCCTAAAGATAGATCTATTGGGCCTAACAAACCCCATCCAAAGTACCGGATGCTTTAGTACTTCGAAATTTATATCATGTCCGAAGGAGGATCCCGGAATGATAGGGGATATTCTTATATGCATATTGTTAATGTCGGTTACCAGGTGTTCACCATTTGAATGATTATTTTTGTCTCTATGCATGGGACGTATATTTATGAGAACTGGAAATGAAATTCTTGTGGTCTATTAAAATGATGGAAATAAATGATTATGATAAACTAATGAACTCACCAACCTTTTGGTTGACACTTGAAAGCATGTTTATTCTCAGGTTTGAAAGAGATCTTCCGCTGTGCATTAGCTCATTTTAAAGATATTACTTGGAGTCATTCATGACATATTTCAAAAGACGTTGCATTCGAGTCGTTGAAGTTCATTAAAGATTATTATTAAGTAAATGACAGATTAGGTCATTTATAGTTTGGATATTATGAAATGGTATGCATACATGTCAATTTTCGATGTAAAAAAAGATTGTCTTTTAAAAACGGATGCAATGTTTGTAAAATGTATCATATAGAGGTCAAATACCTCGCAATGTAATCAACTATTGTGAATCGTTTATAATGTATATGAACGGGTCCTTTCAGCGACATCCTATGATACCGGTCGCGTCTCCATGGCCATTCAACTAGTGGGCAATCGACATAGTGGGGCCATTCCCCGCAGGTCCAGGGGGTGTAAAATTTCTGGTAGTGGCCATTGATTATTTCACGAAATGGGTAGAGGCCAAACCGTTAAAAACAATTTCGGGCAAGCAAATTTGAAATTTTGTGTGGGAAAACATCGTCTTTCGGTTTGGAATACCAAATGAAATAGTAAGCGATAATGGTACGCAATTCGAAGGAAATCCATTTAGTGACTGGTGCCAAGAATTGAATATAAAGCAAACATTTTGAAATGCCCCGTTCATATTAATTATAAACGTTTCATATTAATTGGTTTCTTTGCGAGGTTTTGACCTCTATATGTGACGTTTTTCAAATCTTGCATTCGTTTTTAAAAATAACCATAACCTTTATTATTGAATAAAGGTTTAATTTTTACACAACCCATTACAATATGATCAAATATATTACAACAAATACTTCGAATGCAAGTTTAAACAATATAAACAATTATGCCGACTCCAAATCTTAACCTTGGGTTGGCATACGACAGCGGAAGCGTTTTTAATATTCACCTGAGAATAAACATGCTTAAAATGTCAACAAAATGTTGGTGAGTCATAGGTTTAATTTCTATATAATAATCATAACATTTAATAAGCCACAAGATTTCATTTAATTAAATGCGCAGGATCATTACAACTGCAAAAATCATTCATACGATGAGTCGCCTGGTAACCGACCTTAACATAGAGCACTTAAGATATCTGGTATCATACATTCCACTATTCAAATGTATGACAAGAACCCTTCGAAGTACTAAAGCATTTCCACTATTAAAAAATGGGGGTGGTTAGTGCCCGTAGATCTACCATTAGGATTCGCGTCAATTATTGTTTTTCACTAATTCTTAGGTTACCAAGCATAATAATAATAAGTACAGATATCCGGTATAACAAAACAGTCGTAGAATGTAGTTTCATGAACTTGTGCTTATTTTGTAAAACATTTATAAATTTGCATGTATTCTCATCCCAAAATAATTTAGATTGTAAAAATGGGACTATAACTCACTTGTGATGATTTTTGAATAGATGGTGATAAGACTTGGCCTTTTGACAAATTCACGAACCTAATAATAATATTCTTGTGTCAAGATATATATATATATATATATATATATATATATATATATATATATATATATATATATATATATATATTCCATACTTATGATACTTGTGATAATTTTAATTGTCCATTGTTAGTAGTCCAACGTTCGTAGTCCAATAGTCCAACAGTATAAATATATATATAAATATAAATGCGTATATTGTGTTAGGATTCACTAACACTATAATATATTGTCTTAATATAATATATATATATATATATATATATATATATATATATATATATATATATATATATATATATATATATATATATATATATAATTAATATTCCATACTTATGATACTTGTGATAATTTTAATTGTCCATTGTTAGTAGTCCAACGTTCGTAGTCCAATAGTCCAATAGTATAAATATATATATAAATATAAATGCGTATATTGTGTTAGGATTCACTAACACTATAATATATTGTCTTAATATAATAAGACACATAATATGTATATTGTCTGAAGCAATCCGCGACCCATTGTATACATGTCTCAGGCTCAATCACAACTCAAAGTATATAATATTTTGGAATCCACTTCGACCCACAGCTAGCTCGAAATTACTGCCAATGGTGTCTTATAGTTCGTTCCAATAATATATATAGAAGAAATCAAAATGATATGTCAAAACGCTATATACGGATCCACGGTGATCAAGTCATATACATATATGGTGCCTTACGATCTTTATTAAGACTATAATATATTGTCGTAGAACTTAATCACGACTATTATAAATTGTATTTCCATAAGTTAGGGAACAAGACATGTATAAATACATGTAGGATACAAGGTAAGTTAGCTAGGATATGGTTAGCATCCATTTTTATTAATCAAAACCGTAGCTAAAAACATGCAAAAAGATCCAATTTTGTTTTACCTATAATTTCTTCGTTACAAATCCGTTTTGAGTGATTCGAGTTGCCATACTGTCAGTTTTAAGGTGTTCTTCGTGTTTACAAGTTTTATATCCTTATGTTAGCTTGAAATACTATCATAATAATGTGTTGAAGTATTTTAAAAGTCAAGTTAGAAGGATTAAGTTTATTTGCAAACAAGTTTAGAAATAATCTAAACTATGTTCTTGTTGTTATTAGTTATAACTCAAAATAAGATAGCTATATGGACATGAATCGAAAAAGATTATGAATAAGGTGACTACCTCAAATTAAATGAACAAAGTTGCTGAGAAAATAAGATGATAATCTTGTGATCAATGATATCCTTGATGGCTTGTAATCCTTGGAGTGGAATCATAGAATGAACAAAAGTTCGAATAAGATTTCTATCTTGAATTAAGATAGTTATAAGTATATGAATTGAACCAAAGCTTATATATGATTCTTACATTGATAAAGAGGAGTAGATGAGTTAACAAAGTATTCTTGAAGCTAGTTTATGATCAAAGTGAATGAAGATTTTCTAGTACTTGAAGTATGTGTGTTTAAAGAGTAAGGAATGGAGATAATACTTGGAGTTCTTGTGTGTGAGTATTATGAGAGTGAAGGTAAGTTAAATAGCTGATATGAATGAGTAAAAAGAGTGTTAAAAGTCGTGGTTAATGCATATGGTTAAGAGACTTTATCTAAATTTGGAATATAGCATAATAATGCAAACTAGAAGTTAAATGTTGGTTCCCACAACTCTCCATCATGTTTATCCTTGTGTTGTAACTCATAGGGCTGCTAAGGAGGCTATAATTGGTATTTCATATTGGTATATACTCATAGTATTTAAGTATGGAAGCTGGGTATGATACGGGTGTAAATACCGAATAAATACGAATAGAATTCTTGATGGAATTGAATGAGATTATGAGTATAGCTATCTTTGTTGAGTATAAGTATGTTAGTATATATGTTTAAGTCCTTCAAAAGTGTATTAATACATATTAATACAATACATATACATACATTTTAATTTAGAAGTTATTACAACGTTAATCGTTATATATATATATATGTATATAATCTTGAAGTCTTTAAGTTAGTAATCTCATTTTATGTATATAACCAATTGTTATTATATTTAATGAGATACTTAAATATCATTTTATCAAATCATAAGTATATATATATATATATATCCATATATACATCATTATATAATTATTTCGAGTTATGACGTTCGTGAATCGTCAGACAAACTCGGTGGCCAAACATTTGTATAAAATTCATTTCAAATAACCAAATCTTAATGAGTTTGATTTCTTAACATGTTGGAAACATTAATTACGTAAATATTAATCTTCTATATATTAGCGGAAAAAATCCGGGTCGTTACATTACACACCCGTTAAATTAAATTTCGACCCGAAATTTAGAATTGTACCTAGTTAACGTGCGATATCTGGAAACAAATGTGGGTACTTCAGCTTCATTTGGTCTTCTCGTTCCCAAGTAAATTCAGGTCCTCTACGAGCATTCCATCGAACCTTAAAGATTGGTATCTTACTTTGTTTGAGTCATTTGACCTCACGATCCATAATTTCGACGGGTTGTTCAATGAAATTTAGTTTCTCGTCAATTTTAATCTCGTCTAAAGGAATAATTAGATCTTCAGTAGCTAGGCATTTCTTCAGGTTTGAAACATGAAAGGTGTTGTGAATCTTTTCTAATTGTGGAGGTAGCTCAATTCGATAGGCCACCGGCCCAATGCGTTTTTCAATCTTGAATGGGCCAATGTATCTTGGGCTCAATTTCCCTCGCTTTCCAAAACGAATAACACCTTTCCAAGGTGATACCTTAAGCATAACCATATCACCTTCCTCAAACTCTAAAGGTTTTCTTCTAACATCCGCATAGCTCTTTTGTCGACTCCGGGCTGTTTTCAATCGTTGCTGAATCTGAATGATTTTATCGGTAGTTTCTTGGATAATTTCTGGACCTGTAATCTGTTTATCCCCCACATCACTCCACCAAATCGGAGACCTGCACTTCCTCCCATAAAGTGCCTCGAATGGTGCCGCCTCAATACTAGAATGATAGCTGTTGTTGTAGGAAAACTCAGCTAATGGTAGATGTCGATCCCAACTGCTTCCAAAATCAATAACACATGCTCGTAGCATGTCTTCGAGTGTCTGAATCATCCTTTCACTCTGCCCATTAGTTTGTGGGTGATAGGCAGCACTTAAATCTAGACGAGTTCCCAACGCTTCATGTATTGCCTGCCAGAATCTGGAAGTAAATCTGCTATCACGATCAGAGATAATAGAGATTGGTATACCATGTCTAGAAACAACTTCTTTCAGGTATAATCGTGCTAATTTCTCTATACCATCCTCTTCTTTTATTGGCAGAAAGTGTGCTGACTTAGTAAGATGATCGACTATTACCCAAATCATATCATAACCACCTGCGGTTCTCGGTAACTTAGCAATGAAATCCATGGTAATGTTTTCCCATTTCCATTCTGGGATTTCAGGTTATTGGAGTAGACCCGATGGTTTCTGATGTTCAGCTTTGACTTTAGAACAAGTCAAACATGCTCCGACATATGTGGCTATATCGGCCTTCATTCCTGGCCACCAAAAGTTTCTCTTGAGGTCTTGGTACATTTTCCCCGCTTCGGGATGTATTGAATATCTGATTTTATGTGCTTCATCTAGTACCACTTTCCTCAAATCCCCATTCTTTGGTACCCAAATTCTTTTAGCTAAATACCTAGTTCCGTCTTCCCGAATATTAAGCTGTTTTTCTAATCCTTTGGGTATTTCCTTTCCAAAAATTCCTTCCTTCAAAACCTCCTGTTGTGCCTCTTTTATTCGAGTAGTAAGATTAGTATGAATAATCATGTTCATAGCTTTTACTCGAATAGGTTCTCTTTCCTTTCGACTCAAGACATCGGCTACCACATTCCCTTTCCCCGGGCGGTAACTGATTTCACAATCATAATCATTTAGCAGCTCAACCCATCTACGCTGCCTCATGTTTAGTTGCTTTTGATTTAAATTATGTTGGAGACTTTTGTGGTCGGTGTATACGATAAACTTGACCCCATACAGATAATGTCTCCACATCTTTAATGCAAAAACAACGGCGCCCAATTCCAGATCATGTGTTGAAATGTCCCGTTCTTATTGATTAAAAACGTTCCATATTAATTGATTTCGTTGCGAGGTTTTGACCTCTATATGAGACGTTTTTCAAAGACTGCATTCATTTTAAAACAAACCATAACCTTTATTTCATCAATAAAGGTTTAAAAAGCTTTACGTAGATTATCAAATAATGATAATCTAAAATATCCTGTTTACACACGACCATTACATAATGGTTTACAATACAAATATGTTACAACAAAATAAGTTTCTTGAATGCAGTTTTTACACAATATCATACAAGCATGGACTCCAAATCTCGTCCTTATTTAAGTATGCGACAGCGGAAGCTCTTAATAATCACCTGAGAATAAACATGCTTAAAACGTCAACAAAAATGTTGGTGAGTTATAGGTTTAACCTATATATATATCAAATCATAATAATAGACCACAAGATTTCATATTTCAATACACATCCCATACATAGAGATAAAAATCATTCATATGGTGAACACCTGGTAACCAACATTAACAAGATGCATATATAAGAATATCCCCATCATTCCGGGACACCCTTCGGATATGATATAAATTTCGAAGTACTAAAGCATCCGGTACTTTGGATGGGGTTTGTTAGGCCCAATAGATCTATCTTTAGGATTCGCGTCAATTAGGGTGTCTGTTTCCTAATTCTTAGATTACCAGACTTAATAAAAAGGGGCATATTCAATTTCGATAATTCAACCATAGAATGTAGTTTCACGTACTTGTGTCTATTTTGTAAATCATTTATAAAACCTGCATGTATTCTCATCCCAAAAATATTAAATTTTAAAAGTGGAACTATAACTCACTTTCACAGATTTTTACTTCGTCGGGAAGTAAGACTTGGCCACTGGTTGATTCACGAACCTATAACAATATATACATATATATCAAAGTATGTTCAAAATATATTTACAACACTTTTAATATATTTTGATGTTTTAAGTTTATTAAGTCAGCTGTCCTCGTTAGTAACCTACAACTAGTTGTCCACAGTTAGATGTACAGAAATAAATCGATAAATATTATCTTAAATCAATCCACGACCCAGTGTATACGTATCTCAGTATTGATCACAACTCAAACTATATATATTTTGGAATCAACCTCAACCCTGTATAGCTAACTCCAACATTCACATATAGAGTGTCTATGGTTGTTCCGAAATATATATAGATGTGTCGACATGATAGGTCGAAACATTGTATACGTGTCTATGGTATCTCAAGATTACATAATATACAATACAAGTTGATTAAGTTATGGTTGGAATAGATTTGTTACCAATTTTCACGTAGCTAAAATGAGAAAAATTATCCAATCTTGTTTTACCCATAACTTCTTCATTTTAAATCCGTTTTGAGTGAATCAAATTGCTATGGTTTCATATTGAACTCTAATTTATGAATCTAAATAGAAAAAGTATAGGTTTATAGTCTAAAAAATAAGTTACAAGTCGTTTTTGTAAAGGTAGTCATTTCAGTCAAAAGAACGACGTCTAGATGACCATTTTAGAAAACATACTTTCACTTTGAGTTTAACCATAATTTTTGGATATAGTTTCATGTTCATAATAAAAATCATTTTCTCAGAATAACAACTTTTAAATCAAAGTTTATCATAGTTATTAATTAACTAACCCAAAACAGCCCGCGGTGTTACTACGACGGCGTAAATCCGGTTTTACGGTGTTTTTCGTGTTTCCAGGTTTTAAATCATTAAGTTAGCATATCATGTAGATATAGAACATGTGTTTAGTTGATTTTAAAAGTCAAGTTAGAAGGATTAACTTTTGTTTGCCAACAAGTTTAGAATTAACTAAACTATGTTCTAGTGATTACAAGTTTAAACCTTCGAATAAGATAGCTTTATATGTATGAATCGAACGATGTTATGAAAATCATTACTACCTTAAGTTCCTTGGATAAACCTACTGGAAAAGAGAAAAATGGATCTAGCTTCAACGGATCCTTGGATGGCTCGAAGTTCTTGAAGCAGAATCATGACACGAAAACAAGTTCAAGTAAGATCATCACTTGAAATAAGATTGTTATAGTTATAGAAATTGAACCAAAGTTTGAATATGATTATTACCTTGTATTAGAATGATAACTTACTGTAAGAAACAAAGATTTCTTGAGGTTGGATGATCACCTTACAAGATTGGAAGTGAGCTAGCAAACTTGAAAGTATTCTTGATTTTATGTAACTAGAACTTGTAGAATTTATGAAGAACACTTAGAACTTGAAGATAGAACTTGAGAGAGATCACTTAGATGAAGAAAATTGAAGAATGAAAGTGTTTGTAGGTGTTTTTGGTCGTTGGTGTATGGATTAGATATAAAGGATATTTAATTTTGTTTTCATGTAAATAAGTCATGAATGATTACTCATATTTTTGTAATTTTATGAGATATTTCATGCTAGTTTCCAAATGATGGTTCCCACATGTGTTAGGTGACTCACATGGGCTGCTAATAGCTGATCATTGGAGTGTATATACCAATAGTACATACATCTAAAAGCTGTGTATTGTACGAGTACGAATACGGGTGCATACGAGTAGAATTGTTGATGAAACTGAACGAGGATGTAATTGTAAGCATTTTTGTTAAGTAGAAGTATTTTGATAAGTGTCTTGAAGTCTTTCAAAAGTGTATGAATACATATTAACACACTACATGTATATACATTTTAACTGAGTCGTTAAGTCATCGTTAGTCGTTACATGTAAATGTTGTTTTGAAACCTTTAAGTTAACGATCTTGTTGAATGTTGTTAACCCATTATTTATTATAACAAATGAGATGTTAAATTGTTATATTATCATGATATTATGATATATAATATATCTTAGTATGATGTATATACAGTTAAATGTCGTTACAACGATAATCGTTACATATATGTCTCGTTTCGAAATCATTAAGTTAGTAGTCTTATTTTTACATATGTATTTCATTGTTAATACACTTAATAATATATTTACTTATCATTTAACATAATTAACCAAGTGTATCAATATCTTAATATGATTCATATGTACCTAGTAAGACGTTGTTATAACGATAATCGTTATATATATCGTTTTCGAGTTTCTTAAATTAATAGTCTCATTTTTATGTATATAACTCATTGTTAAAATACCTAATGAGATACATACTTATAATAAAATCATGTTAACTATATATATAACCATATATATGTCATCGTATAGTTTTTACAAGTTTTAACGTTCGTGAATCACCGGTCAACTTGGGTGGTCAATTGTCTATATGAAACCTATTTCAATTAATCAAGTCTTAACAAGTTTGATTGCTTAACATGTTGGAAACACTTAATCATGTAAATAACAATTTCATTTAATATATATATAAACATGGAAAAGTTCGGGTCACTACAGTACCTACCCGTTAAATAAATTTCGTCCCGAAATTTTAAGCAGTTGGAGGTGTTGATGTATCTTCTGGAAATAAATGCGGGTATTTCTTCTTCATCTGATCTTCATGCTCCCAGGTGAACTTGGGTCCTCTACGAGCATTCCATCGAACCTTAACAATCGGTATCTTGTTTTGTTTAAGTCTCTTAACCTCACGATCCATTATTTCGACGGGTTCTTCAATGAATTGAAGTTTTTCATTGATTTGGATTTCGTCCAACGGAATAGTGAGATCTTCTTTAGCAAAACATTTCTTCAAATTTGAGACGTGGAAAGTGTTATGTACAGCCGCGAGTTGTTGAGGTAGCTCCAGTTGGTAAGCTACTGGTCCGACACGATCTATAATCTTGAATGGTCCAATGTACCTTGGATTTAGTTTCCCCCGTTTACCAAATCGAACAACGCCTTTCCAAGGTGAAACCTTAAGCATGACCATTTCTCCAATTTCAAACTCTATATCTTTTCTTTTACTGTCCGCGTAGCTCTTTTGTCGACTCTGGGCGGTTTTCAATCTTTGTTGAATTTGGATGATTTTCTCTGTAGTTTCTTGTATTATCTCCGGACCCGTAATCTGTCTATCCCCCACTTCACTTCAAAAAAATTGGAGTCCTGCACTTTCTACCATAAAGTGCTTCAAACGGCGCTATCTCAATGCTTGAATGGTAGCTGTTGTTGTAGGAAAATTCTGCTAACAGTAGATGTCGATCCCAACTGTTTCCGAAATCAATAACACATGCTCGTAGCATGTCTTCAAGCGTTTGTATCGTCCTTTCACTCTGCCCATCAGTTTGTGGATGATAGGCAGTACTCATGTCTAGACGAGTTCCTAATGCTTGCTGTAATGTCTGCCAGAATCTTGAAATAAACCTGCCATCCCTATCAGAGATAATAGAGATTGGTATTCCATGTCTGGAGACAACTTCCTTCAAATACAGTCGTGCTAACTTCTCCATCTTGTCATCTTCTCTTATTGGCAGGAAGTGTGCTGATTTGGTGAGACGATCAACTATTACCCAAATAGTATCAAAACCACTTGCAGTCCTTGGCAATTTAGTGATGAAATCCATGGTAATGTTTTCTGTAGCGACCCCGACAAATCGTCAAGTGACGGCGTCGTCTACGTATGGTCCCATTACATTATTATAAGCATTTATAACAAAGTTTGACCGAAAATATGTCGCATTCATTTCATAAAAGGATGTTTCAATGTTTACAAAAGTAATTCCCAAGACAAGTACATATCAAAAGTTATAGTTCATATGAAACACGTGCGACATAGTTTAAAGTAGCCAAAAAGACGCTCCACGTATGCAAGTATACTCGACATCCAATGCAAGTATCAAAAGTATGAGCGGAAGCATGTATCACCTAAGTTCAAGGACCTGAGAAAAACATAGAGAATCTGTCAACGAAAACGTTGGTGAAATCATAGGTTTAGTAAGTAAGTAAGTGAGTAAGTAAGTTGAACCACAAGTGTTGTCACGTTGAAATAATAATAAACCATTCTAAAAGTTGATATCACGAGCACTCAATTATCAAGGCTTAACTATCACGAAACCCCATTAATATAGTGTCAGAACATACACTTATCCCCGAAAATATATTTCATCCGATTAACGGTAGCGAACCGTCCGAATGAGGGTTTGTCAAACCCGTATGGCCACACAACATAAGTTCTCGCTTACACCCTGCAAGTGTAACTAATGATAATTGAATTGATGCTTTTTGTTCTAACTCGTACGTAGAATGTTTGTTTTCGTACTTGTGTTCACTTTGTAAAATGAAACGTTTATGTTTTCTCATCCCAAATATAAGTATAAAAGAGTAAAAGTGGGACTATGATCTCACCTTTGATTGCAAGAGTAAATAAGTACTTCAACAAGTAATGTGCGCAAAGGACAACGCTAGTCTCGACCTAAACAAATAGGTTGTATCAATAACGATAGTCACGAAGGGTCAAAGTTTCTCAATTAGTCCTATGGCTCAACACGACTCGGTTATGAAGCATGTGAAGCAAATAGTCAAGTTTCATGCAAGATACATGTATAGAAACAAGTTAGAAAGATTGCATAATCAATTGGTTAAGTTTGACAAAAAGTCAAACTTTGGTCGGTCAAAGTCAACGAAAAAGTCAACATGTTCGGGTTGGGTCCCGAACAAATTTTCTATGCTAATTATTCATATATAAGTATATTAAAACAAGTTTCATGTGAATCGGAGGTCGGTAGCTAGTCAAACATTTCACGTGAAATGGGACACGGAGGTCAGAATCTGTCCAGGTTGTTCTGCGCGCCGCGCGGGGTGAGGTGCGCGCCGCGCCACCTGCTGTTCAGCTATTTTCCTGTTTTTCAAAGATATGCACGAACCAAAACCAATTCTAACACAACACTTGACCCGCAAATACATATAACGCTTATCATACATCGTTGGAAAGGTGTTTTGACGAGGAATGCAACTAAACACATAACATCAATCAAACTTCCACTTATAACAACCAAAAACCGCAATTAATGTTCCTCATTCAATGCATACAAGTCATAAATTCCATTTAATGATTCGGTAACCAAATTACATGAACAATATGCCGTTTCGAAGGTAATTAAGCATACAACACAACCTAACACTTACAATTAGCATTTCGTGTCATTTAAAGCATCAAAAGTCCATTTCTAGTTCATGAAACCCTAACTCAAATTCACCAAATTTCATAATCAAGTTTAGAAGGTTTCTTTAACCAAACCATACATCATAACGAAGCTAGTAACACTAGAAATAAGATTAAAACATGAACTCTTAGCATCAAACAACATATGAACACTCAAAACTCAAGATTAAGCATGTGAACTTTCAATATGAACTAGTTACATCAAAATAGCAAGAACAAACATACAAATCACATAACCATACTAGACTTGAGCCATAGACACTAATTAACAACCTTTTAACTCAAAAATCTCAAGAACACATAAAATTAGTGATTTTAGAAAGTTACCCAAATGCAATGAGATTGGTATGGAATCGAAGAGGAGATCACGAGGAGTTCAAATATGTAATTTGTTTGGCTCGAAGCTTGATCGATTTAGTATGGATGATGATTTGCTTTTTGATGAATTTAAAGAAAATATGAAAGTAGAGAATGAAAAGAGAAAAGAAAATGAAAAATGGAGGTGGAAGATGGTTGACTAGTCAAGTGCTAGTCACTATTTTGGGGTTTTGGCAAAACAAGTCCCTCAAGTTGTAGTCGGGTGCGTTAAATTACCTGAACGAGATAATTTGATACGCGTATTAACGGGAGATGTTATAAACATATAACGGAGTTTAAAATAGTTAAACGGAAAAGTAGACGGAAAAAGGCGGGATGTTACATTACCTACTCCTTAAAAGAAATTTCGTCCCGAAATTAAGCATGCGTAGTAATCGTTGTCTCTTCCTCTGAATCCGACGATTCCGGAATCAGAAATAGATGAGGGTATTTCTTTCGCATTTGATCTTCCCTTTCCCAAGTAAACTCAGGTCCTCTTTTGGCGTTCCATCGGACCTTAACAATCGGGATCCGGCTCTGTTTTAATTCCTTCTCGACGTAGTCCACAACTTCAACCGGTTCCTCCACAAAATGAAGTTTGTCATTAATAGTAAGTTCCTCGAGAGGGACGACGATATCGGGCTCGGCAAGACATTTCTTCAAGTTAGATACATGAAAAGTAGGATGGACGGAGCTTAGTTGAGGCGGAAGATCCAAACAATACGCAACGGTTCCAACACGCTCTAAGATTTCGAAAGGACCAACATACCGCGGATTTAGTTTCCCACGTTTCCCAAAACGGATGACACCTTTCCAAGGTGCAACTTTTAACATGACGCGGTCACCGACTTGAAATTCAAGGTCTTTGCGTCTTTTGTCGGTATAGCATTTTTGACGACTCCGGGCCGTCCGAAGCCTATCTCGGATTTGAAGGATCTTCTCGGTGGTTTCATGAATGAGTTCGGGCCCGGAAATTTGCACGTCACCCACTTCGGCCCAACAAAGAGGAGAGCGACATTTTCGGCCATATAATGCTTCAAAAGGTGCGGCCTTAATACTCGCGTGATAACTATTGTTATAAGAGAACTCGGCGAGAGGTAAGTGCTTGTCCCAAGCTTTTCCAAAATCAACAACACAAGCTCGTAGCATATCTTCCAAGGTTTGTATTGTACGTTCACTTTGCCCATCGGTTTGAGGATGATATGCGGTGCTCATGTCCAAACACGTTCCCAACGCTTCTTGTAAAGTACGCCAAAATCTAGAAACGAAACGACCATCTCGGTCGGAGATAATCGATAAAGGTACACCGTTTCGGGCTACAATCTCCTTAATGTAAAGTCGTGCAAGTTTCTCCATTTTGTCGGTCTCTTTCATGGCAAGAAAGTGCGCGGATTTGGTGAGGCGATCGACAATGACCCAAATAGTATCATAACCGCCCGACGTTTTTGGTAGTTTGGTGATAAAATCCATCGTGATCCTTTCCCACTTCCATTGCGGGATCTCGGGTTGTTGAAGTAACCCGGACGGTCTTTGGTGTTCGGCTTTGACTTTTGCGCAAGTAAAACATTTGGCAACGTATCTAGCAACTTCCTTTTTGATGTTCGGCCACCAATATTGTTCTTTAAGGTCATGGTACATCTTATTGGCGCCGGGATGAATCGAGTATCGTGATTTGTGGGCTTCGTCTAAGATGAGGTTTCGTAAATCACCATATCTAGGCACCCAAATTCTTCCGGCGTAATATCGAAGTCCGTTCTCCTTAACTTCGAATCGAGAGACGAGGATGTTTAAAAGTTCACGTCCGATGTGGTTGTCCTTAAGAGCCTCCTCTTGAGCTACACGAATTTGGCTATTAAGGTTGGAGTGGATGGTGATGTTTAATGCTCGGACGCGAAGAGGTACCGTTCTTTCCTTTCGACTTAAGGCATCGGCCACTACATTTGCCTTTCCGGGGTGGTAACGAAGCTCACAATTGTAATCGTTCAAGGTTTCAATCCACCGTCGTTGTCTCATGTTTAGTTGCTTTTGATCGAAGATATGTTGGAGACTTTTGTGATCAGTAAAGATAGTACTCTTGGTACCAAGAAGATGATGTCTCCATAACTTAAGTGCAAAGATGACGGCTCCGAGTTCAAGATCATGTGTCGTTTAGTTTCGTTCGTGAACCTTGAGTTGTCGAGAGGCATAAGCAAAGACTTTCTTTCGTTGCATTAATACGCACCCATAACCGTCTTTCGAGGCATCGCAATATACAACAAAATCATCATTGCCTTCGGGAAGCGACAAGATAGGAGCGGTGGTTAGCTTAGTTTTCAAGATTTGGAAAGCGGTTTCTTGTTCGGATGACCAAATGAACTTTCGTTCCTTGTGAGTTAACGCGGTTAGAGGGCGAGCGATTAAGGAGAAATCCTTGATGAATTTACGATAGTATCCGGCGAGACCTAAGAATTGACGAATTTGAGTAGGAGTAGTAGGAGTCTCCCATTTACTAATGGCTTCAATTTTTGCGGGATCGACTTTAATGCCTTGATCACTTACAACGTGACCGAGGAATTGAACTTCCTTCAACCAAAATTCACACTTGGAGAACTTGGCATAGAGTTGTTCTTTTCTCAAGAGTTCAAGCACGAGTCGGAGATGTTCTTTGTGTTCCTCTTCGCTTTTAGAATAGACCAAAATATCGTCGATGAACACGATAACGAATTTGTCAAGGTAAGGTTTGCACACGCGGTTCATGAGATCCATAAACACCGCCGGTGCGTTAGTGAGACCGAAAGGCATGACAAGGAATTCATAACTACCATAACGAGTCCGGAAGGCGGTTTTGGAGACATCTTCCCCCTTAACCCTTAGTTGATGATAACCCGAACGGAGATCTTTTTTTGAATATACACGAGAACCTTGTAGTTGATCAAAGAGGTCATCAATGCGCGGAAGAGGATATCGGTTTTTAATCGTTAATTTGTTCAATTCACGATAATCGATGCACATTCGTAGGGATCCGTCTTTCTTCTTGACGAACAAAATCGGAGCGCCCCATGGTGAATGGCTAGGTTGAATGAAACCACGGTCAAGTAACTCTTGGATTTGACTTTGCAATTCGTGCATTTCGGATGGAGCGAGTCTATATGGTGCACGCGCTACGGGTGCGGCTCCAGGTATAAGATCGATTTGAAATTCAACCGGTCGATGAGGTGGAAGACCCGGTAATTCGTCGGGAAATACATCGGAAAAGTCACTAACAATTGGCACATCATCGATGCGCTTTTCGTCGGCCTCGACTTTCTTAACATGAGCAAGAATCGCAAAACAACCCTTGCGAAGTAGCTTTCGAACTTTAAGGCACGAAACGAGATTGAGTCCGGTGCAATTCTTGTCGCCATAGACAATCAATGGTTCACCATTCTTGATAGGAATTCGGATTGCGTGAAGATCGCAAAGAATGTGAGATTTATTTTTGACCATCCAATTCATACCGATTATTACATCAAAACTCCCTAGTTCCATGGGTATCAAGTCAATTTCAAATTCATTACCCAAAATATTTAAAGTACACCCCCGGTAATATGTGTCGGCACTTAAGAGTTTTCCATCGGCCACCTCGATGGAGTAAGTAGTATCTAAAGGGTGTGGTGGAGTGGAAAGAGTAGGAGCCAAAGTCTTAGACACAAAACATTTATCGGCACCCGAATCAAATAAGCAAGTAACATAAGTGTTGTTGAGAAGAAACGTACCCGTGACTAGTTCATTGTCATCTCGGGCTTCCTCGGTGTTGATGTTAAAGGCTCGGCCTCGGTTGTTGGGGTTGGCTTTCTTTTTCGGGCATTCGTTCTTATAATGGCACGTTTGGCCACATTCATAACAAGTGACCGTCCTTGGAGGATTGGGCCCCTTTCTAGCGATGGGGGCGGCACTTCTACAATCATTGGCCACATGACCATTCTTTTGGCACCGGTGACAAAATAAATTGCCACATTCCCCGTAATGATGTTTGTGACATTTGTTGCAAAAGGCTTTATTTCCACCATAAATTTTCTTGTCGTCATTGTTGAAAGGCTTTTTGGTGAAGGTGTTGTTGTTGTAATTGGTTGATGGAGTGGCTTCCCATTTCCTTTTGTTGCCACCCGACTTGTCCTCGGCCTTAGGAGCCGGCACTACAATTTCGTCAACCGTCTCAATTAATTGGCGGGCCATGTTCATAGCGGCTTGATGAGTAGTGGGTTTGGATGACATCACCCCTTGTTTGATGCTTTTTGGAAGACCGTGCATGTAGAGCTCAATCCTTTGAGATTCGGGGCTAACGAGATTGGGACACATCAAAGATAGTTCGGCGAAGCGTAGATTGTAAGCCTTGAGGTCGTTTCCGACCGCCTTCAAAGCTCTTAGCTCTTGCTCAAGCTTGCGGGTTTCTTCGCGCGGAAAATATTCAACAATCATCTTTTCCTTCAAATCGGCCCAAGAAAGGGCATGAGCTTCATCGGTTCCCACCGATTGAACATAGGTGTTCCACCACGTGAGAGCAACACCAGAGAAAGTGTGGGTGGAGTATTTGACCTTATCTTGGTCCCGACAACCGCTTATGCTAAAGACGTCCTCGGTTTGTTCAAACCAACGAGTAAGCACAACCGGTCCCCCGGTTCCATCATAAGTGTGAGGTTTGCACCCCGTGAAAGCTTTGTAGGAGCACCCTTCGCTAGAGTTACCGGCTCCTTGGTTATTGTTGTTGTTATTATTGTTATTGTTGTTGTTGGACGAGTGACCGGCCATGTCCGCATCCACGGCGGTGGCTATCATGCGTTGCAAAGCTTGTTCGGGAGTTTCATTGCGTCGTACACGGCGAGGAGGCATTGTTCCTTCAAAACAAAAGAATACCGTTGGTTAATATTCTAAATAATACTAACCGTGATATGGAATAAAGATAAAGAGAAAATTATCCTTGACTCGCCTTAAATTCTTTATGTCATAATGTCGGTATGTTCATATGAGTCACCGTAATATAATCCCGGAAATTATATTACCCTAATTCATATGTGCATTCGACCTTACTACATATAGTCAAGGTGGCGTGTCAATTAAATTATACAACTCAAGAGTAAGATAGAATAAGAGTAGATATGAGTAAGAGAGTTCGAGTATAATGCACAAGTAGTCAAGTAATTCCTATGTCAAGTCTATATGCCGGTTGTAGTCTAGACTCATCAATGTACCCTATGACTCGGGGTCGACACCAATGAACTCTAAATCCCTACAACCAAGGCTCTGATACCACTTGTAGCGACCCCGACAAATCGTCAAGTGACGGCGTCGTCTACGTATGGTCCCATTACATGGTCATAAGCATTTATAACAAAGTTTGACCGAAAATATGTCGCATTCATTTCATAAAAGGATGTTTCAATGTTTACAAAAGTAATTCCCAAGACAAGTACATATCAAAAGTTATAGTTCATATGAAACACGTGCGACATAGTTTAAAGTAGCCAAAAAGACGCTCCACGTATGCAAGTATACTCGACATCCAATGCAAGTATCAAAAGTATGAGCGGAAGCATGTATCACCTAAGTTCAAGGACCTGAGAAAAACATAGAGAATCTGTCAACGAAAACGTTGGTGAAATCATAGGTTTAGTAAGTAAGTAAGTGAGTAAGTAAGTTGAACCACAAGTGTTGTCACGTTGAAATAATAATAAACCATTCTAAAAGTTGATATCACGAGCACTCAATTATCAAGGCTTAACTATCACGAAACCCCATTAATATAGTGTCAGAACATACACTTATCCCCGAAAATATATTTCATCCGATTAACGATAGCGAACCGTCCGAATGAGGGTTTGTCAAACCCGTATGGCCACACAACATAAGTTCTCGCTTACACCTTGCAAGTGTAACTAATGATAATTGAATTGAGGCTTTTTGTTCTAACTCGTACGTAGAATGTTTGTTTTCGTACTTGTGTTCACTTTGTAAAATGAAACGTTTATGTTTTCTCATCCCAAATATAAGTATAAAAGAGTAAAAGTGGGACTATGATCTCACCTTTGATTGCAAGAGTAAATAAGTACTTCAACAAGTAATGTGCGCAAAGGACAACGCTAGTCTCGACCTAAACAAATAGGTTGTATCAATAACGATAGTCACGAAGGGTCAAAGTTGCTCAATTAGTCCTATGGCTCAACACGACTCGGTTATGAAGCATGTGAAGCAAATAGTCAAGTTTCATGCAAGATACATGTATAGAAACAAGTTAGAAAGATTGCATAATCAATTGGTTAAGTTTGACAAAAAGTCAAACTTTGGTCGGTCAAAGTCAACGAAAAAGTCAACATGTTCGGGTTGGGTCCCGAACAAATTTTCTATGCTAATTATTCATATATAAGTATATTAAAACAAGTTTCATGTGAATCGGAGGTCGGTAGCTAGTCAAACATTTCACGTGAAATGGGACACGGAGGTCAGAATCTGTCCAGGTTGTTCTGCGCGCCGCGCGGGGTGAGGTGCGCGCCGCGCCACCTGCTGTTCAGCTATTTTCCTGTTTTTCAAAGATATGCACGAACCAAAACCAATTCTAACACAACACTTGACCCGCAAATACATATAACGCTTATCATACATCGTTGGAAAGGTGTTTTGACGAGGAATGCAACTAAACACATAACATCAATCAAACTTCCACTTATAACAACCAAAAACCGCAATTAATGTTCCTCATTCAATGCATACAAGTCATAAATTCCATTTAATGATTCGGTAACCAAATTACATGAACAATATGCCGTTTCGAAGGTAATTAAGCATACAACACAACCTAACACTTACAATTAGCATTTCGTGTCATTTAAAGCATCAAAAGTCCATTTCTAGTTCATGAAACCCTAACTCAAATTCACCAAATTTCATAATCAAGTTTAGAAGGTTTCTTTAACCAAACCATACATCATAACGAAGCTAGTAACACTAGAAATAAGATTAAAACATGAACTCTTAGCATCAAACAACATATGAACACTCAAAACTCAAGATTAAGCATGTGAACTTTCAATATGAACTAGTTACATCAAAATAGCAAGAACAAACATACAAATCACATAACCATACTAGACTTGAGCCATAGACACTAATTAACAACCTTTTAACTCAAAAATCTCAAGAACACATAAAATTAGTGATTTTAGAAAGTTACCCAAATGCAATGAGATTGGTATGGAATCGAAGAGGAGATCACGAGGAGTTCAAATATGTAATTTGTTTGGCTCGAAGCTTGATCGATTTAGTATGGATGATGATTTGCTTTTTAATGAATTTAAAGAAAATATGAAAGTAGAGAATGAAAAGAGAAAAGAAAATGAAAAATGGAGGTGGAAGATGGTTGACTAGTCAAGTGCTAGTCACCATTTTGGGGTTTTGGCAAAACAAGTCCCTCAAGTTGTAGTCGGGTGCGTTAAATTACCTGAACGAGATAATTTGATACGCGTATTAACGGGAGATGTTATAAACATATAACGGAGTTTAAAATAGTTAAACGGAAAAGTAGACGGAAAAAGGCGGGATGTTACATTACCTACTCCTTAAAAGAAATTTCGTCCCGAAATTAAGCATGCGTAGTAATCGTTGTCTCTTCCTCTGAATCTGACGATTCCGGAATCGGAAATAGATGAGGGTATTTCTTTCGCATTTGATCTTCCCTTTCCCAAGTAAACTCAGGTCCTCTTTTGGCGTTCCATCGGACCTTAACAATCGGGATCCGGCTCTGTTTTAATTCCTTCTCGACGTAGTCCACAACTTCAACCGGTTCCTCCACAAAATGAAGTTTGTCATTAATAGTAAGTTCCTCGAGAGGGACGACGATATCGGGCTCGGCAAGACATTTCTTCCAGTTAGATACATGAAAAGTAGGATGGACGGAGCTTAGTTGAGGCGGAAGATCCAAACGATACGCAACGGTTCCAACACGCTCTAAGATTTCGAAAGGACCAACATACCGCGGATTTAGTTTCCCATGTTTCCCAAAACGGATGACACCTTTCCAAGGTGCGACTTTTAACATGACGCGGTCACCGACTTGAAATTCAAGGTCTTTGCGTCTTTTGTCGGTATAGCATTTTTGACGACTCCGGGCCATCCGAAGCCTATCTCGGATTTAAAGGATCTTCTCGGTGGTTTCATGAATGAGTTCGGGCCCGGAAATTTGCACGTCACCCACTTCGGCCCAACAAAGAGGAGAGCGACATTTTCAGCCATATAATGCTTCAAAAGGTGCGGCCTTAATACTCGCGTGATAACTATTGTTATAAGAGAACTCGGCGAGAGGTAAGTGCTTGTCCCAAGCTTTTCCAAAATCAACAACACAAGCTCGTAGCATATCTTCCAAGGTTTGTATTGTACGTTCACTTTGCCCATCGGTTTGAGGATGATATGCGGTGCTCATGTCCAAACGCGTTCCCAACGCTTCTTGTAAAGTACGCCAAAATCTAGAAACGAAACGACCATCTCGGTCGGAGATAATCGATAAAGGTACACCGTGTCGGGCTACAATCTCCTTAATGTAAAGTCGTGCAAGTTTCTCCATTTTGTCGGTCTCTTTCATGGCGAGAAAGTGCGCGGATTTGGTGAGGCGATCGACAATGACCCAAATAGTATCATAACCGCCCGACGTTTTTGGTAGTTTGGTGATAAAATCCATCGTGATCCTTTCCCACTTCCATTGCGGGATCTTGGGTTGTTGAAGTAACCCGGACGGTCTTTGGTGTTCGGCTTTGACTTTTGCGCAAGTCAAACATTTGGCAACGTATCTAGCAACTTCCTTTTTGATGTTCGGCCACCAATATTGTTCTTTAAGGTCATGGTACATCTTATTGGCGCCGGGATGAATCGAGTATCGTGATTTGTGGGCTTCGTCTAAGATGAGGTTTCGTAAATCGCCATATCTAGGCACCCAAATTCTTCCGGCGTAATATCGAAGTCCGTTCTCCTTAACTTTGAATCGAGAGATGAGGATGTTTAAAAGTTCACGTCCGATGTGGTTGTCCTTAAGAGCCTCCTCTTGAGCTACACGAATTTGGCTATTAAGGTTGGAGTGGATGGTGATGTTTAATGCTCGGACGCGAAGAGGTACCGTTATTTCCTTTCGACTTAAGGCATCGGCCACTACATTTGCCTTTCCGGGGTGGTAACGAAGCTCACAATTGTAATCGTTCAAGGTTTCAATCCACCGTCGTTGTCTCATGTTTAGTTGCTTTTGATCGAAGATATGTTGGAGACTTTTGTGATCAGTAAAGATAGTACTCTTGGTACCAAGAAGATGATGTCTCCATAACTTAAGTGCAAAGATGATGGCTCCGAGTTCAAGATCATGTGTCGTGTAGTTTCGTTCGTGAACCTTGAGTTGTCAAGAGGCATAAGCAATGACTTTCTTTCGTTGCATTAATACGCACCCATAACCGTCTTTCGAGGCATCGCAATATACAACAAAATCATCATTTCCTTCGGGAAGCGACAAGATAGGAGCGGTGGTTAGCTTAGTTTTCAAGATTTGGAAAGCGGTTTCTTGTTCGGATGACCAAATGAACTTTCGTTCCTTGTGAGTTAACGCGGTTAGAGGGCGAGCGATTAAGGAGAAATCCTTGATGAATTTACGATAGTATCCGGCGAGACCTAAGAATTGACGAATTTGAGTAGGAGTAGTAGGAGTCTCCCATTTACTAATGGCTTCAATTTTCGCGGGATCGACTTTAATGCCTTGATCACTTACAACGTGACCGAGGAATTGAACTTCCTTCAACCAAAATTCACACTTGGAGAACTTGGCATAGAGTTGTTCTTTTCTCAAGAGTTCAAGCACGAGTCGGAGATGTTCTTTGTGTTCCTCTTCTCTTTTAGAATAGAACAAAATATTGTCGATGAACACGATAACGAATTTGTCGAGGTAAGGTTTGCACACGCGGTTCATGAGATCCATAAACACCGCCGGTGCGTTAGTGAGACCGAAAGGCATGACAAGGAATTCATAACTACCATAACGAGTCCGGAAGGCGGTTTTGGAGACATCTTCCCCCTTAACCCTTAGTTGATGATAACCCGAACGGAGATCTATTTTTTAATATACATGAGAACCTTGTAGTTGATCAAAGAGGTCATCAATGCGCGGAAGAGGATATCGGTTTTTAATCGTTAATTTGTTCAATTCACGATAATTGATGCACATTCGTAGGGATCCGTCTTTCTTCTTGACGAACAAAATCGGAGCGCCCCATGGTGAATGGCTAGGTTGAATGAAACCACGGTCAAGTAACTCTTGGATTTGACTTTGAAATTCGTGCATTTCGGATGGAGCGAGTCTATATGGTGCACGCGCTACGGGTGCGGCTCCCGGTATAAGATCGATTTGAAATTCAACCGGTCGATGAGGTGGAAGACCCGGTAATTCGTCGGGAAATACATCGGAAAAGTCACTAACAATTGGCACATCATCGATGCGCTTTTTGTCGGCCTCGACTTTCTTAACATGAGCAAGAATCGCAAAACAACCCTTGCGAAGTAGCTTTCGAACTTTAAGGCACGAAACGAGATTGAGTCCGGTGCAATTCTTGTCGCCATAGACAATCAATTGTTCACCATTCTTGATAGGAATTCGGATTGCGTGAAGATCGCAAAGAATGTGAGATTTATTTTTGACCATCCAATTCATACCGATTATTACATCAAAACTCCCTAGTTCCATGGGTATCAAGTCAATTTCAAATTCATTACCCAAAATATTTAAAGTACATCCCCGGTAATATGTGTCGGCACTTAAGAGTTTTCCATCGGCCACCTCGATGGAGTAAGTAGTATCTAAAGGGTGTGGTGGAGTGGAAAGAGTAGGAGCCAAAGTCTTAGACACAAAACATTTATCGGCACCCGAATCAAATAAGCAAGTAACATAAGTGTTGTTGAGAAGAAACGTACCCGTGACTAGTTCATTGTCATCTCGGGCTTCCTCGGTGTTGATGTTAAAGGCTCGGCCTCGGTTGTTGGGGTTGGCTTTCTTTTTCGGGCATTCGTTCTTATAATGGCACGTTTGGCCACATTCATAACAAGTGACCGTCCTTGGAGGATTGGGCCCCTTTCGAGCGATGGGGGCGGCACTTCTACAATCATTGGCCACATGACCATTCTTTTGGCACCGGTGACAAAATAAATTGCCACATTCCCCGTAATGATGTTTGTGACATTTGTTGCAAAAGGGTTTATTTCCACCATAAATTTTCTTGCCGTCATTGTTGAAAGGCTTTTTGGTGAAGGTGTTGTTGTTGTAATTGGTTGATGGAGTGGCTTCCCATTTCCTTTTGTTGCCACCCGACTTGTCCTTGGCCTTAGGAGCCGGCACTACAATTTCGTCAACCGTCTCAATTAATTGGCGGGCCATGTTCATAGCGGCTTGATGAGTAGTGGGTTTGGATGACATCACCCCTTGTTTGATGCTTTTTGGAAGACCGTGCATGTAGAGCTCAATCCTTTGAGATTCGGGGCTAACGAGATTGGGACACATCAAAGATAGTTCGGCGAAGCGTAGATTGTAAGCCTTGAGGTCGTTTCCGACCGCCTTCAAAGCTCTTAGCTCTTGCTCAAGCTTGCGGGTTTCTTCGCGCGGAAAATATTCAACAATCATCTTTTCCTTCAAATCGGCCCAAGAAAGGGCATGAGCTTCATCGGTTCCCACCGATTGAACATAGGTGTTCCACCACGTGAGAGCAACACCAGAGAAAGTGTGGGTGGAGTATTTGACCTTATCTTGGTCCCGACAACCGCTTATGCTAAAGACGTCCTCGGTTTGTTCAAACCAACGAGTAAGCACAACCGGTCCCCCGGTTCCATCATAAGTGTGAGGTTTGCACCCCGTGAAAGCTTTGTAGGAGCACCCTTCGCTAGAGTTACCGGCTCCTTGGTTATTGTTGTTGTTATTATTGTTATTGTTTTTGTTGGACGAGTGACCGGCCATGTCCGCATCCACGGCGGTGGCTATCATGCGTTGTAAAGCTTGTTCGGGAGTTTCATTGCGTCGTACACGGCGAGGAGGCATTGTTCCTTCAAAACAAAAGAATACCGTTGGTTAGTATTCTAAATAATACTAACCGTGATATGGAATAAAGATAAAGAGAAAATTATCCTTGACTCGCCTTAAATTCTTTATGTCATAATGTCGGTATGTTCATATGAGTCACCGTAATATAATCCCGGAAATTATATTACCCTAATTCATATGTGCATTCGACCTTACTACATATAGTCAAGGTGGCGTGTCAATTAAATTATACAACTCAAGAGTAAGATATAATAAGAGTAGATATGAGTAAGAGAGTTCGAGTATAATGCACAAGTAGTCAAGTAATTCCTATGTCAAGTCTATATGCCGGTTGTAGTCTAGACTCATCAATGTACCCTATGACTCGGGGTCGACACCAATGAACTCTAAATCCCTACAACCAAGGCTCTGATACCACTTGTAGCGACCCTGAAAAATCGTCAAGTGACGGCGTCGTCTACGTATGGTCCCATTACATGGTCATAAGCATTTATAACAAAGTTTGACCGAAAATATGTCGCATTCATTTCATAAAAGGATGTTTCAATGTTTACAAAAGTAATTCCCAAGAAAAGTACATATCAAAAGTTATAGTTCATATGAAACACGTGCGACATAGTTTAAAGTAGCCAAAAAGACGCTCCACGTATGCAAGTATACTCGACATCCAATGCAAGTATCAAAAGTATGAGCGGAAGCATGTATCACCTAAGTTCAAGGACCTGAGGAAAACATAGAGAATCTGTCAACGAAAACGTTGGTGAAATCATAGGTTTAGTAAGTAAGTAAGTGAGTAAGTAAGTTGAACCACAAGTGTTGTCACGTTGAAATAATAATAAACCATTCTAAAAGTTGATATCACGAGCACTCAATTATCAAGGCTTAACTATCACGAAACCCCATTAATATAGTGTCAGAACATACACTTATCCCCGAAAATATATTTCATCCGATTAACGGTAGCGAACCGTCCGAATGAGGGTTTGTCAAACCCGTATGGCCACACAACATAAGTTCTCGCTTACACCCTACAAGTGTAACTAATGATAATTGAATTGAGGCTTTTTGTTCTAACTCGTACGTAGAATGTTTGTTTTCGTACTTGTGTTCACTTTGTAAAATGAAACGTTTGTGTTTTCTCATCCCAAATATAAGTATAAAAGAGTAAAAGTGGGACTATGATCTCACCTTTGATTGCAAGAGTAAATAAGTACTTCAACAAGTAATGTGCGCAAAGGACAACGCTAGTCTCGACCTAAACAAATAGATTGTATCAATAACGATAGTCACGAAGGGTCAAAGTTGCTCAATTAGTCCTATGGCTCAACACGACTCGGTTATGAAGCATGTGAAGCAAATAGTCAAGTTTCATGCAAGATACATGTATAGAAACAAGTTAGAAAGATTGCATAATCAATTGGTTAAGTTTGACAAAAAGTCAAACTTTGGTCGGTCAAAGTCAACGAAAAAGTCAACATGTTCGGGTTGGGTCCCGAACAAATTTTATATGCTAATTATTCATATATAAGTATATTAAAACAAGTTTCATGTGAATCGGAGGTCGGTAGCTAGTCAAACATTTCACGTGAAATGGGACACGGAGGTCAGAATCTGTCCAGGTTGTTCTGCGCCGCGCGGGGTGAGGTGCGCGCCGCGCCACCTGCTGTTCAGCTATTTTCGTGTTTTTCAAAGATATGCACGAAGCAAAACCAATTCTAACACAACACTTGACCCGCAAATACATATAACGCTTATCATACATCGTTGGAAAGGTGTTTTGACGAGGAATGCAACTAAACACATAACATCAATCAAACTTCCACTTATAACAACCAAAAACCGCAATTAATGTTCCTCATTCAATGCATACAAGTCATAAATTCCATTTAATGATTCGGTAACCAAATTACATGAACAATATGCCGTTTCGAAGGTAATTAAGCATACAACACAACCTAACACTTACAATTAGCATTTCGTGTCATTTAAAGCATCAAAAGTCCATTTCTAGTTCATGAAACCCTAACTCAAATTCACCAAATTTCATAATCAAGTTTAGAAGGTTTCTTTAACCAAACCATACATCATAACGAAGCTAGTAACACTAGAAATAAGATTAAAACATGAACTCTTAGCATCAAACAACATATGAACACTCAAAACTCAAGATTAAGCATGTGAACTTTCAATATGAACTAGTTACATCAAAATAGCAAGAACAAACATACAAATCACATAACCATACTAGACTTGAGCCATAGACACTAATTAACAACCTTTTAACTCAAAAATCTCAAGAACACATAAAATTAGTGATTTTAGAAAGTTACCCAAATGCAATGAGATTGGTATGGAATCGAAGAGGAGATCACGAGGAGTTCAAATATGTAATTTGTTTGGCTCGAAGCTTGATCGATTTAGTATGGATGATGATTTGCTTTTTGATGAATTTAAAGAAAATATGAAAGTAGAGAATGAAAAGAGAAAAGAAAATGAAAAATGGAGGTGGAAGATGGTTGACTAGTCAAGTGCTAGTCACCATTTTGGAGTTTTGGCAAAACAAGTCCCTCAAGTTGTAGTCGGGTGCGTTAAATTACCTGAACGAGATAATTTGAAACGCGTATTAACGGGAGATGTTATAAACATATAACGGAGTTTAAAATAGTTAAATGGAAAAGTAGACGGAAAAAGGCGGGATGTTACATTTTCCCATTTCCATTCCGGGATTTCGGGTTGTTGAAGTAGACCTGATGGTTTCTGATGCTCAGCTTTGACCTTAGAACACGTAAAACATTCTCCTACGTATTTAGCAACATCGGCTTTCATACCCGGCCACCAAAAATGTTTCTTAAGATCCTTGTACATCTTCCCCGTTCCAGGATGTATTGAGTATCTAGTTTTATGAGCTTCTCTAAGTACCATTTCTCTCATATCTCCAAATTTTGGTACCCAAATTCTTTCAGCCCTATACCGGGTTCCGTCTTCCCGAATATTAAGATGCTTCTCCGATCCTTTGGGTATTTCATCCTTTAAATTTCCCTCTTTTAAAACTCCTTGTTGTGCCTCCTTTATTTGAGTAGTAATGTTATTATGAATCATTATATTCATAGATTTTACTCGAATGGGTTCTCTGTCCTTCCTGCTCAAGGCATCGGCTACCACATTTGCCTTCCCCGGGTGGTAACGAATCTCAAAGTCGTAATCATTCAATAATTCAATCCACCTACGCTGCCTCATATTCAGTTGTTTCTGATTAAATATGTGTTGAAGACTTTTGTGGTCGGTATATATAATACTTTTGACCCCATATAAGTAGTGCCTCCAAGTCTTTAATGCAAAAACAACCGCGCCTAATTCCAAATCATGCGTCGTATAATTTTGTTCGTGAATCTTCAATTGTCTAGACGCATAAGCAATCACCTTCGTTCGTTGCATTAATACACAACCGAGACCTTGCTTTGATGCATCACAATAAATCACAAAATCATCATTCCCTTCAGGCAATGACAATATAGGTGCCGTAGTTAGCTTTTTCTTCAATAACTGAAACGTTTTCTCTTGTTCATCATTCCATTCAAATTTCTTCCCTTTATGCGTTAATGCAGTCAAGGGTTTTGCTATTCTGGAAAAGTCTTGGATGAACCTTCTGTAGTAACCAGCTAGTCCTAAAAACTGGCGTATGTGTTTCGGAGTTTTCGGGGTTTCCCACTTTTCAACAGTTTCTATCTTTGCCGGATCCACCTTAATACCTTCTTTGTTTACTATGTGACCGAGGAATTGAACTTCTTCCAACCAAAATGCACACTTTGAAAATTTAGCGTACAATTCTTCCATCCTCAATACTTCTAACACCTTTCTCAAATGTTCACCGTGTTCTTGGTCATTCTTTGAGTAAATAAGTATGTCATTAATGAAAACAATGACAAACTTGTCAAGGTATGGTCCACACACTCGGTTCATAAGGTCCATGAACACAGCTGGTGCATTAGTTAAACCAAATGGCATGACCATAAACTCGTAATGACCGTAACGTGTTCTGAAAGCAGTCTTTGGAATATCATCTTCTTTCACCCGCATTTGATGATACCCGGAACGTAAGTCAATCTTTGAATAAACAGACGAGCCTTGTATTTGATCAAATAAGTCGTCGATTCTCGGTAGTGGGTAGCGGTTCTTGATGGTAAGTTTGTTCAACTCTCGGTAGTCGATACACAACCTGAATGTACCATCTTTCTTCTTGACAAACAAAACAGGGGCTCCCCACGGTGATGTGCTTGGTCGAATGAAACCACGCTCTAAAAGTTCTTGTAATTGGCTTTGCAGTTCTTTCATCTCGCTGGGTGCGAGTCTGTAAGGAGCACGAGCTATTGGTGCAGCTCCTGGTACAAGATCTATTTGAAATTCAACGGATCGATGTGGGGGTAATCCCGGTAATTCTTTCGGAAATACATCGGGAAATTCTTTTGCAATGGGAACATCATTGATGCTCTTTTCTTCAGTTTGTACTTTCTCGACGTGTGCTAGAACAGCATAACAACCTTTACTTATTAGTTTTTGTGCCTTCAAATTACTAATAAGATGTAGCTTCGTGTTGCCCTTTTCTCCGTACACCATTAAGGGTTTTCCTTTTTCTCGTATAATACGAATTGCATTTTTGTAACAAACGATCTCTGCTTTCACTTCTTTCAACCAGTCCATACCGATTATCACATCAAAACTCCCTAACTCTACTGGTATCAAATCAATCTTAAATGTTTCGCTAACCAGTTTAATTTCTCGATTCCGACATATATTATCTGCTGAAATTAATTTACCATTTGCTAATTCGAGTAAAAATTTACTATCCAAAGGCGTCAATGGACAACTTAATTTAGCACAAAAATCTCTACTCATATAGCTTCTATCTGCACCCGAATCAAATAAAACGTAAGCAGATTTATTGTCAATAAGAAACGTACCCGTAACAAGCTCCGGGTCTTCCTGTGCCTCTGCCGCATTAATATTGAAAACTCTTCCGCGGACTTGTCCATTCGTGTTCTCCTGGTTCGGGCAATTTCTAATAATGTGGCCAGGTTTTCCACATTTATAACAAACTACATTGGCATAACTGGCTCCGACACTACTTGCTCCACCATTACTCGTTCCGACACCATTTGTTCCTTTCGTTCTATTAACCCCTGGTCCGTAGACCTCACACTTCGCCGCGCTATGACCATTTCTTTTACACTTGTTGCAAAATTTGCTGCAGAACCCCGAGTGATACTTTTCACACCTTTGGCATAGCTGCTTCTGATTGTTGTTGTTGTTGCGGTTATTATTGTTGTTGGGATGATTGTTGTAATTGCTGTTGTTGTTATTGTTGTTGTTGTTGTTGTTGTTGTTGTTGTTGTTGGGCCATTTGTTGTAGTTGCGATTGATGTTGCGATTGTTGGGATAGTTGTTGCGATTATTGTTGTAATTGCTGTTGTTGTTGTATTGGTGATTCTTATCACCGTTTTCCTCCCACTTTCTTTTGACTTGCTTCACATTGGCCTCTTCAGCAGTCTGTTCTTTAATTCTTTCTTCAATCTGGTTCACTAGTTTGTGAGCCATTCTACATGCCTGTTGTATGGAGGCGGGCTCGTGTGAACTTATATCTTCTTGGATTCTTTCCGGTAATCCTTTCACAAACGCGTCGATCTTCTCTTCCTCATCTTCGAATGCTCCCGGACACAATAGGCACAATTCTGTGAATCGTCTTTCGTACGTGGTAATATCAAATCCTTGGGTTCGTAACCCTCTAAGTTCTGTCTTGAGCTTATTGACCTCGGTTCTGGGATGGTACTTCTCGTTCATCAAGTGCTTGAATGCTGACCACGGTAGTGCGTACGCATCGTCTTGTCCCACTTGCTCTAGATAGGTATTCCACCATGTTAACGCAGAACCTGTGAAGGTATGCGTAGCGTACTTCACTTTGTCCTCTTCAGTACACTTACTTATGGCAAACACCGATTCGACCTTCTCAGTCCACCGTTTCAATCCGATCGGTCCTTCAGTTCCATCAAATTCCAAAGGTTTGTAGGCAGTAAATTCTTTGTAGGTGTATCCTACACGATTTCCTGTACTGCTAGATCCAAGGTTATTGTTGGTATGTAGCGCAGCCTGTACTGAGGCTATGTTTGAAGCTAGAAAAGTACGGAATTCCTCTTCATTCATATTCACGGTGTGTCGAGTAGTCGGTGCCATTTCCTTCAAAATAGTCAAATGGAACAAGTTAATCATACAGAATATTAAGAGTAGTTAATAGTATTAGCGTTTTATAAGTTTAAATTCGGGTAGTACCTACCCGTTAAGTTCATACTTAGTAGCTAATATACAATTCAACTACTACAATTCTATATGAAAAACTGATTATAATAATATTTCGCGTTCAAACTTTTATACAATATTTTACAAACTTACAATACCTCTTATTTTACATAAAGCATGAAATATAGCACACAATAACTTTGATACAAGATAGTTGTGAAGATAATTCTAGCTAGTACACAAGTCGTTCAGCAAAGGCAATAAAGACACGTAATTCATACGTCCAGAAACAAGTCATGCATTCTGGTTTTACTAGGACTACTTCCCATCCTTGGTCTTGTGGAACATAACCGTTATGGCCGTTGATAAGACAGCGTGTTGTAACGTCGTCAAAGGGACGAGGGTTACGTAATGTCCAACAGTCCCGTAACAATCTAAAAACCTCATTTCTTACCCCAATTACCGACTCCGTCACTTGTGGGAATGTTTTGTTTAATAGTTGTAGCCCGATGTTCTTGTTCTCACTTTGGTGAGAAGCGAACATTACTAATCCGTAAGCATAACATGCTTCTTTATGTTGCATGTTAGCCGCTTTTTCTAAATCACGAAGTCCAATATTCGGATATATTGAGTCAAAATAATTTCTTAACCCATTACGTAAAATAGCATTTGGGTTCCCCGCAATATATGCGTCAAAGTAAACACATCGTAAACCAAGGCATTCTTGGAACGTTCTTCGAATGTCTTACAAACTGATCTCGCCTTAAATAGTTGTGCCGAAAAATTCTGACCGACTCTAGACAAGATTTCATCAATCATGTCTCCGGGTAGGTCTCTTAAATATTGAGTTGTCTATCCATTTTGTATTTTTATACTGTAAAATAGACAAGAGTTAGATTCATAAAAAAAAATACTTATTAATACAAGCAATTTTTACATATATCATAAAGCATAAGCACACTATATTACATATATTACACCACACGAATACAACTATCTTATTCCGACTCGCTTGTTTCTTCTTCTTCGGTTTTGGTTTGTTTTGCCAAGTTTTTAGGGATATATGATGTTCCCCTAATACAAGCCGTCGTTTTCCACATTGGTTTAGAAAAACCTGGTGGTTTAGAGGTTCCCGGGTCATTGTTACAACTTAAGGACTTCGGGGGTTGACGATACATATAAATTTCATCGGGGTTGGAATTAGATTTCTCTATTTTTATGCCCTTTCCCTTATTATTTTCTTTTGCCTTTTTAAATTCAGTTGGGGTAATTTCTATAACATCATCGGAATTCTCGTCGGAATCTGATTCATCGGAGAATTGGTAATCCTCCCAATATTTTGCTTCCTTGGCGGAAACACCATTGACCATAATTAACCTTGGTCGGTTGGTTGAGGATTTTCTTTTACTTAACCGTTTTATTATTTCCCCCACCGGTTCTATTTCGTCATCCGGTTCCGATTCTTCTTCCGGTTCCGATTCTTCTTCCGGTTCCGATTCTTCTTCCGGTTCCGACTCTTCTTCCGGTTCCTCTTCGGGAACTTGTGAATCAGTCCACGAATCTTTCCAATTTACATTTGACCCTTCATTATTATTAGGTGAGTCAATGGGACTTGTTCTAGAGGTAGACATCTATCACATAATATCAAACGCATTAAGAGATTAATATATCACATAATATTCACATGTTAAAAATATATAGTTTCCAACAAAATTTGTTAAGCAATCATTTTTCACGTAAACACGGTCGAAGTCCAGACTCACTAATGCATCCTCACAAACTCGATAAGACACACTAATGCAAAATTCTGGTTCTCTAAGACCAACGCTCTGATACCAACTGAAATGTCCCGTTCTTATTGATTAAAAACGTTCCATATTAATTGATTTCGTTGCGAGGTTTTGACCTCTATATGAGACGTTTTTCAGAGACTGCATTCATTTTAAAACAAACCATAACCTTTATTTCATCAATAAAGGTTTAAAAAGCGTTACGTAGATTATCAAATAATGATAATCTAAAATATCCTGTTTACACACGACCATTACATAATGGTTTACAATACAAATATGTTACAACAAAATAAGTTTCTTGAATGCAGTTTTACACAATATCATACAAGCATGGACTCCAAATCTCGTCCTTATTTAAGTATGTGACAGCGAAAGCTCTTAATAATCACCTGAGAATAAACATGCTTAAAACGTCAACAAAAATGTTGGTGAGTTATAGGTTTAACCTATATATATCAAATCATAATAATAGACCACAAGATTTCATATTTCAATACACATCCCATACATAGAGATAAAAATCATTCATATGGTGAACACCTGGTAACCGACATTAACAAGATGCATATATAAGAATATCCCCATCATTCCGGGACACCCTTCGGATATGATATAAATTTCGAAGTACTAAAGCATCCGGTACTTTGGATGGGGTTTGTTAGGCCCAATAGATCTATCTTTAGGATTCGCGTCAATTAGGGTGTATGTTCCCTAATTCTTAGATTACCAGACTTAATAAAAAGGGGCATATTCGATTTCGATAATTCAACCATAGAATGTAGTTTCACGTACTTGTGTCTATTTTGTAAATCATTTATAAAACCTGCATGTATTCTCATCCCAAAAATATTAGATTTTAAAAGTGGGACTATAACTCACTTTCACAGATTTTTACTTCGTCGGGAAGTAAGACTTGGCCACTGGTTGATTCACGAACCTATAACAATATATACATATATATCAAAGTATGTTCAAAATATATTTACAACACTTTTAATATATTTTGATGTTTTAAGTTTATTAAGTCAGCTGTCCTCGTTAGTAACCTATAACTAGTTGTCCACAGTTAGATGTACAGAAATAAATCGATAAATATTATCTTGAATCAATCCACGACCCAGTGTATACGTATCTCAGTATTGATCACAACTCAAACTATATATATTTTGGAATCAACCTCAACCCTGTATAGCTAACTCCAACATTCACATATAGAGTGTCTATGGTTGTTCTGAAATATATATAGATGTGTCGACATGATAGGTCGAAACATTGTATACGTGTCTATGGTATCTCAAGATTACATAACATACAATACAAGTTGATTAAGTTATGGTTGGAATAGATTTGTTACCAATTTTCACGTAGCTAAAATGAGAAAAATTATCCAATCTTGTTTTACCCATAACTTCTTCATTTTAAATCCGTTTTGAGTGAATCAAATTGCTATGGTTTCATATTGAACTCTATTTTATGAATCTAAACAGGAAAAGTATAGGTTTATAGTCTGAAAAATAAGTTACAAGTCGTTTTTGTAAAGGTAGTCATTTCAGTCGAAAGAACGACGTCTAGATGACCATTTTAGAAAACATACTTCCACTTTGAGTTTAACCATAATATTTGGATATAGTTTCATGTTCATAATAAAAATCATTTTCTCAGAATAAAAACTTTTAAATCAAAGTTTATCATAGTTTTTAATTAACTAACCCAAAACAGCCCGCGGTGTTACTACGACGTTGTAAATCCGGTTTTACGGTGTTTTTCGTGTTTCCAGGTTTTAAATCATTAAGTTAGCATATCATGTAGATATAGAACATGTGTTTAGTTGATTTTAAAAGTCAAGTTAGAAGGATTAAGTTTTGTTTGCGAACAAGTTTAGAATTAACTAAACTATGTTCTAGTGATTACAAGTTTAAACCTTCGAATAAGATAGCTTTATATGTATGAATCGAATGATGTTATGAACATCATTACTACCTTAAGTTCCTTGGATAAACCTACTGGAAAATAGAAAAATGGATCTAGCTTCAATGGATCCTTGGATGGCTCGAAGTTCTTGAAGCAGAATCATGACACGAAAACAAGTTCAAGTAAGATCATCACTTGAAATAAGATTGTTATAGTTATAGAAATTGAACCAAAGTTTGAATATGATTATTACCTTGTATTAGAATGATAACTTACTGTAAGAAACAAAGATTTCTTGAGGTTGGATGATCACCTTACAAGATTGAAAGTGAGCTAGCAAACTTGAAAGTATTCTTGATTTTATGTAACTAGAACTTGTAGAATTTATGAAGAACACTTAGAACTTGAAGATAGAACTTGAGAGAGATCACTTAGATGAAGAAAATTGAAGAATGAAAGTGTTTGTAGGTGTTTTTGGTCGTTGGTGTATGGATTAGATATAAAGGATATGTAATTTTGTTTTCATGTAAATAAGTCATGAATGATTACTCATATTTTTGTAATTTTAAGAGATATTTCATGCTAGTTGCCAAATGATGGTTCCTACATGTGTTAGGTGGCTCACATGGGCTACTAATAGCTGATCATTGGAGTGTATATACCAATAGTACATACATCTAAAAGCTGTGTATTGTACGAGTACGAATACGGGTGCATACGAGTAGAATTGTTGATGAAACTAAACGAGGATGTAATTGTAAGCATTTTTGTTAAGTAGAAGTATTTTGATAAGTGTCTTGAAGTCTTTCAAAAGTGTATGAATACATATTAAAATACTACATGTATATACATTTTAAATGAGTCGTTAAGTCATCGTTAGTCGTTACATGTAAATGTTGTTTTGAAACCTTTAGGTTAACGATCTTGTTGAATGTTGTTAACCCATTATTTATTATAACAAATGAGATGTTAAATTGTTATATTATCATGATATTATGATATATAATATATCTTAGTATGATATATATACAGTTAAATGTCGTTACAACGATAATCGTTACATATATGTCTCGTTTCGAAATCATTAAGTTAGTAGTCTTATTTTTACATATGTATTTCATTGTTAATACACTTAATAATATATTTACTTATCATTTAATATAATTAACCAAGTGTATCAATATCTTAATATGATTCATATGTACCTAGTAAGACGTTGTTATAACGATAATCGTTATATATATCGTTTTCGAGTTTCTTAAATTAATAGTCTCATTTTTATGTATATAACTCATTGTTAAAATACCTAATGAGATACATACTTATAATAAAATCATGTTAACTATATATATAACCATATATATGTCATCGTATAGTTTTTACAAGTTTTAACGTTCGTGAATCACCGGTCAACTTGGGTGGTCAATTGTCTATATGAAACCTATTTCAATTAATCAAGTCTTAACAAGTTTGATTGCTTAACATGTTGGAAACACTTATTATGTAAATAACAATTTCATTTAATATATATATAAACATGGAAAAGTTCGGGTCACTACATGTGTGGTGTAGTTTTATTCATGAATTTTGAGTTGTCGATAAGCATACGCAATCACCTTCTTCCGTTGCATAAGAACACACCCAAAACCCATTATTGATTTGTCGCAGTAAATAACAAAATCTTCCATTCCATCAGGTAACGATAAAATAGGTGCCGTAGTCAACTTCTTTTTCAACAATTGGAAGGCACCCTCTTGTTCGGAAGTCCATTCATACTTCTTCCCCTTATGTGTCAAGGCAGTTAAAGGTTTGGCTACTCGGGAGAAATCTTGAATAAATCTCCTATAATAACCGGCTAGACCCAAAAATTGACGTATTTGCGTTAGAGTTTTCAGGATCTCCCAATTTTTGATGGCTTCAATCTTGGCGGGATCAACTTTGATTCCGTTACTACTGACTACGTGGCCAAGAAATTGTACTTCATTTAACCAAAAAGCGCACTTAGAGAATTTTGCATAAAGTTGTTCTTTTCTTAACAACTCTAATACAAGTCTCAAGTGTTGTTCGTGTTCTTGGTTATTCTTCGAATAGATAAGAATGTCATCAATAAAGACAATAACAAATTTATCTAAATATGGACTACATACTCGGTGCATGAGATCCATGAAAACTGCGGGTGCATTGGTTAGACCGAATGGCATAACCATGAATTCGTAATGGCCATAACGAGTTCTGAAGGCTGTTTTTGGTATATCGGCTTCTTTAACCCTCAGTTGATGATAACCCGACCTTAAGTCAATTTTGGGGTATACGCTCGAACCTTGGAGTTGATCAAATAGGTCATCGATTAGAGGTAAAGGGTATCGGTTTTTGATGGTTACTTTGTTCAGCTCATGGTAATCGATACACATGCGAAAAGACCCATCTTTCTTTTTAACGAACAAAATTGGAGCTCCCCATGGTGACGTACTCGGTCGGATAAAACCACGTTCTAATAATTCTTGTAGCTAACTTTGTAATTCTTTCATTTCGGTGGGCGCAAGTCTATATGGAGCACGAGCTATTGGTGCGGCTCCTGGTACAAGATCTATTTGGAATTCAACGGATCAGTGTGGAGGTAGTCCCGGTAATTCATCCGGAAACACCTCAGGAAATTCTCTTGCAACGGGAACGTCATCGATTTTTTTTTCTTCTTTTTCAACCTTCTCGACATGTGCTAGTATGGCATAGCGACCTTTTCTTATTAGTTTGCGCGCCTTCAAACTACTAATAAGATTTAATTTGGCATTACCCTTTTCTCCGTACACCATTAAAGGTAACCCATTTTCTCTCGGAATGCGAATCGCCTTCTCATGACAAACAACTTCAGCTTTCACCTTGGACATCCAGTCCATTCCAATAATTACGTCGAAGCTTCCCAATTCCAGTGGTATTAAATCAATTGCAAACGTTTTGCTAACTATACTAATTTTTTGATTTCGGCAAATTTTATCAACCTTAATTAGTTTACCGTTTGCTACTTCAACTATACACTTTTTATCCAAAGGCGTTAACGGGCAATTTAATTTGGCACAAAATTCTCTACTCATATAACTTCTATCAGCACCCGAATCAGATAAAACATAAGCAGGTGTATTGTTGATAAGAAACGTACCCGTAACAAGCTCCGGGTCTTCCTGTGCTTTCTCCCCATTAATGTTGAAGGCTCTCCCACGGCCTTGCCTATTTCCATTCCGGCACTGGTTTATGGTATGGCCCGGTTTTCCACATCCATAGCAAACAACGCCGTTATTATTTGTTCCAGCTTTATTTGCTCCTCTGTTTCTATTTGGTCCGTAGACTTCACACTTTGCCGCAATATGGCCATTCCTATTGCACTTGGTACATAATTCTCTACAAAACCATTCCGGATGAAACGTAACACACCTTGGGCATATAGTCCTTTGCTTTTTGTTGTCGTTGTTGTTGTTGTTAGGGTTATTGTTGTTGAGACGTTTGTTGTTGTTATTGTTGTGATTGGGATTGTTGTTGTTATTATTATTGGGAGGGTTGTTGCGGTTATTGTTGCGGTTGTTGTTGCGATTATTGTTGTTGTTGGGGTGGTTGCGATTGTTGTTGTAATTGTTGTTTTGATTGTTGTTGTTGTTGTACTGGTGACCCTGATCACCGCTTTCCTCCCACTTTCTTTTCCCCTGTTTCATTATGGCATCCTCGGCCGCTTCTTTCTTTATCCTTCCTGTAATTTGGCCTATCAATTTGTGGCCTATACGGCTCACTTTCTGTATTGTTGCAGGGTCGTTAGCACCTACATGCTCTTGGATTCATTCCGGCAACCCTTTTATGAATGCTTCAATTTTTGCTTCTTCGTCCTCAAATGCTTCAGGACACATTAAAGCCAGTTCATTGAAACGTCGCTCGTTGGTAGTTGAAAGGACCCGTCCTAATCCATCCGGACGAAGTCCATATCGATTATACACGATTCACAACAGTTGATTACATCGCGAGGTACTTGACCTCTATATGATACATTTTACAAACATTACATTCGTTTTTGAAAAGACAATCTCTCATTATATCGAAAGTTGACGACATGCATACCATTTCATAATATATCTAACTATAATTGACTTAATAATAATCTTGATGAACTCAACGACTCGAATGCAACATCTTTTGAAATATGTCATGAATGACTCCAAGTAATATCTCTAAAATGAGCAAATGCATAGCGGAAGATTTCTTTCATACCTGAGAATAAACATGCTTTAAAGTGTCAACCAAAAGGTTGGTGAGTTCATTAGTTTATCATAAATAATCATTTCATAATTTTAATAGACCACAAGATTTCATATTTCCCTTTCTCATAAACATACGTCCCATGCATAAAGACAAAAAATATCATTCATATGGATTGAACACCTGGTAACCAACATTCACATATGCATATAAGAATCTACCCATCATTCCAGGATCCTCCTTCGGACATGATATAAATTTCGAAGTACTAAAACATCCGGTACTTTGGATGGGGCTTGTTGGGCCTGATAGATCTATCTTTAGAGTTCGCGTCAATTAAGGTGTCTGTTCCCTAATTCTTAGATTACCAGACTTAATAAAAAGGGGCATATTCGATTTCGATAATTCAACCATATAATGTAGTTTCAATTACTTGTGTCTATTTCGTAAAACAGTTATAAAAACACCGCATGTATTCTCAGTTCCAAAAATATATATTACAAAAGCATTTAAAAGGGGATTAATGAAACTCACCTAATGTATATTGTAGTAAAAATACATAGAACGATATTGAACAATTATAGGGTTGGCCTCGGATTCACGAACCTATATCATTTATATATATATTAACACACATAATTGTAATCGAACAAACTTATATATTAAATTATATATGTTATATATTTAGTTTGTATTTTCATTTAAAAAATAATTAATATTTAGATAGTTTTATATATATATGAGATTAGTATTATGTTGAAAATCAATAAATTGTTATATGTAAATATTTATATATCTAGTGTTAATATGTTTATTCTATAATTTTATATAATACTTATATTTTATGTACCAAATATATTTTTATGTATCTAATATTTCTTTGATAAAATAATGTTAATAATAATAATAATAATAATAATAATAATAATAATAATAATAATAATAATAATAATAATAATAATAATAATAAAATAATAAAATAGTAATAATAATAATAAGATGATAATATTAATAAAATGAATAGATAAGTAACTACCTCAAAGGAGTAGTCCTAAAAAAATGCCAAAGTCCAGGTTTGAACCCGCTACATCCCGCTAACCCAATAACATTTCTTAACCATTACTCCATATGTGCTTTCTTGATTAATACCGTATTTATACTTATTTAACATATAACCAACGCCTATCTTCTTCTATTCTCCTAATCAAACCCCTCGGCCCAAATAGCTAGATTTTGGCCCAACCACAAATAAATTTCAAGTCCATGTGCTAATAGTCCGTATAGAATATTAAATTGATCCGCCAAGTAATTTATCAAGCCCAATGGGCCTGGCTTGCATAGCTGACTGGTTACTTAACAAAAAAAAAAACTGTAGCAAGCGAGAATCGAACACAGGATCTCTCGTTTAACGAGCACCACACCAAACCATTTCTCTATCCCATTCTTCCTGTTATAATCTATATTTTAAATCTATTTAACATTATTTCTGAATTCTTCTTATTCCTCAAAACAAGTCGATCAAAAAACTTCACTATCACTATTTCTTTCGTTTCTACCTCATCGAATTCTATCTCCTTGTATCATCTCGTTACTAACTTATCATGTATTATCCTAATCATCATCTTTATCATGTCATGTAACATCATCGACTTTCATCATCATACTCGTTATTATTTCGTTATTTCATGTATCGAATTCAACTTCATCGTTAACAATCTATCATCACTATTATAATCCTACTAATCTAATTATTAACTCTCAAAACAGGAACGAGTAATACCTCAATCATCGTCTTCGTTTTCATCAGAGACCCATTTTTTTATACGTTGAAATCTTCAACAAAAATAGGATGGGAATAAAAACGGTATGCAATAGCAATCTGTAGTTTAATATTTATGTGGTGGTTCATGGTGGTATTTAAAGATGGTTAATTGGTGGTTCTAAAAAAAATAAAAAAAATATAGAAACATGGTGGATCGAGGTAGTTGTAGCGATTTGAGGGATTTCTGAGTGGTTCTCGGCTGTACAAACAGTAGCAGTGTTGGCTGCAAATTTGCAGCTACTTAGATCGATAGAAAACATGGAACCAAGATGCATACATCGTAGAGAAAAAAATATAGCTGGTTCACGGCGGTTGGAGGTTAAGGAGGATGGTGGTGGCGATATGGGTGGCCTGAGGTGGCTCACGATGGTAGTTGGTTGGTGCTTGATGGTTGTGGTTTACATTTGTAAACCGGAACAAAGGCATAGGAGTAGCAATACACCAAAGGAGATGAGGTGGTGATTTTATGTTATCATTAAAAGAAAAGAAAGAAAGAGAAGAGAAAAAAAAATACAAAAGCGATGATGGTGGTGGTCTTGTGGTGGCGACGGTGGTCATGGGTGGTGGCTCAAGAAAGGTCGATGGACTAGAGGAGATGGTATCTTGCATATGCAGGTGTGTATATATATATATATATATATATATATATATATATATATATATATCTATCTATATATATATATATATATATATATATATATATATATAGATAGATAGAAGTTAGGATATTATATTTATTTATAATTTATAATACAATTTTAATAATAATCTTTATCAATCAATTTAAGTGAATGAATCTGCAATCAAGCACAGTTAAATTCAAATAGTAATCAAGGAATAATTAAAAAGATTGCAATAGTATAGCCGCCTCCTTTCTTGTATTATGTACCGACAGTTTATTCCGGATGACTATATCGTGTCCATTGCTAAACAGTTAACGTATAAAAGTGTTCCTAAAAATCCCAAATTTTTAGATTAAATATAATTAATTATTTCACTCATTAACTGTTTGAAACCTGATCAAAAAGGTTCGATAATTATTTATTTTCTGTTCCAATTTATGTGTACGGATTACTAATATTTAAACTTAAAAAGATAAAAAATATTTTTGACAAATCTAAAATCTTCAAAATCAATTTACAATCCAACTTTTATTTCATTCCTTCATAAACATGTATAATATCTATATTAAAACTAACAAAACATCAATCGAGTGTTACTGACGTTTACCAATTAAGCTCGTAAACATTTGTTTTCTATTTACTCTCTCTCCATATATAATCAATTTTAAATAACAAGTTTTATCACATAAATATATATTATATATTTTTAAACAAATAGATTTAATATTATTTTATATATTTACAAGTAGTATTTATGTACATATATATATATATATATATATATATATATATATATATATATTTGTAATAATAGTTTTCATTATATCGCATATTATTTTACATATTTATTTCCAAAAATTAACTCATATATTATTTCAATTAATATTTCAAATTATTATATATATATATATATATATATATATATATATATATATATATATATATATATATATATATATATATATATAATATACATGTATCTATTTACAATTAGTTATTCGTGAATCGTTGAGCATAGTCGAAGGGTAATTGAATACATGAACACAGTTCAAAATTTTTAGACTCAACTTTACAGACTCTGCTTATCGTGTCGAATTCATATAAAGATTAAGTTTAAATTTGGTCGGAAATTCCCGGGTCATCACAGTACCTACCCGTTAAAGAAATTTCGTCCCGAAATTTGAGTGAGGTAGTCATGACTAACAATAAAAATATTTTCATGACGAATATTAGTTAATAAATTGAGTTTTATCATCATTGAGTAATATGGATAAAAAATTCGATTATTCGAAGAGTACGAATGTAGCTATCACCAAAGAGTGAAATAGGAAAGTAAAGATTTATCTTAACTTTTAACAGAGTTAGGGTTGAATTCCGGAATTCAAGGGATTTAAAAAAAAATCTTGAAATCTTATAAGATATGATTCTTCGGGATTTATGGAAATTAAGATCTCTTTAATTAAATACGGTGATCTGCCCTGATTACTACGTCTGATATTTCCTTTATAAATTTACCTTTTCCGTTCCATTTGTTTTCACCACTTCTATACTCAATTCCCAAATTAAAAAGATTTATGAAAATGCTTAACCCTGTTCTGATCCTTGTTCTTATTCTAACTATCGCAATGATCGTTCTTCTTTTCTAACTCCCATCTGAAGAATCTGTCTATTTCTATTATGCTCCATGGATTATTGTATTTATAATCCTCCCGTGTCTTTATTTTGCTATACGTACTGATATCCACAGTTTGTAATTTCGGTGTTGTCATTGGACTTTATATTTTCTCTTATATTTTGGATCTCTTTGCTTTTTTTTATTATCCTCTCGACCTCTATCAAAGCTAGCAATGGTCCAGAATTCATATATATGAATTTTAAAATGAACATAGTTAATGTTCTAAGAAAGAGATGGTAATAACATGATCTTGATTCATCAAATTACCAGAATATCTGGGAAAGATAGAACTATCAAGAAAATATGTTCTTGATATGTTTATATATCAGATAAAATGTAAGAGTCGTGTAACATGGCACATGATGACGTTATTGTGATGACCCGGGAATTTCTGACCAAATTTAAACCTGAATCTTATTTGATTTCAATATGATAAGCAAAGTCTGTAATGTTGAGTCTCAAAATTTTTGAACTGTATCATGAAAGCATTTGACCTTTGACTATGCCAAACGATTCACGAACAATTGAGTGTAAATAAATATGTAAATATATATATAAATAAATAAAAGTATATATATGTAAACTTCTTGAATTAATAAGGCATATATTAATCATTTGAATTAAAAATGAAAATTAATATACAAAATAATTAAACTATTATGAATCTATATAAATATATATATATATATTTGAATTCTGTAATATCATATATATATATTAAATATTCTGCATATGTTAATACATATATATTTACATTATATAAATACTACATAGATAATAATAGGGATATTAATATATTAAATTTAATTACAAATTAAAATATAGTTGTTGTTATAGTATTACAAGTACTTCCAATATTACTATTAATATTAATAACAGTATTATTATCATTGTTGAAACTGTAAAGTTATCAAAGTAAAATTTTTATATAAAGATTAATTAAAAGAATAGTTTATTGGTAATTTAAATATCACTAGTTATTATTATTAAAAATTTCATTATTAACATGGTTATAAATATTATCATTATTAAGATAAGTAAAAACTATCATTTATATTGTCATATTATCCTTATTATATATATGACTTTCGTATTAATATGATTGTTATTATTATTTTTATTTATAACATTAAGAGTATTATTAATATAATTATATTTATTTATTAATAATATTAATTATAATCTATTAAAAAAATATATAAATTTAATAGATATACATTTACTGAAATAGATATATATAGATACGTATAAGATATATACATGCAGTTGGATATAGAGATACATTTAGGAAAAATAGTATTTATATTATTTAGATTATTATTATTAATATAAAATGTATTATTATTTATATTTATATATTTTATTAAAAATCCTGTTATAAAGATATAAAGCACGCGAATATTTTTTTTTTTTTTAATCTGATTTGTTTTCTTCTTCCTGCACACTCGTGATTATATGTCAAGCAATCAAGGCTACAAAACAAGTTGTTGTTCATAACACTTGGGGAGATGAATGAAGTAATACCGTTATTTTTTTATTTTTATTTTTTCTGCTCGTACCTCTGTTAATCCACTTTTATACCAAAAATTGAATTTGATTTATATTTCAAAAACTTTAAATGAGGTTTTGTTAGGAATCCTTTGCTCGTACTTGAAATGTCCCGTTCTTATTGATTAAAAACGTTCCATATTAATTGATTTCGTTGCGAGGTTTTGACCTCTATATGAGACATTTTTCAAAGACTGCATTCATTTTAAAACAAACCATAACCTTTATTTCATCAATAAAGGTTTAAAAAGCTTTACGTAGATTATCAAATAATGATAATCTAAAATATCCTGTTTACACACGACCATTACATAATGGTTTACAATACAAATATGTTACAACAAAATAAGTTTCTTGAATGCAGTTTTTACACAATATCATACAAGCATGGACTCCAAATCTCGTCCTTATTTAAGTATGCGACAGCGGAAGCTTTTAATAATCACCTAAGAATAAACATGCTTAAAACGTCAACAAAAATGTTGGTGAGTTATAGGTTTAACCTATATATATCAAATCATAATAATAGACCACAAGATTTCATATTTCAATACACATCCCATACATAGAGATTAAAATCATTCATATGGTGAACACCTGGTAACCGACATTAACAAGATGCATATATAAGAATATCCCCATCATTCCGGGACACCCTTCGGATATAATATAAATTTCGAAGTACTAAAGCATCCGGTACTTTGGATGGGGTTTGTTAGGCCCAATAGATCTATCTTTAGGATTCGCGTCAATTAGGGTGTCTGTTCCCTAATTCTTAGATTACCAGACTTAATAAAAGGGGGCATATTCGATTTCGATAATTCAACCATAGAATGTAGTTTCACGTACTTGTGTCTATTTTGTAAATCATTTATAAAAACTGCATGTATTCTCATCCCAAAAATATTAGATTTTAAAAGTGGGACTATAACTCACTTTCACAGATTTTTACTTCGTCGAGAAGTAAGACTTGGCCACTGGTTGATTCACGAACCTATAACAATATATACATATATATCAAAGTATGTTCAAAATATATTTACAACACTTTTAATATATTTTGATGTTTTAAGTTTATTAAGTCAGCTGTCCTCGTTAGTAACCTACAACTAGTTGTCCACAGTTAGATGTACAGAAATAAATCGATAAATATTATCTTGAATCAATCCACGACCCAGTGTATACGTATCTCAGTATTGATCACAACTCAAACTATATATATTTTGGAATCAACCTCAACCCTGTATAGCTAACTCCAACATTCACATATAGAGTGTCTATGGTTGTTCCGAAATATATATAGATGTGTCGACATGATATGGTATCTCAAGATTATATAATATACAATACAAGTTGATTAAGTTATGGTTGGAATAGATTTGTTACCAATTTTCACGTAGCTAAAATGAGAAAAATTATCCAATCTTGTTTTACCCATAACTTCTTCATTTTAAATCTGTTTTGAGTGAATCAAATTGCTATGGTTTCATATTGAACTCTATTTTATGAATCTAAACAGAAAAAGTATAGGTTTATAGTCGAAAAATAAGTTACAAGTCATTTTTGTAAAGGTAGTCATTTCAGTCGAAAGAACGACGTCTAGATGACCATTTTAGAAAACATACTTCCACTTTGAGTTTAACCATAATTTTTGGATATAGTTTCATGTTCATAATAAAAAATGACTCAGAATAACAACTTTTAAATCAAAGTTTATCATAGTTTTTAATTAACTAACCCAAAACAGCCCGCGGTGTTACTACGACGGCGTAAATCCGGTTTTACGGTGTTTTTCGTGTTTCCAGGTTTTAAATCATTAAGTTAGCATATCATAAAGATATAGAACATGTGTTTAGTTGATTTTAAAAGTCAAGTTAGAAGGATTAACTTTTGTTTGCGAACAAGTTTAGAATTAACTAAACTATGTTCTAGTGATTACAAGTTTAAACCTTCGAATAAGATAGCTTTATATGTATGAATCGAATGATGTTATGAACATCATTACTACCTTAAGTTCCTTGGATAAACCTACTGGAAAAGAGAAAAATGGATCTAGCTTCAACGGATCCTTGGATGGCTCGAAGTTCTTGAAGCAGAATCATGACACGAAAACAAGTTCAAGTAAGATCATCACTTGAAATAAGATTGTTATAGTTATAGAAATTGAACCAAAGTTTGAATATGATTATTACCTTGTATTAGAATGATAACCTACTGTAAGAAACAAAGATTTCTTGAGGTTGGATGATCACCTTACAAGATTGGAAGTGAGCTAGCAAACTTGAAAGTATTCTTGATTTTATGTAACTAGAACTTGTAGAATTTTTGAAGAACACTTAGAACTTGAAGATAGAACTTGAGAGAGATCAATTATATGAAGAAAATTGAAGAATGAAAGTGTTTGTAGGTGTTTTTGGTCGTTGGTGTATGGATTAGATATAAAGGATATGTAATTTTGTTTTCATGTAAATAAGTCATGAATGATTACTCATATTTTTGTAATTTTATGAGATATTTCATGCTAGTTGCCAAATGATGGTTCCCACATGTGTTAGGTGACTCACATGGGCTGCTAAGAGCTGATCATTGGAGTGTATATACCAATAGTACATACATCTAAAAGCTGTGTATTGTACGAGTACGAATACGGGTGCATACAAGTAGAATTGTTGATGAAACTGAACGAGGATGTAATTGTAAGCATTTTTGTTAAGTAGAAGTATTTTGATAAGTGTATTGAAGTCTTTCAAAAGTGTATAAATACATATTAAAACACTACATGTATATACATTTTAACTGAGTCGTTAAGTCATCGTTAGTCGTTACATGTAAATGTTGTTTTGAAACCTTTAGGTTAACGATCTTGTTGAATGTTGTTAACCCATTATTTATTATAACAAATGAGATGTTAAATTGTTATATTATCATGATATTATGATATATAATATATCTTAGTATGATATATATACAGTTAAATGTCGTTACAACGATAATCGTTACATATATGTCTCGTTTCAAAATCATTAAGTTAGTAGTCTTATTTTTACATATGTATTTCATTGTTAATACACTTAATAATATATTTAATTATCATTTAATATAATTAACAAAGTGTATCAATATCTTAATATGATTCATATGTACCTAGTAAGACGTTGTTATAACGATAATCGTTATATATATCGTTTTCGAGTTTCTTAAATTAATAGTCTCATTTTTTATGTATATAACTCATTGTTAAAATACCTAATGAGATACATACTTATAATAAAAACATGTTAACTATATATATAACCATATATATGTCATCGTATAGTTTTTACAAGTTTTAACGTTCGTGAATCACCGGTCAACTTGGGTGGTCAATTGTCTATATGAAACATATTTCAATTAATCAAGTCTTAACAAGTTTGATTACTTAATATGTTGGAAACATTTAATCATGTAAATATCAATCTCAATTAATATATATAAACATGGAAAAGTTCGGGTCACTACAGTACCTACCCGTTAAATAAATTTCGTCCCGAAATTTTAAGCTGTTGAAGGTGTTGACGAATCTTCTGGAAAGAGATGCGGGTATTTCTTCTTCATCTAATCTTCACGCTCCCAGGTGAACTCGGGTCCTCTACGAGCATTCCATCGAACCTTAACAATTGGTATCTTGTTTTTCTTAAGTCTTTTAACCTCACGATCCATTATTTCGACGGGTTCTTCGATGAATTGAAGTTTTTCGTTGATTTGGATTTCATCTAACGGAATAGTGAGATCTTCTTTAGCAAAACATTTCTTCAAATTCGAGACGTGGAAAGTGTTATGTACAGCCGCGAGTTGTTGAGGTAACTCAAGTCGGTAAGCTACTGGTCCGACACGATCAATAATCTTGAATGGTCCAATATATCTTGGATTTAATTTCCCTCGTTTATCAAATCGAACAACGCCTTTCCAAGGTGCAACTTTAAGCATGACCATCTCTCCAATTTCAAATTCTATATCTTTTCTTTTAATGTCAGCGTAGCTCTTTTGTCGACTTTGGGTGGTTTTCAACCGTTGTTGAATTTGGATTATCTTCTCGGTAGTTTCTTGTATAATCTCCGGACCCGTAATCTGTCTATCCCCCACTTCACTCCAACAAATCGGAGACCTGCACTTTCTACCATAAAGTACTTCAAACGGCGCCATCTCAATGCTTGAATGGTAGCTGTTGTTGTAGGAAAATTCTGCTAACGGTAGATGTCGATCCCAACTGTTTCCGAAATCAATAACACATGCTCGTAGCATGTCTTCAAGCGTTTGTATCGTCCTTTCGCTCTGCCCATCAGTTTGTGGATGATAGGCAGTACTCATGTCTAAACGAGTTCCTAATGCTTGCTGTAATGTCTGCCAGAATCTTGAAATAAATCTGCCATCCCTATCAGAGATAATAGAGATTGGTATTCCATGTCTGGAGACGACTTCCTTCAAATACAGTCGTGCTAACTTCTCCATCTTGTCATCTTCTCTTATTGGCAGGAAGTGTGCTGATTTGGTGAGACGATCAACTATTACCCAAATAGTATCAAAACCACTTGCAGTCCTTGGCAATTTAGTGATGAAATCCATGGTAATGTTTTCCCATTTCCATTCCGGGATTTCGGGTTGTTGAAGTAGACCTGATGGTTTCTGATGCTCAGCTTTGACCTTAGAACACGTCAAACATTCTCCTACGTATTTAGCAACATCGGCTTTCATACCCGGCCACCAAAAATGTTTCTTAAGATCCTTGTACATCTTCCCCGTTCCAGGATGTATTGAGTATCTGGTTTTATGAGCTTCTCTAAGTACCATTTCTCTCATATCTCCAAATTTTGGTACCCAAATCCTTTCAGCCCTATACCGGGTTCCGTCTTCCCGAATATTAAGATGCTTCTCCGATCCTTTGGGTATTTCATCCTTTAAATTTCCCTCTTTTAAAACTCCTTGTTGCGCCTCCTTTATTTGAGTAGTAAGGTTATTATGAATCATTATATTCATAGATTTTACTCGAATGGGTTCTCTGTCCTTCCTGCTCAAGGCATCGGCTACCACATTTGCCTTCCCCGGGTGGTAACGAATCTCAAAGTCGTAATCATTCAATAATTCAATCCACCTACGCTGCCTCATATTCAGTTGTTTCTGATTAAATATGTGTTGAAGACTTTTGTGGTCGGTATATATAATACTTTTGACCCCATATAAGTAGTGCCTCCAAGACTTTAATGCAAAAACAACCGCTCCTAATTCCAAATCATGCGTCGTATAATTTTGTTCGTGAATCTTCAATTGTCTAGACGCATAAGCACTCACCTTCGTTCGTTGCATTAATACACAACCGAGACCTTGCTTTGATGCGTCACAATAAATCACAAAATCATCATTCCCTTCAGGCAATGAGAATATAGGTGCCGTAGTTAGCTTGTTCTTCAATAACTGAAACGCTTTCTCTTGTTCATCATTCCATTCAAATTTCTTCCCTTTATGCGTTAATGCAGTCAAGGGTTTTGCTATTCTGGAAAAGTCTTGGATGAACCTTCTGTAGTAACCAGCTAGTCCTAAAAACTGGCATATGTGTTTCGGAGTTTTCGGGGTTTCCCACTTTTCAACAGTTTCTATCTTTGCCGGATCCACCTTAATACCTTCTTTGTTCACTATGTGACCGAGGAATTGAACTTCTTCCAAACAAAATGCACACTTTGAAAACTTAGAGTACAATTCTTCCTTCCTCAATACTTCTAACACCTTTCTTAAATGTTCACCGTGTTCTTGGTCATTCTTTGAGTAAATAAGTATGTCATCAATGAAAACAATGACAAACTTGTCAAGGTATGGTCCACACACTCGGTTCATAAGGTCCATGAACACAGCTGGTGCATTAGTTAAACCAAATGGCATGACCATAAACTCGTAATGACCGTAACGTGTTCTGAAAGCAGTCTTTGGAATATCATCTTCTTTCACCCGCATTTGATGATACCCGGAACGTAAGTCAATCTTTGAATAAACAGACGAGCCTTGTAGTTGATCAAATAAGTCGTCGATTCTCGGTAGTGGGTAGCGGTTCTTTATGGTAAGTTTGTTCAACTCTCGGTAGTCGATACACAACCTGAATGTACCATCTTTCTTCTTGACAAACAAAACAGGAGCTCCCCACGGTGATGTGCTTGGTCGAATGAAACCACGCTCTAAAAGTTCTTGTAATTGGCTTTGCAGTTCTTTCATCTCGCTGGGTGTGAGTCTGTAAGGAGCACGAGCTATTGGTGCAGCTCCTGGTACAAGATCTATTTGAAATTCAACGGATCGATGTGGGGGTAATCACGGTAATTCTTTCGGAAATACATCGGGAAATTCTTTTGCGACGGGAACATCATTGATGCTCTTTTCTTCAGTTTGTACTTTCTCGACGTGTGCTAGAACAGCATAGCAACCTTTTCTTTTTAGTTTTTGTGCCTTCAAATTACTAATAAGATGTAGCTTCGTGTTGCCCTTTTCTCCGTAAACCATTAAGGGTTTTCCTTTTTCTCGTATAATGCGAATTGCATTTTTGTAACAAACGATCTCTGCTTTCACTTCTTTCAACCAGTCCATACCGATTATCACATCAAAACTCCCTAACTCTACTGGTATCTAATCAATCTTAAATGTTTCGCTAACCAGTTTAATTTCTCGATTCCGACATATATTATCTGCTGAAATTAATTTACCATTTGCTAATTCGAGTAAAAATTTACTATCCAAAGGCGTCAATGGACAACTTAATTTAGCACAAAAATCTCTACTCATATAGCTTCTATCCGCACCCGAATCAAATAAAACGTAAGCAGATTTATTGTCAATAAGAAACGTACCCGTAACAAGCTCCGGGTCTTCCTGTGCCTCTGCCGCATTAATATTGAAAACTCTTCCGCGGCCTTGTCCATTCGTGTTCTCCTGGTTCGGGCAATTTCTAATAATGTGACCCGGTTTTCCACATTTATAACAAACTACATTGGCATAACTTGCTCCGACACTACTTGCTCCGCCATTACTCGTTCTGACACCATTTGTTCCTTTCGTTCTATTAACCCCTGGTCCGTAGACCTCACACTTCGCCGCGCTATGACCATTTCTTTTACACTTGTTGCAAAATTTGGTGCAGAACCCTGAGTGATACTTTTCACACCTTTGGCATAGCTGCTTCTGATTGTTGTGGTTGTTGCGGTTATTATTGTTGTTGGGATGATTGTTATAGTTGCTGTTGTTGTTGTTGTTGTTGTTGTTGTTGTTGTTGTTGTTGTTGTTGTTGTTGTTGGGCCGTTTGTTGTAGTTGCGATTGATGTTGCGATTGTTGGGATAATTGTTGCGATTATTGTTGTAATTGCTGTTGTTGTTGTATTGGTGATTCTTATCACCGTTTTCCTCCCACTTTCTTTTGACTTGCTTCACATTGGCCTCTTCAGCAGTCTGTTCTTTAATTCTTTCTTCAATCTGGTTCACTAGTTTGTGAGCCATTCTACATGCCTGTTGTATGGAGGCGGGCTCGTGTGAACTTATATCTTCTTGGATTCTTTCCGGTAATCCTTTCACAAACGCGTCGATCTTCTCTTCCTCATCTTCGAATGCTCCCGGACACAATAGGCACAATTCTGTGAATCGTCTTTCATACGTGGTAATATCAAATCCTTGGGTTCGTAACCCTCTAAGTTATGTCTTGAGCTTATTGACCTCGGTTCTGGGACGGTACTTCTCGTTCATCAAGTGCTTGAATGCTGACCACGGTAGTGCGTACGCATCGTCTTGTCCCACTTGCTCTAGATAGGTATTCCACCATGTTAACGCAGAACCTGTGAAGGTATGCGTAGCGTACTTCACTTTGTCCTCTTCAGTACACTTACTTATGGCAAACACCGATTCGACCTTCTCGGTCCACCGTTTCAATCCGATCGGTCCTTCGGTTCCATCAAATTCCAAAGGTTTGCAGGCAGTGAATTCTTTGTAGGTGCATCCTACACGATTTCCTGTACTGCTAGATCCAAGGTTATTGTTGGTATGTAGCGCAGCCTGTACTGCGACTATGTTTGAAGCTAGAAAAGTACGGAATTCCTCTTCATTCATATTCACGGTGTGTCGAGTAGTCGGTGCCATTTCCTTCAAAATAGTCAAATGGAACAAGTTAATCATACAGAATATTAAGAGTAGTTAATAGTATTTCGTAGCATAATATGAACTCATTTATAAAAGCTTTTTCTTCATATTAGCATTTTATAAGTTTAAATTCGGGTAGTACCTACCCGTTAAGTTCATACTTAGTAGCTAATATACAATTCAATTACTACAATTCTATATGAAAAACTGATTATAATAATATTTCGCGTTCAAACTTTTATACAATATTTTACAAACTTACAATACCGCTTATTTTACATAAAGCATGAAATATAGCACACAATAACTTTGATACAAGATAGTTGTGAAGATAATTCTAGCTAGTACACAAGTCGTTTAGCAAAGGCAATAAAGACACGTAATTCATACGTCTAGAAACAAGTCATGCATTCTGGTTTTACTAGGACTACTTCCCATCCTTGGTCTTGTGGAACATAACCGTTATGGCCGTTGATAAGACAGCGTGTTGTAACGTCGTCAAAGGGACGAGGGTTACGTAATGTCCAACAGTCCCGTAACAATCTAAAAACCTCATTTCTTACCCTAATTACCGACCCCGTCACTTGTGGGAACGTTTTGTTTAATAGTTGTAGCCCGATGTTCTTGTTCTCACTTTGGTGAGAAGCGAACATTACTAATCCATAAGCATAACATGCTTCTTTATGTTGCATATTAGCCGCTTTTTCTAAATCACGAAGTCCAATATTCGGATATATTGAGTCAAAATAATTTCTTAACCCATTGCGTAAAATAGCATTTGGGTTCCCCGCAATATATGCGTCAAAGTAAACACATCGTAACTTATGGATTTCCCAATGTGATATCCCCCATCTTTCGAACGAAAGCCTTTTATAAACCAAGGCATTCTTGGAACGTTCTTCGAATGTCTTACAAACTGATCTCGCCTTAAATAGTTGTGCCGAAGAATTCTGACCGACTCTAGACAAGATTTCATCAATCATGTCTCCGGGTAGGTCTCTTAAAATATTGGGTTGTCTATCCATTTTTTGTTTTTATACTGTAAAATAGACAAGAGTTAGATTCATAAAAAAAATACTTATTAATACAAGCAATTTTTACATATATCATAAAGCATAAGCACACTATATCACATATATTACACCACACGAATACAACTATCTTATTCCGACTCGCTTGTTTCTTCTTCTTCGGTTTTGGTTCGTTTTGCCAAGTTTCTAGGGATATATGATGTTCCCCTAATACGAGCCGTCGTTTTCCACATTGGTTTAGAAAAACCTGGTGGTTTAGAGGTTCCCGGGTCATTGTTACAACTTAAGGACTTCGGGGGTTGACGATACATATAAAGTTCATCGGGGTTGGAATTAGATTTCTCTATTTTTATGCCCTTTGAAATTCAGTTGGGGTAATTTCTATAACATCATCGGAATTCTCGTCGGAATCCGATTCATCGGAGAATTGGTAATCCTCCCAATATTTTGCTTCCTTGGCGGAAACACCATTGACCATAATTAACCTTGGTCGGTTGGTTGAGGATTTTCTTTTACTTAACCGTTTTATTATTTCCCCCACCGGTTCTATTTCTTCATCCGGTTCCGATTCTTCTTCCGGTTCTGATTCTTCTTCCGGTTCCGAGTCTTCTTCCGATTCCTCTTCGGGAACTTGAGAATCAGTCCACGAATCATTCCAATTTACATTTGACTCTTCATTATTATTAGGTGAGTCAATGGGACTTGTTCTAGAGGTAGACATCTATCACATAATATCAAACGCGTTAAGAGATTAATATATCACATAATATTCACATGTTAAAAATATATAGTTTCCAACAAAATTTGTTAAGCAATCATTTTTCAAGTAAACACGGTCGAAGTCCAGACTCACTAATGCATCCTAACAAACTCGATAAGACACACTAATGCAAAATTCTGGTTCTCTAAGACCAACGCTCGGATACCAACTGAAATGTCCCGTTCTTATTGATTAAAAACGTTCCATATTAATTGATTTCGTTGCGAGGTTTTGACCTCTATATGAGACGTTTTTCAAAGACTGCATTCATTTTAAAACAAACCATAACCTTTATTTCATCAATAAAGGTTTAAAAAGCTTTACGTAGATTATCAAATAATGATAATCTAAAATATCCTGTTTACACACGACCATTACATAATGGTTTACAATACAAATATGTTACAACAAAATAAGTTTCTTGAATGCAGTTTTTACACAATATCATACAAGCATGGACTCCAAATCTCGTCCTTATTTAAGTATGCGACATCGGAAGCTCTTAATAATCACCTGAGAATAAACATGCTTAAAACGTCAACAAAAATGTTGGTGAGTTATAGGTTTAACCTATATATATCAAATCATAATAATAGACCACAAGATTTCATATTTCAATACACATCCCATACATAGAGATAAAAATCATTCATATGGTGAACACTTGGTAACCGACATTAACAAGATGCATATATAAGAATATCCCCATCATTCCGGGATACCCTTCGGATATGATATAAATTTCGAAGTACTAAAGCATCCGGTACTTTGGATGGGGTTTGTTAGGCCCAATAGATCTATCTTTAGGATTCGCGTCAATTAGGGTGTCTGTTCCCTAATTCTTAGATTACCAGACTTAATAAAAGGGGGCATATTCGATTTCGATAATTCAACCATAGAATGTAGTTTCACGTACTTGTGTCTATTTTGTAAATCATTTATAAAAACTGCATGTATTCTCATCCCAAAAATATTAGATTTTAAAAGTGGGACTATAACTCACTTTCACAGATTTTTACTTCGTCTGGAAGTAAGACTTGGCCACTGGTTGATTCACGAACCTATAACAATATATACATATATATCAAAGTATGTTCAAAATATATTTACAACACTTTTAATATATTTTGATGTTTTAAGTTTATTAAGTCAGCTGTCCTCGTTAGTAACCTACAACTAGTTGTCCACAGTTAGATGTACAGAAATAAATCGATAAATATTATCTTGAATCAATCCACGACCCAGTGTATACGTATCTCAGTATTGATCACAACTCAAACTATATATATTTTGGAATCAACCTCAACCCTGTATAGCTAACTCCAACATTCACATATAGAGTGTCTATGGTTGTTCCGAAATATATATAGATGTGTCGACATGATAGGTCGAAACATTGTATACGTGTCTATGGTATCTCAAGATTACATAATATACAATACAAGTTGATTAAGTTATGTTTGGAATAGATTTGTTACCAATTTTCACGTAGCTAAAATGAGAAAAATTATCCAATCTTGTTTTACCCATAACTTCTTCATTTTAAATCTGTTTTGAGTGAATCAAATTGCTATGGTTTCATATTGAACTCTATTTTATAAATCTAAACAGAAAAAGTATAGGTTTATAGTCGGAAAAATAAGTTACAAGTCATTTTTGTAAAGGTAGTCATTTCAGTCGAAAGAACGACGTCTAGATGACCATTTTAGAAAACATACTTCCACTTTGAGTTTAACCATAATTTTTGGATATAGTTTCATGTTCATAATAAAAATCATTTTCTCAGAATAACAACTTTTAAATCAAAGTTTATCATAGTTTTTAATTAACTAACCCAAAACAGCCCGCGGTGTTACTACGACGGCGTAAATCCGGTTTTACGGTGTTTTTCGTGTTTCCAGGTTTTAAATCATTAAGTTAGCATATCATACAGATATAGAACATGTGTTTAGTTGATTTTAAAAGTCAAGTTAGAAGGATTAACTTTTGTTTGCGAACAAGTTTAGAATTAACTAAACTATGTTCTAGTGATTACAAGTTTAAACCTTCGAATAAGATAGCTTTATATGTATGAATCGAATGATGTTATGAACATCATTACTACCTTAAGTTCCTTGGATAAACCTACTGGAAAAGAGAAAAATGGATCTAGGTTCAACGGATCCTTGGATGGCTCGAAGTTCTTGAAGCAGAATCATGACACGAAAACAAGTTCAAGTAAGATCATCACTTGAAATAAGATTGTTATAGTTATAGAAATTGAACCAAAGTTTGAATATGATTATTACCTTGTATTAGAATGATAACCTACTGTAAGAAACAAAGATTTCTTGAGGTTGGATGATCACCTTATAAGATTGGAAGTGAGCTAGCAAACTTGAAAGTATTCTTGATTTTATGTAACTAGAACTTGTAGAATTTTTGAAGAACACTTAGAACTTGAAGATAGAACTTGAGAGAGATCAATTAGATGAAGAAAATTGAAGAATGAAAGTGTTTGTAGGTGTTTTTGGTCGTTGGTGTATGGATTAGATATAAAGGATATGTAATTTTGTTTTCATGTAAATAAGTCATGAATGATTACTCATATTTTTGTAATTTTATGAGATATTTCATGCTAGTTGCCAAATTATGGTTCCCACATGTGTTAGGTGACTCAAATGGGCTGCTAAGAGCTGATAATTGGAGTGTATATACCAATAGTACATACATCTAAAAGCTGTGTATTGTACGAGTACGAATACGGGTGCATACAAGTAGAATTGTCGATGAAACTGAACGAGGATGTAATTGTAAGCATTTTTGTTAAGTAGAAGTATTTTGATAAGTGTATTGAAGTCTTTCAAAAGTGTATAAATACATATTAAAACACTACATGTATATACATTTTAACTGAGTCGTTAAGTCATCGTTAGTCGTTACATGTAAATGTTGTTTTGAAACCTTTAGGTTAACGATCTTGTTGAATGTTGTTAACCCATTATTTATTATAACAAATGAGATGTTAAATTGTTATATTATCATGATATTATGATATATAATATATCTTAGTATGATATATATACAGTTAAATGTCGTTACAACGATAATCGTTACATATATGTCTCGTTTCAAAATCATTAAGTTAGTAGTCTTATTTTTACATATGTATTTCATTGTTAATACACTTAATAATATATTTACTTATCATTTAATATAATTAACAAAGCGTATCAATATCTTAATATGATTCATATGTACCTAGTAAGACGTTGTTATAACGATAATCGTTATATATATCGTTTTCGAGTTTCTTAAATTAATAGTCTCATTTTTTATGTATATAACTCATTGTTAAAATACCTAATGAGATACATACTTATAATAAAAACATGTTAACTATATATATAACCATATATATGTCATCGTATAGTTTTTACAAGTTTTAACGTTCGTGAATCACCGGTCAACTTGGGTGGTCAATTGTCTATATGAAACATATTTCAATTAATCAAGTCTTAACAAGTTTGATTACTTAATATGTTGGAAACATTTAATCATGTAAATATCAATCTCAATTAATATATATAAACATGGAAAAGTTCGGGTCACTACAGTACTTACTGTAAAATCTCAACTCCCAATTCTTTAAAATGAGAACGAATTTTTGAGTCAAAGTATAATCACAAAAAAGTCAAAACTGTGTTCTTCGAAGCAAATTAAAGATTTATAGATTGTTTCTGTTGAAATTAGTGATTGGGAATGATTCTAATGGTCCTTTTAAACACAATTTGTTTTATAATCTTTGTCTAATTCAAAGCCATTCGAAGAATCAAAATTTTTTTTTGAAGGTAACAGGGACGGCAGGAGCTGTGTGGTGTTTTTTTTTTTTTTTTTTTTTTTTGTTTTCTCATTAATGCAACAATTGATGTTAGTCACTTGTAATTATTTGAAGTATCAAAAATTGTTGTTGGATGATTTAAATTGTTCCTGGTCGACATGGTTTCAAGAGGAAGAAGGAGAAAATGAAAACAAATTATACAGCTTTAAATATTATACTGAATATATATATAATCAGAAAAGTGTGTAGCAGAGTAGTGGTTCAGTGTGTTGGTAAGGGAAAGGCAGGTCGCGGGTTCAAGCCCTGCCGGTGGCGGTTTTTCTTTTTAAAGCCTATTAATGGGAGGTAGTTTTTCCTATTTATTGTTATTACTCTCATTGTTATTATTGTTATTAGTATTAGTATTATGTTAATTGTTATTATAGCTAGTATTATTAATATTATTATTATTATTATTATTGTTGTTATATTTATGAATGAACTTATAAATAAGTGTAGATACAAAGATGAAATATTATTATCACTAATATCATTAAATTATTATTATTACTATTATCATTAATATTATTATTATTATTATTATTATTATTAATATAAATTATTGAATACAAAAGGTAATGAATAAAATTAAAGTTAATATATGTAAACGCTGGTAATTGTAATATTAGAAATTTTGATAAGATTAGGATTATGAGTACGATAATTATGATATTACTAGAGATAAAATCATCAGTATTGACAATAGATAATATTAAGAATAAGTATGAAATTTATTTAAGTTCATGAATTATGCATGTACGTATAACACAGTTTTGAAACTTTACTATAAATATTATTACTAATATTATCATAAGTATCTTTTCATAATTATTAGTATTATTATTATTATTGTCAACAAAATATTATTAATATTATCATTATTAGTATTAGGATGATTATCATTAATAGTATTATTATTATTAAAAACTATTATCATTATTATTATTTTTTACAAAAATTATTGTTTTGTATCAATAAAACTATTAATATTATTATTATCACGTATTATCTACATCATTATTATTAAGCTAATATTATTTATGAAAATAAAAGTTTTAAATGACGTTGTTAAGATTATAAGTATTAAAATGAAAATTATAGATATAAAAATTTATATTTAAACTACATAACTTAACTATATTAATAGTTATATAGATAAATATAAAATGAAAATATATATACAATTAATAAAACTTACAAATTATTAAATATAACAAGTGCATCACTAATAATAATATATAAACTTATTCGGTTACAAACATGTGTATTAATAAATATACAAATGATATAGGTTCGTGAATCCAAGGCCAACATTACCCTTGTTCAATGTCGTCATATGTATTTTTACTACAAAATACATTAGGTGAGTTTCATTTACCTTTTTACCCTTTATATTTTTGGGTTGAGAATACATGCGCAACTTTTATAACTGTTTTACGAAATAGACACAAGTACGTGAAACTACATTCTATGGTTGAATTATCGAAATCGAATATGCCCTTATTATTAAGTCTGGTAATCTAAGAATTAGGGAACAGACACCCTAATTGACATGAACTCTAAAGATAGATCTATCGGGCCCAACAAGCCCCATCCAAAGTACCGGATGCTTTAGTACTTCGAAATTTATATCATGTCCGAAGGAGGATCCCGGAATGATGGGGATATTCTTATATGCATATTGTTAAGGTCGGTTACCAGGTGTTCAATCCATATGAATGATATTTTTGTCTCTATACATGGGACGTATGTTAATGAGAAATGGAAATATGAAATCTTGTGGTCTATTACAATTATGAAATGATTATTTATGTTAAACTAATGAACTCACCAACCTTTTGGTTGACACTTTAAAGCATGTTTATCCTCATGTACGAAAGAAATCTTCCGCTGTGCATTTGCTCATTTTATAGATATTACCTGGAGTCATTCATGGCATATTTCAAAAGACGTTGCATTCGAGTCGTCGAGTTCATCAAGATTATTATTAAGTCAATTTTTGTTGGATATATTATAAAATGGTATGCATGCCTGTCAACTTTCGATGTAATGAAAGATTGTCTTTTTCAAAAATGAATGCAATGTTTGTAAAATGTATCATATAGAGGTCAGGTACCTCGCGATGTAATCAACTGCTGTGAATCGTTTATAATCGATATGGACTTCGTCCGGATGGATTAGGACGGGTCTTCACAGTTGGTATCAGAGCGGTGGTCTTAGCGAACCAGGTCTGCATTACTGTGTCTAACTGATAAGTCGTTAGGATGCATTAGTGAGTCTGGACTCCGACCGTGTCTGCATGTCAAAAGTTTTGCTTATCATTTCGTGTCAAAAATTTCCTGCTTATCATTCTTAGGGAATCACTTGCTTATCATTCTTAGTCTAGACACGTTTTACTGCATTGACTGCATGAATCGTGTATAGACAAAATTCATATTTTAGCGTATCTGCTACTTTATATCTTAGCATATCTGTTACTATAACTGTGCCTGACAACTTCCGTAGATTCCTCCATAACTTATGGGATTTTAGTATTATATATGCATATGTAAATTATGTATTGCAGGGTACTAATCTACATCCTATTCTATTCCTTATCAAAAATCCTACATCTGATCGTACGAGATGAGTCCCTCAACCAGTTCGAGTCCCTTAGATTCCGATAACTGTTCCGATAGTTATTCCGATAGTTATTCCGACATAGAGTTTCACTCGAGCTCCGAAAGCAGAGTCACCGGAATGAATCAACCAATCAGCCATTGTAACGACCCGCACTTTTTCGATCATTCTATACTTATAAGATTAATATTTACATAAATTAAACCTTACCAACATGATAAGCAATCCAAATTGATGAGACTTATGTTTTTGAAATGAGTTTTACACAACGTTTGACCGTCTAGTTTGACCGATGATATCACGAACTATACAATATATGATAATTATACGTTTGTGTATATATATGTATATATACATATTTAACATGATTTAAGGATGTTTTAATATCTCATTTTGTATTAATAACAATAAGTTATAAGTATATTTTGAAACTACTAACTTAAGTTTTCAAAACGATAACCATACGTAACGTTATTTGACATAAATACTTATGACCTATAATGTTTATACATATATCGTATAAGTAATGTATTTAATCACTTTTTAAGGACTTAAATACATAAAACCATATAAGTGTATTCACAAAAGATAGCTATATTTGAATTCTCATTCCATTTTCACAAAATTTCTATACATATATCTAGAGTATATGTACTCGTATCATACCTAGCTTCTATACGTATTTACTATTGGTATATACACATCAAATCACCACCTAACTAGCCCTTGTTACTTCCCTAAGGTAGAGGTAATTACTTTTGTATGATTGTTTGACAAATACACAAGATTACAAGCTTAAAAATTTTGTCATTGCTCCCCCCTTTGTCACGTTTTTAAGGACCAACACCAAACCATTTTTAGCTCACCATTCTTACTCTTAAACCACTCTCTAATTCACCTACTTACAAGTTCTAAGAACTCCATAATCATTCAGCAAGAAACCTTGAAGATCTAGCCATAGAAACAAGCTTTAATCACCATAAGAAAACCCTTACAAAAACACTTCAAGAATCCTTCCAAGAACACAAACTTACTTCCAATCTTTCATCCAATTCCATCACCCTTTTGGTTCTAGGTTCTTACTCCTCTTTTACAGCAATCTTGTCCAAGTAACTTGAGGTAGTAACTTTGTTCATAACCTTATTCAATTCATATATATATAGCTATCTTATTTTGTGGTATAAAATTTTAACAACAAGAACATAGTTTGAATGTTTTCAAACTTGTTTGCAAACTAAATAGATCCTTCTAACTTAACTTTTAAAATACTTCAAGACCTGTAATATATCATAAATATATGCTAATTTAACAAGGTATAACTTGGTTTTTCAAAGATTACCTTAAAAACTGTTTTTACGACGTCGGAGTGTAACCGGGGGCTGTTTTGGGTTGGATAATTAAAAACCATCTTAAACTTTGAATTGGAGGTTTATTTTCTGGAAAAATGATTTTTACTATGAATATGATAACACATAAAAATTTCATGATTTAATTCAAAGTATAAGTATTTTTAGAAAAATGGTCATTAAATGATATTTTTGTAACAAAAATGATTAACTTCATAAGTTTCACCAAAGTTTCACCTATGACCTGTAATTTCGAATACAAACTAAGGTATTTACAGTTCATAATCTTAAAGAGGGACTCGATCCAAGGAGATGGCAAGTTGAATCAACGAAAACGGAGTTGTAACGAAGAAACTACGACCAAAACAAAATCGGATATTCAAGACTAGTTTAGCTACGAAAATAATTGGAGAAAATTAAATAAATCACATCTTTTTAAAATAACATGATATTTTATATATATGTACTCATAATTTAATTTTATATGGTTCAGGATCACCCGTAAACAATACGAGAAGATTAATCATAAGATCCCATGATTGTACGCAACACGTCATTTGACAACACCGGTACTTTATGTACGCAACACGTCATTTGACAACACCGGTACCGTGGGTCAAGATTAATCTCGACCAATACATATACGATGGGGGTTTTATTTATTTCGATGGGGGTTTTATTTATTAAACACCTAAATATGAACCATTAAAATTGAATTACTAACATCGGACTGCTAACTACGGACTAAGAAATTATTAAAACTATTAAAAGTATAATAAGTATATATATGTGACGATTGTTTAAAATGGAAATATATTGATAAACTATATATGGATAGGTTCGTGATATCAACCGGAGACCAAGTCAAAATATATATCTTCAAGGCAAAAGTGAGTATATAGTCCCACTTTTAAACTCTAAATATTTCGGGATGAGAATACATGTATTTTATGTTTTACGATATGGACACAAGTAACTGAAAAATATATTCTACGTTGAGTTGTACCACTGGCATACTTCCCTGTAGCTTGGTAACTATTATTTACAGCGGTATTGTAAACGCGAATCCTGTTGATAGATCTATCGGGCCTGACAACCCCAACCGGACTGGACGACCAGTATTCAAAGGTTGCACAGTACTTCGTTTCGTGACTACACTTGGTACGGTGTAGTAAGATTTCATAATAAAGGGAATATGCGACGTGATTAAATGTTAAGTATGGTTATCAAGTGCTCAACTACTTAGAATATTTTTATTAAAATGTTTATATATGAAATCTTGTGGTCTATATATTTATAGACATTAAACCTATATCTCACCAACTTTATGTTGACGTTTTAAATATGTCTATTCTCAGGTGATAACTAAAAGCTTCCGCTGCAACATGTTGAATTTAAACAAGATCTTGAGTATGCATATTTGTGTCAAAAATAAAACTGCATATCGGAGGATTTGTAATGTAAAATATGCTAGAAATCGTATTGTTATCATCACATGTAAAGTTTGTAAGTCTAAGATTATCGCTAAACGATAATCATCTTTTTATTGTCTAAAGCTTGTATTAAAATAAGAGTTATGGTTTGTAATGTAAAATAAATGCAGTTGTTCTTTTAAAAATGTCGCATATAGAGGTCAATACCTCACAATGAAATCATACGTTATCTAACTCGTTCTTATGGTTAAGGACGGGTTATGACATGTGGTATCAGAGCGGTGGTCTTAGCGAACCAGGTTTGCATTAGTGTGTCTAACTGATAAGTCGTTAGGATACATTAGTAAGTCTGGACTTTGACCGGGTCTGATTTAAAAACCATTGCTTATCATTGTTGGTTAAAATTTATATGTAAATATTATGTAGTACTAATGGGTTAGTTGTTATGTGATAGATGTCGGGCTCAAAACTTATTATCACATTCAGCGACTCCGAATCAGAATCTTCAGATGGTGTTCCAGTCATTAACCTATCCGATGACGAAAATGATATCTTTGGGGAAGACTCACAAATTCCGGATGAACCAACTATAGAGAAACCGGAAAGTGAACCCGAGGAAGAAAGTGAACCCGAGGAGGAAAGTGAACCCGAGGAAGAAATACATGAAATTACAAAAGACGAGTTCGAACTAGGAAAGAAACGAAAGGCTAATGAATTTGAAAATTCAAATCCCGAGTTTAGTGAGGATGATGTGTCACCAACTCCACTAGACACTACCACCCCTATTCCCGCTATTCCTATTCGTTCTATCCCGGCATCCAGTTCTTCAGTCCCACAGCCAAAATATAGGCAGACAGCCAGGATAAGCGTTAAGCGATTCTTTGAACCTAAACGTCCTAGAAAATAGACCAAACGATGCGCTGCCGTATTAAACCATGGGATCATATAATGTTTTGTATAATATTATTAGTGTGGTTTGCTTAATGTTCGATGTAAGATAAGCATATGTAAAATAGTGAAGTGTGAAATGCAATAATTTTCCATGGTTAAGTATTATTTAGATGGTAGTAATTGATTCTGTACTAAGCTATTAAGTATGGACATTAACGGGTAGGTACTACCCTAGATATAATTATAAAACGCTAATAAGAAGAAAAGGCTTTTATAATAATACCTGGTTCATATTATTAATAAGCTATAATGTACTGTAAATATACACTACATCTATAATATTCCATGTGAATAATTATTTTCTTTTCATTCTTATAGAAGAATATGGCGCGATTGAACCGAATGACGGAACAAGAAATCCAGGAACTCATCAATCAGCGAGTGAACGACAGAATGTTATGGGTCGAGGCTGCAAGAGGTGCTGCAGTTAACCCAAATCCTCGTGTGGGGTGCACTTACAAAACTTTTCAAGCTTGCAAGCCCTCATCATTCAGTGGAACAGAAGGACCGATCGGTTTAACCCGGTGGATAGAAAAGATGGAGACTGTGTTTAAAATAAGTGGTTGTGTTGAAAAGGACATGACCAAGTATGCATCGTGCACTTTACAAGATAGTGCACTCACGTGGTGGAAAAATTATGTGAAGGCTGTAGGAGGAGATGTAGCTTATGATACTCCTTGGGAAGAATTCAAAACAATGTTAATCAACGAGTATTGTCCAAGGAACGAGGTTAGGAAGTTGGAAGATGAATTACGAAGCCTGAAGGTTGTTGGTACTGAAATCACCAACTACAATCAGCGATTCATGGAATTAGTTTTGCTATGTCCTGAATTGGTTCCAACCGAAGAACGGAAGATTGAAATGTACAAAGATGGTTTGCCCAAAAAGGTCAAGGCAAATGTTACAGCATCGAAACCTAAGACAATTCATGAAGCTATAACCATGGCAAACGAGCTAATGGATCAGGTCATCATGGATAAGAAAGTATCCAATACTGATATGAAGGTATCAGGTAACAAAAGAAAGTGGAATGGAAATTATGATCGAGGTAACCAACAACAATCTTTTAAGAAACAAGAAATCACGCAAGGTGCGGGTAGTGGTTTAAGCTTTGGTTATAAAGGACAAAATCCTTTATGCAACCGATGCCACAAACATCACTCTGGTTACTGTAATGTGGTATGCAACAAATGTAATCGAAAGGGTCATCTTGCTGAAGATTGTAGGGCTCTCGTTACAAATACAAATGGTACCAAGACTCCTGCCACTAATGCAAATAGAACTGCTTTGGCTACCATTACTTGTTATGGGTGTGGAAAACAAGGTCACTATAAGAGCCAGTGTCCGAATCCAGAGAATAATAATGGATCTGCACGTGAAAGAGCATTTGTTATTAATGCTAGAGAGGCGTGTGAAGACCCGGAGCTTGTTACGGGTACGTTTACCATTAATAACTTATCCGCATCTATTATATTTGATACTGGTGCTGATAGAAGTTACGTGTGTAGAGACTTTCACGCTAAATTGAATTGTTCATCATTACCTCTAGATGCTAAGTACATGATTGAGTTAGCTAATGGTAAACTAATTAAAGCCGATAAAATTTGCTGTGATTGTAAAATAAATTTAGCCGGAGAAACATTTAAGATTGATTTGATACCCGTAGAATTAGGAAGTTTTGATGTAATAGTCGGCATGGACTGGATGTCCAAAATAGGAGCTGAAGTTGTGTGCGCCAAGAAGGCAATTCGCATTCCTCGTAAGGATAAAACGCCAGTAATGATTTATGGAGAGAAGGGTAACTCAAAGCTAAAACTCATTAGTTATTTGAAAGCTCAAAAGTGCTTGAAGAAAGGGTGCTATGCTATCTTAGCACATGTTAATAAAGTCGAAAAGAAAGAAAAAGAGAAGTGCATCAATGACGTGCCTGTGGCAAGAGATTTTCCTGAAGTATTTCCGGAACAGTTGCCGGGATTACCTCCATTTAGATCGGTAGAATTTCAAATAGATTTAGTACCAGGAGCTGCACCAGTGGCTCGTGCGCCATATAGACTTGCACCATCCGAGCTAAAAGAACTTCAAAGTCAGTTAAAAGAATTACTGGACCGTGGATTCATACGACCAAGTACTTCACCGTGGGGAGCTCCAATTTTATTCGTCAAGAAGAAAGACGGATCTTTCCGAATGTGTATAGATTATCGTGAATTAAATAAGTTAACTATCAAGAATCGGTATCCACTACCGAGAATTGACGACTTATTTGATCAACTCCAAGGATCATGTGTGTACTCGAAAATTGACCTAAGATCGGGCTATCATCAATTACATGTCAAAGAAGAAGATATACCGAAAACTGCTTTTCGGACACGTTACGGTCATTACGAATTTTTGGTCATGCCGTTTGGATTGACGAATGCGCCAGCTGTATTCATGGACCTCATGAATCGAGTTTGTAGTCCGTATTTAGATAAGTTTGTTATCGTTTTCATTGATGACATTCTTATCTATTCCAAGAGTGAGCAAGAGCATGAGCAGCATTTAATTTTAATATTAGAGTTGTTGAGAAAAGAACAGCTATACGCTAAATTTTCTAAGTGTGCTTTCTGGTTGGAAGAAGTGCAATTTCTTGGCCACGTTGTTAGTAGCAAAGGAATTCAGGTTGATCCAGCAAAAATTGAAGCCATTGAAAAATGGGAGACTCCTAAGACACCAATGCAGATACGCCAATTTTTGGGTTTAGCCGGTTATTATAGAAGGTTTATTCAAGATTTTTCCCGAATAGCTAAGCCGTTGACAGCGTTAACGCAAAAAGGGAAGAAATATGAATGGACTTCTGAGCAGGAGAGTGCATTTCAATTACTGAAAAAGAAGTTGACTACGGCGCCTATTTTATCATTACCAGAAGGGAACGATAATTTTGAAATATACTGTGATGCTTCGCGACAAGGTTTTGGTTGCGTTCTTATGCAACGGAAGAAAGTTATTGCATACGCATCCCGACAATTAAAGATTCACGAGCGGAATTATACGACGCATGATCTAGAACTGGGAGCAGTCGTGTTTGCATTGAAGATATGGAGACACTACTTGTATGGGGTTAAATGCACTGTGTTTACTGATCATAAAAGCCTTCAACATATTTTCAATCAAAAACAGCTGAACATGAGGCAACGTAGGTGGGTTGAGTTAATAAATGACTATGATTGTGAAATTCGTTATCATCCCGGGAAAGCGAACGTGGTGGCCGACGCTCTAAGCAGAAAGGAACGAGAACCAATTCGAGTACGAGCGATGAACATAAAAATTTGCATGAATCTCAACTCACAAATCAAAGAAGTTCAACGAGAAGCACTTACTAAAGAAAATATAGGAAATGAAATAATGAAGAAGTATGAGAAGCAACTCGTTATGCGGGAAGATGGAATTCGATATTTTGCAAATCGTATTTGGGTACCAAAGTTGGGTGGATTAAGGAAGTTGATATTGAACGAGGCACATAAGACAAGATATTCGATACATCCTGGAGTTGGAAAGATGTACCAAGATCTTAAGACGCATTATTGGTGGCCTAATTTGAAGACAGACATTGCAACATATGTTGGGGAATGTTTAACTTGTTCCAAAGTCAAAGCAGAACACCAGAAGCCGTCAGGATTACTTCAACAACCAGAAATCCCAGAATGGAAATGGGACGGTATTACCATGGATTTCATCACGAAGTTACCAAAGACTGCCTGGGGATACGATACCATTTGGGTAATTGTTGATCGCCTTACCAAATCTGCACATTTCTTGCCTATAAAGGAAACAGATAGAATGGAGAAATTATTACGATTATATATAAAGGAAATAGTTTCAAGGCATGGAATACCTATTTCCATTATATCTGATCGTGATAGTAGATTTACCTCAAAGTTCTGGTAATCACTACAGGAGGCACTAGGAACTCGTTTGGATATGAGCACCGCATATCATCCGCAAACCGACGGGCAGAGTGAAAGAACAATTCAGACTCTTGAAGACATGCTCAGGGCATGTGTGATCGATTTTGGAAACGGATGGGATAAATATCTACCATTAGCAGAATTCTCGTATAATAATAGTTATCATGCGAGCATTAAAGCTGCGCCATTCGAAGCATTGTACGGAAGGAAGTGTAGATCTCCTATTTGTTGGAATGAAGTAGGAGATCGACAATTAACTGGTCCCGAGATCATACACGAAACGACTGAGAAGATAGTACAAATCAAGGAGAGATTGAAAACAGCCCGTAGTCGCCAAAAGAGCTACACCGATGTCCGAAGGAAACCATTAGAGTTTCAGATCGGTGACATGGTTATGCTAAAGGTGTCACCTTGGAAAGGTGTAATACGTTTCGGTAAAAGAGGTAAACTGAACCCAAGATATGTAGGCCCGTTCAAGATCATTGAACGCATTGGACCGGTAGCTTATCGACTCGAGTTACCGCAACAACTCGCCGGAGTACATAATACATTTCACGTCTCGAACCTTAAGAAGTGTCTTGCAAAGGAAGACCTCACCATTCCTCTTGAAGAAATCCATGTCGACGAGAAACTACAATTCATCGAAGAACCAATCGAAATCATGGATCGTGAAGTTAAACAGCTCAAGCAGAGCAACATACCGATCGTTAAGGTTCGTTGGAGTACTAGAAGAGGTCCTGAGTTTACTTGGGAACGAAAGGATCAGATGAAACAAAAGTATCCACACTTGTTTCTCAATGACGCAAAATAGGTACAATTTTAAAATTTCGGGACGAAATTTATTTAACGGGGAGGTAATGTAACGACCCGCACTTTTTCGATCATTCTATACTTATAAGATTAATATTTACATAAATTAAACCTTACCAACATGATAAGCAATCCAAATTGATGAGACTTATGTTTTTGAAATTAGTTTTACACAACGTTTGACCGTATAGTTTGACCGATGATATCACGAACTATACAATATATGATAATTATACGTTTGTGTATATATATGTATATATACATATTTAACATGATTTAAGGATGTTTTAATATCTCATTTTGTATTAATTACAATAAGTTATAAGTATATTTTGAAACTACTAACTTAAGTTTTCAAAACGATAACCATACGTAACGTTATTTGACATAAATACTTATGACCTATAATGTTTATACATATATCGTATAAGTAATGTATTTAATCACTTTTTAAGGACTTAAATACATAAAACCATATAAGTGTATTCACAAAAGATAGCTATATTTGAATTCTCATTCCATTTTTCACAAAATTTCTATACGTATATCTAGAGTATATGTACTCGTATCATACCTAGATTCTATACGTATTTACTATTGGTATATACACATCAAATCACCACCTAACTAGCCCTTGTTACTGCCCTAAGGTAGAGGTAATTACTTTTGTATGATTGTTTGACAAATACACAAGATTACAAGCTTAAAAATTTTGTCCTTGCTCCCCCCTTTGTCACGTTTTTAAGGACCAACACCAAACCATTTTTAGCTCACCATTCTTACTCTTAAACCACTCTCTAATTCACCTACTTACAAGTTCTAAGAACTCCATAATCATTCAGCAAGAAACCTTGAAGATCTAGCCATAGAAACAAGCTTTAATCACCATAAGAAAACCCTTACAAAAACACTTCAAGAATCCTTCCAAGAACACAAACTTACTTCCAATCTTTCATCCAATTCCATCACCCTTTTGGTTCTAGGTTCTTACTCCTCTTTTCCAGCAATCTTGTCCAAGTAACTTGAGGTAGTAACTTTGTTCATAACCTTATTCGATTCATATATATATAGCTATCTTATTTTGTGGTATAAAATTTTAACAACAAGAACATAGTTTGAATGTTTTCAAACTTGTTTGCAAACTAAATAGATCCTTCTGACTTAACTTTTAAAATACTTCAAGACCTGTAATATATCATAAATATATGCTAATTTAACAAGGTATAACTTGGTTTTTCAAAGATTACCTTAAAAACTGTTTTTACGACGTCGGAGTGTAACCGGGGGCTGTTTTGGGTTGGATAATTAAAAACCATCTTAAACTTTGAATTGGAGGTTTATTTTCTGGAAAAATGATTTTTACTATGAATATGATAACACATAAAAATTTTATGATTTAATTCAAAGTATAAGTATTTTTAGAAAAATGGTCATTAAATGATATTTTTGTAACAAAAATGATTAACTTCATAAGTTTCACCAAAGTTTCACCTATGACCTGTAATTTCGAATACAAACTAAGGTATTTACAGTTCATAATCTTAAAGAGGGACTCGATCCAAGGAGATGGCAAGTTGAATCAACGAAAACGGAGTTGTAACGAAGAAACTACGACCAAAACAAAATCGGATATTCAAGACTAGTTTAGCTACGAAAATAATTGGAGAAAATTAAATAAATCACATCTTTTTAAAATAACATGATATTTTATATATATGTACTCATAATTTAATTTTATATGGTTCAGGATCACTCGTAAACAATACGAGAAGATTAATCATAAGATCCCATGATTGTACGTAACACGTCATTTGACAACACCGGTACTTTATGTACGCAACACGTCATTTGACAACACCGGTACCGTGGGTCAAGATTAATCTCGACCAATACATATACGATGGGGGTTTTATTTATTTTGATGGGGGTTTTATTTATTAAACACCTAAATATGAACCATTAAAATTGAATTACTAACATCGGACTGCTAACTACGGACTAAGAAATTATTAAAACTATTAAAAGTATAATAAGTATATATATGTGACGATTGTTTAAAATGGAAATATATTGATAAACTATATATGGATAGGTTCGTGATATCAACCGGAGACCAAGTCAAAATATATATCTTCAAGGCAAAAGTGAGTATATAGTCCCACTTTTAAACTCTAAATATTTCGGGATGAGAATACATGTATTTTATGTTTTACGATATGAACACAAGTAACTGAAAAATATATTCTACGTTGAGTTGTACCACTGGCATACTTCCCTGTAGCTTGGTAACTATTATTTACAGCGGTATTGTAAACGCGAATCCTGTTGATAGATCTATCGGGCCTGACAACCCCAACCGGACTGGACGACCAGTATTCAACGGTTGCACAGTACTTCGTTTCATGACTACACTTGGTACGGTGTAGTAAGATTTCATAATAAAGGGAATATGCGACGTGATTAAATGTTAAGTATGGTTATCAAGTGCTCAACCACTTAGAATATTTTTATTAAAATGTTTATATATGAAATCTTGTGGTCTATATATTTATATTGCTGCCGGCATTAAACCTATATCTCACCAACTTTATGCTGACGTTTTAAACATGTCTATTCTCAGGTGATAACTAAAAGCTTCCGCTGCAACATGTTGAATTTAAACAAGATCTTGAGTATGCATATTTGTGTCAAAAATAAAACTGCATATCGGAGGATTTGTAATGTAAAATATGCTAGAAATCGTATTGTTATCATCACATGTAAAGTTTGTAAGTCTAAGATTATCGCTAAACGATAATCATCTTTTTATTGTCTAAAGCTTGTATTAAAATAAGAGTTATGGTTTGTAATGTAAAATAAATGCAGTTGTTCTTTTAAAAATGTCGCATATAGAGGTCAATACCTCGCAATGAAATCATACGTTATCTAACTCGTTCTTATGGTTAAGGACGGGTTATGACAGCCATCCCCAATTCATTTGATGGTTTCGTAGTTGACTAAATCAATGGAGATGAGAAGAAGGCGATTCTTTCCATTCACCAACTTGCACTCTTGGTGAAGAACCTGAAGCACTTACCAGTGAACTAGTCTGAAACACCATTTTCACCCTCATTTCCCGAATATCTCGCCATGATTATTTTCTATCTAAAATTTTAAACCTCATTCATCCGCTCGTCCTAACAGACAATCATCCCGACGTAATAGAAGAAGTCAATGAGCTTTGCGCTCGAGTAGTGGCTCTGGAGAATATGGTGCAAAATGTACCAGATTCATCAACATCACCGGCACCAACAGTACCACCAGTAACAGCACCAGTACCATCAATAATCCATGCCTCAACATCTCATCCTATATCTCGAGCATAATCATCGTTCTACATGACGTTCTATATCATTTATCTTTATTATATATGACGATTATGTAATCTCTAATGTTTTAGAGATTATATATTCTTGTTCTAACGGTAAATCAAATGAGTTAATGTTATATTAACTCATTAAATCCATAATTACATCTGAAGAAAATATATATGTATATATGTTTTCATAAAGATTGTAATTAAAAATTATTTTGTACAAATTGTTAATGGTGAAAATATTTTAACGGGTAGGTAATACCCGAGGAATATTTAGAGTTCACATTAATAAGTTACACTATACATTCTTCAAATCTGATTCAACAATCAATTACTATCCTACTTACATCCAACGATATACAAATCCGTTCACCACAGAATAACCATTTTTTATTCAATTTCATATTTGGATTTTGACTTCTAAGAATCCACAAGTGGCATAATGAAGAAAACATTGAACAAAATAAAATTTGCTAGAAACAAACGAATTAACTAATTGAAATATTGTTAAGAATCAACGCTAACTGTTCCTAGCTAACTGGTTACATTTTATTTTCCGCAATTTAATTATCTTAATTTATATTCTCACAATGTTATTCATCGTCATTTAATTTCTGTTATTTACTTTACGCACTTTAATTATCGCCATTTATTTTCTGTTATTCATTTTACGCACTTTAAATATCGGGACACGTATACCAGGTTTTGACATATCATATCGACGCATCTATATATATTATTTGGAATCACCATAGACACTCTATATGCAGTAATGATCGAGTTCTCTATACAGGGTTGAGGTTGATTCTATAATAATATATATACTTTGAGTTGTGATCGAGTCTGAGATGTATACGGGTCACGACACTTATTAATTAATTCGAATGTTATATATTAAACTATATGTGAATTATTGCACTATCAACTGTGGACTATCGACTGTGGACTAATAACATTGGACAATTAAAATGAATTAAAATATTGATTACAACATATAAAACTAAATAATTCTTCAAGTTTGCCACTTGATTTCATCTTAAACCTCAATCGTATCTTGACAATTACAATCTACGTTCAAACCTTTCATTATTCTTGAAAACACCTCAATCGAGAGTATGATCCAACCGCACTTCATCTACGGAAGAAGAGATTGATGCATATAGTTATGCATCTGAAAAACTCTCAAAAACTGAGTAAACGTTTAACACATAGTTGTGCTAAATCCTTTAGTGTTATTATTACCCAAAATAACTTGGTAATTCCTTTTAAAGTAGCAAATTTTGTCACAGCTTCAGCAAATCAACTTCGACTTTTCGTTCGAAACAACCTTATTATCACCTTGATTTATATGTATGCTCTTTTATTGTTACCGGGGAACCTTTTATATTCCACCATATTACCGTCAGCGTTTAATCATCTAAAAACACAATCCTCTTGAAATCACCTCAGATCGATAACCAATGATTCAGATATGGTAGCGGTAAATGTAGAGGAATCGGCAATCAGTACTTTGAAAACTCACAGCATATCTACATCAACAGTTATATGTATAACATTTATCTCTTAGAATAATGATCTTCCATTCTGAAATTCTGAAAAGCACCCAGTCTGCGAACTAATACTCTGAATTTTGAAAAGTTAAATGAAGCAACAAAAACTGTAAACGACCTTAATCATCGGAAGTTTGATGATAAAGAATATAATGTTGGAAAAAAAAAGTTGGAACTGCAAAACGGATCAAGCTAACCACGAAGGAGATCAAGGACAAATACAAGGACCATATCCTATATTCAAAGAATCCAGGTAATTATGGATCTGTTGAAATCTTTAGAGAATATCTTGCTCCGAAGTCATGTTAAAATCTTGCGGAAAATTTTTCCTTATCAACCATCGAACTTAGAAATTCCAAAATATCATCATTAATATCTTCGATATTTCTGAGGATATTTTCATAAATATTCCCGTTCGAAATTATATACCTCCTCGTGCTTCCTGTGTATCATTATATTGGAAACATTCAATAAAAAATTTAGTACCAAAAAGCGGATTATGCGAAACTATGAAAGAAGCTGTGGACAAATCACAAAGAATAAGTTTGACTTCAAAGAATTTAAATGATTCAATGTCTGCTGAAGTCTTTAGCGAATATTTTACTCATTACACTAAACCCTTGCGGACAATAGTCTCCATCATCCTCTGATCTTAGATATTCAAAGATATTATGGTATCTTTCATTATAAATATCCTCGATATTTCTGAATATATTTTTATAACTAATACCATCTGAAATCATTTATCTCTTCGTGCTATCAGTGTTACATCATATAGAAACTGTTAGTTTCTATATTCTGTAAACTTTCGAGCTTAAAATATGAATGTTATTGAAGTAATGTTGGGAACTAATGCATGAGTTAGTATAATATAATGACACTTGATCAACATGATTATATTACAGTAAATCATGCTGAGTTCTAATGGGACATGATGGTTCACAGTAGATCATACCATCATTATGTGTCATGTTACATAACTCTTTCATTCTAATTAACTTCTGAACATATCAAGAAAGTATATTCTTGATAGCTCTATTCTCAATGATTCTGGTAATTTGACGAATCAAATCGTGCTATTACGTTCTTTCTTGATTATAACATGACTTACTGTAATATAATCACGTTGATCATTACTCGTTTTACTAGAGATCGAGAGGAGATTAAAAAGACGAAGAGCTCCGAAACATAAAGGAAGGTATAAAACTCGACAACAACACTGAAATTACAATAATTAAAAATTAAAACATCACGACAATTAAAAATTAAAAGATTACAATCAAACTACTCGTCGTCGTCAATTGTCATCTGCAAAGTAGCGTTCACTAGTCATTTCACCATCCGTGAGGTACTCTGGAGACATCGGTATTTCTCTTGATGCCTCAACTGCTGCTTCAGCTGATTCATCGAGGTAACGATAACCCAACGTCTCTTCATCTTCAAGAACCGCATACAAAGAAATGCGTTTACCGCGATCTTCAATGGTATCTTTTATAAAGTACCATTGATCATCGGTACACAGAAAACTTGCCCTATAATCCGCATCATAATCGTCTTTAAAAAAGAACACATACGTGAATTCACACGGAACTTTTTCCTTCAGAAAGGATAATAAGTCTTGTAAATCAACATCACGAATGTCGATATCTTCAAACGAAATACTGTCGCCCCACTTATATTCCTTCATTTGATTACGGAAATTACCTCCGTAATGAACATCGATTGAAACAATCATTGGGGGAAGTGTTAACATTTTGTAGTTTGGGAGTGTTTGATTTTGATTTTGAGAAAGGTGGAAATATAAAAGAAATATATGTTTGAGTGTATAAAATGAAGTATATGGTTGGTGTTTTTATAGTGTAAAAGTGACCGTTGGGATAGCTGTTGGAATTTTTTTTATTTTACTAACGGCTAAAAAATTGGGCAAGTTTTTGGGCGAAGGTGGACGATGCCCGTTGGGACCTCTCTCATGATAGTTTCATTCGTGCTCTTCGAATAATCGAATTATTTTATCTGTATTATTCTGTAATGATGAAAACTCTATTTATCAGCTTATATTCGTCATGAAAACATTTTTATTGTTAGCCATGACCACCTCACTCAAATTTCGGGACGAAATTTCTTTAACGGGTAGGTACTGTGATGACTCAGGAATTTCCGACCAAATTTAAACCCGAATCTTATTTGATTTCAATATGATAAGCAAAGTCTGTAATGTTGAGTCACAAAATTTTTGAACTGTATCATGAAAGCATTTGACCTTTGACTATGCCAAACGATTCACGAACAATTGAGTGTAAATAAATATGTAAATATATATATAAATAAATAAAAGTATATATATGTAAACATCTTGAATTAATAAGGCATATATTAATCATTTGAATTAAAAATGAAAAGTAATATACAAAATAATTAAACTATTATTAATCTATATAAATATATATATATATATATATATATATATATATATATATATTTGACTTCTGTAATATCATATATATATTAAATATTCTGCATATGTTAATACATATATATTTACATTATATAAATACTACATAGATAATAATAGGGATATTAATATATTAAATATAATTACAAATTAAAATATAGTTTTTGTTATAGTATTACAAGTACTTCCAATATTACTATTAATATTAATAATAGTATTATTATCATTGTTGAAACTGTAAAGTTATCAAAGTAAAATTTTTATATAAAGATTAATTAAAAGAATAGTTTATTGGTAATTTAAATATCACTAGTTATTATTATTAAAAATTTCATTATTAACATGGTCATAAATATTATCATTATTAAGATAAGTAAAAACTATCATTTATATTGTCATATTATCCTTATTATATATATGACTTTCGTATTAATATGATTGTTATTATTATTTTTATTTATAACATTAAGAGTATTATTAATATAATTATATTTATTTATTAATAATATTAATTATAATCTCTAAAAAAAATATATAAATTTAATAGATATACATTTACTGAAATAGATATATACAGATACGTATAAGATATATACATGCAGTTGGATATAGAGATACATTTAGGAAAAATAGTATTTATATTATTTAGATTATTATTATTAATATAAAATGTATTATTATTTATATTTATATATTTTATTAAAAATCCTGTTATAAAGATATAAAGCACGCGAATTTTTTTTTTTTGTTTTAATCTGATTTGTTTTCTTCTTCCTGCACACTCGTGATTATATGTCGAGCAATCAAGGCTAAAAAACAAGTTGTTGTTCATAACACTTGGGGAGATGAATGAAGTAATACCGTTATTTTTTTATTTTTATTTTTTTCTGCTCGTACCTCTGTTAATCCACTTTTATACCAAAAATCGAATTTGATTTTTATTTCAAAAACTATAAATGAGGTTTTGTTAGGAATCCTTTGCTCGTACTTACTGTAAAATCTCAACTCCCAATTCTTTAAAATGAGAACGAATTTTTGAGTCAAAGTATAATCACAAAAAAGTCAAAACTGTGTTCTTCAAGCAAATTAAAGATTTATAGATTGTTTCTGTTGAAATTAGTGATTGGGAATGATTCTAATGGTCCTTTTAAACACAATTTGTTTTATAATCTTTGTCTAATTCAAAGCCATTCGAAGAATCAATTTTTTTTTTTTGAAGGTAACAGCGACGGCAGGAGCTGTGTGGTGTTTTTATTTTTATTTTTTATTTTGTTTTCTCATTAATACAACAATTGATGTTAGTCAATTGTAATTATTTGAAGTATCAAAAATTGTTGTTGGATGATTTAAATTGTTCCCGGTCGACATGGTTTCAAGAGGAAAAAGGAGAAAATGATAACAAATTATACAGCTTTAAATATTATACTGAGTATATATAATCAGAAAAGTGTGTAGCAGAGTAGTGGTTCAGTGTGTTGGTAAGGGAAAGGGAGGTCGCGAGTTCAAGCCCTGCAGGTGGCGGTTTTTCTTTTTAAAGCCTATTAATGGGAGGTAGTTTTTCCTATTTATTGTTATTACTCTCATTGTTATTATTGTTATTAGTATTAGTATTATGTTAGTTGTTATTATAGCTAGTATTATTATTATTATTATTATTGTTGTTGTTGTTATATTTATGAATGAACTTATAAATAAGTGTAGATACAAAGATGAAATATTATTATCACTAATATCATTAAATTATTATTATTACTATTATCATTAATATTATTATTATTATTATTAACATAAATTATTGAATACAAAAGGTAATGAATAAAATTAAAGTTAATATATGTAAACGCTGGTAATTGTAATATTAGAAATTTTGATAAGATTAGGATTATGAGTACGATAAGTATGATATTACTAGAGATAAAATCATCAGTATTGACAATAGATAATATTAAGAATAAGTATGAAATTTATTTAAGTTCATGAATTATGCATGGACGTATAACACAGTTTTGAAACTTTACTATAAATATTATTACTAATATTATCATAAGTATCTTTTCATAATTATTAGTATTATTATTATTATTGTCAACAAAATATTGTTAATATTATCATTATTAGTATTAGGATGATTATCATTAATAGTATTATTATTATTAAAAACTATTATCATTATTATTATTTTTTACAAAAATTATTGTTTTATATCAATAAAACTATTAATATTATTATTATCACGTATTATCGACATCATTATTATTAAGCTAATATTATTTATGAAAATAAAAGTTTTAAATGACGTTCTTAAGATTATAAGTATTAAAATGAAAATTATAGATATAAAAATTTATATTTAAACTACATAACTTAACTATATTAATAGTTATATAGATAAATATAAAATGAAAATATATATACAATTAATAAAACTTACAAATTATTAAATATAACAAGTACAGCACTAATAATAATATATAAACTTATTCGATTACAAACATGTGTATTAATAAATATACAAATGATATAGGTTCGTGAATCCAAGGCCAACATTACCCTTGTTCAATGTCGTCATATGTATTTTTACTACAAAATACATTAGGTGAGTTTCATTTGCCTTTTTACCCTTTATATTTTTGGGCTGAGAATACATGCGCAACTTTTATAACTGTTTTACGAAATAGATACAAGTACGTGAAACTACATTCTATGGTTGAATTATCGAAATCGAATATGCCCTTATTATTAAGTCTGGTAATCTAAGAATTAGGGAACAGACACCCTAATTGACGCGAACTCTAAAGATAGATCTATCGGGCCCAACAAGCCTCATCCAAAGTATCGGATGCTTTAGTACTTCGAAATTTATATCATGTCCAAAGGAGGATCCCGGAATGATGGGGATATTCTTATATGCATATTGTTAAGGTCGGTTACCAGGTGTTCAATCCATATGAATGATATTTTTGTCTCTATGCATGGGACGTATGTTAATGAGAAATGGAAATATGAAATCTTGTGGTCTATTACAATTATGAAATGATTATTTATGTTAAACTAATGAACTCACAAACCTTTTGGTTGACACTTTAAAGCATGTTTATCCTCAGGTACGAAAGAAATCTTCCGCTGTGCATTTGCTCATTTTATAGATATTACCTGGAGTCATTCATGGCATATTTCAAAAGACGTTACATTCGAGTCGTCGAGTTCATCAAGATTATTATTAAGTCAATTTTTGTTGGATATATTATAAAATGGTATGCATGCCTGTCAACTTTCGATGTAATGAAAGATTGTCTTTTCAAAAACGAATGCAATGTTTGTAAAATGTATCATATAGAGGTCAGGTACCTCGCGATGTAATTAACTGTTGTGAATCGTTTATAATCGATATGTACTTCGTCCGAATGGATTAGGACGGGTCTTTACAGTTATAGTCTGTGAATCATCATGTCCCATTTAGAAACTCAGAATGCCTTACTGTAATATAATCACGTTGATCAAGTGTCATTATATTATACTAACTAATGCATCAGTTCTCAACATTACTTCAATAACATTCATATTTTAAGCTCGAAAGTTTACAGAATATAGAAACTAACAGTTTCTATATGATGTAACACTGATAGCACGAAGAGATAATTAATATCGGACGAGAATATTTATGAAGATATCTTCAGAAATATTGAGGATATTTATAATGAAAGATACGATGATATCTTGGAATTTCTAATATCGAAGGGTGATAGCGAAGATTTATCCGTAAGGGTTTAGATTCAGAAGCAAGGCGTTCGCTAAAGATTTCATCAGATACAGAATCATCAGGATTCTTTATGTACAAGTTTAGTCCTTGTGATTTGTTCAGAGTCTCCTTCATGGTTAGTTCAATTTTTTTTCCAGTTCCAACTTTTCTGAGCTTTTCCAACATATTATTCTTTATCATCAACTTCCGATGATTAAGGTCGTTTACGGTTTTCTACTGCTTTATTCAGCTTTTTCAACATTCAGAGTATTAATTTGTAGACTGAGTGCGTTTCAGGATTTTAGATGAAAGATCATAATTTTAAGAGATAAATGTTATACATATAACTATTGATGTAGATATGCTGTGAGTTTTCAAAGTACTGATTGCTGATACCCGGTAATTGGTATGTCAGTTCTCGTTACAAGATGCGGATGAGTACATGATGAGACTTCAATAGATAAATATAGTGATTTGTCGAAGAGATTTAAACCAAGTAGCGACGAGATTACTGGTACATCTGCTGGTAATATGGTGGAATATAAAAGGTTTTCCAGTAATAATAAAAGAGCACGTTTATATACCAAGGTTATAGTAAGGCTAATTCGAATGAAAATCGAAGTTGACTTGCTGGAGCTGTGACAAAATTGACTAATTTGAAAAAGAATTGCAATGTTATTTTTTTGGTAATAACAATGCCAAAGGAGCTAGCACAGATACGTGTTAAACGTTTACTCTGGTTCTGAGTGTTTTCAGGTGCATAACTAAATGCACTAATCTTTCCTTCCGTAGCTGAAGTGCGATTGATTCATCCTCTCAATTGAGATGTTTTCAAGAATCATGAAAGGTTTGAATGCAGATTGTAATCGTCAAGATACAAATGAAGTTTAAGATGAAATCAAGTGGCAAACTTGAAGAATTGTTTAGTTTCATATGTTATAATCATTATTTTAATTCATTTTAATTGTCCAATGTCGGCAGTCCACAGTTGATAGTCCACAGTTGAAAGTCCAATAATTCATATATAATTTAATATATAATATTCGAATTAATTAATACGTATCGTGACCCGTGTACATGTCTCAGACTCGATCACAACTCAAACTATATATATTATTGTAGAATCAACCTCAACCCTGTATAGAGAACTCGATCATTACTGCATATAGAGTGTCTATGGTGATTCCAAATAATATATATAGATGCGTCGATATGATATGTCAAAACCTTGTATACGTGTCCCGATATTTAAAGTGCAAAAAATAAATAACAGAAATTAAATGACGATAAATAAAATTGCTAGAATGTAAATTGCGATAAATAAACTTCGATAAATAAATTGCGATAATTAAATTGCGATAAAATAAAATGTAATACGGAATTAACAGTTAGCTAGGAACAGTTAGCTAGGATCTTGTTAGCGTGGTTTCTTAACAATATTTCATATTGTTAATTAGTCTGTTTCTAATCAATTTTTATTGTGCCCATTATTTCTTCATTATGCCACTTTTGGATTCTGATAGATCAAAACCCAAATATGAAATTGAATTTGAATGAAAATAGTTATTCTTTGGTGAACGGATACGTAAATCGGTGGTTGTAAATAGGATAGTAAATGATCATTGAATCAATTTCGAAGAATGTACAGTGTAACTTATTAATGTGAACTCTAAATTTTCCTCGGGTATTACCTACCCGTTAAAATATTTTCACTATTAATAGTTTGTACAAAAGAATTTTTAATTACAATCTTTATGAAAATATATATACGTATATATTTTCTTCAGATGTAATCATGGATTTAATGAGTTAATATGATATTAAACTCATATGATTTTTGGTTAGAACAAGGATATATAATCTCTAAAACATTAGAGTTTACATAATCATCATGTCGAACGAAGATAAATGATGTAGAACGTCATGTGGAACAATGATTATACTCGAGGTACAGAATGAGATGTTGAAGCTGGTGATGCGGATGTTGTTGTTGGTAGTACTAGTGTTGTTGGTGCTGAGGTTGGTGATGTTACTGGTGTTGGTGATACTGCTGGTGCTTGCAATTTGTGTACCGTGCTCTCTAAAGTTAACACTCGAGCTCGGAGTTCTTTAACTTCTTCTACTAACCCTGGTTGGTTATCAGTGTGAGGTAGAGATCGGATATCTTCTCTAGTTCCATTAATGGTAGTCTCAAGATGAAAAATTCTGGCAAAAAGGGTATAAACGGTGTTGCGAACAGGTTCGCCGGTGAGCGGGTCGAGTACTCCAAGGTTAGGTGGTAGATTCGATTCATGATATGGAGTACCTTCTTCCTTTCTCCATAGGGTGAGTATGTCGCGAACCCACCCCCATTTTCTCCAGTAATCACGATAGTTGAATGATTGATGTGCTCCTGTCACGCTGTCTTCGGAGTCAGAGGAGCTTGGTCGATTCGTAGAGGCCATCTTACGCGATCTCAGGAAAGATTTTTGATATGAAGAGTTTAGTGACAGTAATTGATAGTTGGATGGTATTCTCAATGCATAATTTACATAGATATATATAGTACCAGGATCCCTTAAATTAAGGGGAAATTTACGAGAGATATCAGGCATGGTCTACAGTAACAGATACGCTAAGATATGAATTGTCAGATATGCTAAGATATGAATTGTCAGATACGCTAAGATATGAATTTTGTCTATACACTATTCATGCAGTCAATGCAGTAAAACGTGTGTAGACTAAGAATAATGTGCATGTAATTTCCTAAGGATGATAAGCAGATGATTTCCGACAAAAATGATAAGCAAAACTTTTGACATGCAGATACGGTCGAAGTCCAGACTCACTAATGCATCTTAACGACTATCAGTTAGACACACTAATGTAAGACCCAGTTCACTAAGACCACCGCTCTGATACCAACTGAAAGGACCCGTCCTAATCCATCCGGACGAAGTCCATATCGATTATACACGATTCACAACAGTTGATTACATCGCGAGGTACTTGACCTCTATATGATACATTTTACAAACATTACATTCGTTTTTGAAAAGACAATCTCTCATTATATCGAAAGTTGACGACATGCATACCATTTCATAATATATCTAACTATAATTGACTTAATAATAATCTTGATGAACTCAACGACTCGAATGCAACGTCTTTTGAAATATGTCATGAATGACTCCAAGTAATATCTCTAAAATGAGCAAATGCATAGCGGAAGATTTCTTTCATACCTGAGAATAAACATGCTTTCAAGTGTCAACCAAAAGGTTGGTGAGTTCATTAGTTTATCATAAATAATCATTTCATAATTTTAATAGACCACAAGATTTCATATTTTCATTTCTCATAAACATACATCCCATGCATAAAGACAAAAAATATCATTCATATGGATTGAACACCTGGTAACCAACATTCACATATGCATATAAGAATATCCCCATCATTCCGGGATCCTCCTTCGGACATGATATAAATTTCGAAGTACTAAAGCATCCGGTACTTTGGATGGGGCTTGTTGGGCCCGATAGATCTATCTTTAGAGTTCGCGTCAATTAGGGTGTCTGTTCCCTAATTCTTAGATTACAAGACTTAATAAAAAGGGGCATATTCGATTTCGATAATTCAACCATATAATGTAGTTTCAATTACTTGTGTCTATTTCATAAAACAGTTATAAAAACAGCGCATGTATTCTCAGTCCCAAAAATATATATTACAAAAGCATTTAAAAAGGGATTAATGAAACTCACCTAATGTATTTTGTAGTAAGAATACATAGAACGATATTGAACAATTATAGGGTTAGCCTCGGATTCACGAACCTATATCATTTATATATATATTAACACACATAATTGTAATCGAACAAACTTATATATTAAATTATATATGTTATATATTTAGTTTGTATTTTCATTTAAAAAAATAATTAATATTTAGATAGTTTTATATATATATATGAGATTAGTATTATGTTGAAAATCAATAAATTGTTATATGTAAATATTTATATATCTAGTGTTCATATGTTTATTCTATAATTTTATATAATACTTATATTTTATGTAACAAATATATTTTTATGTATCTAATATTTCTTTGATAAAATAATGTTAATAATAATAATAATAATAATAATAATAATAATAATAATAATAATATAATAATAATAATAATAATAATAATAATAATAATAATAAAATAATAAAATAGTAATAATAATAATAATAAGATGATAATATTAATAAAATGAATAGATAAGTAACTACCTCAAAGGAGTAGTCCTAAAAAAATGTCAAAGTCCAGGTTTGAACCCGCGACATCCCGCTAACTCAATAACATTTCTTAACCATTACTCCATATGTGCTTTCTTGATTAATACCGTATTTATACTTATTTAACATATAACCAACGCCTATCTTCTTCTATTCTCCTAATCAAACCCCTCAGCCCAAATAGCTAGATTTCGGCCCAACCACAAATAAATTTCAAGTCCATGTGCTAATAGTCCGTATAGAATATTAAATTGATCCGCCAAGTAATTTATCAAGCCCAATGGGCCTGGCTTGCATTGCTGACTGGTTACTTAACAAAAAAAAAAACTGTAGCAAGCGAGAATCGAACACAGGATCTCTCGTTTAACGAGCACCACACCAAACCATTTCTCTATCCCATTCTTCCTGTTATAATCTATATTTTAAATCTATTTAACTTTATTTCTGAATTCTTCTTATTCCTCAAAACAAGTCGATCAAAAAACTTCACTATCACTATTTCTTTCGTTTCTACCTCATCGAATTCCATCTCCTTGTGTCATCTCGTTACTAACCTATCATGTATTATCCTAATCATCATCTTTATCATGTCATGTAACATCATCGACTTTCATCATCATACTCGTTATTATTTCGTTATTTCATGTATCAAATTCAACTTCATCGTTAACAATCTATCATCACTATTATAATCCTACTAATCTAATTATTAACTCTCAAAACAGGAACGAGTAATACCTCAATCATCGTCTTCGTTTTCATCAGAGAACCATTTTTTATATGTTGAAATCTTAAACAAAAATAGAATCGGAATAAAAACGGTATGCAATAGCAATCTGTAGTTTAATATTTATGTGGTGGTTCATGGTGGTATTTAAAGATGGTTAATTAGTGGATCTAAAAAAAATAAAATAAAAATATAGAAACATGGTGGATCGAGGTAGTTGTAGCAATTTGAGGGATTTTTGAGTGGTTCTCGGCTGTACAAACAGTAGCAGTGTTGGCTGCAAATTTGCAGCTGCAAATGTTGATCGATAGAAAACATGGAACCAAGATGCATACATCATAGAGAAAAAAATATAGCTGGTTCACGGCGGTTGGAGGTTAAGGAGGATGGTGGTGGTGATATGGGTGGCCTGAGGTACCTCACGATGGTAGTTGGTTGTTGCTTGATGGTTGTGGTTTACATTTGTAAACAGGAACAAAGGCATAGGAGTAGCAATACACCAAAGGAGATGAGGTGGTGATTTTATGTTATCATTAAAAGAAAAGAAAGAAAGAGAAGAGAAAAAAAATACAAAAGCGATGATGGTGGTGGTCTTGTGGTGGCGACGATGGTCATGGGTGGTGGCTCAAGAAAGGTCGATGGACTAGAGGAGATGGTATCTTGCATATGCAGGTGTATATATATATATATATATATATATATATATATATATATATATATATATATATATATATATATATATATATATATATATATATATATATATATATATATATAGAAGTTAGGATATTATATTTATTTATAATTTATAATACAATTTTAATAATAATCTTTATCAATCAATTTAAGTGAATGAATCTGCAATCAAGCACAGTTAAATTCAAATAGTAATCAAGGAATAATTAAAAAGATTGCAATAGTATAGCCGCCTCCTTTCTTGTATTATGTACCAACAGTTTATTCCGGATGACTATATCGTGTCTATTGCTAAACAGTTAACGTATAAAAGTGTTCCTAAAAATCCCAAATTTTTAGATTAAATATAATTAATTATTTCACTCATTAACTGTTTGAAACTTGATCAAAAAGGTTCGATAATTATTTATTTTCTGTTCCAATTTATGTGTACGGATTACTAATATTTAAACTTAAAAAGATAAAAAATATTTTTGACAAATCTAAAATCTTCAAAATCAATTTACAATCCAACTTTTATTTCATTCCTTCATAAACATGTACAATATCTATATTAAAACTAACAAAACATCAACCGAGTGTTACTGACGTTTACCAATTAAGCTCGTAAACATTTATTTTCTATTTACTCTCTCTCTATATATAATCAATTTTAAATAGCAAGTTTTATCACATAAATATATATTATATATTTTTAAACAAATAGATTTAATATTATTTTATATATTTACAAGTAGTATTTATGTACATATTTATATACATATATATATATATACATATATATATATATATATATATATATATATATATATATATATATATATATATATATATATATATATATATACATTTGTAATAATAGTTTTCATTATATCGCATATTATTTTACATATTTATTTCCAAAAATTAACTCATATATTATTTTAATTAATATTTCAGATTATATATATATATATATATATATATATATATATATATATATATATATATGTATATATAAATATACATGTATCTATTTACAATTAGTTATTCGTGAATCGTTGAGCATAGTCGAAGGGTAATTGAATACATGAACACAGTTCAAAATTTTTAGACTCAACTTTACAGACTCTGCTTATCGTGTCGAATTCATATAAAGATTAAGTTTAAATTTGGTCGGAAATTCCCGGGTCATCACAGTAGTGACATCTAACCCTTGGGTTGTCAGTGCTTTAAGCTCTGCCTTGAGCTTGTTGATTTCGGTTCTGGGACGGTACTCTTTTGTCATCATGTGCTTGAAAGCGGACCATGGAAGTGCGTAGGTAGTATCCTGTCCTACGTAATCCATGTAGGTATTCCACCATGTCAAAGCAGTACCCCTGAAAGTATGTGTGGCATACTTAACTTTATCCTCTTCTGCACAGTTGCTGATTGCGAACACGGCTTCAACCTTCTCTGTCCACCGCTTTAGTCCAACGGGTCCTTCAGTTCCTTCAAACTCATTGGGTTTGCAGGCCATAAAATATTTGTAGGAACATCCTACCCGGTTGCCATTGTTTCCTCCACTGCTAGAACCCGATTGGTTATTGTTGTTCATTGCATTCACCACTGCAGCCATATTTGAAGCGAAAGCTTGAAGTTCTTCTGTGTTCAATTGTTGTTGTCTAGTAGCTGGAGGAGCCATTTCCTTCAAAAATAGCCGAATGAGTAAATCATATAGAATTTTTAGAAGTAGCCAAAAAGTATTTTTTAGCTTAATATGAACTTATTATTATAAAAGCCTTTTCTTCATATTAGCGTTTTATAACTATAATAATGTTCATACTTAGCAGCTAACACACAAATTAACTACTAAAATTCTAATATGAAAAACTATGGTAAGTTATTACGTTACTACGTAATAATAAGTTATAATAATAATAATAAACCTTCCATACTTATTCTTATTATTATACAATCATAAGGAAAATTACATTGCGGATTTTCTTACAAACTTAAACACACAATATAATACATATTATACAATGCATGGAATACAAGATAGCTGCCGATGGTTCAAGAACGGCGAGATTTCTTAGATGTTGACGCTGTTTCTTTCTCGGCCAAACGTTTGGATTTTTGTTTGGATAGTTCTTTTTCCAATTCCTCCCAATTGGTTCTTTCGGCTAATTGTTTGGGAGCAAAACCAACAGTCGTTATACGAGCGGTCATTTTATAAACTGGTCTCTTAGGTGGTTCAGGTGGATGATCACAAACATTTTGGGTCATAATAGGTTCATTGGGTTTGGGATCGGGTATAACAGCCAAAGATTTTCCCAAATCACGTTGTGGTTCGGTAATTTCCACAACTTCTTCAGGTTCCTCTTCTTCGGGTTCCTCCTCTGGATCTTCTTCTGGATCCTCTTCCGGAACCTCTTATAGCAATTGTGAATCTTCCCAATTTTCTCAACAATTTTCCACTTTAATGGTAGCACCAAAAGTTAACTTTTCCGTTGGTTCATAAGTCGTATGCTTTGACTCAGCCTCCGAATCACTTGATAAGTAAATGAAATCTAAATCATTAGAGATGCTTATATGATCGGATGAAGTTATCTATCACATAATAGCAGGCACGTTAAAAGAATGATATATCTTATAATATTTATATGTTAATAATCTTATGTTTCCAACGATTATATTAAGCAATCATTTTTAAAATAATTACGGTCGAAGTCCAGACTCACTAATGCATCAAAAAATCAGTTAGACACACTAATGAAAAATTTTCTGATTCTCTAAGACCAACGCTCTGATACCAACTGAAATGCCCCGTTCATATTAATTATAAACGTTTCATATTAATTAGTTTCTTTGCGAGGTTTTGACCTCTATATGAGACGTTTTTTAAATCTTGCATTCGTTTTTAAAAACAACCATAACCTTTATTATTGAATAAAGGTCTTAATGACATAATCTAGATTGTCTATCAAAGACAATCTCCTCAAATAAATAAGTTTTTACACAATCCATTACAATATGATCAAATATATTACAACAAATACTCCGAATGCAAGTTTAAACAATATAAACAATTATGCCGACTCCAAATCTTGACCTTGGGTTGGCAAACGACAGCGGAATCATTTTTAATATTCATCTGAGAATAAACATGCTTAAAACATCAACAAAAATGTTGGTGAGTCATATGTTTAATTTCTATATAATAATCATAACATTTAATAAGCCAGAAGATTTCATTTAATTAAATGTGCAGGATCATTACAACTGCAAAAATCATTCATACGATGAGTCGCCTGGTAACCGACCTTAACATAGAGTGCTTAAGATATCTGGAATCATACATTCCACTATTTAAATGTATGACAAGAACCCTTCGAAGTACTAAAGCATTTTCACTATTCGAAAATGAGGGTGGTCGGTGCCCGTAGATCTACCTTTAGGATTCGCGTCAATTAGTGTTTTTCACTAATTCTTAGGTTAACAAGCATAATAATAATAAGTACAGATATCTGATATAACAAAACAGTCGTAGAATGTATTTTCATGAAAATGTGCTTATTTTGTAAAACATTTATAAATTTGCATGTATTCTCATCCCAAAATAATTTAGATTGTAAAAATGGGACTATAACTCACTTGTGATGATTTTCGAATAGATGGTGATAAGACTTGGCCTTTTGACAAATTCACGAACCTAATAATAATATTCTTGTGTCAAGACATATATATATATATATATATATATATATATATATATATATATATATATATATATATATATATATATATATATATATATATATATATATATATATATATAAAATTAATATTCCATACTTATGATACTTGTGATAATTTTAATTGTCCATTGTTAGTAGTCCAACGTTCGTAGTCCAATAGTCCAACAGTATAAATATATATATAAATATAAATGCGTATATTGTGTTAGGATTCACTAAAACTATAATATATTGTCTTAATATAATAAGACACATAATATGTATATTGTCTGAAGCAATCCGTGACCCATTGTATACATGTCTCAGGCTCGATCACAACTCAAAGTATATAATATTTTGGAATCCACTTCGACCCACAGCTAACTCGAAATTACTGCCAATAGTGTCTTATAGTTCATTCAAATAATATATATAGAAGAAATCAAAATGATATGTCAAAATGTTGTATACGAATCCACGGTGATCAAGTCATATATATATGGTGCCTTACGATCTTTATTAAGACTATAATATATTGTCGTAGAACTTAATCACGATTATTATAAGTTGTATTTCCATAAGTTCGGGAACAAGACATGTATAAATACATGTAGGATACAAGGTAAGTTAGCTAGGATAAGGTTAGCATCCATTTTTATTAATCAAAACCGTAGCTAAAAACAAGCAAAAATATCCAATTTTGTTTTACCAATAATTTCTTCGTTACAAATCCGTTTTGAGTGATTCGAGTTGCCATGGTTTCGTATCGAACTCAACATTATTAATCTTAACATAAAAAGTATAGGTTTATAGTCAAAAATACATATTAGGTGTCAAATAAGAGAAGATAGTCATATCCGTCGTAAGAACGACATCTTGATGACCCTTTTGAAAAATATACTTCCACTTAGAGTTTAACCATGGATTTTGGATATATTTCATATCTATATAAAATAAGATTTTTCACCAAAGGAAATCTTTTAATTCAAAGTTTAAGATAGGTTTTTAAAATTAAACCCAAAACAGCCCCCGATGATCTATGACGGCGTATGTTCAGTTTTAAGGTGTTCTTCGTGTTTACAAGTTTTATATCCTTATGTTAGCTTGACATGCTGTCATAATACATGTGTTGAAGTATTTTAAAAGTCAAGTTAAAAGGATTAAGTTTATTTGCAAACAAGTTTAGAAATAATCTAAACTATGTTCTTGTTGTTATTAGTTATAACTCAAAATAAGATAGCTATATGAATATGAATCGAAAAAGATTATGAATAAGATGACTACCTCAAATTAAATGAACAAAGTTGCTGAGAAAATAAGATGATAATCTTGTGATCAAAGATATCCTTGATGGCTTGTAATCCTTAGAGTGGAATCATAGAATGAACAAAAGTTCGAATAAGATTTCTATCTTGAATTAAGATAGTTATAAGTATATGAATTGAACCAAAGATTATATATGATTCTTACCTTGATAAAGAGGAATAGATGAGTTAACAAAGTGTTCTTGAAGCTAGTTTATGATCAAAGTGAATGAAGATTTTCTAGTACTTGAAGTATGTGTGTTTAAAGAGTAAGAAATGGAGAGAATACTTGGAGTTCTTGTGTGTGAGTATTATGAGAGTGAAGGTAAGTTAAATAGCTAATATAAATGAGTAAAAAGAGTGTTAAAAGTCATGGTTCATGCATATGGTTAAGAGACTTTATCAAAATTTGGAATATAGCATAATAATGCAAACTAGAAGTTAAATGTTGGTTCCCACAACTCTCCATCATGTTTATCCTTGTCTTGTAACTCATAGGGCTACTAAGGAGGCTATAATTGGTATTTCATATTGGTATATACTCATAGTATTTAAGTATGGAAGCTGGGTATGATACGGGTGTAAATACCGAATGAATACGAATAGAATTCTTGATGGAATTGAATGAGATTATGAGTATAGCTATCTTTGTTGAGTATAAGTATGTTAGTATATATGTTTAAGTCCTTCAAAAGTGTATTAATACATATTAATACAATACATATACATACATTTTAATTTAGAAGTTAGTACAACGTTAATCATTATATATATATGTATATAATCTTGAAGTCTTTAAGTTAGTAATCTCATTTTATGTATATAACCAATTGTTATTATATTTAATGAGATACTTAAATACCATTTTATCAAATCATAAGTATATATATATCCATATATACATCATTATATAATTATTTTGAGTTATGACGTTCGTGAATCGTCAGACAAACTGGGTGGCCAAACATTTGTATAAAATTCATTTCAAATAACTAAATCTTAATGAGCTTGTTGCTTAACATGTTGGAAACATTAATTATGTAAATATTAATCTTCTATATATTAGCGGAAAAAATCTGGGTCGTTACACATTTGCATCAGTCGCACACCCCGAATTCTAATCGGATAGGATTATTAGAAGAAGTTAGAAGACTTCGAACTAAATATCAAGAATTGACAAACCTTACGAAAGAATGTGTAGAACTAATTCATAGACTCGAGCATAAAATAGAAACCCGGGAGGTGACGGTGTTCGATTTGGAAGCTAGGCTCGCATCTACTACGCATGTACCACAAGCACTGCAATCACCACAATCTCCGTAAGCACCACAGACACCGAAGAGTACCGAGAATGATGATTTATGAAATATTAATTCATTACTTTCTATTCACGGTTAAAAGATATATGTATATATATTTATGTATATCTCGAGATCGTAATAAAAATTCTTTTCATATTAACTATGACGTGTAAATTTTTAACAGGTAGGTAATACCCGAGAAAGATAAAAGAAGCTTTAAAGGGCTTCTATCATAATTAATTCACATATGTTATCATTCACATCTTTCATCAACGATTTAACAATCGATATCTATAAATCCATGATTACATCTGAAGAGAATATATATGTAAGTATATTTTCATAAAGATTGTAACTAAAAATTCTTTGTACAAATTGTTAATGGTGAAAATATTTTAACATGTAGGTAATACCCGAGGAATATTTAGCTTCACACTAATAAGTTACACTGTACATTCTTCGAATATGATTCAACAGTCATTTACTATCCTACTTACATCCACAGATATATGAATCCTTCACCACCGAATAATCATTTTCATTCAATTTCATATTGGATTTTAACTTATCAGAATCCAACAAGTGGCATAATAAAGAAAATATTGGACAAAATAAAATTTGTTAGAAACAAACAATTTAACTATGAGAAGAATTTTGTTAAGAATCCATGCTAACTGTTCCTAGCTAACTGATTACATTTTATTTATCACAATTTAGTCATCGCAATTAACATTCTCGCAAATTTATTCATCGTCATTTAATTTCTGTCATTTATTTTACGCACTTTAAATATCGGGACACGTATACAAGGTTTTGACATATCATATCGACGCATCTATATATATTATTTGGAATAACCATAGACACCATATATGCTGTAATGATCGAGTTCGCTATACAGGGTTGAGGTTGATTCTTAAATAATATATATATACTTTGAGTTGTGATTGAGTCTGAGACATGTATAATTAATTTGAATATTATATATATGAAATGTGGAACTACTAACTGTGGACTACCGAAATTGGACAATTAAAATGAATTAAAATATTGATTATAACATGTGAAACTGAAAATTTCTTCAAGTTTTCCACTTGATTTCATCTTAAACCTCATTTGTATCTTGACGATTACAATCTGCGTTCAAACTCTTCAAAATTCTTGAAAACACCTCAATCGAGAGGATGAACCAGCCGCACTTTATCTAGTTATGCACCTGAAAACACTCAGAATCTGAGTGAACGTTTAACACGTAGCTGTGTTAATTCTTTTAGTATTATTATTACCCAAAATAACTTGGTAATCCCTTTCAAAGTAGCAAATTTTGTCACAGCTCCAGCAAGTTATTTTTGACTTTTTGTTCGAAACAACCTTATTATAATCTTGATATATATCTGCGTGCTCTTTTATTGTTACCGGAGAACCTTTTTTATTCCACCATATTACCATCAGCATTTAATCATCTAAAAATACAATTCTCTTGAAACCACCTCGGATTGATAACTGATGATTCAGATATGGTATCATTTAATGCCGAGGAAACAGCAAAATTGTGGATGGTCTAAATGGCCAAAAGTTTGATAATAACGAATGGAATGTTGGGAACGCTCGATAGAAAAATTGGTACTGAAAAATGGATTGAAAAATCTTGCGGAAATTTTTTTTCATCAACTTTCGAACTTAGAAATTCCAAAATATCATCATAAATATCTTCGATATTTCTGGAGATATTTTCATAAATGTTCTCATCCAAAAATATATACCTCTTCGTACTATCTGTATTACATCATATTGAAAACTGTTTTAGTTTCCAATATTCTGTAACATCTAAGTATAAATTATGAATGAATTCTGGAGAAGTGTTGGGGATTGAAGCATGAGTTAATATAATATAATGACGCTTGGCCAACGTGATTATATTACTGTAAGTCATGCTGAGTTTCTAATGGAACGTGGTGATTCACAGATTATAACGTCATCATGTGCCATGTTACACGACTCTTACATTCTATCTAATCTCTAAACACATCAAGAACATATTTTCTTGATAGTTCTATCTTTTCTCATGAATTTTGGAAACTTAACCAATCAAGATCTACTATTACAATCTCTCTCTTAGAACATTAGTCATGTTCATTCAAAACTCCATACCTACAAATTCTGGACCATTACTTATACTTAGAGTCGAGAAGAGAATAAAAAGGCAAATAGCTCCGAATTATAAGGGAAAATATAAAGCCCAACAACAACTCAGAAATTACAGGCCGTGTATATAGATGCATATAGCAATGTAAAGACACGGGAGAATTAAAAACATTATAACCCCAAGGGCGAAGTAAAAGAAAACAGAATCCTCCGATGGGAGTTGGAAAAGAAGAACGATCAATGCGATAGTCAGGATAAGTACAAGGATTAGAACTGGATTAAGCATTTTCACAATCTTTGGTAGTATGAAGAAAGTAAAGGAATGGTGAAAATAATGGAATGGAGGAGGTAAATTTATAGTGAAATAGCATACAAAGAAATCGAGTCAAATTACCGCTTTTAATTAAAGAGGATAAGAATTTCCTTGATTTCTGAAGAATCAAATCTTATATATATTACGAAGATTTTCTTTAAATTCATTGAATTCTGGAAATCCACCGTGACTACGTCAAAAAGTTAAATCTCTATATCAATCTTTTGTGACAGCTTCACTCGTACGCTTCACATAATCGAATCGTTTTATCTATATTAATCAATAACGATAAAACTCTATTGATCAACTTATTTTCGTCATGAAAACATCTTCATTGTTAGCCATGACGACCTCGATCAAATTTCGAGACAAAATTTCTTTAACTGGTAGGTATTGTGACGACCCGCAAAATTTCGACTAATTTTAAACCAAACTCTCGATACGATTTTAAAATTCTGGCACGATAAGCAAAGTCTGTAATGTTGAGTCTCAAAATTTTGAACTGTTTCATATATTCAATTGACCTTCGACTGTTCTCGACGATTCACGAACAACTATTTGTAAATAGATACATATATATTTAAAAATATAAATATATATAGTAATTCAAGATATAATTTAATATATTATATTATTTAGTTATTAAAATTAATTTTGCAAAATAAAATAAAATAAGATATAATAAAATTTATTATTAAAATGAATCTATATATAGATATAAAAGTTTATTGAATACATTTATTAATCAATTGTAATACTCGGTTGACATTTCGTTAGTGTTCATATAGATCTAATACGAAATTATGAAGATTTAAAGTGAAAGTTGAACCGTAAATTGATTGCGAAGATTTTAGGTTCAATAGAAATATTTTTATCTTTTTTGTTTAAATTATAATACTCCATATATATTATTTGGAACTAAAACTAAATATTAGACGCATCTTTTTGATCAGGTTTCAAATATTTAATGACCAAAATAAATAAATTTATTTAATATAAAAATTTGGGATTTTTCTGAATAATTGTATCCGCCCCTAATTTACAAAGGAGTAAGAAATCCAGTCCGTAAATGATGACGGCTAACTTAATACACGTTTTTAAAATCAATATCATATCAATTACTATTGTTGATTGAGATTCACTATTTGTGATTGAGGGAATGATCGAATTCTGTTTCAAATTGATTAACAAAAGATGTGATTGATTGTTTGCCACCCCACAAATTGATAATTGTTTAGGATATTTGATTGGAGAATTATTAAGGTTCAATGTTTTCACTTTCATTTATTCAATGAACCAACATGTGCTCTCTGAATTCATTTTTATTAATATTATTAAAGTAGTTATATTATTAGTATAATTACTACTATAATTTATACATATACATGAATGCATCTAACATAAATATAGATAATATAATCTTGCAACTTGCATAACTTTTCCCATTTATATACATACATGCACGAATCCACTAAAGCCCAACTAAACCATCACCTCGTGTGTCTACTTTTGATTGTTTTGTGTTATTTTGTTCAAAGACACCAAATCCATTACCTTGATCCATATGAAACATACGCTCTCCCACTTCTTCAACCTTCGGCCTGATTCTAAATCAAACGATTACCAGGTTTGATTACCACCTTTCAGCCACCTCCTTGAACCACCCTAACCACCACCCTGCTTAAATGCTGCTGCTTCTACTTCCTGTCATGAAGAAACATCCTCAACAACCATTAATTTGCTGCTGTAAACTATATCACTTCCACCTTCAAACCACCACGAAACCTTCATAAGTCACCACCTACACCACCATTTGTGAACCCTTGATCACTAACCACAACAACCGTAGAGCACCCATTTATTTTTGCTACTACGCTACTACTTGTTTTCTGTTTAGTTCTAAACCTACAAACCATATCAATCACCATTCCATGAAACCTACAACTATATATTTTCATTTGTATCAATATCAAAACAAACCCAAGAATCAAGACCAAAACACAACACCAAATTTTGATTAATATTCGATTAAAACCCAAGAACCTCACCACCTCTCAATCATCAAACACCACCAAGTAACCGCTGGTTCTGTTGCTTCTGTTTCCATTCAATCAATAAACCAACATCTTCCAGCAACCTCCATGTATTTATAGCATGATTCGTTTCTGTCTCCATTTAAATTGCAATCACAGTCACCACCCATCTCCTTCAACAGGGAGCACTAGGTACCACCTGCGTTTGTTTCTGTCTTTTTCACTCTTTTCTTGTCGAGCACCACATTAAAACTCAACAACCCATCGGCTGTTCAAAAAAACAGCCATCACCATATGAGAGTTACACTGCTACAGCCCGTTCATCCTGTTTAGTGGATTAACACCTCATAAACCACCACCAAACCTTGACTATAATACATTTTTGTTTTCAATTACAGCTACTGCTGTTACACCTGCAAAACCATCAAACTAGAAGACCTTCGATTTCTAATGCTAAGCTATAAACCAGCCCACAACACCATCAAATTTTTCACATAAATTGGACCTGGTTACAGTTTAAGAAAAGAAAACAAAATATTCCAAGCTCTCGTATTCGAATCAAACAAATAAATTACATCTCACTAAATCTAATTGGATTGAATAATAACTGATGGATAATAACTATATATTTATATGAATCAATAGGTAAATAAATAAAAAGAACGCAAACCTCTGTTCTTATTCCCGGTTGTTACTCGATGATGATAACAATCAATGATAATTGGTACAGTACCTGTAATTACTCAACTATGGTTATTGATTTCTTCCTAGTTGAACGAACCTCAACTACTACTTCAAATTTTCTGTTAACGACGAAGATTCAGATTGAATTGGACGATTGAACGATGATGACAAATGAATCGATGACCTGTTAAACCTCGATGAAAGTTGTTTGATCGATTGATCGATTAAGGAAACAAAGATCCCATGAACTGTGATTCATACTGTGTTTGGATTCTGCTTTGCTCGATCTGTCTGTGATTAGGGTTAATGAATTATACCGTATGAGCTAACTCTTTAAACGGGCCACTTAAACTATTTTGGATCGAGTTTTGGTTGGGCCAATTGTATCTTAGGTAGACCTAGAACTTGGGCTTTTGTATGGACTTCATCATCATTCTATCTAATTAAAAGGTATATATTATTAATATTATTATTATTATCATTATAATTCTAATTATTGTTAATATTATTATTATTACTACTGTTTTTTTATTATTATTATTATTATTATTATTATTATTATTATTATTATTATTATTATTATTATTATTATTATTATTATTATTATTATTATTATTATTATTATTATTATTATTATTATTATTATTATTATTATTATTATTATTATTATTAGAATAGAATTAGAATTAGAATTAGAATTAGAATTAGAATTAAAATTTGAATTATTATTATTATTATTATTATTATTATTATTATTATTATTATTATTATTATTATTATTATTATTATTATTATTATTATTATTATTATTATTATTATCATCATCATCATCGTCATCATCATCAATATAAGTATCATTATTAGAATTATTCTTATTATTATCATTTTTATTATTATTATTATTAAAAGAATCATTATTTTTAAAATTATCACTTTTATTAAAATTTTCATTTTCATTAAAATTATTGGTATTATCAAAAAACATCATTTAAAATTATTTTTAAGATTTATATTAGTATTATAACTATTATTATTAAAACTACCTTTTTATTTAAAATTTCATTATCATTATTGTTATTATATTATTATAACAAATAAATATTTTTTATATAAAGATATACTTATACTAAAATTAAATGAATATTACCTATAATTATATATTAAAAATATTAACATTTCTATTATGTATATACAAAATAAATACATATATAACATGAAATTTAAGATATAAAATATATTAGAATTTAGTACAAATTATATATAAACTACAACACTAAATATATAAATACTATATAATTAATAGATGAAATTATTTGATTTTCATTATATGTTTTAATATATATAACTGATAACTGATATAGGTTCGTGAATCCGAGGCCAACTCTGCATTGTTCAGTTTCATCATATGTATTTTTACTACAAAATACAGTATAATGAGTTTCATTTGCTCCCTTTTTAAATGCTTGTGCAATATATATTTTTGGGACTGAGAATACATGCGCTACTTTTATAAATGTTTGACGAAATAGACACGAGTAAACAAAACTACATTATATGGTTAGATTATTAAACTGAATATCACCCCTTCAAGTCTGGTAACCTAAGAATTAGGGAAATGACCCCTAATTGACGCGAATCCTAAAGGTAGATCTATCGGGCCCAACAAGCCCCATCCAGGGTATGGATGCTTTAGTACTTCGAGGTATTATTTAGTATATTAGTTGCGCGCTGTATACTCGGGGATATTCTATATGCATCTTGTTAAGGTCGGTTACCAGGTGTTCAACATATGAATGATTTTTATCTCTATGCAGTTTGCGAAATACCTGATATGAGATGTGTATTTATGAGAAATGAAAATCTTGTGGTCTATTAAAATGATGAAAATGATCGATTATGATAAACTAATGAACTCACCAACCTTTTGGTTGATGCTTTAAAGCATGTTTATTCTCAGGATGAAAGAAATCTTTCGCTATGCATTTGCTCATTTTAAAGATATTACGAGGAGTCGTTCATGGCATACTTAGGACAGTACCTCGCAATGGGACCAAATGTTGACGACTTCGTCTAGATGGATTAGGACGGGGTATGACAATACTTATAAACCCTAACCTTTCATATTCATAATCTTTTACCTTAATCATATTCTTATGATCATACTTTTAACCTTTTCATTAATCACTAACAAATTATTACTACATCATAATCATACTTATTAAACTAGTTTCTTATCAATCATAATCATAATCTTTCATGCACAATATTTATGACCATACATAATTCATACTTGTTTATATTAACTAATTCATAATTTAACCATAATGCTTATAACTAATCATGATTAATCTTATTAACAATATAACTAATCATAATCTTTTATCATACCTTATTCAATAACCATCTTCATGATCCTTATAATTAATACAATACAAAAAAAAAAAAAAAAACAACTTAAAAAGTATAATTAAATTAAGGTGTTTAGGATACCTCAAAGGAGATTGAAGCAAGAAAAAGAGAATGAATGATGGTGATTATAAACCGGGACAACAGCAGTGAAAAACACAGAAAAAAGGTGGTAAAACGGTTTCTTGAACTGTTTTAATCACGCTGGTACAACAGGAAGATAGCAGCAAAACAGTCGACACCTAGGCTGTTTTGGATGGCGAATCACTGCAGTAACATAAACTGTTTGGGTGGCGTCTGTGGCTGCAATTGGACAGCTATTTGGGTCGACTAACACAACAAAAAGAAGCTGCAAAAATAGGAGGTTTGGTGGTGATTTTTGACTGCAGATAGGCTGCACAAGGGTGGGCTGTTAGTCCACTAACAGAAGAGGGAAGAAGGCTGTGCAAGTGATGATGGTTGACGATTGCAGCAGCCTTTTTGAGGGTTGTTTTAAGTGGACAATTTAAGAGGGAAACTGCATGGATTTGTCGACTAAAGCCAGGGATTTTAGGAGAGATTTTGTGATGCAATTTAGGGGATAACATGAGGGTTTAAATAGGGAAGTAACCAAGTGTTGGGATTTCATTAGGACTCATGTAACTTGGTGATCAAGGATGGATTTAGATTAGGAGACAAGGAAGTTGAGTTTGATTAGGATTTGTGATAGCTTAATGTTCAAGTTCTTGCCTTTTCCCTTTTTTTAAAAAAAACTTGGCCGCCCCTTTTTTTTATATATTCATATTATATTTTTTACGGATTTACTTATATATATATAATTTATATATTTTTATTTAAAGTTACATTTATGTAAAGTATATTTTATTTAATCATGTATTTATTTGTCCATGTCTTCTTATAAATTTTTACTTAGTTCCTAATAGTTTAATTTTTATAATGTTATATTTTATTTATTACATATAGTTTATATATTTAATTTAGTAGTAGGGTTAGGGTTTAATATTTAATATTAAATGGTATTAAGGTTTAGTATTTAATGTATTTGGTTAGGTTTAGGGTTTTAAATAATATTAGGGTATTTTTAATAAATACGATCATTTAATGAAAGCATAAATTTTAGTTCATTGGTCATAACGGATAACAACCCTAAATCGATTATACAAAGGAACAGATGAAAAACCCCGAGGGCATTTTGGTCATTTCAGAGTGGAAATGTGAGGGTTGTTATAATTATTTAAACTGTTTATATCTGCCATGTTTAAATAACTTGTTTACGATGCTTAACGATTAAATATTATGAATCTGGGATTAATTAGTCATTGATTCTATGATCTTATATTCGATTCATATCACTTGTTTAGATCTAGTCCATCAAATATAGTGTTTGGATTGCATGCAAATTAGGTAAACATCATTGGTAGTTATATAACTAGTTGAACTTGAATCACACTTATATAATAGAATTCATTATTGTTAGGCTTAATCGAAGAACCTTTGTTTATGTGTGTTTAATTGTCAATTGCATGAGAACCTGATTAAGACTAACTTTCAGCTAGTAACTTGAGTTAATCTGATTAAGTTTATTAGCTTATATAATTTGTCAGTCTAATTAAATGTTGCCTTGGATCCACATCATGTTTAGGTAATATTTATCATGTGATTATTTGAATGCCATGAATGGAGACATTAGCTATGAACATCACTTAGTTAATGTGAAATGTCCCGTTCATATTGATTATAAACGTTACATATTAATTGATTTCGTTGCGAGGTTTTGACCTCTATATGAGATGTTTTTCAAAGACTGCATTCGATTTTAAAACAAACCATTCCTTTAAAATATTACGACGATTATCAAAATGATAATCTGAAATATAGCGTTTTCACACGACCATTACATAATGGTTTACAAAAATATTACACAGCAATAAATGTCTTCGAATGCAGTTTTTAAACAATATTATACAAGCATGCTGACTCCAACTCTTGTCCATAAATTAGCATGCAACAGCGGAAGCTCTTAATAATCACCAGAGAATAAACATGCTTTAAACGTCAACAAAAATGTTGATGAGTTGTAGGTTTAGCCTACATATATTTATCAAATCGTAATAATAGACCACAAGATTTTCATTTTCATTTCTCAATAACATGCAATCTGCATAAAAATCATTCATATGATGGACACCTGGTAACCGACCTTAACAGGATGCATATAGAATATCCCTATCATTCCGGGACTTACATCGGACATGATAAATCGAAGTACTAAAGCATCCGTAACTCGGATGAGGCTTGTTGGGCCAAATAGATCTATCCTTAGGATTCTCATCAATTGGTGGCAATTATCATAAACACCAATTCTTAGGCTACCAAGCTAAAAAGGGGCATATTCGGTTCGATAATTCAACATAGAATGTAATTTTGATCACTTGTGTCTATTTTGTAAAACGTTTATAAAACTGCATGTATTCTCATCCCAAAATAATAGATTTTAAAAGTGGGACTATAATCACTTTCACAGATTTTTACTTCGTCAGGAAGTAAGACTTGGCCACGGGTTGATTCACGAACCTATAACAAATGTATACATATATATCAAAGTATGATCGAAATATATTCACAACATTTTTTATTACGTTTTAACGATTTATGTTTGTTAAGTTAGCAGTCTAACGTTAGAAATCTACAACTAGTTGTCCACAGTTAGATGTACAGAAATAAATCAATATATATTATCTCGAATCAATCTACGACCCAGTGTATACAAGTCTCAGGCTAGATCACAACTCAAAATATATATATTATTTTGGAATCAACCTCAACCCTGTATAGCTAACTCAAGCATTACTGCATATAGAGTGTCTATGGTTATTCTGAAATATATATATATATAAATATATATATATATATATATATATATATATATATATATATATATATATATATATATATATATATATATATATATATATATATATATATATATATATATATATATATATATATATATATATATAGATGGGTCGATATGATATGTCAAAACATTGTATTCGTTTCTATGGTATCCCAAGATTACATAATATATGTTAGAATACATACAATACAATATAAGTTAGTTAAGTTATGACTTGTATAGATTTGTTACAAATTTCACGTAGCTACAAGAAGCAAAATTATCCAATCTTGTTTTACCCATAACTTCTTCATTTTAAATCCGTTTTGAGTGATTCAAGTTGCTATGGTTTCATAATGAACTGAAATTTATGAAACTAAACATAAAAAAGTATAACTTTATAGTCAGAAATATAGGTTACAAGTCAATATTGTAAGAGGTAGTCATTTCAGTCGAAAGAACGACGTCATGATGACCATTTTGAAAAACATACTTCCACTTTGAGTTTAACCATGATTTTTGGATATAGTTTCATGTTAATAAGAAAAATAATTTTCCCAGAAGAACAACTTTTAAATCAAAGTTTATCATAGTTTTTAATTATCAAACCCAAAACAGCCCACGGTTTTACTACGACGGCGTATGTCCGGTTTTATGGTGTTTTTCGTGTTTCCAGGTTTTAAATCATTAAGTTAGCATATCATATAGATATAGAACATGTGTTTATTTGATTTTAAAAGTCAAGTTAGAAGGATTAACTTTATTTAAGAACAAGTTTAGAATTTACTAAACTATGTTCTGGTGATTACAAGTTTAAATCTTCGAATATGATAGTTTTATATGTATGAATTGAATGATGTTATGAACATCATTACTACCTTAAGTTTAGTTGGTAAACCTACTGGAAGTGACAAAATTTGATCTAGCTTAAAAGGATTCTTGGATGGCTTAAAAGTTCTTGAAGTAGAATCATGACACGAAAAACAAGTTCAAGTAAGATTTCCACTCGAAATAAGATTGTTATAGTTATAAAAATTGAATCAAAGTTTGAGTATGAGTATTACCTTGAATTAGAAAGATATCTTACTGTAAATAAGAAAGATTTCTTGAGATTGGATGATCACTTGAAATGGATTTGCAAGATTGGAAGTAAGCTAGTAAACTTGAAAGTGTTCTTGGTGTGTTCTTGAGTTGTTGTTTTGTATGCTGATCTAGGTTAGGATTTATGAGCTAGTTTGAGCTAGATTTTGATGAAGATGATGAAGAACACTTAGAACAATGGAAGAACACTTGATAGAGAGTTGTTTGATGCATGAAAGTTGTGATCAAAATGTGTTTGTGTGTGTGCATATTCACGTGAACTAGGGGTGTTCATAAAGGCTCCATTAGTTTGTAATTTTGTGTAATCATTCATGCTAGTTGCCAAATAATGGTTCCTACATGTGTTGGTGACTCACAAGGGCTGCTAAGAGCTGAATTATTATGTGTATATACCAATAGTATATATGTAACGACCCTCGAATTTCCAACGTTAATTTATTAATAATTATTATTATTAATACGTGTGATTAAACGAATGTATGTTATTACATTTACATGTTACCATGATTGCCCGTACTTGACTTTTAAGTGCCCGAAACGTCTTTGTGACACCCAGAACTTTCACGAATAATATTTTCAAGTATTATTTACATTCATGATTAAATTTATTAATCATTTTAATTAACTAAGACTATTAGTTAGTTACTTGGGCTTTAATTGGATTAACTTGTTATTAATCGAACTTGGGCTTTGATTAGTTAATGGACTCATGAATTAAGACTTGTAAGCCCACCCTACCTTTAAGTGGGCTTAGTTAGCCCACTCTTTCAAAGTGTAAGTATCAATTAAATGGTAACTAGCTAGTTTGTAAGGATTGGAATCTAGTTATCTTGTTATCCCCATGCACAACCACTCTTTATCCACCTTTATGAGCTTTACTTGCAAGTAACCTTGGAACAACTCTTTCCCCCCTTCTTTTTTTTCTGCAAGCCGTGGGTCACCAAGGGTGGGATGGGATTCAAAATGATTTTTTTACATTACTTGTTACGTGTAAATCTCATTCTCAAACACACACTCATTTGCTCTCAAACTTTTCATCTCTTTTTCTCTCATACTTGTAAGAATTATGAACTTTTCTCCTCTTCTTTTTCTTTGTAAAACCGAACCTAAACACCCCTAAATCATCATCATCTTTTGTTGTTTGTTACTTGATCTTGTTGTAGCTTACTTACTTATAGTTTATTGTTACTTACTTTGTTGTTGTTACTTACTTTCATGATTACAAGAATAAACTTACTAGTTTGATTCTTCATTTTATCTTGTTATAACAAGAACAACAAGAACATAATCTATCTAGTTATGTTCTACCTTACTTGTTTCAAAAGATTATAAAGTTCATGGTTGAAAGACATACTTGAAGTTCATGAAGTAAACTTTAAAGCTTAATTTCTAAAGATCAAACTTTGGTTTGAATCTTTAAAGTATGAACAACCATGAATAATTTACTTGTTTACTTAGTTTACTGCTTCATTCTTGCACTTTAATTTCATGATTTATGTTCTTGTTGGTCAAATATTACAAGTTAATTTTGATCTCATTAATCTTGAACTTAAGGTTAACTTTAAAGTTCAAGAACATATAAAGGAAACTTTCTAATTATAACTTTGTATACTTATGCTTGATCTAGACTTTTGAGTCTTGGATCTTCAAGATCTAACTAAGAACTATGTTCTACATTTTAAGATCTTGATTTCATAAGTTCATTTTCAAGTTTGTAACTTATTATTAGTCTTATAGTTCATGTAAGTGTCAAACCTAAGACTTTGATGTAACTTTGGTTCATCAAACTACATGCAACTCTTAAGTGAGTTGTGCTTCATGTCTTAGACTTGCACTAGGGTTATGATGGTCAAGACTTGGTTAAGATGATGTAGATACGTCAATGAGTTATACACTTGAAGCTATATGCATCAAGGATGAGAACCATGATGAACATCAAGCACCAAGACCACCGGAACCCTTTTAAACTTACTGTTTCTGTCCAAAAGCTACTGATCTGATGTTTCTGTAACAGACTAGTATGAAATGTCCCGTTCTTATTGATTAAAAACGTTCCATATTAATTGATTTCGTTGCGAGGTTTTGACCTCTATATGAGACGTTTTTCAAAGACTGCATTCATTTTTAAAACAAACCATCACCTTTATTTCATAAATAAAGGTTTAAAAAGCTTTAAGTAGATTATCAAATAATGATAATCTAAAATATCCTGTTTACACACGACCATTACATAATGGTTTACAATACAAATATGTTACATCGAAATCAGTTTCTTGAATGCAGTTTTTACACAATATCATACAAACATGGACTCCAAATCTTGTCCTTATTTTAGTATGCAACAGCGGAAGCTCTTAGTATTCACCTGAGAATAAACATGCTTTAAACGTCAACAAAAATGTTGGTGAGTTATAGGTTTAACCTATATATATCAAATCGTAACAATAGACCACAAGATTTCATATTTCAATACACATCCCATACATAGAGATAAAAATCATTCATATGGTGAACACCTGGTAACCGACATTAACAAGATGCATATATAAGAATATCCCCATCATTCCTGGACACCCTTCGGATATGATATAAATTTCGAAGTACTAAAGCATCCGGTACTTTGGATGGGGTTTGTTAGGCCCAATAGATCTATCTTTAGGATTCGCGTCAATTAGGGTGTCTGTTCCCTAATTCTTAGATTACCAGACTTAATAAAAAGGGGCATATTCGATTTCGATAATTCAACCATAGAATGTAGTTTCACGTACTTGTGTCTATTTTGTAAATCATTTATAAAACCTGCATGTATTCTCATCCCAAAAATATTAGATTTTAAAAGTGGGACTATAACTCACTTTCACAGATTTTTACTTCGTCGGGAAGTAAGACTTGGCCACTGGTTGATTCACGAACTAGTTGTCCACAGTTAGATGTACAGAAATAATTCGATAAATATTATCTTGAATCAATCCACGACCCAGTGTATACGTATCTCAGTATTGATCACAACTCAAACTATATAAATTTTGGAATCAACCTCAACCATGTATAGCTAACTCCAACATTCACATATAGAGTGTCTATGGTTGTTCCGAAATATATATAGATGTGTCGACATGATAGGTCGAAACATTGTATACGTGTCTATGGTATCTCAAGATTACATAATATACAATACAAGTTGATTAAGTTATGGTTGGAATAGATTTGTTACCAATTTTCACGTAGCTAAAATGAGAAAATTATCCAATCTTGTTTTACCCATAACTTCTTCATTTTAAATCCGTTTTGAGTGAATCAAATTGCTATGGTTTCATATTGAACTCTATTTTATGAATCTAAACAGAAAAAGTATAGGTTTATAGTCGGAAAAATAAGTTACAAGTCATTTTTGTAAAGGTAGTCATTTCAGTCGAAAGAACGACGTCTAGATGACCATTTTAGAAAACATACTTCCACTTTGAGTTTAACCTTAATTTTTGGATATAGTTTCATGTTCACAATAAAAATCATTTTCCAAGAATAACAACTTTTAAATCAAAGTTTATCATAGTTTTAATTAACTAACCCAAAACAGCCCGCGGTGTTACTACGACGGCGTAAATCCGGTTTTACGGTGTTTTTCGTGTTTCCAGGTTTTAAATCATTAAGTTAGCATATCATATAGATATAGAACATGTGTTTAGTTGATTTTAAAAGTTAAGTTAGAAAGATTAACTTTTATTTGCGAACAAGTTTAGAATTAACTAAACTATGTTCTAGTGATTACAAGTTTAAACCTTCGAATAAGATAGCTTTATATGTATGAATCGAATGATGTTATGAACATCATTACTACCTCAAGTTCCTTGGATAAACCTACTGGAAATGAGAAAAATAGATCTAGCTTCAAAGGATCCTTGGATGGCTTGAAAGTTCTTGAAGCAGAATCATTACACGAAAACAATTTCAAGTAAGATTTCCACTTTGAATAAGATTGTTATAGTTATAGAAATTGAATTAAAGTTTGAATATGATTATTACCTTGTATTAGAAAGATAACCTACTGTAAGTAACAAAGGTTTCTTGATCTTGTATGATTACTTGGAATGGATTTAGAAAACTTGGAAGTAAACTTGCAATCTTGGAAGTATTCTTGATTTTATGAAACTAGAACTTTTGGAATTTATGAAGAACACTTAGAACTTGAAGATAGAACTTGAGAGAGATCAATTAGATGAAGAAAATTGAAGAATGAAAGTGTTTGTAGGTGTTTTTGGTCGTTGGTGTATGGATTAGATATAAAGGATATGTAATTTTGTTTTCATGTAAATAAGTCATGAATGATTACTCATATTTTTGTAATTTTATGAGATATTTCATGCTAGTTGCCAAATGATGGTTCCCACATGTGTTAGTTGACTCACATGGGCTGCTAAGATCTGATCATTGGAGTGTATATACCAATAGTACATACATCTAAAAGCTGTGTATTGTACGAGTACGAATACGGGTGCATACGAGTAGAATTGTTGATGAAACTGAACGAGGATGTAATTGTAAGAATTTTTGTTAAGTAGAAGTATTTTGATAAGTGTCTTGAAGTATTTAAAAAGTGTATGAATACATATTAAAACACTACCTGTATATACATTTTAACTGAGTCGTTAAGTCATCGTTAGTCGTTACATGTAAATGTTGTTTTGAAACCTTTAGGTTAACGATCTTGTTGAATGTTGTTAACCCATTGTTTATTATAACAAATGAGATGTTAAATTGTTATATTATCATGATATTATGATATATAATATATCTTAGTATGATATATATACAGTTAAATGTCGTTACAACGATAATCGTTACATATATGTCTCGTTTCGAAATCATTAAGTTAGTAGTCTTATTTTTACATATGTATTTCATCGTTAATACACTTAATAATATATTTACTTATAATTTAACATAATTAACCAAGTGTATCAATATCTTAATATGATTCATATGTACCTAGTAAGACGTTGTTATAACGATAATCGTTATATATATCGTTTTCGAGTTTCTTAAATTAATAGTCTCATTTTTATGTATATAACTCATTGTTAAAATACCTAATGAGATACATACTTATAATAAAATCATGTTAACTATATATATAACCATATATATGTCATCGTATAGTTTTTACAAGTTTTAACGTTCGTGAATCACCGGTCAACTTGGGTGGTCAATTGTCTATATGAAACCTATTTCAATTAATCAAGTCTTAACAAGTTTGATTGCTTAACATGTTGGAAACACTTAATCATGTAAATAACAATTTCATTTAATATATATATAAACATGGAAAAGTTCGGGTCACTACAGTACCTACCCGTTAAATAAATTTCGTCCCGAAATTTTAAGCAGTTGGAGGTGTTGACGTATCTTCTGGAAATAAATGCGGGTATTTCTTCTTCATCTGATCTTCTTGTTCCCAGGTGAAATCAGGTCCTCTATGAGCATTCCATCGAACCTTAACAATTGGTATCTTGTTTTGCTTAAGTCTTTTAACCTCACGATCCATTATTTTGACGGGTTCTTCGATAAATTGAAGTTTTTCGTTGATTTGGATTTCATCTAACGGAATAGTGAAATCTTCTTTAGCAAAACATTTCTTCAAATTCGAGACGTGAAAAGTGTTATGTACAGCCACGAGTTGTTGAGGTAACTCAAGTCGGTAAGCTACTGGTTCGACACAATCAATAACCTTGAATGGTCCAATATACCTTGGATTTAATTTCCCTCGTTTACCAAATCGAACAACGCCTTTCCAAGGTGCAACTTTAAGCATGACCATCTCTCCAATTTCAAATTCTATATCTTTTCTTTTAATGTCAGCGTAGCTCTTTTGTCGACTTTGGGCGGTTTTCAACCATTGTTGAATTTGGATGATCTTCTCGGTAGTTTCTTGTATTATCTCCGGACCCGTAATCTGTCTATCCCCCACTTCACTCCAACAAATCGGAGACCTGCACTTTCTACCATAAAGTGCTTCAAACGGCGCCATCTCAATGCTTGAATGGTAGCTGTTGTTGTTGTATTGGTGATTCTTATCACCGTTTTCCTCCCACTTTCTTTTGACTTGCTTCACATTGGCCTCTTCAGCCGTCTGTTCTTTAATTCTTTCCTCAATCTGGTTCACTAGTTTGTGAGCCATTCTACATGCCTGTTGTATGGAGGTGGGCTCGTGTGAACTTATATCTTCTTGGATTCTTTCCGGTAATCCTTTCACAAACGCGTCGATCTTCTCTTTCTCATCTTCGAACGCTCCCAGACACAATAGGCACAATTTTGTGAATCATCTTTCGTACGTGGTAATATCAAATCCTTGGGTTCGTAACCCTCTAAGTTCTGTCTTGAGCTTATTGACCGCGGTTCTGGGATGGTACTTCTCGTTCATCAAGTGCTTGAATGCTGACCACGGTAGTGCGTAAGCATCATCTTGTCCCACTTGCTCTAGATAGGTATTCCACCATGTTAACGCAGAACCTGTGAAGGTATGCGTAGCGTACTTCACTTTGTCCTCTTCAGTACACTTACTTATGGCAAACACCGATTCGACCTTCTCGGTCAACCATTTCAATCCGATCGGTCCTTCGGTTCCATCAAATTCCAAAGGTTTGCAGGCAGTGAATTCTTTGTAGGTGCATCCTACACGATTTCCTATACTGCTAGATCCAAGGTTATTGTTGGTATGTAGCACAGCCTGTACTGCGGCTATGTTTGAAGCTAGAAAAGTACGGAATTCCTCTTCATTCATATTCACGGTGTGTCGAGTAGTCGGTGCCATTTCCTTCAAAATAGTCAAATGGAACAAGTTAATCATACAGAATATTAAGAGTAGTTAATAGTATTTCGTAGCATAATATGAACTCATTTATAAAAGCTTTTTCTTCATATTAGCATTTTATAAGTTTAAATTCGGGTAGTACCTACCCGTTAAGTTCATACTTAGTAGCTAATATACAATTCAACTACTACAATTTTATATAAAAAACTGATTATAATAATATTTCGCGTTCAAACTTTTATACAATATTTTACAAACTTACAATACCGCTTATTTTACATAAAGCATGAAATATAGCACACAATAACTTTGATACAACATAGTTGTGAAGATAATTCTAGCTAGTACACAAGTCGTTCAGCAAAGGCAATAAAGACACGTAATTCATACATCTAGAAACAAGTCATGCATTCTGGTTTTACTAGGACTACTTCCCATCCTTGTTCTTGTGGAATATAATCGTTATGGCCGTTGATAAGACAACGTATTGTAACGTCGTTAAAGGGACGAGGGTTACGTAATGACCAACAGTCTCGTAATAACCTAAAAACCTCATTTCTTACCCCAATTACCGACTCCGTTACTTGTGGGAACGTTTTGTTTAATAGTTGTAGCCCGATGTTCTTTTCCTCACTTTGGTGAGAAGCGAACATTACTAACCCGTAAGCATAGCATGCTTCTTTATGTTGCATGTTAGCCGCTTTTTCTAAATCATGAAGTCCTATATTCGGATACATTGAGTCAAAATAATTTCTTAACCCGTTGCGTAAAATAGCATTTGGGTTCCCCGCAATATATGCGTCAAAGTAAACACATCGTAACTTATGGGTTTCCCAATGTGATATCCCCCATCTTTCAAACGAAAGTCTCTTATAAACCAAGACATTCTTGGAATGTTCTTCGAATGTCTTACAAACTGATCTCGCCTTAAATAGTTGTGTCGAGGAATTCTGACCGACTCTAGACAAGATTTCATCAATCATGTCTCCGGGTAGGTCTCTTAAAATATTGGGTTGTCTATCCATTTTGTGTTTTTAAACTGTAAAATAGACAATAGTTAGATTCATAAAAAAATACTTATTAATACAAGCAATTTTTACATATATCATAAAGCATAAGCACACTATATTACATATATTACACCACACGAATACAACTATCTTATTCCGACTCACTCGTTTCTTCTTCTTCGGTTTTGGTTCGTTTTTCCAAGTTTCTAGGGATATATGATGTTCCCCTATTACGAGCCGTCGTTGTCCACATTGGTTTAGAAAAACCTGGTGGTTTAGAGGTTCCCGGGTCATTGTTACAACTTAAGGACTTCGGGGGTTGACGATACATATAAAGTTCATCGGGGTTGGAATTAGATTTCTCTATTTTTATTCTCTTTCCCTTATTATTTTCTTTTGCCTTTTTAAATTCAGTTGGGGTAATTTCTATAACATCATTGGAATTCTCGTCGGAATCCGATTCATCGGAGAATTAGTAATCCTCCCAATATTTTGCTTCCTTGGCGGAAACACCATTGACCATAATTAACCTTGGTCGGTTGGTTGAGGATTTTCTTTTACTTAACCGTTTTATTATTTCCCCCACTGGTTCTATTTCCTCCTCCGGTTCCTCCTCTTTCGGTTCTGATTCTTCTTCCGGTTCTGATTCTTCTTCCGGTTCTTCTTCGGGAACTTGTGAATCAGTCCAATATATATTCGACTCTTCGTTATTATTAGGTGAGTCAATGGGATTTGTGCTAGAGGTAGACATCTATCACACAATATCAAACATGTTAAGAGATTAATATATCACATAATATATACATGTTAATAATATATAGTTTCCAACAAAAATGTTAAGCAATCATTTTTAAAGAAAACAAGGTCGAAGTCCAGACACACTAATGCATCCTAACAAACTCAATAAGACACACTAATGAAAATTTTCTGGTTCTCTAAGACCAACGCTCTGATACCAACTGAAATGTCCCGTTCTTATTGATTAAAAACGTTCCATATTAATTGATTTCGTTGCGAGGTTTTGACCTCTATATGAGACGTTTTTCAAAGACTGCATTCATTTTTAAAACAAACCATAACCTTTATTTCATAAATAAAGGTTTAAAAAGCTTTACGTAGATTATCGAATAATGATAATCTAAAATATCCTGTTTACACACGACCATTACATAATGGTTTACAATACAAATATGTTACATCGAAATCAGTTTCTTGAATGCAGTTTTTACACAATATCATACAAACATGGACTCCAAATCTTGTCCTTATTTTAGTATGCAACAGCGGAAGCTCTTAGTATTCACCTGAGAATAAACATGCTTTGAACGTCAACAAAAATGTTGGTGAGTTATAGGTTTAACCTATATATATCAAATCGTAACAATAGACCACAAGATTTCATATTTCAATACACATCCCATACATAGAGATAAAAATCATTCATATGGTGAACACCTGGTAACCGACATTAACAAGATGCATATATAAGAATATCCCCATCATTCCGGGACACCCTTCGAATATGATATAAATTTCGAAGTACTAAAGCATCCGGTACTTTGGATGGGGTTTGTTAGGCCCAATAGATCTATCTTTAGGATTCGCGTCAATTAGGGTGTCTGTTCCCTAATTCTTAGATTACAAGACTTAATAAAAAGGGGCATATTCGATTTCGATAATTCAACCATAGAATGTAGTTTCACGTACTAGTGTCTATTTTGTAAATCATTTATAAAATCTTCATGTATTCTCATCCCAAAAATATTAGATTTTAAAAGTGGGACTATAACTCACTTTCACAGATTTTTACTTCTTCGGGAAGTAAGACTTGGCCACTGGTTGATTTACGAACCTATAACAATATATACATATATATCAAAGTATGTTCAAAATATATTTACAACACTTTTAATATATTTTGATGTTTTAAGTTTATTAAGTCAGTTGTCCTCGTTAGTAACCTACAACTAGTTGTCCACAGTTAGATGTACAGAAATAAATCGATAAATATTATCTTGAATCAATCCACGACCCAGTGTATACGTATCTCAGTATTGATCACAACTCAAACTATATATATTTTGGAATCAACCTCAACCTTGTATAGTTAACTCCAACATTCACATATAGAGTGTCTATGGTTGTTCCGAAATATATATAGATGTGTCGACATGATAGGTCGAAACATTGTATACGTGTCTATGGTATCTCAAGATTACATAATATACAATACAAGTTGATTAAGTTATGGTTGGAATAGATTTGTTACCAATTTTCACGTAGCTAAAATGAGAAAAATTATCCAATCTTGTTTTACCCATAACTTCTTCATTTTAAATCCGTTTTGAGTTAATAAAATTGATATGGTTTCATATTGAACTCTATTTTATGAATCTAAACAGAAAAAGTATAGGTTTATAGTCGGAAAAATAAGTTACAAGTCGTTTTTGTAAAGGTAGTCATTTCAGTCGAAAGAACGACGTCCAGATGACCATTTTAGAAAACATACTTCCACTTTGAGTTTAACCTTAATTTTTGGATATAGTTTCATGTTCATAATAAAAATCATTTTTCCAGAATAACAACTTTTAAATCAAAGTTTATCATAGTTTTTAATTAACTAACCCAAAACAGCCCGCGGTGTTACTACGACGGCGTAAATCCGGTTTTACGGTGTTTTTCGTGTTTCCAGGTTTTAAATCATTAAGTTAGCATATGATATAGATATAGAATATGTGTTTAGTTGATTTTAAAAGTTAAGTTAGAAGGATTAACTTTTATTTGCAAACAAGTTTAGAATTAACTAAACTATGTTCTAGTGATTACAAGTTTAAACCTTCGAATAAGATAGCTTTATATGTATGAATCGAATGATGTTATGAACATCATTACTACCTCAAGTTACTTGGATAAACCTACTGGAAATGAGAAAAATAGATCTAGCTTCAAAGCATCCTTGGATGGCTTGAAAGTTCTTGAAGCAGAATCATGACACGAAAACAATTTCAAGTAAGATTTCCACTCGAAATAAGATTGTTATAGTTATAGAAATTGAATTAAAGTTTGAATATGATTATTACCTTGTATTAGAAATATAACCTACTATAAGTAACAAAGGTTTCTTGATCTTGGATGATTACTTGGAATGGATTTAGAAAACTTGGAAGTAAACTTGCAATCTTGGAAGTATTCTTGATTTTATGAAACTAGAACTTTTGGAATTTATGAAGAACACTTAGAACTTGAAGATAGAACTTGAGAGAGATCAATTAGATGAAGAAAATTGAAGAATGAAAGTGTTTGTAGGTGTTTTTGGTCGTTGGTGTATGGATTAGATATAAAGGATATGTAATTTTGTTTTCATGTAAATAAGTCATGAATGATTACTCATATTTTTGTAATTTTATGAGATATTTCATGCGAGTTGCCAAATGATGGTTCCCACATGTGTTAGGTGACTCACATGGGCTGCTAAGAGCTGATCATTGGAGTGTATATACCAATAGTACATACATCTAAATGCTGTGTATTGTACGAGTACGAATACGGGTGCATACGAGTAGAATTGTTGATGAAACTGAACGAGGATGTAATTGTAAGCATTTTTGTTAAGTAGAAGTATTTTGATAAGTGTCTTGAAGTATTTCAAAAGTGTATGAATACATATTAAAACACTACCTGTATATACATTTTAACTGAGTCGTTAAGTCATCGTTAGTCGTTACATGTAAATGTTGTTTTGACACCTTTAGGTTAACGATCTTGTTGAATGTTGTTAACCCATTGTTTATTATAACAAATGAGATGTTAAATTGTTATATTATCATGATATTATGATATATTATATATCTTAGTATGATATATATACAGTTAAATATCTTTACAACGATAATCGTTACATATATGTCTCGTTTCGAAATCATTAAGTTAGTAGTCTTATTTTTACATATGTATTTCCTCGTTAATACACTTAATAATATATTTACTTATCATTTAACATAATTAACCAAGTGTATCAATATCTTAATATGATTCATATCCTAGTAAGACGTTGTTATAACGATAATCGTTATATATATATCGTTTTCGAGTTTCTTAAATTAATAGTCTCATTTTTATGTATATAACTCATTGTTAAAATACCTAATGAGATACATACTTATAATAAAATCATGTTAACTATATATATAACCATATATATGTCATCGTATAGTTTTACAAGTTTTAACGTTCGTGAATCACCGGTCAACTTGGGTGGTCAATTGTCTATATGAAACCTATTTCAATTAATCAAGTCTTAACAAGTTTGATTGCTTAACATGTTGGAAACACTTAATCATGTAAATAACAATTTCATTTAATATATATATGAACATGGAAAAGTTCGGGTCACTACACAGTAGACTTGGGCTGTTCTAACCTTTATTTTTAGATAGAACTTTTTGAGTAGATAATTTTTCATATAGGACTCGTCTTAATCCGAGTTACGGTTTAGGATTTATGGCCCTCCGATCGTCACTATGTCCTTTAACGTTGTGCAGAAATTTCTGACCTACTCGCACTTAGACCGTCGCCACGGTCAAACGAAGACGAGTTTACTTTTGGAATTTTTACCACACTTAAGGGACTCATAGACGGAGCAATGGCCACTGGCCTCACCTTAATTCAGTAATGGTAGAGGCCGTGGTGACTGACTGAAGTTAGACTTTGTTTTAAACTACTTTCATAAACGAAACCTACTTTACGCCTTTTGTTTAATGATGAATGATGATGACCCTTAAGACCTTAATTACATACTTTTAAACCTATTAAGACGATTTACTGATTAGTACTATTTGACTTAGGTTGAGGACTTCGGACCGTTTACTTGCACACCTTTCCCGACTACTACTTTACCGCTACATATCATTGTGAGTTATAGCATTCCCTTTTTACTTAAACTTATTTTTTGGAACTGAGAATACATGCGGATTTTATGTTTTACATACTAGGCACGAGTACTTAAACTTATATATGTGTGGGTTATACAACGGCATAAACATTCCCTTTAGCTCGGTAACGTTTAATCATTGGTTTTTGAACCGTGAATGCAAATCTTAGATATGGATCCATAGGGTTTGACATCCCCACTCGGGCTAGTAGCGCTAGCATTTAACGAGTGTTTAATACTTCGTAAGCATACGCACTCGCCAAGTGTACTTTCAGGGGGTATTTTAAACGTTAAGTTAGTTACCAAGTGCCCACGGTTAAGCATATACTTTTACATACTTTTGAAACGCTCGTTGTAGCACTGAAATCTCGTGGCCTACCTTACATACTGTTATACTTAAACTATAGCTCACCAACCTTTGTGTTGACGTTTTTAAGCATGTTTTTCTCAGGTGCTTGAGGTTAGCTTCCGCTGTGTACTAGTCGTGCTGTAGAACCCGCTGCTTAGAGTTGTTATCGCATGACTACTTATCTTGCATTCAAACTTATTTACTTTTGAAACTATGTTATGTAATGAACATTGGGGTCACGTTCACTTATTATTTGCTTCTACTTAGTGAAGCATGCTTTTGGATTGTAAAACATTTGACGTTGGTTATGACGTCACTTTTATTAATGAATGCAACTCTTTTGAAATCGCATATACTACTTAACCTTGTAACAATCCTGTTGTTGATGGTCCGTACATGATGATTTAGTACGGGGCGTCACATTTGGTATCAGAGCATTGGTTGTAGGGAATTAGGTTGCATTAGTGAGTCTAAGACCGACCCGAGTAGGATTCACTAATAGGACTAATCTGTGATAACCCGGAAATTTCCAACCAAATTTAAACTTTAATCTTTATATGTTTCCGACACGATAAGCAATATTTGTTAAGTTAAATTGCAAGAATTTTAAACTATGTTCATACATTCATTCAACCTCGACCAAGTTCCAACGATTCACGAACCATTAAACGAATATGATTATATATGTATATGTGTATATATATTATAACTTGAAACGTAAATAAAATATTAGATTAAATTGTAACGACCCGGATTTTTCCGATCGTTTTACACTTATAAGAATAATATTTACATAAATTAAAACTTACCAACATGATAAGCAATCTAAATTGTTGAGATTTATGATTTTGAAAAGAGTTTTACATAACGTTTAACCGTCTAGTTTGACCGATGATATCACGAACTATACAATATATGTTAATTATATGTTTGTGTATATATATGTATATATACATATTTAACATGATTTAAGGATGTTTAAATATCTCATTTTGTATTAATAACAATAAGTTATAAGTATATTTTGAAACTACTAACTTAAGCTTTCAAAACGATAACTATACGTAACGTTATTTGACATAAATACTTACGACCTATAATGTTTATACATATATCGTATATATAATGTATTTAATCACTTTTAAAGACTTAAATACATAAAACAATATCACAAAAGATAGCTATATTTGAATCCTCATTCCATTTTTCACAAGATTTCTATACGTATATCTAGAGTATATGTACTCGTATCATACCTAGCTTCTATACGTATTTACTATTGGTATATACACATCAAATCACCACCAACCAGCCCTTGTTCATGCCTTATGTATAAGGTAACTACTTTTGTTATTTAGTATGACAATTTCACATGATTAAAAGATCTTTTCACAAAATTACAAATTTATACACCTTTTACACCACCATAAATACATGCATCCATTTTCAATTTTTGGAACATCATTTCTCTAGCTAAACACACACACTTACTAGCCTCATGTCTCTCTAAGAACTCCAGCAAAAATCCTCTCAAGAATCACCTTAAACACCACCATAAAAAGATCAACAAAAACACTACAAAAATACAACTTTCAATTCAAGTTTATGTCTTAAGTTGCTTCCAATCTTTCATCCAATTTCATCACTCTTTTGGTTCTAGGTTTTTACTCCTCTTTTACAGCAATCTTGTCCAAGTAACTTGAGGTAGTAACTTTGTTCATAACCTTATTCGATTCATATATATATAGCTATCTTATTGTATGGTATACAATTTTAACAACAAAAACATAGTTTGAATGATTTCAAACTTGTTTGCAAACTAAATAGATCCTTCTAACTTAACTTTTAAAATACTTCAAGACCTGTAATATAACTTAAATATATGCTAATTTAACAAGGTATAACTTGGTTTTTCAAAGAATACCTTAAAAAACTGTTTTTATGACGTCGGAGTGCAATCGGGGGCTGTTTTGGGTTGGATAATTAAAAACCATCTTGAACTTTGAATTGGAGGTTTATATTCTGGAAAAATGATATTTCTTATGAATATGTTAACACATAAAAATTTCATGATTTAATTCATAGTATAAGTATTTTTAGAAAAATGGTCATTAAATGATGTTTTTGTAACAAAAATGATTAACTTCATAAGTTTCACCAAAATTTGACCTATGACCTATGATTTCGAATACAAACTAAGGTATTTAAAGTTCATATTCTTAAAGAGGGACTCGATCCAAGGAAGTGTAAAGTTGAATCAACGAAAACGGAGTTGTAACGAAGAAATTATGACCAAAACAAAATCGGATATCCAAGACTAGTTTAGCCACGAAAATAATTGGAGAAAATTAAATAAATCACATCTTCCTAAAGTAACATGATATTTTATACATATGTACTCATAATTTAATTTTATATGGTTCAGGATCACCCGTAAACAATACGAGAAGATTAATCATAAGATCCCATGATTGTACGCAACACGTCATTTGACAACACCGGTACTTTATGTACGCAACACGTCATTTGACAACACCGGTACCATGGGTCAAGATTAATCTCAACCAATACATATACGATGGGGGTTTTATTTATTTCATTGGGGGTTTATTAAACAACTAAATATGAACCATTAAAAATTGAATTACTAACATCGGACTGCTAACTACGGACTAAGGAATTATTAAAAGTATTAAAAGTATTATAAGTATATATATGTGACGATTGTTTAAAAAGAAAAGGTATTGATATATTATATATGGATAGGTTCGTGATATCAATCGGAGACCAAGTCGAAATTACATATCTTCAAGACAAAAGTGAGTATATAGTCCCACTTTTAAACTCTAAATATTTCGGGATGAGAATACATGTATTTTATGTTTTACGCTATGGACACAAGTAACTGAAAAATATATTCTACGTTGAGTTGTACCACTGGCATACTTCCCTGTAGCTTGGTAACTAATATTTACAGCGGTATTGTAAACGCGAATCCTGTTGATAGATCTATCGGGCCTGACAACCCCAACCGGACTGGACGACCAGTATTCAACGGTTGCACAGTACTTCGTTTCGTGACTACACCTTGGTACGGTGTAGTAAGATTTCATAATAAAGGGAATATGCGACGTGATTAAATGTTAAGTATGGTTACCAAGTGCTCAACCACTTAGAATATTTTTATTAAAATGTTTATATATGAAATCTTGTGTTCCATTGTTATAACGCTGCTAGCATCAAACCTATATATCTCACCAACTTTATGTTGACGTTTTAAAGCATGTTATTCTCAGGTATGAATTAAGTCTTCCGCTGTGCATTAGCTCATGTTAAGGATACTACTTGGGACCTTTTAAGCCATGATACAAAGACGTTGCATTCGAGTCATTGGAGTTCAATAGAGAATATAAATAAGTAAATGACAGATTAGGTCATTTGGATATTATGAAATGTTAGACGAAAATGTCAAATATTGATGTAATGATAGTTTGCCTTTTAAGAATAAATGCAACGTTTGTAAAATGTATCATATAGAGGTCAAGTACCTCGCAATGTTATCATATGTTATTGTATTCGTCCCTATGGATTGGGTCGGGTCGTCTCATGTGGTATCAGAGCGTTGGTCTTAGCGAACCAGGCCTTGCATTAGTGTGTCTAACTGGTAGTTGTTAGGATGCATTAGTGAGTCTGGACTTTGACCGTGTCTACATGTCAAAAGTTTTGCTTATCATATCTAGTCGAAAATCATCTGCTTATCATCCTTAAGAATTGCCTGCTTTGTATTCTTAAGTCTAGACACGTCTTACTGCATTTGGTGCATCGATAGTGTATAGACAAAATTCGTATCCTAGCGTATCTGTTGCTATAGACATTGCCTGACGAATTTCAAAGATTCTCCGTAATTCACGGGATTTTGAGTATTATAAATACATATGTAAATTATGTATTGAAGAATACCAAACCCAACTCCTATAATCTATTCCAAACCAAAAATTCATTTCCCCGACTGTACAAGATGAACTCCGCGTCCAGTTCGAATTCCTCCGACTCCGACAGCTACGCTGATATGGATTTCCATTCGGGCTCCGAAGGCAGCGTCACTGGAATGGATCAACCAATTTCTCATCATCTATTCTGGATGAATTGGGGATGGGTTCGTAGTATACTAAATTATTGGAGACAAGAAGAAGGTGATCCCTTTCACCCACCGAATTGCCCCATTGGCGACGAACCTGAAGCACTTACCGGCGAACCTGTTCGAGAAACCATTTTCTCTCTCATTTCTCGAGTATCTCGTCACGATTATATCATATCCCATATTTCGGATCTTGTTCATTCGCTCACTCCAACCGCCAATCATCCTGGTGTACTAGCAGAAATTAACGAACTTCGCGCTCGTGTGACGGCTTTGGAGAACACGGTGCGAAGGTTACAAACACCAGCAGCAGCACCAGCAGCATAACCAGTACCGTTAACAACATCAACCTGGCAATCTTCAGTACCAGTAGCATCATCGACGTCAACGACATCATCAGCATCAACACCAACCGTATCATTACCACCACCAACAATCACATCCGCACCACGTACCTCAACATCATCATCTGAACTTCGAATATGATCTTTGTTCTACATATCATTCTACACCGATTACCTCTTCTTTACGTATCGTTCTTCGTTCGACATGATGATTATGTAATCTCTAATGTTTTGGAGATTATGTAATCTAGTAATAACGATAAATCAAGTGAGTTGAATATTTTATTGACTCATTAAATTCATAGTTACCTCCGAAGAAAATATATATGCAAATATATTTTCATAAAGATTGTAATTAAAAATTTCATTCGTACAAACTGTTAATGATGAAAATATTTTAACGGGTGGGTAGTACCCAAGGAATATTTAGAATTCACATTAACAAGTTACACTGTACATTCTTCGAATCTGATTCAACGATCATTTATTATTCTACTTACAATTACCGATATACGTATCCGTTCACCCCAGATTAACCATTTCCATTTAAATTTCATATTTGGATTTTTACCTATCCGAATCCAACAAGTGGCATAATGAAGAAACATTGGCAAAATAAAAATTGTTAGAAACAGATGAATTAATTAATTGAAATTGTGATAGGAGTACACGCTAACTGTTCCGGCTAACTGTTCCCAGCTAACTGATTAATATTTAATTTATCGCAATTTACATTCTTGCAATTTTAATTTCTGTACTTTACATACCGTCGGGACACATGTACAACAACACGTCGGATTAATTCTGAGACAACACGTTGTATAATGGGTCATGATATATATTTATTTATTTTACGCATTTTAAATAACGGGACACGTATACAAGGTTTCCACTTATCATATTGATCCATCTATATATATATTTCGGAACAACCATAGACACTCTATATGTGAAGGTGGGAGTTGGCTATACAGGGTCGGAGTTGATTCCAAAATATATATACACTTTGAGTTGTGATCGACACCGAGACCAGTACACGGGTCACGATACGTATTAAGTAATTCGAATATTATATATTTAGTTCATATATGAATTTATTGAACCATTGGACAATCGGACTATTGGACTGCTAACTTTGGACAATTAAAAATGAGTTAAAATGATGATTATTACATATGAAACTAAACAATCCTTCAAGTTTGCCACTTGATTCTATTTTAAACCTCATTTGTATCTTGACGATTACAATTCGCATTCACAACTTTTCATGATTCTTGAAAACATCTCGATCGAGAAGTTCAACCAGCCGCACCTCGTCTACGGAATAAAGATTTATGCATACAGTTATGCACCTAAAAATTTTTGAACTCGAAGTTATAGTTAAAACGTATCCGCATCGAATTCCTTATCATCCATTAGCAAAAACAATCACGCGATTCCTTTTCAATTAACTAATTTTGTCACAGCTCCACTTCGATATCTCAGTAAGACTACTCTTATTACAATCTCGATATATATATATACGTTGTTCTTTCGCCATCGTTACCGGAGAACCTTTTATATTCCATCATATTACCATCAGCGTTTAATCATCTAAAAATACAATTCTCCTTAAACCATCTTGGTTTGATAACCAATGACCCAGATCCGATAACTTTGAAAATACTGACGAAGCAGCATGTTGTAGAAGGTCTTAATGACCAAATGTTGATGATAAAAGAAGGAAGTGTTAGGAACGCTCGATAGAAAATTGGTACTGAAAATCGGATTGAACAAACCATGAAGGAGACTCTGAACAAGTTACAAGGACTAAACTTGTACATAAAGAATTATGACGATTCTGTAGCAAACACCTTGCTTCTGAATCTAAACCCTTACGGGTCAATCTTCATCATCATCCTTCGACATTAGAAATTCCAAGATATTATCATATCTTTCATTATAAATATCCTCAATATTTCTGAAGATATTTTCACCACTATCCTTATCTGAAATCATTTATCTCTCTGTAATATCTGCGTTACAATATAAAGGAAACTGTGTTAGTTTCTAAATCCTTCAAGTTTAAAATAGGAATGTTCTGAAGCAGTGTTGGGAACTGATGCATGAACTAGTATAATATAATGAAACTTGATCAACTTCATTATATTACAGTAAGTCATGTTAAGTTTCTAATGGAATATGATGATTCACAGTACCGTCATCATGTGCCATGTTACACGACTTTTACATTCTATCCAATTCCGAAACATATTAAGAACAAATCATCTTGATAGTTCTATTTTCCTGGATATTCTGGTAATTTGACAAATCAAAATCGTGCCATTACCATTCCTTTCTTAGAGCATTAGCTATGTTCATTCCGAATTTTATACCTACGAATTTCGAACTATTGATCGCTTGACTCAAGGACGGGAAGAAGAAACGAAGGGACAAAGTCCCAAAATAGAAATTGGGGTATAGATTACAGCAAATAGGAGAGAGTATTAACTATGGATGAAAATGATTATGGAAAACAGAAGCAGGAGCATCGAAATATAACGAAAGATATCAAACCCAATAACCACCCAGAAACTACAAACCGTGTGTATCAATACGTATGGCGACGTAAAGACACGGGAGAATTAGAAACATTATAATTCCAAGAAAATCATAAAAGTGAATAGATTCTTCTAGCGGTAGATGAAAGAGAAGAATGAAAGATATGAAAGTTAGAAGTATAACAAAAATCAGAACGGGATGAAGCATTTTAAAGGATACCTTAAGGTATGAATTAGAGGAGGAAGAGTAAGAGATGTGAGGTATGGAAGTAAGAAAGGGAAGGAGGTGGATTTATAGTGAAATATCCGACAAAGAAATCGAAACAGATTATCGCATTAAATCAAAGGAGATCCTGTTTTCTAAATCATCGAAGAACCAAATCTTATTACATAAGATTTTCTTTAAATCCCTTAAATTCTGGAAATCAATCCTAATCTCGACATCGGTTAAAACAATTCTATATTCACTCATTTCATTCTTTTGTGATAGCTTCACTCGTGCGCTTCACATGACCGAATCGTTTTATCCATATCTTCCAATAATGATAAAACTCTATTAATACCTCATATTCGTCATGAAAACATTCCTATTGTTATTTATGACAACCTATACCAAATTTCGGGACGAAATTTCTTTAACGGGTGGGTACTGTAACGACCCGGATTTTTCCGATCGTTTTACACTTATAAGAATAATATTTACATAAATTAAAACTTACCAACATGATAAGCAATCTAAATTGTTGAGATTTATGATTTTGAAAAGAGTTTTACATAACGTTTAACCGTCTAGTTTGACCGATGATATCACGAACTATACAATATATGTTAATTATATGTTTGTGTATATATATGTATATATACATATTTAACATGATTTAAGGATGTTTAAATATCTCATTTTGTATTAATAACAATAAGTTATAAGTATATTTTGAAACTACTAACTTAAGCTTTCAAAACGATAACTATACGTAACGTTATTTGACATAAATACTTACGACCTATAATGTTTATACATATATCGTATATATAATGTATTTAATCACTTTTAAAGACTTAAATACATAAAACAATATCACAAAAGATAGCTATATTTGAATCCTCATTCCATTTTTCACAAGATTTCTATACGTATATCTAGAGTATATGTACTCGTATCATACCTAGCTTCTATACGTATTTACTATTGGTATATACACATCAAATCACCACCAACCAGCCCTTGTTCATGCCTTATGTATAAGGTAACTACTTTTGTTATTTAGTATGACAATTTCACATGATTAAAAGATCTTTTCACAAAATTACAAATTTATACACCTTTTACACCACCATAAATACATGCATCCATTTTCAATTTTTGGAACATCATTTCTCTAGCTAAACACACACACTTACTAGCCTCATGTCTCTCTAAGAACTCCAGCAAAAATCCTCTCAAGAATCACCTTAAACACCACCATAAAAAGATCAACAAAAACACTACAAAAATACAACTTTCAATTCAAGTTTATGTCTTAAGTTGCTTCCAATCTTTCATCCAATTTCATCACTCTTTTGGTTCTAGGTTTTTACTCCTCTTTTACAGCAATCTTGTCAAAGTAACTTGAGGTAGTAACTTTGTTCATAACCTTATTCGATTCATATATATATAGCTATCTTATTGTATGGTATACAATTTTAACAACAAAAACATAGTTTGAATGATTTCAAACTTGTTTGCAAACTAAATAGATCCTTCTAACTTAACTTTTAAAATACTTCAAGACCTGTAATATAACTTAAATATATGCTAATTTAACAAGGTATAACTTGGTTTTTCAAAGAATACCTTAAAAAACTGTTTTTATGACGTCGGAGTGCAATCGGGGGCTGTTTTGGGTTGGATAATTAAAAACCATCTTGAACTTTGAATTGGAGGTTTATATTCTGGAAAAATGATATTTCTTATGAATATGTTAACACATAAAAATTTCATGATTTAATTCATAGTATAAGTATTTTTAGAAAAATGGTCATTAAATGATGTTTTTGTAACAAAAATGATTAACTTCATAAGTTTCACCAAAATTTGACCTATGACCTATGATTTCGAATACAAACTAAGGTATTTACAGTTCATATTCTTAAAGAGGAACTCGATCCAAGGAAGTGTAAAGTTGAATCAACGAAAACGGAGTTGTAACGAAGAAATTATGACCAAAACAAAATTGGATATCCAAGACTAGTTTAGCCACGAAAATAATTGGAGAAAATTAAATAAATCACATCTTCCTAAAGTAACATGATATTTTATACATATGTACTCATAATTTAATTTTATATGGTTCAGGATCACCCGTAAACAATACGAGAAGATTAATCATAAGATCCCATGATTGTACGCAACACGTCATTTGACAACACCGGTACTTTATGTACGCAACACGTCATTTGACAACACCGGTACCATGGGTCAAGATTAATCTCAACCAATACATATACGATGGGGGTTTTATTTATTTCATTGGGGGTTTATTAAACAACTAAATATGAACCATTAAAAATTGAATTACTAACATCGGACTGCTAACTACGGACTAAGGAATTATTAAAAGTATTAAAAGTATTATAAGTATATATATGTGACGATTGTTTAAAAAGAAAAGGTATTGATATATTATATATGGATAGGTTCGTGATATCAATCGGAGACCAAGTCGAAATTACATATCTTCAAGACAAAAGTGAGTATATAGTCCCACTTTTAAACTCTAAATATTTCGGGATGAGAATACATGTATTTTATGTTTTACGCTATGGACACAAGTAACTGAAAAATATATTCTACGTTGAGTTGTACCACTGGCATACTTCCCTGTAGCTTGGTAACTAATATTTACAGCGGTATTGTAAACGCGAATCCTGTTGATAGATCTATCGGGCCTGACAACCCCAACCGGACTGGACGACCAGTATTCAACGGTTGCACAGTACTTCGTTTCGTGACTACACCTTGGTACGGTGTAGTAAGATTTCATAATAAAGGGAATATGCGACGTGATTAAATGTTAAGTATGGTTACCAAGTGCTCAACCACTTAGAATATTTTTATTAAAATGTTTATATATGAAATCTTGTGTTCCATTGTTATAACGCTGCTAGCATCAAACCTATATATCTCACCAACTTTATGTTGACGTTTTAAAGCATGTTATTCTCAGGTATGAATTAAGTCTTCCGCTGTGCATTAGCTCATGTTAAGGATACTACTTGGGACCTTTTAAGCCATGATACAAAGACGTTGCATTCGAGTCATTGGAGTTCAATAGAGAATATAAATAAGTAAATGACAGATTAGGTCATTTGGATATTATGAAATGTTAGACGAAAATGTCAAATATTGATGTAATGATAGTTTGCCTTTTAAGAATAAATGCAACGTTTGTAAAATGTATCATATAGAGGTCAAGTACCTCGCAATGTTATCATATGTTATTGTATTCGTCCCTATGGATTGGGTCGGGTCGTCTCATAAATACTTTATATGATTGTATCTGTTTCAAAATGTTTATCAATGGAATTAGAAGATTAGATCAAATGATTGAATTATCAGATATATTGAATTATGATTACAAGTCTCTGTTGAAAGGTCCACGTTGATTTGAGAAATCTTTCCATTTTAACAATATTCGAAAAATGGTAAAGTGATTTATAAATAAGAATAAATTGTCAATCATTGAGAACTAGACAAAGGATAGTGGAAGATTGAATCTCATAAAGACTCGATTGATCTATTTAGTTTCAAACGTACAAAAACGTTTTCAATTTAAAAAGAACTTTATTATTAAAACGTATATAACTTTTATAAATATCTAGAATCACTTTTTACAACTCATTACTTAACTAGTATGATAAAGATAACGATATTTATATTTTATTTTATTAAATATATATAACAATTTAAATTAATATTATATATATTTATACGCGTATTATACGTACATAATTTTATACTTTTACTATACTTAAACTTTACCTTTACTTTATTTTTACTTTACTTTAACTTTAATAATTCACTTTAATAATTCATACTTTAATAATTCACTTTAATAATTCAAAAATCTATTATAAATAGAATTCAATAGGTTTCATTATTTCATAGAAACTTGAAAATATTTTTCTCTAAACTCTCTCAATCGATGTACATATATATTTACTCCGTATTATTTCAAGATATTATTAGTATACATAAAATATTACGACGGAGTTGTAGTGACCCGAACTTTTCCATGTTTATATATATTAATTGAGATTGATATTTACATGATTAAATGTTTCCAACATATTAAGCAATCAAACTTGTTAAGACTTGATTAATTGAAGTAGGTTTCATATAGACAATTGACTACCCAAGTTGACCGGTGATTCACGAACGTTAAAACTTGTAAAAACTATATGATGACATATATATGGTTATATATATAGTTAACATGATATTATGATAAGTAAACATATCATTAAGTATATTAACAATGAACTACATATGTAAAAACAAGACTACTAACTTAATGATTTTGAAACGAGACATATATGTAACGATTATCGTTGTAACGACATTTAATGTATATATATCATATTAAGAGATATTTGTACATCATAATATCATGATAATATAATAATTTAAAATCTCTTTTGATATTATAAACATTGGGTTAACAACATTTAACAAGATCGTTAACCTAAAGGTTTCAAAACAACATTTACATGTAACGACTAACGATGACTTAACGACTCAGTTAAAATGTATATACATGTAGTGTTTTAATATGTATTCATACACTTTTGAAAGACTTCAAGACACTTATCAAAATACTTCTACTTAACAAAAATGCTTACAATTACATCCTCGTTCAGTTTCATCAACAATTCTACTCGTATGCACCCGTATTCGTACTCGTACAATACACAGCTTTTAGATGTATGTACTATTGGTATATACACTCCAATGATCAGCTCTTAGCAGCCCATGTGAGTCACCTAACACATGTGGGAACCATCATTTGGAAACTAGCATGAAATATCTCATAAAATTACAAAAATATTAGTAATCATTCATGACTTATTTACATGAAAACAAAATTACATATCCTTTATATCTAATCCATACACCAACGACCAAAAACACCTACAAACACTTTCATTCTTCAATTTTCTTCATCTAATTGATCTCTCTCAAGTTCTATCTTCAAGTTCTAAGTGTTCTTCATAAATTCCAAAAGTTCTAGTTTCATAAAATCAAGAATACTTTCAAGTTTGCTAGCTCACTTCCAATCTTGTAAGGTGATCATTCAACCTCAAGAAATCTTTGTTTCTTACAGTAGGTTATCATTCTAATACAAGGTAATAATCATATTCAAACTTTGGTTCAATTTCTATAACTATAACAATCTTATTTCAAGTGATGATCTTACTTGAACTTGTTTTCGTGTCATGATTCTGCTTCAAGAACTTCGAGCCATCCAAGGATCCGTTGAAGCTAGATCCATTTTTCTCTTTTCCAGTAGGTTTATCCAAGGAACTTAAGGTAGTAATGATGTTCATAACATCATTCGATTCATACATATAAAGCTATCTTATTCGAAGGTTTAAACTTGAAATCACTAGAACATAGTTTAGTTAATTCTAAACTTGTTCGCAAAAAAAAGTTAATCCTTCTAACTTGAATTTTAAAATCAACTAAACACATGTTCTATATCTATATGATATGCTAACTTAATGATTTAAAACCTGAAAACACGAAAAACACCGTAAAACCGGATTTACGCCGTCGTAGTAACACCGCGGGCTGTTTTGGGTTAGTTAATTAAAAACTATGATAAACTTTGATTTAAAAGTTGTTATTCTGAGAAAATGATTTTTATTATGAACATGAAACTATATCCAAAAATTATGGTTAAACTCAAAGTGGAAGTATGTTTTCTAAAATGGTCATCTAGACGTCGTTCTTTCGACTGAAATGACTACCTTTACAAAAATGACTTGTAACTTATTTCTCCGACTATAAACCTATACTTTTCTGTTTAGATCCATATAATAGAGTTCAATATGAAACCATAGCAATTTGATTCACTCAAAACGGATTTAAAATGAAGAAGTTATGGGTAAAACAAGATTGGATAATTTTTCTCATTTTAGCTACGTGAAAATTGGTAACAAATCTATTCCAACCATAACTTAATCAACTTGTATTGTATATTATGTAATCTTGAGATACCATAGACATGTATACAAAGTTTCGACCTATCATGTCGACACATCTATATATATTTCGGAACAACCATAGACACTCTATATGTGAATGTTGGAGTTAGCTATACAGGGTTGAGGTTGATTCCAAAATATTTATAGTTTGAGTTGTGATCAATACTGAGATACGTATACACTGGGTCGTGGATTGATTCAAGATAATATTTATCGATTTATTTCTGTACATCTAACTGTGGACAACTAGTTGTAGGTTACTAACGAGGACAGCTGACTTAATAAACTTAAAACATCAAAATATATTAAAAGTGTTGTAAATATATTTTAAACATACTTTGATATATATGTATATATTGTTATAGGTTCGTGAATCAACCCGTGGTCAAGTCTTTCTTCCCGACGAAGTAAAAATCTGTGAAAGTGAGTTAAAGTCCCACTTTTAAAATCTAATATTTTTGGGATGAGAATACATGCAGGTTTTATAAATGATTTACGAAATAGACACAAGTAATCGAAATTACATTATATGGTTGAATGATCGAAATCGAATATCACCCTATATAGTCTGGTAATCTAAGAATTAAGGAACAGAAACCCTAGTTGACGCGAATCCTAAAGATAGATCTATTGGGCCTAACAAACCCCATCCAAAGAACCGGATGCTTTAGTACTTCGAAATTTATATCATATCCGAAGGGTGTCCCGGAATGATGGGGATATTCTTATATATGCATCTTGTTAATGTCGGTTACCAGGTGTTCACCATATGAATGATTTTTATCTCTATGTATGGGATGTGTATTGAAATATGAAATCTTGTGGTCTATTATTATGATTTGATATATATAGGTTAAACCTATAACTCACCAACATTTTTGTTGATGTTTTAAGCATGTTTATTCTCAGGTGATTATTAAGAGCTTCCGCTGTCGCATACTTAAATAAGGACGAGATTTGGAGTCCATGCTTGTATGATATTGTGTAAAAACTGCATTCAAGAAACTTATTTTGTTGTAACATATTTGTATTGTAAACCATTATGTAATGGTCGTGTGTAAACAGGATATTTTAGATTATCATTATTTGATAATCTACGTAAAGCTTTTTAAACCTTTATTGATGAAATAAAGGTTATGGTTTGTTTTAAAATGAATGCAGTCTTTGAAAAACGTCTCATATAGAGGTCAAAACCTCGCAACGAAATCAATTAATATGGAACGTTTTTAATCAATAAGAACGGGACATTTCAGTTGGTATCCGAGCGTTGGTCTTAGAGAACCAGAAAATTTGCATTAGTGTGTCTTATCGAGTTTGTTAGGATGCATTAGTGATTCTGGACTTCGACCGTGTTTTCTTTAAAAATGATTGCTTAACATTTTTGTTGGAAACTATATATTTTTAACATATGAATATTATGTGATATATTAATCTCTTAACGTGTTTGATATTATGTGATAGATGTCTACCTCTAGAACAAGTCCCATTGACTCACCTAATAATAATGAAGAGTCAAATGTAAATTGGAATGATTCGTGGACTGATTCACAAGTTCCCGAAGAGGAACCGGAAGAAGAGTCGGAACCGGAAGAAGAATCGGAACCGGAAGAAGAATCGGAACCGGAAGAAGAATCGGAACCGGTGGGGGAAATAATAAAACGGTTAAGTAAAAGAGAATCCTCAACCAACCGACCAAGGTTAATTATGGTCAATGGTGTTTCCGCCAAGGAAGCAAAATATTGGGAGGATTACCAATTCTTCGATGAATCGGATTCCGACGAGAATTCCAATGATGTTATAGAAATTACCCCAACTGAATTTAAAAAGGCAAAAGAAAATAATAAGGGAAAGGGAATAAAAATAGAGAAATCTAATTCCAACCCCGATGAACTTTATATGTATCGTCAACCCCCGAAGTCCTTAAGTTGTAACAATGACCCGGGAACCTCTAAACCACCAGGTTTTTCTAAACCAATGTGGACAACGACGGCTCGTATTAGGGGAACATCATATATCCCTAGAAACTTGGCAAAACGAACCAAAACCGAAGAAGAAGAAACGAGCGAGTCGGAATAAGATAGTTGTATTCGTGTGGTGTAATATATGTAATATAGTGTTCTTATGCTTTATGATATATGTAAAAATTGCTTGTATTAATAAGTATTTTTTTATGAATCTAACTCTTGTCTATTTTACAGTTTAAAAACACAAAATGGATAGACAACCCAATATTTTAAGAGACCTACCCGGAGACATGATTGATGAAATCTTGTCTAGAGTCGGCCAGAATTCCTCGGCACAACTATTTAAGGCGAGATCAGTTTGTAAGACATTCGAAGAACGTTCCAAGAATGTCTTGGTTTATAAGAGACTTTCGTTTGAAAGATGGGGGATAGCACATTGGGAAACCCATAAGTTACGATGTGTTTACTTTGACGCATATATTGCGGGGAACCCAAATGCTATTTTACGCAACGGGTTAAGAAATTATTTTGACTCAATATATCCGAATATTGGACTTCGTGATTTAGAAAAAGCGGCTAACATGCAACATAAAGAAGCATGTTATGCTTACGGATTAGTAATGTTCGCTTCTCACCAAAGTGAGAACAAGAACATCGGGCTACAACTATTAAACAAAACGTTTCCACAAGTGACGGAGTCGGTAATTGGGGTAAGAAATGAGGTTTTTAGATTGTTACGGGACTGTTGGACATTACGTAACCCTCGTCCTTTTGACGATGTTACAACACGCTGTCTTATCAACGGCCATAACGGTTATGTTCCACAAGACCAAGGATGGGAAGTAATCCTAGTAAAAACAGAATGCATGACTTGTTTCTGGACGTATGAATTACGTGTCTTTATTGTCTTTGCTGAACGACTTGTGTACTAGCTAGAATTATCTTAACAACTATCTTGTATCAAAGTTATTGTGTGCTATATTTCATGCTTTATGTAAAATAAGCGGTTTTGTAAGTTTGTAAAATATTGTATAAAATTTTGAACGCGAAATATTATTATAATCAGTTTTTCATATAGAATTGTAGTAGTTGAATTGTATATTAGCTACTAAGTATGAACTTAACGGGTAGGTACTACCCGAATTTAAACTTATAAAATGCTAATATGAAGAAAAAGCTTTTATAAATGAGTTCATATTATGCTACGAAATACTATTAACTACTCTTAATATTCTGTATGATTAACTTGTTCCATTTGACTATTTTGAAGGAAATGGCACCGACTACTCGACACACCGTGAATATGAATGAAGAGGAATTCCGTACTTTTCTAGCTTCAAACATAGCCGCAGTACAGGCTGCGCTACATACCAACAATAACCTTGGATCTAGCAGTACAGGAAATCGTGTAGGATGCACCTACAAAGAATTCACTGCCTGCAAACCTTTGGAATTTGATGGAACCGAAGGACCGATCGGATTGAAACGGTGGACCGAGAAGGTCAAATCGGTGTTTGCCATAAGTAAGTGTACTGAAGAGGACAAAGTGAAGTACGCTACGCATACCTTCACGGGTTCTGCGTTAACATGGTGGAATACCTATCTAGAGCAAGTGGGACAAGATGATGCGTACGCACTACCGTGGTCAGCATTCAAGCACTTGATGAACGAGAAGTACCGTCCCAGAACCGAGGTCAATAAGCTCAAGACAAAACTTAGAGGGTTACGAACCCAAGGATTTGATATTACCACGTACGAAAGACGATTCACAGAATTGTGCCTATTGTGTCCGGAAGCATTCGAAGATGAGGAAGAGAAGATCGACGCATTTGTGAAAGGATTACCTGAAAGAATTCAAGAAGATATAAGTTCACACGAGCCCGCCTCTATACAACAGGCATGTAGAATGGCTCACAAACTAGTGAACCAGATTGAAGAAAAAATTAAAGAACAGACTGCTGAAGAGGCCAATGTGAAGCAAGTCAAAAGAAAGTGGGAGGATAACGGTGATAAGAATCTCCAATACAACAACAACAGCAATTACAACAATAATCGCAACAATTATCCCAACAATCGCAACATCAATCGCAACTACAACAAACGGCCCAACAACAACAACAACAACAACAGCAACAGCAACTACAACAATCATCCCAACAAAAATAATAACCGCAACGACAACAACAATCAGAAGCAGCTATGCCAAAGGTGTGAAAAGTATCACTCGGGGTTCTGCACCAAATTTTGCAACAAGTGTAAAAGAAATGGTCATAGCGCGGCGAAGTGTGAGGATTACGGACCAGGGGTTAATAGAACGAAAGGAACAAATGGTGTCGGAACGAGTAATGGCGGAGCAAGTAGTGTCGGAGCAAGTTATGCCAATGTAGTTTGTTATAAATGTGGAAAACCGGGCCACATTATTAGAAATTGCCCGAACCAGGACAACACGAATGGACAAGGCCGCGGAAGAGTTTTCAATATTAATGCGGCAGAGGCACAGGAAGACCCGGAGCTTGTTACGGGTACGTTTCTTATTGACAATAAATCTGCTTACGTTTTATTTGATTCGGGTGCGGATAGAAGCTATATGAGTAGAGATTTTTGTGCTAAATTAAGTTGTCCATTGACGCCTTTGGTTAGTAAATTTTTACTCGAATTAGCAAATGGTAAATTAATTTCAGCAGATAATATATGTCGGAATCGAGAAATTAAACTGGTTAGCGAAACATTTAAGATTGATTTGATACCAGTAGAGTTAGGGAGTTTTGATGTGATAATCGATATGGACTGGTTGAAAGAAGTGAAAGCAGAGATCGTCTGTTACAAAAATGCAATTCGCATTATACGAGAAAAAGGAAAACCCTTAATGGTGTACGGAGAAAAGGGCAACAAGAAGCTACATCTTATTAGTAATTTGAAGGCACAAAAACTAATAAGAAAAGGTTGCTATGCTGTTCTAGCACACGTCGAGATAGTACAAACTGAAGAAAAGAGCATCAATGATGTTCCCGTCGCAAAAGAATTTCGCGATGTATTTCCGAAAGAATTACCGGGATAACCCCCACATCGATCCGTTGAATTTCAAATAGATCTTGTACCAGGAGCTGCACCAATAGCTCGTGCTCCTTACAGACTTGCACCCAGCGAGATGAAAGAACTGCAAATCCAATTACAAGAACTTTTAGAGCGTGGTTTCATTCGACCAAGCACATCACCGTGGGGAGCTCCTGTTTTGTTTGTCCAGAAGAAAGATGGTACATTCAGGTTGTGTATCGACTACCGAGAGTTGAACAAACTTACCATCAAGAACCGCTACCCACTACCGAGAATCGATGACTTATTTGATCAACTACAAGGCTCGTCTGTTTATTCAAAGATTGACTTACGTTCCGGGTATCATCAAATGCGGGTGAAAGAAGATGATATTCCAAAGACTGCTTTCAGAACACGTTACGGTCATTACGAGTTTATGGTCATGCCGTTTGGTTTAACTAATGCACCAGCTGTGTTCATGGACCTTATGAACCGAGTGTGTGGACCATACCTTGACAAGTTTGTCATTGTTTTCATTGATGACATACTTATTTACTCAAAGAATGACCAAGAACACGGTGAACATTTGAGAAAGGTGTTAGAAGTATTGAGGAAGGAAGAATTGTACGCTAAGTTTTCAAAGTGTGCATTTTGGTTGGAAGAAGTTCAATTCCTCGGTTACATAGTGAACAAAGAAGGTATTAAGGTGGATCCAGCAAAGATAGAAACTGTTGAAAAGTGGGAAACCCCGAAAACTCCGAAACACGTACGCCAGTTTTTAGGACTAGCTGGTTACTACAGAAGGTTCATCCAAGACTTTTCCAGAATAGCAAAACCCTTGACTGCATTAACGCATAAAGGGAAGAAATTTGAATGGAATGATGAACAAGAGAAAGCGTTTCAGTTATTGAAGAAAAAGCTAACTACGGCACCTATATTGTCATTGCCTGAAGGGAATGATGATTTTGTGATTTATTGTGACGCATCAAAGCAAGGTCTCGGTTGTGTATTAATGCAACGAACGAAGGTGATTGCTTATGCGTCTAGATAATTGAAGATTCACGAACAAAATTATACGACGCATGATTTGGAATTAGGCGCGGTTGTTTTTGCATTAAAGACTTGGAGGCACTACTTATATGGGGTCAAAAGTATTATATATACCGACCACAAAAGTCTTCAACACATATTTAATCAGAAACAACTGAATATGAGGCAGCGTAGGTGGATTGAATTATTGAATGATTACGACTTTGAGATTCGTTACCACCCGGGGAAGGCAAATGTGGTAGCTGATGCCTTGAGCAGGAAGGACAGAGAACCCATTCGAGTAAAATCTATGAATATAATGATTCATAATAACCTTACTACTCAAATAAAGGAGGTGCAACAAGGAGTTTTAAAAGAGGGAAATTTAAAGGATGAAATACCCAAAGGATCGGAGAAGCATCTTAATATTCGGGAAGACGGAACCCGGTATAGGGCTGAAAGGATTTGGGTACCAAAATTTGGAGATATGAGGGAAATGGTACTTAGAGAAGCTCATAAAACCAGATACTCAATACATCCTGGAACGGGGAAGATGTACAAGGATCTCAAGAAACATTTTTGGTGGCCTGGTATGAAAGCCGATGTTGCTAAATATGTAGGAGAATGTTTGACGTGTTCTAAGGTCAAAGCTGAGCATCAGAAACCATCAGGTCTACTTCAACAACCCGAAATCCCGGAATGGAAATGGGAAAACATTACCATGGATTTCATCTCTAAATTGCCAAGGACTGCAAGTGGTTTTGATACTATTTGGGTAATAGTTGATCGTCTCACCAAATCAGCACACTTCCTGCCAATAAGAGAAGATGACAAGATGGAGAAGTTAGCACGACTGTATTTGAAGGAAGTCGTCTCCAGACATGGAATACCAATCTCTATTATCTCTGATAGGGATGGCAGATTTATTTCAAGATTCTGGCAGACATTACAGCAAGCATTAGGAACTCGTCTAGACATGAGTACTGCCTATCATCCACAAACCGATGGGCAGAGCGAAAGGACAATACAAACGCTTGAAGACATGCTACGAGCATGTGTTATTGATTTCGGAAACAGTTGGGATCGACATCTACTGTTAGCAGAATTTTCCTACAACAACAGCTACCATTCAAGCATTGAGATGGCGCCGTTTGAAGCACTTTATGGTAGAAAGTGCAGGTCTCCGATTTGTTGGAGTGAAGTGGGGGATAGACAGATTACGGGTCCGTAGATTATACAAGAAACTACCGAGAAGATCATCCAAATTCAACAACGGTTGAAAACTGCCCAAAGTCGACAAAAGAGCTACGCTGACATTAAAAGAAAAGATATAGAATTTGAAATTGGAGAGATGGTCATGCTTAAAGTTGCACCTTGGAAAGGCGTTGTTCGATTTGGTAAACGAGGGAAATTAAATCCAAGGTATATTGGACCATTCAAGATTATTGATCGTGTCGGACCAGTAGCTTACCGACTTGAGTTACCTCAACAACTCGCGGCTGTACATAACACTTTCCATGTCTCGAATTTGAAGAAATGTTTTGCTAAAGAAGATCTCACTATTCCGTTAGATGAAATCCAAATCAACGAAAAACTTCAATTCATCGAAGAACCCATCGAAATAATGGATCGTGAGGTTAAAAGACTTAAGCAAAACAAGATACCAATTGTTAAGGTTCGATGGAATGCTCGTAGAGAACCCGAGTTCACCTGGGAGCGTGAAGATCAGATGAAGAAGAAATACCCGCATCTCTTTCCAGAAGATTCGTCAACACCTTCAACAGCTTAAAATTTCGGGACGAAATTTATTTAACGGGTAGGTACTGTAGTGACCCGAACTTTTCCATGTTTATATATATATTAATTGAGATTGATATTTACATGATTAAATGTTTCCAACATATTAAGCAATCAAACTTGTTAAGACTTGATTAATTGAAATAGGTTTCATATAGACAATTGACTACCCAAGTTGACCGGTGATTCACGAACGTTAAAACTTGTAAAAACTATATGATGACATATATATGGTTATATATATAGTTAACATGATATTATGATAAGTAAACATATCATTAAGTATATTAACAATGAACTACATATGTAAAAACAAGACTACTAACTTAATGATTTTGAAACGAGACATATATGTAACGATTATCGTTGTAACGACATTTAATGTATATATATCATATTAAGAGATATTTGTACATCATAATATCATGATAATATAATAATTTAAAATCTCTTTTGATATTATAAACATTGGGTTAACAACATTTAACAAGATCGTTAACCTAAAGGTTTCAAAACAACATTTACATGTAACGACTAACGATGACTTAACGACTCAGTTAAAATGTATATACATGTAGTGTTTTAATATGTATTCATACACTTTTGAAAGACTTCAAGACACTTATCAAAATACTTCTACTTAACAAAAATGCTTACAATTACATCCTCGTTCAGTTTCATCAACAATTCTACTCGTATGCACCCGTATTCATACTCGTACAATACACAGCTTTTAGATGTATGTACTATTGGTATATACACTCCAATTATCAGCTCTTAGCAGCCCATGTGAGTCACCTAACACATGTGGGAACCATCATTTGGCAACTAGCATGAAATATCTCATAAAATTACAAAAATATGAGTAATCATTCATGACTTATTTACATGAAAACAAAATTACATATCCTTTATATCTAATCCATACACCAACGACCAAAAACACCTACAAACACTTTCATTCTTCAATTTTCTTCATCTAATTGATCTCTCTCAAGTTCTATCTTCAAGTTCTAAGTGTTCTTCATAAATTCCAAAAGTTCTAGTTTCATAAAATCAAGAATACTTTCAAGTTTGCTAGCTCACTTCCAATCTTGTAAGGTGATCATTCAACCTCAAGAAATCTTTGTTTCTTACAGTAGGTTATCATTCTAATACAAGGTAATAATCATATTCAAACTTTGGTTCAATTTCTATAACTATAACAATCTTATTTCAAGTGATGATCTTACTTGAACTTGTTTTCGTGTCATGATTCTGCTTCAAGAACTTCGAGCCATCCAAGGATCCGTTGAAGCTAGATCCATTTTTCTCTTTTCCAGCAGGTTTATCCAAGGAACTTAAGGTAGTAATGATGTTCATAACATCATTCGATTCATACATATAAAGCTATCTTATTCGAAGGTTTAAACTTGTAATCACTAGAACATAGTTTAGTTAATTCTAAACTTGTTCGCAAACAAAAGTTAATCCTTCTAACTTGACTTTTAAAATCAACTAAACATATGTTCTATATCTATATGATATGCTAACTTAATGATTTAAAACCTGAAAACACGAAAAACACCGTAAAACCGGATTTACGCCGTCGTAGTAACACCGCGGGCTGTTTTGGGTTAGTTAATTAAAAACTATGATAAACTTTGATTTAAAAGTTGTTATTCTGAGAAAATGATTTTTATTATGAACATGAAACTATATCCAAAAATTATGGTTAAACTCAAAGTGGAAGTATGTTTTCTTAAATGGTCATCTAGACGTCGTTCTTTCGACTGAATTGACTACCTTTACAAAAACGACTTGTAACTTATTTCTCCGACTATAAACCTATACTTTTCTGTTTAGATCCATATAATAGAGTTCAATATGAAACCATAGCAATTTGATTCACTCAAAACGGATTTAAAATGAAGAAGTTATGGGTAAAACAAGATTGGATAATTTTTCTCATTTTAGCTACGTGAAAATTGGTAACAAATCTATTCCAACCATAACTTAATCAACTTGTATTGTATATTATGTAATCTTGAGATACCATAGACACGTATACAATGTTTCGACCTATCATGTCGACACATCTATATATATTTCGGAACAACCATAGACACTCTATATGTGAATGTTGGAGTTAGCTATACAGGGTTGAGGTTGATTCCAAAATATATATAGTTTGAGTTGTGATCAATACTGAGATACGTATACACTGGGTCGTGGATTGATTCAAGATAATATTTATCGATTTATTTCTGTACATCTAACTGTGGACAACTAGTTGTAGGTTACTAACGAGGACAGCTGACTTAATAAACTTAAAACATCAAAATATATTAAAAGTGTTGTAAATATATTTTAAACATACTTTGATATATATGTATATATTATTATAGGTTCGTGAATCAACCCGTGGTCAAGTCTTACTTCCCGACGAAGTAAAAATCTGTGAAAGTGAGTTATAGTCCCACTTTTAAAATCTAATATTTTTGGGATGAGAATACATGCAGGTTTTATAAATGATTTACGAAATAGACACAAGTAATCGAAATTACATTATATGGTTGAATGATCGAAATCGAATATCACCCTATATAGTCTGGTAATCTAAGAATTAGGGAACAGAAACCCTAGTTGACGCGAATCCTAAAGATAGATCTATTGGGCCTAACAAACCCCATCCAAAGAACCGGATGCTTTAGTACTTCGAAATTTATATCATATCCGAAGGGTGTCCCGGAATGATGGGGATATTCTTATATATGCATCTTGTTAATGTCGGTTACCAGGTGTTAACCATATGAATGATTTTTATCTCTATGTATGGGATGTGTATTGAAATATGAAATCTTGTGGTCTATTATTATGATTTGATATATATAGGTTAAACCTATAACTCACCAACATTTTTGTTGACGTTTTAAGCATGTTTATTCTCAGGTGATTATTAAGAGCTTCCGCTGTCGCATACTTAAATAAGGACGAGATTTGGAGTCCATGCTTGTATGATATTGTGTAAAAACTGCATTCAAGAAACTTATTTTGTTGTAACATATTTGTATTGTAAACCATTATGTAATGGTCGTGTGTAAACAGGATATTTTAGATTATCATTATTTGATAATCTACGTAAAGCTTTTTAAACCTTTATTGATGAAATAAAGGTTATGGTTTGTTTTAAAATGAATGCAGTCTTTGAAAAACGTCTCATATAGAGGTCAAAACCTCGCAACGAAATCAATTAATATGGAACGTTTTTAATCAATAAGAACGGGACATTTCAGGAGTGCTGTCCGAGTGATTTCGAAATTGTTTTTCGAGTAGGATAGGATTAAGGAAATTATGGGTTATAGCTATGGAGGTGATTGAGTATGGTTCATGGGTATGCTCGTGAGGTCAATATAGTGTTTATCATTTCCGTTGCGTCTACGTACCTTTCCTGCAATATTGAATCTCAATATTGATACGTGAGTACTCATAATTTAACTTTTACATACTAATAGTGTATCCCTGACTAGTGCTCGAGTATTTAGGATTATGCATGCTTGTATTTTTGATATTGCCCTTAGACAGGTTAGGTTGAATATTGAATTAGTTACACTTGCGGTTGAGATAAGGTATAAGATATGCATGTCCTTGGAAAGCTAGCGATAAATTAAGAACTTTTCCTTTAGATATCGAATGGTTTCGATGAACGGATTAGAAGTTATAATCAATTGAATTTTCAATATTTTTTTTAAAAATGATTATTATTATCGTCGTTTTTTTATCGTCGTTCTAGTTTTATCTTATTATTATCATTATTATTATCTTTATCAATAAAAGGGATTTATCATTAAAAATTGTTTATTTTTTTTTTATTATTACTATCGTTATTATCGTTAAAGTTATAATTAGTATTATTATATTATTATTATCCAATTATTATTATTATTATTATTATTAGTATTATTATTATTATTATCATTATTAATATATATATATCATTATTTAAAAATGGTTATTGTTATTGTTATTATTATTACTATATTATCATTAAGATAATTATTAGTATTATCGTTAATAATGCTATAGTAACTATCATTATTAATATAAGTGTAATTAAAACAAATATTGGTAACACCTAATTATTTTGATTACTATTATTATCATTATTATAAACACGATATAAAAGACGATTAAAAGCTATTAAACGAAACGATTAGGAAATAATGAGTAAGAGTATCATGATGAAATTAAAATATTATAAGATATTGATTTAGGTAAAATTATCGTTCTTATTATTTTTATCATTACTATTATTATTAAAAGTATCGTAATATTAAAACAATCATTTTAACAAAAATTATCATTTTAATAGAAATGTCATTGTTACTATAAAATATCATTATTATTATTATTTTAAATAGAATTATTATTTTAAAGATAATATTAAAAATTATCGTAAATATTAAAGTTATCATAATTAGAATTATCGTTTTATAATAATGTCATCTTAGTAATTATAAATATTGATATTTTTATAATAATATATTTTTTATAATAATAATTATTATTACAAAATAATACAACTTTTACTTACTATCATTATAGATATTATTTTATCAAATAAATATGTGATACAAACATATTTTACTACGTGTAATAACTTACTTTAATAATACCTATCATATTATCTTTATGATACTAAATGAACCCTATAAATTTTATTACTTAATATATATAAAAGTATATTTTATCACATAAATTTAATATAAAATTTTATTTATTAATAAATAAATTATATTATTACTCTAATAAATCTTTTAAAAATATAAAACGACGATATTTAAACTATATATTAATCATGTATAGATTTTTGGAAATTATTTTGAGTCAAATTTACTTTTGTTGACTTTTGCATATTAGTCTCGAGCATTAGGATTGTGGTACACTATGACTTGACCTAATTTGTTAGACAAATATTGACCAACACATAATTATATATAATTAATTTAGGTTCGTGAATCCGAGGCCAACCTTGCACTTGTTCAATGACGTTATATGTATTTTTACTACGAAATACAGTATGGTGAGTTTCATTAATCCCTTTTTAAATGCTTTTGCAATATATATTTTTGGGACTGAGAATACATGCGCTGTTTTTTTATAACTGTTTTACGAAATAGACACAAGTAATTGAACTACATTCTATGGTTGGATTATTAAACCGAATATGCCCTTTTTATTAAGTCTGGTAATCTAAGAATTAGGGAACAGACACCCTAATTGACGCGAACTCTAAAGATAGATCTATCGGGCCCAACAAAACCCATCCAAAGTACCGGATGCTTTAGTACTTCGAAATTTATATCATGTCCGAAGGAGGATCCCGAAATGATAGGGGATATTCTTATATGTATCTAGTTAATGTCGGTTACCAGGTGTTCACCATATGAATGATTATTTTTGTCTCTATGCATGGGACGTATATTTATGAGAACTGGGAATGAAATTCTTGTGGTCTATTAAAATGATGAAAATAAATGATTATGATAAACTAATGAACTCACCAACCTTTTGGTTGACACTTTAAAGCATGTTTATTCTCAGGTGTTAAAGAAATCTTCCGCTGTGCATTTGGTCATTTTAAAGATATTACTTGGAGTCTTTCATAGCATATTTCGAAGAACGTTGCATTCGAGTCATTGAGTTCATCAAAGATTATTATTAAATCAATTTATAGTTGGATAGTGGATATTATGAAATGGTATGCATGCCTGTCAATTTTCAATGTAAAGAAAGTTTGTCTTTTAAAAACGAATGCAATGTTTGTAAAATGTATCATATAGAGGTCAAATACCTCGCAATGTAATCAACTATTGTGAATCGTTTATAATGTATATGAACGGGTCCTTTTAGTTGGTATCAGAGCAGTGGTCTTAGCGAACCATGTCTGCATTAGTGTGTCTAACTGATAAGTCGTTAGGATGCATTAGTGAGTCTGGACTTCGACCGTGTCTGCATGTCAAAAGTTTTGCTTATCATTTTTAGTCGGAAATCATCTGCTTATCATTCTTAGGAAATTACCTGCTTATCATTACTAGTTTAGACACGTCTTGCTACATTAATTGCATGAGTAGTGTATAGACAAAATTCATATCTTAGCGTATCTGCTAAATCATATCTTATCGTATCTGTTACTTTAAACTTTACCTCACATATCCCGTAAATTCCTCCGTAATCTACGAAATCTTTTGTTCTATATCTATGGATATTCTATGTAATTAGAATACCATCCGATAACCGAAAATCATTTCATATCGAAAAAAATCCTTATTCAATCGTACGAAATGGAATTCATCATTAATTCAAGTTCCTCGGATTCTGAAATGGAATCTCACTCCAGCTCTGAAAGCAGTGTGACCGGAATGGATCAACCAATCAGCCATCATCTATTCTGGATGAATTGGGGATGGGTTCGTAGCCTCCTCAATCATTGGAGACAAGAAGAAGGTGATCCCTTCCATCCACCCCATTGCCCTCTTAACGAAGAACCTGAAGAACTTACCGGCGAACCAATCCGAAACACCATTTTCTCTCTCATTTCCAGAGTATCTCGTCACGATTATATACTACATCAAATTATAGATTATATTTATCCGCTCGTCCGAACCGACAATCACCCCGATATAATAGAAGAAGTCAACGAGCTTCGCGCTCGGGTAGTGGATTTGGAGAATATGGTGCAAAGATTACAAACACCAGCAGCAGCACCAGCAGCATAACCAGTACCACCATCATCAACGCCAACAGTACCATTACCACCTCCAACCACAACTGCGTCGTAAACCTCAACTTCACAATCTGTCCCATGAGCATCAACGTCATACGCACCATAGATACCAAGGAGTACCAACAACAATAACTGACGAAGTATTAATTCATAACTTCATTGGAGAAACATTCCGCGGCGATTTTGTAATCTCTAAAGTCTTAGAGATTATCTAATCTAGCCCTAACCATAAATCAGTTAAACAAATCAAAATGATAGAAGGAAGAGTAGAAACCCTGACAAAAATGGTGTGTGATTAACAAGCTAAACTTGCTTTACCAACAGCATCAACAGTACCGTTAGCGTTACCAGCATCGTCAGTACAGTCAACATCCGAATCAACAACACCGATAACATCACAAACTCCGTCAATTCAAGAATCACTGTGGACATTATTACGAATCAATAACGTGTATATTGTATCAACGAGTTATGAAGAATTAACTCATTCCCTCTGAAGAAATTATATGTATATTATATATATATATATATATATATATATATATATATATATATATATATATATATATATATATATATATATATATATATCTATATATATATATATATATATATATATATTGAAAAAAATCTTTCCGTGCTAAGCTATTGTGTGTGAATTTTAACTACTCGGTTAATTCATATTACAAATATGCAATAATGTACGTCCTTCGGCCGCAACTTAACCAGCGTTAACTACAATCTCTGTCGCAATTCAACAAATTCCAATTCATAATAAATCAAGTATATATTTGATTGTACACTTTCATCATCGATGTACTCGAAAATTTTCAGATAACATCATTCGTACTTTGCGAAATTCACAAGAATTCCACGAACCGAACATCATACATCAACAAATAACGAAGTATTGATTCATAATTTCAATGTCATTAAAGAAATACTGCGTAAAAGTTATGTACTTTTTAAAGCCTTTAGGGATTATTCAATTCTAGTTTCAACCGTAAATCAAATGAGTTTAATTTAACATTAACTCATTAAATCTATATTACATCTGAAGAAAATATACATATATATATTTTCATAAAGAATGTAATAAAATTCTTTTGTACAAAATATTAATTGTGAAATTTTTTTTTTTAACGGGTAGGTAATACCCCAGAGATATATAAATTCACAATTAATATGTTACATTCTTCGAATCTGATTCAGCAAATCATCCATTATACTCCACAACAATATACATTCTTTTATAGAAATCAAAACAACCATACTCATTCAAAATTTAATTACATATTCTGATTTTGAAATCTCAAAATTCAACTTGAGACAAGACCAAAATCATCACTCTTAGATCCTTACATCTTTCACAAGCTATATTTTGACTTCAAAACTGTGTTAGAACATCAAATGTATGTTAACGATTACAATCTGTGTTCAAACCCTTCGAAAATTTCTGAAGATACTTCGAATGATGAGCAATCGAGATGATGATCCAACCACATGTTACCCACAGTTATGTACCCGAAAAACTCTTGAAACCAAAGTAAAAGTTTAAACAACGTATCCGCGTCAGATTCTTTGGCATTTATTAGCAAAAATAACTTTGCGACTCCTATTCAAAGTAGCCAGTTTTGTCACAGCTCCAGCAAGTCAATTTCGACTTTTCAGTCAGACTAACCTTATTATAATCTTGAGATATACACCATCGTTACTAGGGAACCTTTTACATTCCACCACATTATTAGCAGATGTACCAACAACTTCATTACCCTTTGACTTTAGCCTCTCCAAAAAGTCATTATAATTATTCATTGAAACTCCATCATTTACTCATTCGCATCTTGTAATGAGAATTGCCATACGAATCATTGGGAATTAGCAATCAGTATTTTGAAATCTCGCAGGATGTTTATGCCAATAGTTATATGTGTATATATAACGTCTATCTTCTGGACTTAATTTGAATGTGAAGTTTCTGAAAAACACTCTGAACTACGAATTGGTTCTCCGAAAATGGAGAAAAAAAAAATGCTGATGAAGCAGCGAAAACTATAAACGACTTTAAAGGATAAAATCTGGATTATAATGATGAAGTGTGCTGGAAAAGCGCAGAAAAAGAGAAGTTTTGGAACTGGAAAACGGATTGAGCAAAGTAGGAAGGAGGCTGTGGACAAATTACAAAGACTTGACCTGACTTGAAAGGATCCAAATGATTCAGTACCTGCTGAAGTCATTAACGAATACCTTGCTCCTGACTCTAAACCCCTGCGAACAATATTCTTCATCATCCTCTGATAATAGAAATTCTAAAATATCATCATATCTTTCATTATAAATATCCTCCATATTTCTGAAGATATTTTCTTAATTTTTCTTATTTGAAATCATTTACCTCTTCGCGCTATCTGTATTACATCATAAAAGAAACTATTTTAGTTTCTAAATTCTGAAACATTCAAGTTTAAAATAGGAATATTTTGAAGTAATGTTGGGAACTGAAGCATGAATTAGTATAATATAATGACACTTGATCAATGTGATTATATTACAGTAAGTCATGCTGAGTTTATAAATGGAACGTGATGATTCACAGATCATAACATCATCATGTGCCATGTTATACGACTCTTGTATTCTATTTAACCTCTAAAATATCAAGAAAATATTTCTTGATGATTCGGCCTTTTCCAAGGTATTCTAGTAATTTGACAAGTCAAGATCGTGCCATCACAATTTCCTTCCTAGAACATTAACAATGTTCATTCCGAAATTCATATCTGTGAATTCTGGACCATTACAAGCGGTGCTTAATCGCAAGAAGAAGAAACGAAGGACAAAACTTCGAAATAGAAATTGGGGTATAAATTGCAGCATATAAAAGAGAGCATTAAATGTGAATGATAATGATTATAGAAGACAGAAGCAGAGACTTTGAAATATAAGGGAACATATAAATCCCAACGACAAACTAGAAATTATAAATCATATATATCGATGCATATAGCAATATAAAGACACGGGAGAACTAGAAACACTATAAACCCAAGAGTATAGTAGAAGTAAATAGATTCTTCCGGCGGTAGATGAAAAAGAAGAATGACCGATATGAAAGTTAGAAGTATATCGAGAATCAGAACTGGATGGAGCATATTGATGAATACTTTAAAATATGAGTTGAGGGGGAAAGAATAGAAGGTGATGAAACATGACTAGTAACTTAGAAATCAACAGATTTAACTCACACAATGGCGGAATAAGTGAATCAAACCCTCTAGTGAATAGGTTAAGTTTTTTTTTTTGATTAATTTAATCAAACCACAACTAAATCAAGTGTGATTAGATCAACACCTAGAGCTATTATTCACCACCTGGGTGATTTGGACTGAGAGAGAATCGGAGGAGCTCACTAGATCTGAGTGTGTGTAACAAATGAGAGGCTTAACCTAAAATGAAGAACATAAGACTTTATATACCCCTGCTGCTGACTCACCCATACGATTCATTCATCACACGTACGAGTTGGCTTCATCATCCGTACGGGTGATCACTCACTCGTGTCTTCTCATTTAGGTTGTAATTGTGACTTAGGTCAGCATCAATCGTGCGTATGAGCCTATCAGCCGTACTAGTGAGGCTTCACTCGTACATCTGACTAAGTCTAACGTAGTCAAACATCTAAATCTCGTTCCTGCAGTTCCTGTAACCACATACAAACATGGATAGGATAATAACGAGCAATCATGGTGGCGTGTAAACTGTTGTACCTGCAATGGACGTGGGTAGATGTCTAGGGAGTTGCATAAAATGCATCAACAGAAGGTGTGAGTTGTAAGGAAACGAAGGAGGTGAATTTATAAGAAAATCTCTGATAGAACAATTAAAATGGACGATCGCATTTAAAGCGGATCCTAATTTCCTTGATTACCGGAGAGTCAAATCTTATTAAGAAGATATTCTTCAAATTCCTTGAAATCTGGGAATCAATCATATCTACGTCAAATGATAAGATGAATCTACACTTACTCATTTCACTCTTCTATGTTAGCTTCATTCGTACTCTTCATATAAATGGATTGTTTATCCAAATTATTCGCTGATGAGAAAACTCTAATTTTCAGCCCGTATGCATCATGAAAACATACTTATTATCATTCACGACCTTTCCACTCAAATTTCGGGACGAAATTTCTTTAACGGGTAGGTACTGTGACAACCCAGAAATTTCCAACCAAATTTAAACTTTAATCTTTATATGTTTCCGACACGATAAGAAATATTTGTTAAGTTAAATTGCAAGAATTTTAAACTATGTTCATACATTCATTCAACCTCGACCAAGTTCCAACGATTCACGAACCATTAAACGAATATGATTATATATGTATATGTGTATATATATTATAACTTGAAACGTAAACAAAATATTAGATTAAATACTTTATATGATTGTATCTGTTTCAAAATGTTTATCAATGGAATTAGAAGATAAGATCAAATGATTGAATTATTAGATATATTGAATTATGATTACAAGTCTCTGTTGAAAGGCCCACGTTGATTTGAGAAATCTTTCCATTTTAACAATATTCGAAAAATGGTAAAGTGATTTATAAATAAGAATAAATTGTCAATCATTGAGAACTAGACAAAGGATAGTGGAAGATTGAATCTCATAAAGACTCGATTGATCTATTTAGTTTCAAACGTACACAAACGTTTTCAATTTAAAAAGAACTTTATTATTAAAACGTATATAACTTTTATAAATATCTAGAATCACTTTTTACAACTCATTACTTAACTAGTATGATAAAGATAACGATATTTATATTTTATTTTATTAAATATATATAACAATTTAAATTAATATTATATATATTTATACGCGTATTATACGTACATAATTTTATACTTTTACTATACTTAAACTTTACCTTTACTTTATTTTTACTTTACTTTAACTTTAATAATTCACTTTAATAATTCATACTTTAATAATTCACTTTAATAATTCAAAAATCTATTATAAATAGAATTCAATAGGTTTCATTATTTCATAGAAACTTGAAAATATTTTTCTCTAAACTCTCTCAATCGATGTACATATATATTTACTTCGTATTATTTCAAGATATTATTAGTATACATAAAATATTACGACGGAGTGCTGTCCAAGTGATTTCGAAATTGTTTTTCGAGTAGGATAGGATTAAGGAAATTATGGGTTATAGCTATGGAGGTGATTGAGTATGGTTCATGGGTATGCTCGTGAGGTCAATATAGTGTTTATCATTTCCGTTGCGTCTACGTACCTTTCCTGCAATATTGAATCTCAATATTGATACGTGAGTACTCATAATTTAACTTTTACATACTAATAGTGTATCCCTGACTAGTGCTCGAGTATTTAGGATTATGCATGCTTGTATTTTTGATATTACCCTTAGACAGGTTAGGTTGAATATTGAATTAGTTACACTTGCGGTTGAGATAAGGTATAAGATATGCATGTCCTTGGAAAGCTAGCGAAAAATTAAGAACTTTTCCTTTAGATATAGAATGGTTTCGATGAACGGATTAGAAGTTATAATCAATTGAATTTTCGATATTTTTATTAAAAATGATTATTATTATCGTCATTTTTTTTATCGTCGTTCTAGTTTTATCTTATTATTATCATTATTATTATCTTTATCAATAAAAGGGATTTATCATTAAAAATTGTTTATTTTTTTTATTATTACTATCGTTATTATCGTTAAAGTTATAATTAGTATTATTATTATTATCCAATTATTATTATTATTATTATTATTATTATTGGTATTATTATTATTATTATCATTATTAATATATATATCATTATTTAAAAATGGTTATTGTTATTGTTATTATTATTACTATATTATCATTAAGATAATTATTAGTATTATCGTTAATAATGTTATAGTAACTATCATTATTAATATAAGTGTAATTAAAACAAATATTGGTAACACCTAATTATTTTGATTACTATTATTATCATTATTATAAACACGATATAAAAGACGATTAAAAGCTATTAAACGAAACGATTAGGAAATAATGAGTAAGAGTATCATGATGAAATTAAAATATTATAAGATATTGATTTAGGTAAAATTATCGTTCTTATTATTTTTATCATTACTATTATTATTAAAAGTATCGTTAGTATTAAAACTATCATTTTAACAAAAATTATCATTTTAATAGAAATGTCATTGTTACTATAAAATATCATTATTATTATTATTTTAAATAGAGTTATTATTTTAAAGATAATATTAAAAATTATCGTAAATATTAAAGTTATCATAATTAGAATTATCGTTTTATCATAATGTCATCTTAGTAATTATAAATATTGATATTTTTATAATAATATATTTTTTATAATAATTATTATTATTACAAAATAATACAACTTTTACTTACTAGCATTATAGATATTATTTTATCAAATAAATATGTGATACAAACATATTTTACTACGTGTAATAACTTACTTTAATAATACCTATCATATTATCTTTATGATACTAAATGAACCCTATAAATTTTATTACTTAATATATATAAAAGTATATTTTATTACATAAATTTAATATAAAATTTTATTTATTAATAAATAAATTATATTATTACTCTAATAAATCTTTTAAAAATATAAAACGACGATATTTAAACTATATATTAATCATGTATAGATTTTTGGAAATTATTTTGAGTCAAATTTACTTTTGTTGACTTTTGCATATTAGTCTCGAGCATTAGGATTGTGGTACACTATGACTTGACCTAATTTGTTAGACAAATATTGACCAACACATAATTATATATAATTAATTTAGGTTCGTGAATCTGAGGCCAACCTTGCACTTGTTCAATGACGTTATATGTATTTTTACTACGAAATACAGTATGGTGAGTTTCATTAATCCCTTTTTAAATGCTTTTGCAATATATATTTTTGGGACTGAGAATACATGCGCTGTTTTTTTATAACTGTTTTATGAAATAGACACAAGTAATTGAACTACATTCTATGGTTGGATTATTAAACCGAATATGCCCTTTTTATTAAGTCTGGTAATCTAAGAATTAGGGAACAGACACCCTAATTGACGCGAACTCTAAAGATAGATCTATCGGGCCCAACAAACCCCATCCAAAGTACCGGATGCTTTAGTACTTCGAAATTTATATCATGTCCGAAGGAGGATCCCGGAATGATAGGGGATATTCTTATATGTATCTAGTTAATGTCGGTTACCAGGTGTTCACCATATGAATGATTATTTTTGTCTCTATGCATGGGACGTATATTTATGAGAACTAGGAATGAAATTCTTGTGGTCTATTAAAATGATGAAAATAAATGATTATGATAAACTAATGAACTCACCAACCTTTTGGTTGACACTTTAAAGCATGTTTATTCCCAGGTGTTAAAGAAATCTTCCGCTGTGCATTTGCTCATTTTAAAGATATTACTTGGAGTCTTTCATAGCATATTTCGAAGAACGTTGCATTCGAGTCATTGAGTTCATCAAAGATTATTATTAAATCAATTTATAGTTGGATAGTGGATATTATGAAATGGTATGCATGCCTGTCAATTTTCAATGTAAAGAAAGTTTGTCTTTTAAAAACGAATGCAATGTTTGTAAAATGTATCATATAGAGGTCAAATACCTCGCAATGTAATCAACTATTGTGAATCGTTTATAATGTATATGAACGGGTCCTTTCATAATCTACAACTTGCTAGTTTACTTGTTTCCGCTGAGCTTACTACATGCTAATGCTTACTTTTTCTGCTATATGCCGTATGCTACTACATGATATCACTACTGCATGATGCTACTTGCTTTTGATTGCATGTTACTTTCATACGAATTGCTGTTATTGCCATGCTAGTTACTGTTATACATGATTTAAACTGTTGGCCTATTAATTGCTTGCTTTATGACATACTGACATGGAAAATTTATTTTTCCTTGTTCAGATGTCGGATGTTCCACCTACTGGCATTTCGGGCAGTACAGACTCAGACCCCGTCGCCCTACCTACTGCTACACCTACTGCTGCTACTGCCGATACACCGGCCCCGACACCCACTAGTGATCCCGGTGTTTCTACTACCGGAGCTGGTACTAGTGCACCTGCCCCAGTGTCTGCTCCCGGACCCTCGAGGTCACAGCCCCGCATTGGTGGTATTGAGATCCCCGCGGAGTTCGGGGAAGGGCCATTTCGTAACTACATGCGCACGCCTTGCCGACGCACTCCCGACGGACGTTTAGTCGTGATTCCGCCAGGCAGACACAGACAGATGTTGGCCGCCTTCGGACGCTTCGGATTACCAGCTCAGCCACCAGTGTCACCACCACACGATTCGGATGACTCATCATCCGCCAATTCTTCATCATCAGACGACTCTAGCGATGATGAGGATCCTGCTGATAGACCTATTCAGGCACCCTCCACCCCGCCGAAGAAGCGGTACCGTTTCGATGGCACCGTCATTCCAGGGGTGAATGGAGGTCGTGCTTTTACTGACGCATTTGGCCATCGTCGTAGGGTTACTGCTCGTAAACGAGTTGTGCCATACCCTACCGACCCACAGATACGTAAGGTTCCCCGTTACGAATTGACTATTCCTGGAACCGTACCACCTAGATTTAGATACGGACCACTTACAGCTAGGGACGTACCGTCTACATCCGGAGCCGGACCATCTACATCAGCACCACCGGCACCACCCGCACCACCCGCCCCATCTGCACCGCCTGCCCCACCAGCTCCCTCTAACGAGGAACTGATGAGGGAGATTGAGACTCTCCGAGCTCGAGTCACTGAGCTCGAGGAGCAGTTGGCTCGAGGAGCAGTTCACCCGCCTTCACCGTAGGACCTTGTATTTAGATTTCATGATGTAATCTAGATATAGTTTCATGTATTTCATATGTATTGTACGAACTTATTCAGATGTATGAAACTTATTATTATTAATGAATGGAACTTTGTGTTATTTAATTCTTGCACGATGTTCTATTTACATTGCTGCACGATGATTCTATGGTATTTGTACCTAGATGCATTATTTAATAACATGTGATGTTTTGATTCCATGTTGGTCACTATATACTGTATTATTACTACTTGCATACTGGATTTTGACTTAAGTCAAAAATTTTGTTTAGAATACCATGGCTAACGGAAGATCCACACGTACCACCACCCAGATTGAGGACATGATCAACGAACGGGTCGCTGCAGCCCTAGCAGAAAGAAATCTTCAAGTTCCACCGCCACCACCACCAGTTATCCCACCCGTTCGAAATGGGTGTACTTACAAGGAATTCCAGAGCTGCAAACCGCATAACTTCAGCGGCACCGAGGGACCGGTTGGTCTTACCAGATGGTTCGAGAAACTTGAATCAGTATTCCGAGTTAGCAACTGTTCAGAGGATAATAAAACCAAGTTTGCTTCTTACACGCTTTCTGATGGCGCGCTTACATGGTGGAATACCATGGCCCAAGCGCAAGGAATCGATGAGGCGTATGCTACACCTTGGGAAGAGTTTAAATGTGCTATGATTGAGGAATACTGTCCGAGAACCGAGGTTCAAAAGATGGAGATTGAATTCATGCAACATAAGGCCGTAGGAAACGATCTTGACAGCTACAACCGTAGGTTTTTGTAGTTAGCGCTGATGTGTCTAACTATGGTCACCCCCGAATTCAAACGAATGGAGCGATACTTTTGAGGACTTCCTAAGTCCATCAAGGGGAATGTCACCTCATCCAAACCACCGACTGTTCCCGAAGCAATGCGCATGGCGCATACTCTCATGAATCAGATTCTTATTGATGAGCCGGAGAAGGCTAAGTTTGAGGCTGGTAGTAGCAAAAAGAGGAAATGGGACAACAACCACAACAACCACAACAACCACAACAACCACAACAACTACAACAACAACAACAACAACAACAACAACAACAACAACAACAACAACAACAACAACAACAACAGGGGGAGAAACTACGATCAAACCCCCGCCAAGAGGCACAACAACGGTGGAAACCCTAATCCCAACAACAACACCAACAACAACCCGAACTACAAAGGAACCTTACCTCAATGCAAGCTAACACCATACTGGGTATTGTAATGTTGTGTGTAAGAAGTGCCAACGGGCTGGGCACATTGAATGGGAAGCAAAACACCAATGGGCCGAAGAAGTGCTACGAATGCGGGCAGACGGGTCATTTCAGAAACGCATGCCCCAACAAGCGAAAAGATGGCGGGCCACCCCGTGGACGAGCTTTTAATGTTAATGCAAGGGATGCACGCGATAACCCCGACTTGGTGACAGGTATATTCACAATCAATAATCTTTTAGCTTCTGTCTTGTTTGATACTTGTGCGGATAGAAGTTATGTATGTAGACATTTTTACGATAAGATTAATTGGTCATTAGTCCCATTAAAAGAAAGTATGCTTGTCGAGGTCACAAATGGAAAACTTGAAAAGGTTGACCATTTTAGTCGTGGAGCTATTATCAACATAGCTGGTGCAGATTTCGAAATTGATTTGATACCTATCAAACTGGGAAGTTTTGACGTGATCGTCGGTATGGATTGGTTGAGCAAGATAAAGGCCGATATAATCTGTGGAGATAAAGCACTTCGCATACCACAAGGAGATGGCGAACCACTGGTTATCTATGGAGAGAAATGTACCTCGAAGTTGAACCTCATTAGTTGCGTGAAAGCGGTAGAAACTGAGGTGAAGAGCGTGAATGACGTTCGAATTGTGAACGAATTTTCCGATGTCTTCCCAGAGGAATTGCCTGGATTACCACCGCAGAGAGTAATAGAGTTTCAGATTGACTTAGTGCCAGGAGCTGCACCTGTAGCTCGCGCACTTTATAGACTCGCACCTTCCGAGATGCAAGAATTACAGAGTTAACTACAAGAGCTGTTAGACCGTGGATTTATACAACCAAGTTTCTCGCCTTGGGGCGCACCTGTGTAGTTTGTGAAGAAGAAGGATGGATCCTTCCGTATGTGTATCGACTACCGTGAGCTCAACAAATTGACTATCAAGAATCGGTATCCCCTTCCACGAATTGATGATCTTTTTGACCAACTACAAGGATCGAGTATCTACTCAAAGATCGATTTGCGATTCGGTTATCACCAGTTGAGGGTGAAGGAAAGTGACGTGATGAAAACTGCATTCAGAACTCGTTATGGTCATTATGAATTTCTCGTGATGCCATTCGGTTTGAAAAATGCACCTGCCGTGTTCATGGATCTCATGAATCGTGTCTGCAAGCCGTACTTGGATAAGTTTGTTATCGTCTTCATAGATGATATCCTCATCTACTCAAGGAGCGAAGAAAAGCATGAGCAACACCTCCGACTAGTGCTTGAACTCTTGAGACAAGAGCAACTTTACGCCAAATTCTCCAAGTGCGAATTTTGGTTGAAGGAAGTACAGTTTCTGGGTCATGTTGTGAGCGACCAGGGTATCAAAGTTGATTCCACCAAGATTGAAGCCATCAGCAAGTGGGAGACCCCCACTACTCCGATGCATATTAGCCAATTCCTAGGTCTCGCCGATTATTACCGAAGATTCATCGAAGGATTTTCTCTGATTGCGCGTCCTTTGACCGCACTGACTCACAAGGGCAAGAAGTTCATTTGGGAACCCGCACACGAATCAGCATTTCAAACTTTGAAGAAGAAGTTAACCACCACACCTATCCTATCACTTCCTGAAGACAGTGACGACTTGTTGTTTATTGTGACGCATCGAAGAGTGGTTTTGGTTGTGTACTGATGCAACGATCAAAGGTTATTGCCTATGCCTCCTGCCAATTAAAGATTCACGAGCGGAACTACACTACACATGATCTTCAACTTGGAGCCGTTGTCTTTGCGCTCAAATTGTGGAGACATTATTTGTATGGAACTAAGAGTACTATCTTCACCGATCACAAGAGTCTCCAGAACATCTTCGATCAGAAGCAACTGAATATGAGACAGCGTCGATGGATCGAGATGCTCAACGACTACGATTGTGAACTCCGTTATCACCCTGGCAAGGCCAATGTTGTAGCTGACGCTTTAAGCCGAAAGGAGAGGACGGCACCTCTTCGTGTTAGGGCTCTGAACATCACCATCCATTCGAACCTCAACAGCCAGATCAGAGTAGCCCAAGATGAGGCTCTCAAGGAGGAGAACATATCTCATGAACATTTGAACATACTTGTCTCTCGATTCGAGGTTAGGGAGTCTGGAGTTCGATGTTATGCCGGAAGAATTTGGGTACCTCTTTATGGAGATCTACAGAACCTTATACTTGATGAAGCACACAAATTGAGATATTTGATTAACCCCGGCGAAGGCAAAATGTACCACGACCTTAAAGAACAATATTGGTGGCCGAATCTCAAGAAGGACGTTGCGACTTATGTTGGTAAGTGTTTAACTTGCTCGAAGGTTAAAGCCGAGCATCAGAGACCTTCTGGGTTACTTCAACAACCAGAAATCCCACAATGGAAGTGGGAACGGATAACAATGGATTTCATCACCAAGCTACCAAAGATGGTGGGCGGATACGATACCATTTGGGTTATTGTTGACCGCCTCACCAAATCTGCACACTTTCTAGCGATGAAGGAAACGGATACAATGGAGAGACTTGCTCAATTATACATCAAGGAGGTTGTATCTTGTCATGGTGTACTTTTATCGATCATCTTCGATCGCGATCCCAGTTTTGCCTCTAGATTTTGGCGTTCTTTGCAAGAAGCCATGGGAACTCGTCTCGACATGAGTACTGCGTATCATCCGCTGACTGACGGGCAAAGTGAGCGAACGATTCAGACCTTGGAAGACATGCTGCGTGCATGTGTCATTGATTTCGGAAAGGCCTGGGAAAGGCATTTGCCACTCGCCGAATTCTCGTACAACAACAGTTATCACTCTAGCATTAATGCTGCACCTTTCGAAGCGTTGTATGGCCGCAAGTGTTGATCTCCTATTTGTTGGGCCGAAGTAGGCGAAAAGCAAATCACCAGACCCGAGGTAGTCCACGAAACCACGGAGAAGATTGCTCAGATTCAAGCTAGACTTAAGACTGCCCACGATCGTCAGAAGAGTTATGCCGATCTTAAACGTAAAGACTTCGAATTCAACGTTGGTGATCGTGCAATGTTAAAGGTTGCACCTTGGAAAGGTGTGATTCGTTTTGGAAAACGTGGAAAGTTAAACCCACGATACATTGGTCCTTTTGAAATCATGGAACGTGTTGGACCCGTTGCATACCGTTTGGATCTACCAACACAATTGACCTCAGTTCATCCTACCTTCCATGTGTCAAACTTGAAGAAGTGTCTTGCTGCACCTGAACTTATCATACCACTTGAGGAACTTACGATTGACGACAAACTCCACTTCGTGGAAGAGCCTGTTGAGATTATGGATCGTGAGATCAAAACTTTGAAACGCAACAAGATTCCGATTGTCCGAGTGCGATGGAATGCCAAACGAGGACCTGAGTTTACTTGGGAGCGAGAGGATCAAATGATGCGGAAGTATCCTCACCTTTTCCCGACTCCTCCATCTACCTCAGCTTAAATTTCGGGACGAAATTTTCTTTAACAGGTGGGTAATGTAACGACCCTGGAATTTCCAATGTTAATTTATTAATAATTATTATTATTAATACGTGTGATTAAACGAATGTATGTTATTACATTTACATGTTACCATGATTGCCAGTACTTGACTTTTAAGTGCCCGAAACGTCTTTGTGATACCCGGAACTTTCACGAATAATATTTTCAAGTATTATTTACATTCATGATTAAATTTATTAATCATTTTAATTAACTAAGACTATTAGTTAGTTACTTGGGCTTTAATTAGATTAACTTGTTATTAATTGAACTTGGGCTTTGATTAGTTAATGGACTCATGAATTAAGACTTGTAAGCCCACCCTACCTTTAAGTGGGCTTAGTTAGCCCACTCTTTCAAAGTGTAAGTATCAATTAAATGGTAACCAGTTAGTTTGTAAGGATTGGAATCTAGTTATCTTGTTATCCCCATGCACAACCACTCTTTATCCACCTTTATGAGCTTTACTTGCAAGTAACCTTGGAACAACTCTTTCCCCCCTTCTTTTTTTTCTACAAGCCGTGGGTCACCAAGGGTGGGATGGGATTCAAAATCATTTTTTTACATTACTTGTTACTTGTAAATCTCATTCTCAAGCACACACTCATTTGCTCTCAAACTTTTCCTCTCTTTTTCTCTCATACTTGTAAGAATTATGAACTTTTCTCCTCTTCTTTTTCTTTGTAAAACCGAACCTAAACACCCCTAAATCATCATCATCTTTTGTTGTTTGTTACTTGATCTTGTTGTAGCTTACTTACTTATAGTTTATTGTTACTTACTTTGTTGTTGTTACTTACTTTCATGATTACAAGAATAAACTTACTAGTTTGATTCTTCATTTTATCTTGTTATAACTAGAATAACAAGAACATAATCTATCTAGTTATGTTCTACCTTAATTGTTTCAAAAGATTATAAAGTTCATGGTTGAAAGACATACTTGAAGTTCATGAAGTAAACTTTAAAGCTTACTTTCTAAAGATCAAACTTTGGTTTGAATCTTTAAAGTATGAACAACCATGAATAATTTACTTGTTTACTTAGTTTACTACTTCATTCTTGCACTTTAATTTCATGATTTATGTTCTTTTTGGTCAAATGTTACAAGTTAACTTTGATCTCATTAATCTTGAACTTAAGGTTAACTTTAAAGTTCAAGAACATATAAAGGAAACTTTCTAATTATAACTTTGTATACTTATGCTTGATCTAGACTTTTGAGTCTTGGATCTTCAAGATCTAACTAAGAACTATGTTCTACATTTTAAGATCTTGATTTCATAAGTTCATTTTCAAGTTTGTAACTTACTATTAGTCTTATAGTTCATGTAAGTGTCAAAACTAAGACTTTGATGTAACTTTGGTTCATCAAACTACATGCAACTCTTAAGTGAGTTGTGCTTCATGTCTTAGACTTGCACTAGGGTTATGATGGTCAAGACTTGGTTAAGATGATGTAGATACATCAATGAGTTGTACACTTGAAGCTATATGCATCAAGGATGAAAACCATGATGAACATCAAGCACCAAGACCACCGGAACCCTTTTAAACTTACTGTTTCTGTCGAAAAGCTACTGATCTGATGTTACTGTAACAGACCAGTAGACCTGGGCTGTTCTAACTTTGATTTTTAGATAGAACTTTTCGAGTAGATAACTTTTCATATAGGACTCATCTTAATCCGAGTTACGGTTTAGGATTTATGGCCCTCCGATCGTCACTATGTCCTTTAACGTTGTGCAGAAATTTCTGACCTACTCGCACTTAGACCGTCGCCACGGTCAAACGAAGACGAGTTTGCTTCTGGAATTTTTACCACACTTAAGGGACTCACAGACGGAGCCATGGCCACTGGCCTCACCTTAATTCAGTAAGGGTAGAGGCCGTGGTGACTGACTGAATTCAGACTTTGTTTTAAACTACTTTCATAAATGAAACCTACTTTACGCCTTTTGTTTAATGATGAATGATGATGACCCTTAAGAACTTAATTACATACTTTTAAACCTATTAAGATGATTTACTGACTTAGTACTATTTGACTTAGGTTGAGGACTTCGGACCGTTCACTTGCACACCTTTTACTTGCACACCTTTCCCGACTACTACTTTACCGCTACATATCATTGTGAGTTATAGCATTCCCTTTTTACTTTAACTTATTTTGGGAACTAAGAATACATGCGGATTTTATGTTTTACATACTAGGCACGAGTACTTAAACTTATATATGTGTGGGTTATACAATGGCATAAACATTCCCTTTAGCTCGGTAACGTTTAATCATTGGTTTTTGAACCGTGAACGCGAATCTTAGATACGGATCCATAGGGTTTGATATCCCCACTCGGGCTAGTAGTGCTAGCATTTAACGAGTGTTTAATACTTCGTAAACATACGCACTCGCCAAGTGTACTTTCAGGGGGTATTTTAAACGTTAAGTTAGTTACCAAGTGCCCACGGTTAAGCATATACTTTTACATACTTTTGAAACGCTCGTTGTAGCACTGAAATCTCGTGGCCTACCTTACATACTGTTATACTTAAACTATAGCTCACCAACCTTTGTGTTGACATTTTTATGCATGTTTTTCTCAGGTGCTTGAGGTTAGCTTCCGCTGTGTACTAGTCGTGCTGTAGAACCCGCTGCTTAGAGTTGTTATCGCATGACTACTTATCTTGCATTCAAACTTATTTACTTTTGAAACTATGTTATGTAATGACCATTGGGGTCACGTACACTTATTATTTGCTTCTACTTAGTGAAGCATGCTTTTGGATTGTAAAACATTTGACATTGGTTATGACGTCACTTTTATTAATGAATGCAACTCTTTTGAAATTGCATATAGTACTTAACCTTGTAATGATCCTGTTGTTGATGGTCCATACATGATGATTTAGTACGGGGCGTCACAATATACCTCTAGGAGCTGGGTATTGTACGTGTATGAATACGGGTGCATACGAGTAGGATTGTTGATAAAATGAATGAGAATGCAAATGAAAGCATTTTTGTTAAATAGAAGTACCTTGATATATGTCTTGAAGTCTTTCAAAAGTGTATGAATACATCTTAAAATACTACATGTATATACATTTTAACTGAGTCGTTAAGTCATCGTTAGTCGTTACATGTAAGTGTTGTTTTGAAACCTTTAAGTTAACGATCTCATTTAATATTGTTAACACATTGTTTATTATATCTAATGAGATGTTAAATTATTACATTATCTTGATATTATGATGTATGAATATATCTTAATATGATATATATACATTAAAGTGTCGTTACAACGATAATCATTGCATATATGACTCGTTTTGAAATCCTTAAGTTAGTAGTCTTGTTTTACATATGTAGTTCATTGTTAACATACTTAATGATATAAATAATTATCATTTTATCATGTTAAATATAGTGTAACAATATCTTAATATGATACATATGTACTTAGTAAGACGTTGTCATAACGATAATCGTTATATATATCGTTTCGAGTTTCTTAATTCAATAGTCTCATTTTATGTATATAACTCATTGTTAATATACCTAGTGAGATACTTTATTATAATAATATCATGTTATATATATATATATATATATATATATATATATATATATATATATATATATATATATATATAACATCATATAATTTTTACAAGTTTTAACGTTCGTGAATCGCCGGTCAACTTGGTTGGTCAATTGTCTACATGAAACTCATTCCAAATAATCAAGTCTTAACAATTTTGATTGCTTAACATGTTGAAAATATTTAATCATGTAAATATACCAATTTCATTATATATATAAACATGGAAAAGTTCGGGTCACTACCGTACCTACCCGTTAAATAAATTTCGTCCAAAAATTTTAAGCTGTTGAAGGTGTTGACGAATCTTCTGGAAATAGGTACGAGTATTTCAGCTTCATTTGATCTTCACGCTCCTAGGTGAACTCGGGTCCCCTACGAGCATTTCATCGAACCTTGACGATCGGTATCTTATTTTTCTTGAGCCTTTAAACCTCACAATCCATTATCTCGACGGGTTCTTCAACGAATTGTAGTTTTTCGTTGATTTTAATTTCGTCTAAAAGAATAGTGAGATCTTCTTTAGCTAAGCACTTCTTCAGATTCGAGACATGAAAGGTATTACATACATTGGCGAGTTGTTGAGGTAATTCAATTCGGTAGACTACTAGTCCGACACGATCTAAAATCTTGAATGGTCCAATGTATCTTGGATTTAGTTTCCCCCATTTACCAAATCGTGTAGTGACCCGAACTTTTCCATGTTTTTATATATTAAATGAAATTGATATTTACATGATTAAATGTTTCCAACATGTTAAGCAATCAAACTTGTTAAGACTTGATTAATTGAAATAGGTTTCATATAGACAATTGACCACCCAAGTTGACCGGCGATTCACGAACGTTAAAACTTGTAAAAACTATATGATGACATATATATGGATATATATATAGTTAACATGATATTATGATAAGTAAACATATCATTAAGTATATTAACAATGAACTACTTATGTAAAAACAAGACTACTAACTTAATGATTTTGAAACGAGACATATATGTAACGATTATCGTTGTAACGACATTTAATGTATATATATCATATTAAGATATATTAATATATCATGATATCATGAAAATGTAATAATTTAACATCTCATTTGATTTAATAAATAATGGGTTAACAACATTTAACAAGATCGTTAACCTAAAGGTTTCAAAACAACACTTACATGTAACGACTAACGATGACTTAACGACTCAGTTAAAATGTATATACATGTAGTGTTTTAATATGAATTCATACACTTTTGAAAGACTTCAAGACACTTATCAAAATACTTCTACTTAACCAAAATGCTTACAATTACATCCTCGTTCAGTTTCATCAACAATTCTACTCGTATGCACCCGTATTCGTACTCGTACAATACACAGCTTTTAGATGTATGTACTATTGGTATATACACTCCAATTATCAGCTCTTAGAAGCCCATGTGAGTCACCTAACACATGTGGGAACCATCATTTGGCAACTAGCATGAAATATCTCATAAAATTACAAAAATATGAGTAATCATTCATGACTTATTTACATGTAAACAAAATTACACATCCTTTATATCTAATCCATATACCAACGACCAAAAACACCTACAAACACTTTCATTCTTCAATTTTCTTCATCTAATTAATCTCTCTCAAGTTCTATCTTCAAGTTCTAAGTGTTCTTCATAAATTCTACAAGTTCTAGTTTCATAAAATCAAGAATACTTCTGAGTTTGCTAGCTTACTTCCAATCTTGTAGAGTGATCATTCAACCTCAAGAAATCTTTATTATTTATAGTAAGATATCTTTCTAATACAAGGTAATACTCATATTCAAACTTTGATTCAATTTCTATAACTATAACAATCTTATTTCAAGTGGAAATCTTACTTGAACTTGTTTTCGTGTCATGATTCTGCTTCAAGAACTTTCAAGCCATCCAAGGATCCTTTGAAGCTAGATCCATTTTTCTAATTTACAGTAGCTTTATCCAGAAAACTTGAGGTAGTAATGATGTTCATAACATCATTTGATTCATACATATAAAGATATCTTATTCGAAGGTTTAAACTTGTAATCACTAAAACATAGTTTAGTTAATTCTAAACTTGTTCACAAACAAAACTTAATCCTTATAACTTGACTTTTAAAATCAACTAAACACATGTTCTATATCTATATGATATGCTAACTTAATGATTTAAAACCTAGAAACACGAAGAACACTGTAAAACCGGACATACGCCGTCGTAGTAACACCGCGGGCTGTTTTGGGTTAGTTAATTAAAAACTATGATACACTTTGATTTAAAAGTTGTTCTTATGGGAAAATGATTTTTATTATGAACATGAAACTATATCCAAAAATCATGGTTAAACTCAAAGTGGAAGTATGTTTTCTAAAATGGTCATCTAGACGTCGTTCTTTCGACTGAAATGACTACCTTTACAAAAAAAACTTGTAACTTATATTTCCGACTATAAACTTATACTTTTTCTGTTTAGATTCATAAAATAGAGTTCAATATGAAACCATAGCAATTTGATTCACTCAAAACGGATTTTTAAAATGAAGAAGTTATGGGTAAAACAAGATTGGATAATTTTTCTTGTTGTAGCAACGTGAAAATTGGTAACAAATCTATATTAATCATATTATAGCTAACTTATATTGTATTATACATGTATTCTAATAAATTATGTAATCTTGGGATACCATAGACACGTATGCAAATGTTTTGACATATCATATCGACCCATATGTATATATTATTTGGAACAACCATAGACACTCTATATGCAGTAATGTGGGAGTTAGCTATACAGGGTTGAGATTGATTCCAAAAATATATATACTTTGATTTGTGATCTAGCCTGAGACGTGTATACACTGGGTCGTGGATTGATTCAAGATAATATATATCAATTTTTTTCTGTACATCTAACGTTGGACAACTAGTTGTAGGTTACTAACGAGGACAGCTGACTTAATAAACTTAAAACATCAAAATGTATTAAAAGTGGTGTAAATATATTTTGAATATACTTTGATATATATGTACATATTTATTATAGGTTCGTGAATCGACCAGTGGCCAAGTCTTACTTCCCGACGAAGTAATAATCTGTGAAAGTGAGTTATAGTCCCACTTTTAAAATCTAATATTTTTGGGATGAGAATACATGCAGGTTTTATAAATGATTTACAAAATAGACACAAGTACGTGAAACTACATTCTATGGTTGAATTATCGAAATCAAATATGCCCTTTTTTATTAAGTCTGGTAATCTAAGAATTAGGGAACAGACAACCTAATTGACGCGAATCATAAAGATAGATCTATTGGGCCTAACAAACCTCATCCAAAGTACCAGATGCTTTAGTACTTCGAAATTTATATCATATCCGAAGGGTGTCCCGGAATGATGGGGATACTCTTATATATGCCTCTTGTTAATGTCGGTTACCAGGTGTTCACCATATGAATGATTTTTATCTCTATGTATAGGATGTATATTGAAATATGAAATCTTTAGGTCTATTGTTACGATTTGATATATATAGGTTAAACCTATAACTCACCAACATTTTTGTTGACGTTTAAAGAATGTTTATTCTCAGGTGAATATTAAGAGCTTCCGCTGTTGTATACTAAAATAAGGATAAGATTTGGAGTCCATGTTTGTATGATATTATGTAAAAACTGTATTCAAGAAACATATGTCGATGTAATATATTTCTATTGTAAACCATTATGTAATGGTCGTGTGTAAACAGTATATTTTAGATTATCATTATTTGATAATCTATGTAATGCTTTTGAAACCTTCATTGATAAAATAAAGGTTATGGTTGTTTTAAAAATGAATGCAGTCTTTGAAAAATGTCTCATATAGAGGTCAAAACCTCGCAATGAAATCAATTAATATGGAACGTTTTTAATCAATATGAACGGGACATTTCAGTTGGTATCCGAGCGTTGGTCTTAGAGAACCAGAAAATTTGCATTAGTGTGTCTTATCGAGTTTGTTAGGATGCATTAGTTAGTCTGGACTTCGACCGTGTTTTCTTTAAAAATGATTGCTTAACATTTTTGTTGGAAACTATATATTTTTAACATGTGAATATTATGTGATATATTAATCTCTTAACGTGTTTGATATTATGTGATAGATGTCTACCTCTAGAACAAGTCCCATTGACTCACCTAATAATAATGAAGAGTCAAATATAAATTGGAATGATTCGTGGACTGATTCACAAGTTCCCGAAGAGGAACCGGAAGAAGAGTCGGAACCGGAAGAAGAATCGGAACCGGAAGAAGAAATAGAACCAGTGGGAGAAATAATAAAACGGTTAAGTAGAAGAAAATCCTCAACCAACCGACCAAAGTTAATTATGGTCAATGGTGTTTCCGCCAAGGAAGCAAAGTATTGGGAGGATTACCAATTCTCCGATGAATCGGATCCCGACAAGGATTCCGATGATGTTATAGAAATTACCCCAACACAATTTAATAAGGCAAAAGAGAACAATAAAGGAAAGGGCATAAAAATATAGAAATTTGATTCCAAACACGATGAACTTTATATGTATCGTCAACACTCGTATTTCTTAAGTTGTGACAATAACCCGGGAACCTCTAAACCACCAGGTTTTTCTAAACCAATGTGGAAAACGACGACTCGTATTAGGGGAACATCGTATATCCCTAGAAACTTGGCAAAACGAACCAAAACCGAAGAAGAAGAAACGTGCGAGTCGGAATAAGATAGTTGTATTCGTGTGGTGTAATATATGTAATATAGTGTGCTTATGCTTTATGATATATGTAAAAATTGCTTGTATTAATAAGTATTTTTTTATGAATCTAACTCTTGTCTATTTTACAGTATAAAAACACAAAATGGATAGACAACCCAATATTTTAAGAGACCTACCCGGAGACATGATTGATGAAATCTTGTCTAGAGTCGGTCAGAATTCCTCGGCACAACTATTTAAGGCGAGATCAGTTTGTAAGACATTCGAAGAACGTTTCAAGAATGCCTTGATTTATAAAAGCCTTTCGTTCGAAAGATGGGGGATATCACATTGGGAAATCCATAAGTTACGATGTGTTTACTTTGACGCATATATTGTGGGGAACCAAAATGCAATTTTACGCAACGGGTTAAGAAATTATTTTGACTCAATATATCCGAATATAGGACTTCGTGATTTAGAAAAATCGGCTAACATGCAACTTAAAGAAGCATGTTATGCTTACGGGTTAGTAATGTTCGCTTCTCACCAAAGTGAGAACAAGAACATCAGGCTACAACTATTAAACAAAACGTTCCCACAAGTGACGGAGTCGGTAATTGGGGTAAGAAATGAGGTTTTTAGGTTATTACGAGACTGTTGGTCATTACGTAACCTTCATCCTTTTGACGACGTTACAACACATTGTCTTACTATCGATCACAACAGTTATGTTCCACAAAACCAAGGATGGAAAGTGGTATTAGTAAAACCAGAATGCATGACTTGTTTCTAGACGTATGAATTACGTGTCTTTATTGCCTTTGCTGAACGCCTTATTTATTAACTAAAATTATCTTTGCAACTACTTTGTATCAAAGTTTTATGTGCTATATTTCATCCTATATGTAAAAAAAAGCGGTATTGTAAGTTTGTAAGTTATTGTATAAAGGTTTGAATATGATAATTTTTTTTTTTTTTTTGTGATTAGTTTTTCATAAAGAATTGTAGTAGTTGAAATGGTATGTTAGCTACTAAGTATGAACTTAACGGGTAGGTACTACCCGAATTAAAGAGTATAAAACGCTAATATGAAGAAAGAGCTTTTATAAATAAGTTCATATTATGCTACGAAATACTATTGACTACTCTTGATATTCTATATGATTAACTCGTTTCATTTGACTATTTTGAAGGAAATGGCACCGACTACTCGACACACCTTGAATATGAGCGAAGAGGAATTTCGTGCCTTTCTTGCTTCAAACATAGCCGCAGTACAGGCTGCGCTACATACCAACAATAACTCCAAATCTATCAATGCAGCTAACGGCATAAGAAATCGTGTAGGATGCACCTACAAAGAATTCACTGCCTGCAAACCTTTAGAATTTGATGGAACCGAAGGACCGATCGAATTGAAACGGTGGACCGAGAAGGTCGAATCGGTGTTTGCCATAAATAAGTGTACTTAAGAGGACAAAGTGAAGTACGCTACGCATACCTTCACATGTACTGCGTTAACATGGTGGAATACCTATCTAGAGCAACTGGGACAAGATGATGCTTACGCACTACCGTGGTCAGCATTCAAGCACTTGATGAACGAGAAGTACCGTCCCAGAATTGAGGTCAATAAGCTCAAGACAGAACTTAGAGGGTTACGAACCCAAGGATTTGATATTACCACGTATGAAAGACGATTCACAGAATTGTGCCTATTGTGTCCGAGAGCGTTCGAAGATGAGGAAGAGAAGATCGACGCGTTTGTGAAAGGATTACCGGAAAGAATCCAAGAAGATATAAGTTCACACGAGCCCGCCTCCATACAACAGGCATGTAGAATGGCTCACAAACTAGTGAACCAGATTGAGGAAAGAATTAAAGAATACGCAGCTGAAGAGGCCAATGTGAAGCAAGTCAAAATAAAGTGGGAGGAAAACGGTGATAAGAATCACCAATAAAACAACAACAGCAATTACAACAATAATCGCAACAACTATCCCAACAATCGCAACATCAATCGCAACTACAACAAACGGCCCAACAACAACAACAACAACAACAACAACAACAACAGCAACTACAACAATCATCCAACAACAATAACAACCGCAACAACAACATCAATCAGAAGCAGCTATGCCAAAGGTGTGAAAAGTATCACTCGGGGCTCTGCATCAAATTTTGCAACAAGTGTAACAGAAATAGTCATAGCGCGGCGAAGTGTGAGGTCTACGGACCAGGGGTTAACAGAACGAAAGGAACAAATGGTGTCGGAACGAGTAATGGCGGAGCAAGTAGTGTCGGAGCAAGTTATGCCAATGTAGTTTGTTATAAATGTGGAAAATCGGGCCACATTATTAGAAATTGCCCGAACCAGGAGAACACGAATGGACAAGGCCGTGGAAGAGTTTTCAATATTAATGCGGCAGAGGCACAGGAAGACTCGGAGCTTGTTACGGGTACGTTTCTTATTGACAATAAATCTGCTTACGTTTTATTTGATTCGAGTGAGGATAGAAGCTATATGAGTAGAGATTTGTGTGCTAAATTAAGTTGTCCATTGACACCGTTGGATAGTAAATTTTTACTCGAATTAGCAAACGGTAAATTAATTTCAGCAGATTATATATGCCGGAATCGAGAAATTAAACTGGGTAGCGAAATATTTAAGATTGATTTGATACCCGTAGAGTTAGGGAGTTTTGATGTAATAGTTGGCATAGACTGGCTGAAGAAGGTGAAAGCAGAGATCGTATGTTATAAAAATGCAATTCGTATTGTACGAGAGGAAGGAGAACCCTTAATGGTGTACGGAGAAAAGGGCAACACGTAGCTACATCTTATTAGTAATTTGAAGGCACAAAAACTAATAAGAAAAGGTTGCTATTCTGTTCTAGCACACGTCGAGAAAGTACAAAAAGAAGAAAAGAGCATCAATGATGTTCCCGTCGCAAAAGAATTTCCCGATGTATTTCTGAAAGAATTACCGGGACTACCTCCACATCGATCTGTTGAATTTCAAATAGATCTTGTACCAGGAGCTGCACCAATAGCTCGTGCTCCTTATAGACTCGCACCCAGCGAGATGAAAGAACTGCAAAGCTAACTGCAAGAACTATTAGAACGTGGTTTCATTCAACCAAGCACATCACCATGGGGAGCTCCTGTTTTGTTTGTCAAGAAGAAGGACGGTACATTTAGGTTGTGTATTGACTACAGAGAGTTGAACAAACTTACCATCAAAAACCGTTATCCACTGCTGAGAATTAACGACTTATTTGATCAACTACAAGGCTTGTCAGTTTATTCGAAGATCGATTTACGTTCTGGATATCATCAAATGCGAGTAAAGGAGGATGATATTCCAAAAACTGCTTTTAGGATGCGTTATGGTCATTACAAGTTTATGGTTATGCCATTTGGATTGACTAACGCACCAGCTGTGTTCATGGACCTTATGAATCGAGTGTGTGGGCCATACCTTGACAAGTTTGTCATTGTTTTCATCGATGATATACTTATTTACTCAAAGAATGATCAAGAGCACGAAGAACATTTGAGAAAAGTACTAGAAGTATTGAGGAAAGAAAAACTGTACGCTAAGTTTTTAAAGTGTGCATTTTGGATGGAAGAAGTTCAATTCCTCGGTCACATAGTGAACAAAGAAGGTATCCAGGTGGACCCGGCAAAGTTCGAAATCGTTGAAAAGTGGGAAACCCCAAAAACTCCGAAGCATATACGTCAATTTTTAGGATTGGCTGGTTACTACAGAAGATTCATCCAAGATTTCTCCAAAATAGCAAAACCCTTGATTGCATTAATGCATAAAGGGAAGAAATTTGAATGGAAGGATGAACAAGAGAAGGCGTTTCAATTATTGAAGAAAAAGCTAACTACGGCACCTATATTGTCATTGCCTGAAGGGAATGATGATTTTGTGATTTATTGTGACGCATGCAAGGTCTCGGTTGTGTATTAATGCAACGGACGAAGGTGATTTCTTATGCGTCTAGACAATTGAAGATTCACGAGCAAAATTATACGACGCATGATTTGGAATTAGGCGCGGTTGTTTTTACATTAAAGACTTGGAGGCACTACTTATATGGGGTCAAAAGTATTATATATACCGATCACAAAAGTCTTCAACACATATTTAATCAGAAACAACTAAATATGAGGCAGCGTAGGTGGATTGAATTATTGAATGATTACGACTTTCAGATTCGTTACCACCCGGGGAAGGCAAATGTGGTAGCCAACGCCTTGAGCAGAAAGGACAGAGAACCCATTCGAGTAAAATCTATGAATATAATGATTCACACTAACCTTACTACTCAAATAAAGGAGGCGCAACAAGGAGTTTCAAAAGAGAGAAATTGAAAGGATGAAATACCCAAAGGATCGAAGAAGCATCTTAATATTCGGGAAGATGGAACCCGGTATAGGGCTGAAAGAATTTGGGTACCAAAATTTGGAGATATGAGAGAAATGGTACTTAAAGAAGCTCATAAAACCAGATACTCAATACATCCTGGAACGGGGAAGATGTACAAGGATCTTAAGAAACATTTTTGGTGGCCAGGTATGAAAGCCGATATTGCTAAATATGAAGGAGAATATTTGACGTGTTCTAAGGTCAAAGCTGAACATCAGAAACCATCAGGTCTACTACAACAACCTGAAATCCTGGAATGGAAATGGGAAAACATTACCATGGATTTCATTACTAAATTGCCAAGGACTGCAAGTGGTTATGATACTATTTGGGTAATAGTTGATCGTCTCACCAAGTCAGCACACTTTCTGCCAATAAGAGAAGATGACAAGATGGAGAAGTTAGCACGACTGTATTTGAAGGAAGTCATCTTCAGACATGGAATACCAATCTCTATTATCTCTGATAGGGATGGCAGATTTATTTCAAGATTCTGGCAGACATTACAGCAAGCATTAGGAACTCGTCTAGACATGAGTACTGCATATCATCCACAAACTGATGGGCAGAGGGAAAGGACGATACAAACGCTTGAAGACATGCTACGAGCATGTGTTATTGATTTCGGAAACAATTGGGATCGACATCTACTATTAGCAGAATTTTCCTACAACAACAGCTATCATTCAAGTATTAAGATGGCGCCGTTTGAAGCACTTTATGGTAGAAAGTGTAGGTCTCCGATTTGTTGGAGTGAAGTGGGGATAGACAGATTACGTGTTCGGAGATAATACAAGAAACTACCGAGAAGATCATCCAAATTCAACAACGGTTGAAAACCGCCCAAAGTCGACAAAAGTGCTACGCCGACATTAAAAGAAAAGACATAGAATTTGAAATTAGAGAAATGGTCATACTTAAGGTTGCATCTTGGAAAGGTGTTGTTCGATTTGTTAAACGGGGAAAATTAAATCCAAGGTATATTGGACCATTCAAGATTATTGATCGTGTCGGACCAGTAGCTTACCGACTTGAGTTACCTCAACAACTTGCGAATGTACATAACACTTTCCATGTCTTGAATTTGAAGAAATGTTTTGCTAAATAAGATCTCACTATTCCGTTGGACGAAATCCAAATCAATGAAAAACTTCAATTCATTGAAGAACCCGTCGAAATAATGGATCGTGAGGTTAAGAGACTTAAACAAAACAAGATACCGATTGTTAAGGTTCGATGGAATGCTCGTAGAGGACCCGAGTTCACCTGGGAGCATGAAGATCAGATGAAGAAGAAATACCTGAATCTATTTCCAGAAGATTCGTCAACACTTTCAACAGCTTAAAATTTCGGGACGAAATTTATTTAACGGGTAGGTACTGTAGTGACCCGAACTTTTCCATGTTTTTATATATTAAATGAAATTTATATTTACATGATTAAATGTTTCCAACATGTTAAGCAATCAAACTTGTTAAGACTTGATTAATTGAAATAGGTTTCATATAGACAATTGACCACCCAAGTTGACCGGCAATTCACGAACGTTAAAACTTGTAAAAACTATATGATGACATATATATGGATATATATATATAGTTAACATGATATTATGATAAGTAAACATATCATTAAGTATATTAACAATGAACTACATATGTAAAAACAAGACTACTAACTTAATGATTTTGAAACGAGACATATATGTAACGATTATCGTTGTAACGATATTTAATATATATATATATATATATATCATATTAAGATATGTTAATACATCATGATATCATGATAATGTAATAGTTTAACATCTCATTTGATTTAATAAACAATGGGTTAACAACATTTAACAAGATCGTTAACCTAAAGGTTTTAAAACAACACTTACATGTAACGACTAACGATGACTTAACGACTCAGTTAAAAGGTATATACATGTAGTGTTTTAATATGTATTCATACACTTTTTAAAGACTTCAAGACACTTATCAAAATACTTCTACTTACCAAAAATGCTTACAATTACATCCTCTTTCAGTTTCATCAACAATTCTACTCGTATGCACCCGTATTCGTACTCGTACAATACACAACTTTTAGATGTATGTACTATTGGTATATATACTCCAATGATCAGATCTTATCAGCCCATATGAGTCACCTAACACATGTGGGAAACATCATTTGGAAACTAGCATGAAATATCTCATAAAATTACAAAAATATGAGTAATCATTCATGATTTATTTACATGTAAACAAAATTACACATCCTTTATATTTAATCCATATACAAACGACCAAAAATACCTACAAACACTTTCATTCTTCAATTTTCTTCATCTAATTAATCTCTCTCAAGTTCTATCTTCAAGTTCTAAGTGTTCTTCATAAATTCTACAAGTTCTAGTTTCATAAAATCAAGAATACTTCCAAGTTTGCTAGCTTACTTCCAATCTTGTAGAGTGATCATCCAACCTCAAGAAATCTTTATTATTTACAGTAAGATATATTTCTAATATAAGGTAATACTCATATTCAAACTTTGATTCAATTTCTATAACTATAACAATCTTATTTCAAGTGGAAATCTTACTTGAACTTGTTTTCGTGTCATGATTCTGCTTCAAGAACTTTCAAGCCATCCAAGGATCCTTTGAAGCTAGATCCATTTTTCTCATTTCCAGTAGCTTTATCCAGAAAACTTGAGGTAGTAATGATGTTCATAACATCATTTGATTCATACATATAAAGCTATCCTATTCGAAGGTTTAAACTTGTAATCACTAGAACATAGTTTAGTTAATTCTAAACTTGTTCACAAACAAAACTTAATCCTTATAACTTGACTTTTAAAATCAACTAAACACATGTTCTTATGGGAAAATGATTTTTCTTATGAACATGAAACTATATCCAAAAATCATGGTTAAACTCAAAGTGGAAGTATGTTTTCTAAAATGGTCATCTAGACGTCGTTCTTTCGACTAAAAAGACTACCTTTACAAAAATGACTTGTAACTTATATTTCCAACTATAAACCTATACTTTTTTTTTTAGATTCATAAAATAGAGTTCAATATGAAACCATAGCAATTTGATTCACTCGAAACGGATTTAAAATGAAGAAGTTATGAGTAAAACAAGATTGGATAATTTTTCTTGTTGTAGCAACGTAAAAATTGGTAACAAATCTATATTAATCATATCCTAGCTAACTTATATTGTATTATACATGTATTCTAATATATTATGTAATCTTTGGATACATAGACACGTATGCAAATGTTTTGACATATCATATCGACCCATGTGTATATATTATTTGGAACAACCATAGACACTCTATATGCAGTAATGTGGGAGTTAGCTATACAGGGTTGAGATTGATTCCAAAAATATATATACTTTGATTTGTGATCTAGCCTGAGACGTGTATACACTGGGTCGTGGATTGATTCAAGATAATATATATATCAATTTTTTTCTGTACATCTAACGTTGGACAACTAGTTGTAGGTTACTAACGAGGACAGCTGACTTAATAAACATAAAACATCAAAATGTATTAAAAGTGTTGTAAATATATTTTGAATATACTTTGATATATATGTACATATTTGTTATAGGTTCGTGAATCGGCCAATGGCCAAGTCTTACTTCCTGACGAAGTAAAAAATCTGTGAAAGTGAGTTATAGTCCCACTTTTAAAATCTAATATTTTTGGGATGAGAATACATGCAGGTTTTATAAATGATTTACAAAATAGACACAAGTACGTGAAACTACATTCTATGGTTGAATTATCGAAATCGAATATGCCCCTTTTTATTAAGTCTGGTAATCTAAGAATTAGGGAACAGACACCCTAATTGACGCGAATCCTAAAGATAGATCTATTGGGCCTAACAAACCCCATCCAAAGTACCGGATGCTTTAGTACTTTGAAATTTATATCATATCCGAAGGGTGTCCCGGAATGATGGGGATATTCTTATATATGCATCTTGTTAATGTCGGTTACCAGGTGTTCACCATATGAATGATTTTTATCTCTATGTATGAGATGTATATTGAAATATGAAATCTTGTGGTCTATTGTTACGATTTGATATATATAGGTTAAACCTATAACTCACCAACATTTTTGTTGACGTTTAAAGCATGTTTATTCTCAGGTGAATATTAAGAGCTTCCGCTGTTGCATACTAAAATAAGAACAAGATTTGGAGTCCATGTTTGTATGATATTGTGTAAAAACTGCATTCAAGAAACTTATTTTGATGTAATATATTCTTATTGTAAACCATTATGTAATGGTCGTGTGTAAATGGTATATTTTAGATTATCATTATTTGATAATCTACGTAATGCTTTTTAAACCTGTATCGATAAAATAAAGGTTATGGTTGTTTTAAAAATGAATGCAGTCTTTGAAAAACGTCTCATATTGAGGTCAAAACCTCGTGACGAAATCAATTAATATGGAACATTTATAATCAATATGAACGGAACATTTCATTTTCCCATTTCCATTCCGGGATTTCAAGTTGTTGAAGTAGACCTGATGGTTTTTGATGTTCAGCTTTGAACTTAGAACACGTCAAACATTCTCCCACATATCTAGCAATATCGGCTTTCATACCCGGCCACCAAAAGTGCTTCTTGAGATCTTTGTACATCTTTCTCGCTCCGGAATGTATTGAGTATCTGGTTTTATGTGCTTCCTTAAGTACCATTTCTCTCACATCTCTAAACTTTGGTACCCAAATTCTTTCAGCCCTATAACGGGTTCCGTCTTCCCGAATATTAAGATGTTTATCCGATCCTTTGGGTATTTCATTCTTCAAATTTCCCTCTTTTAAAACTCCCTGTTGCGCCTCCTTTATTTGAGTAGTAAGCTTAGTATGAATAATTATATTCATAGCTTTTTCTCGTATAGGTTCTCTATCCTTTATGCTCAAGTCGTCGACTACCACATTTGCCTTCCCCGGGTGGTAACGAATCTCAAAGTCGTAATCATTCAATAGTTCAATCCACTTACGCTGTCTCATGTTAAGTGGTTTCTGATTAAATATATGTTGGAGACTTTTGTGGTCGGTATATATAATACTTTTGACCCCATATAAGTAGTGCCTCCAAGTCTTTAATGCAAAAACAACAGCGCCCAATTCCAAATCGTGAGTCATATAATTTTGCTCGTGAATCTTCAATTGTCTGAATGCATAAGCAATCACCTGTGTTCGTTGCATTAATACACAGCCGAGGCCTTGCTTTGAAGCATCACAATATATCACAAAATCATCATTCCCTTCAGGTAATGACAATATAGGTGCCGTAGTTAACTTTTTCTTCAACAATTGAAACACTTTCTCCTGCTCATCCTTCCATTCAAATTTCTTCCCTTTATGCGTTAATGCAGTCAAGGGTTTTGCTATTTTGGAAAAATCTTGGATGAACCTTCTGTAGTAACCAGCCAGTCCTAAAAATTGGCGTATATGCTTTGGCGTTTTTGGGGTTTCCCTCTTTTCAACGGTTTCAATCTTTGCTGGATCCACCTGAATACTGTCTTTGTTCACTATGTGTCCAAGGAATTGAACTTCTTCCAACCAAAATGCACACTTTGAAAACTTAGCGTACAGTTTTTCTTTCCTCAACAAATCTAGCACTTTTCTCAAATGTTCTTCGTGCTCTTGATCATTCTTTGAGTAAATAAGTATGTCATCAATGAAAACAATGACAAACTTATCAATGTATGGTCCACACACTCGGTTCATAAGGTCCATGAACACAGCTGGTGCATTAGTCAACCAAAACGGCATAACCATAAACTCGTAATGACCGTAACGCGTCCTAAAAGTAGTTTTTGGAATATCATCATCCTTCACCCGCATTTGAGGATATCCAGAACGTAAATCAATCTTCGAGTACACTGACGAACCTTGCAACTGATCAAATAAATCGTCGATTCTCGGTAGTGGATAACGGTTCTTGATGGTAAGTTTGTTCAACTCTCTATAGTCGATACATAATCTAAATGTACCATCTTTCTTTTTGACAAACAAAACAGGTGTAACGACCCGCACTTTTTCGATCATTCTATACTTATAAGATTAATATTTACATAAATTAAACCTTGCCAACATGATAAGCAATCCAAATTGTCGAGACTGATATTTCCGAAAAGAGTTTTACACAACGTTTGACCGTCTAGTTTGACCGATGATATCACGAACCATACAATATATGATAATTATACGTTTGTGTATATATATGTATATATACATATTTAACATGATTAAGGAATGTTTTAATACCTCATTTTATATTAATAACAACAAGTTATATGTGTATTTTGAAACTACTAACTTAAGTTTTCAAAACGATAACTATACGTAACGTTATTTGACATAAATACTTAAGACATATAATGTTTATACATATATTGTATAAGTAATGTATTTAATCACTTTTAAGAACTTAAATACATAAAATCATATAAGTGTATTCACAAAAGATAGCTATATTTGAATCCTCATTCCATTTTTCACAAAATTTCTATACGTATACCTAGAGTATTTGTACTCGTATCATACCAAGCTTCTATACGTATTTACTATTGGTATATACACATCAAATCACCACCTAACCAGCCCTTATTCATGCCTTATGTATAAGGTAATTACTTTTGAATCATTGCAAGACTAATTACAAAAATACAAACTAAAATTTTGTCATGTTATCCTTAAAGATCACATTTTTAGGAGTATATATGTATCATCATTTTTGATTCATTTTTACTTCAATCTCTTAACTAAAAACACACACTCTTTCTTACTCTCTAAACTCCATAACAATCCAGCAAAGTTCCATAAAGATCTAGCTTTAAAAACCATACTAAAACACCATAAGAAAACCATACAAAAACACTTCAAGAAAACCCTCCAAGAACACCAACTTACTTCCAATCTTTCATCCACTTCCATCACCCTTTTGATTCTAGCTTCTTACTTCTCTTTTACAGCAAACTTATCCAAGGAACTTGAGGTAGAATCTATGTTCATAACCTTATTCAATTCATATATATATAGCTATCTTATTTTGTGGTACAAAAGTTTAACAACAAGAACATAGTTTGAATGTTTTCAAACTTGTTTGCAAACTAAATAGATCCTTCTAACTTAACTTTTAAAATACTTCAAGACATGTAACATAACTTATTTATATGTTAATTTAACAAGGTAAAACTTGGTTTTTCAAAGTATAAGTATTTTTAGAAAAATGGTCATTAAATGATTTTGTTGTAACAAAAATGTTTAACTTCATATGTTTCACTAATGTTTCACTTATGCCGTATGATTTTGAATACAAACCAAGGTATTTACAGTTCATAGTCTTAAAGAAGAACTCGATCCAAGAAGATGGCAAGTTGAATCAACGAAAACGGATTTGTAACGAAGAAACTATGACCGAAACAAAATTGGTTATCCTAGATCATTTCAACTACGGGATCAATTGGAAAAAAAATGATATAAATCACATATTTCTAAGATAACATGATATTTTATATATATGTACTTATAATTCAATTTTATATGGTTCAGGATCACCCGTAAACAACACGAGAAGATTAATCATAAGATCCCATGATTGTACGCAACACGTCATTTGACAACACCGGTACTTTATGTACGCAACACGTCATTTGACAACACCGGTACCATGGGTCAAGATTAATCTCGACCAATACATATACGATGGGGTTTTATTGATTTCGTTGGGGGTTTTATTTATTTCATTGCGGGTATATTAAACATCTAAAAATGAACCATTAAAATTGAATTACTAACATCGGACTGCTAACTACGGACTAAGGAATTATTCAAAGTATTAAAAGTATAACAAGTATATATTTATAACGTTTGTTTAAAAATGAAAACATATTGATATATTATATATGGATAGGTTCGTGATATCAACCGGAAGACCGAGTCAAAATATATATATCATCAAGACAAGAGTGAGTATATAGTCCCACTTTTAAACTCTAAATATTTCGGGATGAGAATACATGTATTTTATGTTTTACGATATGGACACAAGTAACTGAAAAATATGTTCTACGTTGAGTTGTACCACTGGCATATTTCCCTGTAGCTTGGTAACTAATATTTACAGCGGTATTGTAAACGCGAATCCTGTTGATAGATCTATCGGGCCTGACAACCCCAATCGGACTGGACGACCAGTATTCAACGGTTGCACAGTACTTCGTTTTGAGACTACACTTGGTACGGTGTAGTAAGATTTCATATTAAAGGGAATATGCGACGTGAAAATGTTAAGTATGGTTACCAAGTGCTCAACCACTTAGAATATTTTTATTGAAATGTTTATATACGAAATCTTGTGGTCTATATATATATATTGCTGCGCACTAAACCTATATCTCACCAACTTTATGTTGACGTTTTTAAACATGTTTATTCTCAGGTGATAATTAAAGCTTCCGCTGCATTATGTTGAATCTAAGCAGGATCATGCGTACTCATATTTGTGTCAAAAATAAAACTGCATATCCGAGGACGTGTGTTGTAAAATATGCTAGAAATCGTGTTGTTATTATCATTTGTAAAGTTTGTAAGTCGAAGATTATCGTTAAACGATAATCATCTTTTTATTGTCTAAAGCTTGTAACAAAAATAATGGTTTGGTTTGTAATGTATAATATATGCAGTTTTCCTTTTTAAAAATGTCGCATATAGAGGTCAATACCTCGCAATGAAATCATACGTTATCTAACACGTTCTTATGGTTAAGGACGGGTTATGACAACAGGAGCTCCCCACGGTGATGTGCTTGGTCGAATGAAACCACGCTCTAAAAGTTCTTGTAATTGGCTCTGAAGTTCCATCATTTTGATGGGCGTGAGTATGTATGGAGCACGAGCTATTGGTGCAGCTCCCGGTACAAGGTCTATTTGAAATTCAACGGATCGGTGTGGAGGTAGTCCCGGTAATTCTTTCGGAAATACATCGGGAAATTCTTTTGCGACGGGAACATCATTGATGTTCTTTTCTTCGGAATTGACTTTCTTGACGTGTGCTAGCACAGTATAGCAACCTTTTCTTATTAGTTTTTGCGCCTTCAGGTTACTAATAAGATTTAACTTCGCGTTGCTTTTTTCTCCATACACCATTAAGGGTTTGCCTTTTTCTTGTATAATGCGAATTGCATTTTTGTAACAAATGATCTCTGCTTTCACTTCTTTCAGCCAGTCCATACCGACTATCACATCAAAACTCCCTAACTCTACTGGTATCAGGTCAATCTTAAATGTTTCGCTAAACCGTTTAATATCTCGATTTCGACATATTTTATCTGCTGAGATTAATTTACCGTTTGCTAATTCGAGTAAAAATTTATTATTCATAGGTGTCAATGGACCACTTAATTTAGCACAAAAATCTCTACTCATATAGCTTCTATCCGCACCGAAATCAAATAAAACATAAGCAGGTTTTTCATCGATAAGAAACGTACCCGTAACAAGCTCAGGGTCTTTCTGCGCTTCTTCCGCATTAATGTTAAAAACTCTCCCACGGCTTTGCCCATTATTATTCCCCTGATTTGGGCACATAGTTCTAAAGTGGCCCTTCTTCTCGCATCTGAAACAAACAATGTGGGAGGTATTTGTTCCTCTAATCATTGGTCCAAAAGTTTCACACTTCGTCGCACCATGACCCGATCTTTTACATTTGGTACATACAACCTTACAGTATTTGTCCGGATGATATCCATTACACCTATAGCATGGAGTTTTCTGATTGTTGTCGCCATTGTTGTTATTGAGATTGTTGTTGGGATTGTTGTTGTTGTTATTGTTGTTGGGACGGTTATTGTAGCTGTTGTTGGGACGTTTGTTGAAGTTGTTGTTGGAATTTCGATTGTTGTTGTTGCGATTGATGTTGCGATTGTTGGGATAGTTATTGCGATTATGGTTGTGATTGTTGTTGTTGTATTGATGACTCTTGTCACTGGTTTCTTCCCACTTTCTCTTTACTTGTTTCATGTTAGCCTCTTCGGCTGCCTGCTCTTTAATCCTTCCTTCGTTCTAGTTCACTAGTTTGTGAGCCATTCGACTTGCCTTTTATATGGAGGCGGGCTCGTGTGAACTCACATCTTCTTGAATCATTTCCGGTAACCCTTTTACAAATGCGTTGATCTTCTCTTCTTCGTCTTCAAACGTTCTAGGACACAATAGGCACAACTCCGTGAATGTTCGTTCGTATGTGGTGATATCGAAACCTTGCGTTCGTAATCCTCTAAGCTCTACCTTGAGCTTATTGACCTCATTTCTGGGATGATACTGCTCGTTCATCAAGTGCTTGAATGCTGACCACGGTAGTGCGTAAGCAGTATCTTGTCCTACCTGCTCGAGATAGGTATTCCACCATGTTAACGCAGTAGCTATGAAGGTATGTGTAGCGTACTTTACTTTGTCTTCTTCAGTACATTTACTTATGGCAAACACCGATTCAACCTTCTCGGTCCATCATTTCAATCTGATTGGACCCTCGGTTCCATCAAATTTCAAAGGTTTGCAGGCAGTGAATTCGTTATAGGAGCATCCTACACGATTTCTTGTGGAATTAGTTCCACTGCTAGAACCAGAGTTATTGTTGTTATTTTGCATTACGGCCTGCACTACGACTATGTTCGCAGCAAGGAAAACACGGAAGTCTTCCTCACTCATGTTCAAGTTCTGACGAGTCGTCGGTGCCATTTCCTTCAAATATAGCCAAAAGAATTGAGTTAATCATATAGAATTTAAGAGTAGTCAATAGTATTTCGTAGCATAATATGAACTTATTTATAAAAGCTTTTTCTTCATATTAGCATTTTATAGTTTTAATTCGGGTAGTACCTACCCGTTAAGTTCATACTCAGTAGCTACTATACAATTCAACTACTACGATTCTATATGAAAAACTTATTACAATAATATTTCGCGTTCAAAATTTTATACAATATATTACAAACATACAATACCACTATTATACATATAGGATGAAATATAGTATATAATAACTTTGCTACACGGCAGCTATAAAGGCAATTCTAGTTAATATGCAAGTCGTTCAGCAAAAGAAATAAAGACACGTAATTCATAAGTTCATAAACAATCATGCATTCGGGTTTTACTAGTATTATTTCCCATCCTTGGTCTTGTGGAAAATAACCGTTGTGACCGTTGGCTAGGCAGCATGTTGTAATGTCGTCAAAAGGACGGGGGTTACGTAATGCCCAACAACCCCGTAACAATCTAAAAACCTTATTTCTCACCCCAACTACCGAGTCCGTCACTTGTGGGAATGTTTTATTTAAAAGTTGCAACCCAATGTTCTTTTTCTCAATTTGGTGAGAAGCGAACATTACTAACCCGTAAGCAAAACATGTTTCTTTATGTTGCATGCTAGAAGCTCTTTCTAAAGAACGGAGTCCTATGTTGGGATATGTTGAGTCAAAATAGGTTCTTAACCCGTAGCATAAAATTGCATCTGGGTTTCCCGCAATAAATGCCTTAAAGAAAACTTGGCGTAACTTAAAGTCTCCCCAATGTGATATACCACATCTTTCAAAGGAAAGCCTTTTATAAACTAAGGCATGCTTGGAATGTCTTTCAAACATTCGATAAACTAATTTTGCCGTAAGTAAGTGTGCTGATGAATTCTACCCGACTCTAGACAAGATTTCATCAATCATATCCCCTGGTAGGTCTTCTAAAATTTTTTGGTTGTCTATCCTTAACGTCCATTTTTATTTTTATACTGTAAAATAAACAAGGATTAGATTCGTAAAAGATAATTAACAAACAATACAAGCAATTTTTACATATAACATAAAAATACAAGCACACTACAATACATATATTACACAACATGATTACAACTCTTTATTCTGACTCACTCGTTTCTTCTTCTTCAGACTTGGTTCGTTTCGCTAATTTGCTAGGAATATATGGTGCTCCCCTAATATGAGCCGTTCTTTACTCAAATGGTCTAGAAAAATCGGGTGGCTTAGATGTTCCCTGGTTATAGTGAAAGTTTAAGAAATACGGGTGCTTACGGTACACCCCATCAGGGTACTTCATGTTAACATAAAGTTCATCGGTTTTGGGCTCGGGTTTTTCTATTTTGATGTCTTTTCCCTTATTGTTTTCTTTTGTTTTTTCAAATTGGATCGAGGTAATTTCTATAACATCATCGGAATCCTCATCGGGATCCGATTCCTTAGAAAACTGGTAATTTTCCCAATATTTTACTTCCTTGGCGGAAACACCATTGACCATTTTTAACTTTGGTCCATTGGTTGAGGATTTTATTTTATTTTACCGTTTTTCTGTAGTTATTAATATTTCATCCTCCGAAACCTCTTCTTCTTTCGGTTCCTCTTCTTCCGGTTCCTCCTCTTCCGGTTCATCCACTTCCGGTTCCTCCTCTTCCGGCTCTTCCTCGGGAATTTGTGAATCTTCCCAAAATATATTCGACTCCTCATTATTATTAGGTGAGTCAATGGGATTTGTACTAGAGGTAGACATCTATCACACAATATTAAACACGTTAAGAGATTAATATATCACATAATATTTACATGTTAATAATATATAGTTTCTAACAAAAAGTGTTAAGCAATCGTTTTTAAAGAAAACACGGTCGAAGTCCAGACTCACTAATGCATCCTAACAAACTTGGTAAGACACACTAATACAATTTTATGGTTCTCTAAGACCAACGCTCTGATACCAACTGAAATGTCCCATTCATATTGATTATAAACGTTCCATATTAATTGATTTCGTTGCGAGGTTTTGACCTCTATATGAGACGTTTTTCAAAGACTGCATTCAATTTTAAAACAAACCATACCTTTAAAATATTACCACGATTATCAAATGATAATCTAAAATATAGCATTTTCACACGACCATTACATAATGGTTTACAATAATATTACACAACAATAAATGTCTTCGAATGCAGTTTTTAAACAATATTATACAAACATGCTGACTCCAACTCTTGTCTATAAATTAGCATGCAACAGGGAAGCTCTTAATAATCACCTGAGAATAAATATGCTTTAAACGTCAGCAAAAATGTTGGTGAGTTATAGGTTTAGCCTATATATATTTATCAAATCGTAATAATAGACCACAAGATTTTCATTTTCATTTCTCGTTAACATGCAATCTGCATAAAAATCATTCATATGATGAACACCTGGTAACCAACCTTAACAGGATGCATATAGAATATCTCCATCATTCCGGGACTCACATCGGACATGATAAATCGAAGTACTAAAGCATCCGTAACTCGGATGCGGCTTGTTGGGCCAAATAGATCTATCTTTAGGATTCACGTCAATTGGTGGCAATTATCATAAACACCAATTCTTAGGCTACCAAGCTAAAAAGGGGCATATTTGTAGTGACCCGAACTTTTTTATGTTTTTATATATTAAATGAAATTGATATTTACATGATTAAATGTTTCCAACATGTTAAGCAATCAAACTTGTTAAGACTTGATTAATTGAAATAGGTTTCATATAGACAATTGACCACCCAAGTTGACCGGCGATTCACGAACGTTAAAACTTGTAAAAACTATATGACATATATATGAATATATATATATATATATATATATATATATATATATATATATATATATGTATATATATATATGTATATATATATGTATATATATATGTATATATATATGTATATATATATGTATATATATATATGTATATATATATGTATATATATATATATATGTATATTGTTGGGATTTAACAAGTTTCATAATACTTAAAACCTTTTAAGAATCATTCAAAGCGGAAGCATGTAAAATTACCAATTGAAACTTGTATATCTTTAACCATATAAAAGTTAAATCCCAAGAAAAGGATCAAGTTGAGAAATAAGCTTACAAACTACAAGCAAGAATAAGATGTTATACCTATTCCAAGCTAGTTGAAAGTGATGAAGATGATGATGTTGAATGGAGCTTCAAATGGATGAAACCTCAAGAGATTATACCCCAAACTTGTAACCAACACCTTGTACTTTGGTTAGGTTTTGTTGACACTTGAATTTGGCTTCCAAAAACCAAATTATGAAACCCTTTTTGTGCAGAAAAGGCCACGGCCAGAACAGCTCTTGGAGAGAGCTTTGTGCAGTTTTTTTTGCTTATGTTTTGATGTGTAAATGCATGTGTGTTTGGTCTCCAAGAGAGCCTTGGTTAATATGCACCTAGAATGGAAGTAACATGGTAAAAGACAAGTCAAAAGAGCATGCTTACTCCATACTCCCATGCCACTTCCAATTCTTTTAAATAAAATGGTTTGTTTTATAAAATTAGATTTTATAAAACACATTTTATAAAACTTCCATTTATTATATACATTTTATTATATAAAACCAATTTATATATAAAATGTAACATAAATAAATTAATTATTTAACCTATAAATAATTAATCCATAATATATAAATTATTCCATAATTTATATAATACACATCAAGTAATGTTTAAGAAAACCATTTTTCTTAAAGTTCAAGTGTCGCGTATTTGATCAATGAACCAATCGTTAAAATCAAATACAAATAAGGTGTCGGTAAGTTTGTTATTGGGTATGACCCGACTTGGATCATAACACGTCAGCCACATTAATTTAGTATGTCTCTCGGGCATACGAAATACCTTCAATCTCCCACTTGCACGAGAAACATAAGAAATTAATGCAAGTGATGGATACAGCCTAACACACCGTCCATCACCCCTAATATGTTATGACTTTGTGCCATTCAATAACATCATCCCTTTCGAGTTCCCATCTCGAATATGATTAGGTGAATCTTTCATTATTTCCTTTCGTCCTAGATGTCATGTTAAATCCAAGAGATACAGAGTGATCACTCTCTTATAGATTTAACTTTTCAGGCCTTAGACATCTTACTCTCAACAAATAAGAGGGACAAATTCCATCTTGACTACATACGTCCTAGATATACACTTTGTAATATACCTGAGTTCTTCCTTATGTACTACCATGTTTCAGAATAGCGAAGAAAAGAATCAAGGCACAGTACTAGGTGAATATCCGAACCCAATATGTATCTCAGGTCAGAGGATACAATGATATTCGCCTTTACTCAAGATTACATGTGATCAACCACAAAGGCTCTATACAGTAATTCTTGAGAGCGGGTCTTCCAATATTTGTTTCCCACAAATATCTATGAACCTTGGTTGCAACCTTGCCCCACATTCAACCTATGAATGTATACCAATCCGAGTTCATAATAGTCTAAACCTCACACTTGTTCCCACAAATGTGATCAACTACGGAATTTACAATAATAGTTTATTCATGGATGAAATATGCTAAATTGGAACATGACTCATAATTAAATTAATACCATAATTATATTAATGAGTTTGAACTAATTCGTTCCGTTACAATACATAAAGTAGATCAATTCCAATCACTAGAATATCGAAGCCCTAACGCACAAACATGTCCCTCATGTTTTGGCCCATGTAAAAGCTTTGTGAGTGGATCCGCAACATTATGATCTGTGTGAACTTTGTGAATACATATCTTTCCCTTTTCAACCTCATCCCTGATGTAGTTGAATCTCCGCTCAATGTGACGAGTCTTTTGATGAGCACGAGGTTCCTTGATTTGAGCAATCGCACCCTCGTTGTCACAAAAGATCTCAAGAGGGTCCTGAATGGAAGGGACCACTCCTAAGTCGTCGATGAATTTCTTCATCCATGCAGCTTCCTGAGCTGCCAGTGAGGCGGCAATGTACTCCGACTCTGTAGTGGATAACGCAACAACCTCCTGTTTCGAACTCTTCCAAGAGACCGCACCACCATTTAACATGAAGACATAACCGGATTGTGATCGAGAGTCATCTCGATCAGTTTGGAAACTCGCGTCCACGTAACCTTTTACGGCGAGTTCCTCCTCACCAGACCCATATATTAGAAACATATCCTTAGTTCTCCTAAGGTATTTCAATATACTTTTAACAGCAATCCAATGACTGTTTCCTGGGTTATTCTGGTATCTACTTGTCAAGCTTAGAGCGCATGACACATCCGGTCTAGTACATATCATCGCATACATGATAGACCCAATAGCAGATGCGTATGGGACTTTCTTCATTCTCTCTTGTTCATCTTTCGTGGTAGGACACTGAGATGAATTGAGAACGGTTCCTCTTTGAATAGGTACCAAACCTTTCTTAGAGTTTTCCATCTTGAACCTTTTCAAGATTTTATCAATGTATGTACTTTGACTTAAACCTATCAATCTCTTGGATCTATTCCTATAGATCCCTATCCCCAATATGTATTGTGCATCTCCAAGATCCTTAATGGAGAAGCAACTCTTTAGCCAAGTTTTGACTCCTTGCATTGTGGTAATATCATTCCCAAATAATAATATATCATCCACATATAGTACAAGGAACATGATAGTGCTCCCACTAGCTTTCTTATATACACAAGCTTCATCACCATTTTTAATGAAGCCAAATTTCTTGGCTTCCTCATTAAAACGATGATTCCACATTCTAGATGCTTGTTTCAATCCGTAGATTGACTTCTTTAACTTGCATACACTTTTAGGATATTTTGGATCAACAAAACCTTCAGGCTGGACCATATAGACATCTTCCATAAGATATCCATTTAGGAAAGCGGTTTTGACATCCATTTGCCATATTTCATAGTCGTAGTGAGCAGCAATGGCAAATAATATCCTAATAGACTTTAGCATTGCCACAGGCGAGAAAGTTTCATCATAATCAACCCCTTGAGTTTGAGTGAAACCTTTTGCAACAAGTCTAGCTTTATATGTATCCAAGTTTCCATGTATGTCGGTTTTCTTCTTGAAAAGCCATTTGCAATCAACTAGCTTGGAGCTAGGAGGTTGCACAACAAGTTCCCAAACTTGGTTTTCATACATGGATTGCATCTCGGCGTTCATGGCTTCCTGCCATTTATCTTTATCGATCCTTGATAAAGCATCTTCGTAGTTTGTCGGTTCATCCAAATCAACCGTATAGCAACCATCTATGAGAAACCCATATCTCTCAGGAGGATTGCTAATCTTACCAGATCTACGAATGCCTTGTGTATTTTGATCATTCATTTGATCACTATCAACATTTTCATGTTGAGTGCTAGTGTCAACCAATTGTGTATCATCTACTTGATCTTGAACCTCTTCAAGATCTATCTTCCTTTCACTATTTCCTTCCATTAGGAACTTAGTTTCAAGGAATTCCGCCTTTCGAGCAACAAATACATTCTGCTCGTATGGATCATAGAAATAGTATCCCATATCATCCTTGGGATATCCTATGAAGATACACTTCGTGGATCGAGCATTCAACTTATTAGGGACGTAACGCTTAGGATAAGCTTCACATCCCCATACCTTTAAGTATGATAGAGAAGGAGGTTTTCCAAACCACATCTCATGAGGAGTTCGTTCCACTTTCTTGGTTGGGGCCATATTTAAAATACGAGCCGCGGAGCTTAGACAATAACCCCAAAATGACAGAGGTAACGAGCTTCTTGCCATCATAGATCGAACCATATCCATTAGGGTTCGGTTCCTCCTTTTGGAAACTCCATTAAGTTGGGGTGTTCCGGGTGGAGTAAGTTGTGAGATAATCCCACAACTCCTAAGATGATCTTGGAAGGCATCGCTTAGGTATTCACCTCCTCTATCGGTACGTAGTACCTTAATTGTCTTATTGAGTTGATTTTGTACTTCGTTTTGATATTCTTTGAATGCTTCAAACGTTTCGTCCTTGTGTCTTAATAAGTAGACATATCCGAAACGACTAAAGTCATCAATGAAAGTAACAAAGTATCTTTCACCTTTCCTAGTCATGGGTTTAAAGGGTCCACATACATCCGAATGTATTAATCCCAATAAATCTTTAGCCCTTTCATAGGTCCCTTTAAAAGGTGCTTTAGTCATCTTGCCTTGTAAACAAGATTCACATACTTCAAACGAATCCATTTCATTTGATTTCAAAAGTCCATTCTTTTGAAGTGTATGTATTCGGTTCTTGTTTATGTGACCAAGGCGACAATGCCATAAGTAGGAATCACTCAAATCCCTTTTGAGTTTCTTGGTGCTTGTATGGTACATTGAGCTACTAGAAGATGTGTCATCATGAACCAATTCATAAATTCCATTTGAAGGCGAAGCCTTGAAATAGAATACATTATCTTTAGAAACATGAATATCATCATCAATAAAATTAACAACGTAACCACATTCTTTTAAGCGAGAAATAGAAATAATGTTTCTACACAAATCCGGAGCATACAAAACATTTTCTAAAATAAGTTCCAATCCGCTTGGAAGCTTCAAAATAAAATCTCCTTGAGCTTTAACATGCACCTTTGCACCATTGCCCATATAGAGACTTGATGTTCCCGCCTTATGATCACTTCTTTTGAACCCCTGCAAAGAATTGCAAATATGAGTTCCACATCCAGTGTCTAATACCCATGTATTAGAAGAAGTAATACTTAGCTCTATATATACCATATATATATTACCTGAGGTTTGCCCTGCATCCCTCTTGTCCTTCAACTCCTTAAGGTAGACCGGACAGTTTCGTTTCCAATGACCCATCTCACCGCAACCGAAACATGGGTCTTCCTTGGGGTTTGCCTTCTCGGCTACCTTTTGCTTCTTAGCCTTGTTTATGGTTGGGGTAACCATCTTCCCTTTCCCTTTGCCTTGATAGGCGGGTCCTTTTCTCTTAGCCACCTTTGGCTTAGAGGTCTTACTTTTGGACCCACCTTGATCGATTGCTAACACGGGTAAAGCCCTTTTACCCATGCTAGTTTCCACCGTTCTAAGCATACCGTGAAGCTCACCTATGCTCTTATCCATCCCATTCATATTGTAATTAATTACAAATTGATCAAACCTTTTTGATAGGGAATTAAGGATAAGATCGGTGGCTAACTCATTTGATATGTTTAGGTTAAGACGGTTAGCACGATCAATAAGGCTCTTCATTTTGAGGACATAAGAGGAGACGGATTGGGTGTCATCCATACGACATGCATGTAGCGCTCGAACCGTTTCGAAGCGCTCGACACGTGCTTGTTGAAGGAACATCTCCTTCAATTGCGTAATCATGTCATATGCACTATGATGTTCGAAATCCTTTTGGAGTTCGGGTATCATAGTCCCAAGCATTAGACAAGCGACTTGCACCGAATCGGCGCAATACTTGTCATAATAAGCCATGCCCTCTATATCTTCCTCATCCGGTTGGTCGGGAATAGGGTCCTCCAACACATACGCTTTGTCCTCAAGTTTGAGGACAATCCTAAGATTACGGAACCAATCCATAAAGTTCGTATGGTTGAGTTTATCTTTCTCGAGGAGAGACCTTAATGATAGGTTGTTTAGGTTAAGTGGTGCATTTTGCATGTTGTTGTTATTTGCGGCCATCTACAAAATTTAACAAAGTCCTTTTAAGTATCGATTTTAAATTTAATAAACAATACCCTTTTATTTTTAATTGTTTTATTAAATCTTAGAATCCAACGGTAAATCAAATTTCGGTTAGGTGACCTTTATCCCGTTATTTGATTTAGCTAGGTAGTCATTTATGTGACAATTGCAATCCTTTTGCAACTTCTAAGTTATGGGATCATGCAATCCTTTTGCATGGCATATTTATCCCATCAACGCCTATTTGTTCATCATGCTTCGGTGACCCTAAGTTCATGATTCCCAAATCAAGTCGTCCTACTTGTGTAAACATGTAGACTTAACATACAAGTGGTTAGGTGACCTTTATCCCACATGTATGCGAAGTGTACCTTATTCATATTAATTCGCTCATGACGGTTAGGTGACCTTTATCTCATCAAGAGTTTCCTAATACGTCTAAGTGTTTCCACAAAAGGATGGCGTTTAACTTGTTTACCTTGTTATAGTTAAGGGATTTTAAGTTTTCATAAATTCTAGTTTAAGAAAACATTTGCCATACACCAACATGCATTTGGTGTATAGTTCATTATGAAAAGCCAATTTCATGTCTATAAACCATTTTATATATATGATCCTAATCATGATCTTAATAACCGTTTATTAATGTCCTTTTAGCCATTTTTAATTTAACCATTTAAATTGACGTTTTGCATGTCGTTAATTAATGTATAATTTAACCAATTAAATTGCCATTTTGCTTGTTGTTAACTTGTGTGATTAACTTGTAGCATACAACCATACAATCCACAATCATACAATAAACAACCATGCATGCAAAACAAATATGTTCACAATCAAGCCATTTTGGTAGACATTTGTTTAGCCGAAAACAAATGCCACCGGATAAGGGGTTATAACACAAAGTAGGAGATTTCAAATCTCCCACTTAACCTTGCATCCAAATGCTTCTTCATGTGTTCTTCAAGTCTTCATCATTCTTCATCATTTTACAAAATATATCCTAATACATTTTGTCTAAAAAATGAAATTACAACCTAATCTATTTTACATACCAAATATAAAATAAATTACATAACCAAATGAATTATTACATGCCAAATGAATAAATATTATTACAAACCAATTGAATAAATATCAATCAACCATGCATGCAACCAAACACAAGGTCAAGGCTTAGATTGTGAACATCATCAACATAAGTGATAGGCAATACAGAATCACAAGTGATTGGAAACACAGAATCACAAGTGATCTGCAACACAGAATCACAAGTGATTTGCAACACAGAATCACAAGTGATTGGCAATACAGAATCACAAGTGATTGGCAGTACAGAATGCAGAATCACAAGTGATTTTGGCCAAAATGACAACCACCCAAAACCGAAAATTTTACATTCTACTTCATGCTGTTCATAGAATGCAAAATTATAGTGGGTTTAATAACCATCTCGAAGCATATTTCAACAACTTCGGCTCTAGATACCATTGTTGGGATTTAACAAGTTTCATAATACTTAAAACCTTTTAAGAATCATTCAAAGCGGAAGCATGTAAAATTACCAATTGAAACTTGTATATCTTTAACCATATAAAAGTTAAATCCCAAGAAAAGGATCAAGTTGAGAAATAAGCTTACAAACTACAAGCAAGAATAAGATGTTATACCTATTCCAAGCTAGTTGAAAGTGATGAAGATGATGATGTTGAATGGAGCTTCAAATGGATGAAACCTCAAGAGATTATACCCCAAACTTGTAACCAACACCTTGTACTTTGGTTAGGTTTTGTTGACACTTGAATTTGGCTTCCAAAAACCAAATTATGAAACCCTTTTTGTGCACAAAAGGCCACAGCCAGAACAGCTCTTGGAGAGAGCTTTGTGCAGTTTTTTTTTGCTTATGTTTTGATGTGTAAATGCATGTGTGTTTGGTCTCCAAGAGAGCCTTGGTTAATATGCACCTAGAATGGAAGTAACATGGTAAAAGACAAGTCAAAAGAGCATGCTTACTCCATACTCCCATGCCACTTCCAATTCTTGTAAATAAAATGGTTTGTTTTATAAAATTAGATTTTATAAAACACATTTTATAAAACTTCCATTTATTATATACATTTTATTATATAAAACCAATTTATATATAAAATGTAACATAAATAAATTAATTATTTAACCTATAAATAATTAATCCATAATATATAAATTATTCCATAATTTATATAATACACATCAAGTAATGTTTAAGAAAACCATTTTTCTTAAAGTTCAAGTGTCGCGTATTTGATCAATGAACCAATCGTTAAAATCAAATACAAATAAGGTGTCGGTAAGTTTGTTATTGGGTATGACCCGACTTGGATCATAACACGTCAGCCACATTAATTTAGTATGTCTCTCGGGCATACGAAATACCTTCATATATATATAGTTAACATGATATTATGATAAGTAAACATATCATTAAGTATATTAACAATGAACTACATATGTAAAAACAAGACTACTAACTTAATGATTTTGAAACGAGACATATATGTAACGATTATCGTTGTAACGACATTTAATGTATATATATCATATTAAGATATATTAATACATCATGATATCATGATAATGTAATAATTTAACATCTCATTTGATTTAATAAACACTGGGTTAACAACATTTAACAAGATCGTTAACCTAAAGGTTTCAAAACAACACTTACATGTAACGACTAACGATGACTTAACGACTCAGTTAAAATGTATATACATGTAGTGTTTTAATATGTATTCATAAACTTTTGAAAGACTTCAAGACACTTATCAAAATACTTATACTTAACAAAAATGCTTACAATTACATCCTCGTTCAGTTTCATCAACAAATCTACTCGTATGCACCCATATTCGTACTCGTACAATACACAGCTTTTAGATGTATGTACTATTGGTATATACACTCTAATGATCAGCTCTTAGCAGTCCATGTGAGTCACCTAACACATGTGGGAACCATCATTTGGCAACTAGCATGAAATATCTCATAAAATTACAAAAATATGAGTAATCATTCATGACTTATTTACATGAAAACAAAATTACATATCCTTTATATCTAATCCATACATCAACGACCAAAAACACCTACAAACACTTTCATTCTTCAATTTTCTTCATCTAATTAATCTCTCTCAAGTTCTATCTTCAAGTTCTAAGTGTTCTTCATAAATTCCAAAAGTTCTAGTTTCATAAAATCAAGAATACTTCCAAGATTGCAAGTTTACTTCCAAGTTTTCTAAATCCATTCCTAGTAATCATCCAAGATCAAGAAAATTTTGTTAATTACAGTAGGTTATCTTTCTAATTCAAGGTAATAATCATATTCAAACTTTAATTCAATTTCTATAACTATAACAATCTTATTTCGAGTGGAAATCTTACTTGAAATTGTTTTCGTGTCATGATTCTGCTTCAAGAACTTTCGAGCCATCCAACGATCCGTTGAAGCTAGATCCATTTTTCTCTTTTCCAGTAGGTTTATCCAAGGAACTTAAGGTAGTAATGATGTTCATAACATCATTCGATTCATACATAAAAAGCTATCATATTCGAAGTGGTAAACTAGTAATCACTAGAACATAGTTTAGTTAATTCAAAACTTGTTCGCAAATAAAGTTAATCTTTCTAACTACACTTTTAAAATCAACTATACACATGATCTATATCTATATGATATGATAACTTAATGATTTAAAACCCAAAAACACGATAAACACCATAAAACCGGATTTACGCCGTCGTAGTTACTACCGGGGGCTGTTTTGGTTTGGATAATTAAAACTATGAAAAACTTTGATTTAAAAGCTATATAATTCTGGGAAAATGATTTCTCTTATGAACATGAAACCATATCCAAAAATCATGGTTAAACTCAAAGTGAAAGTATGTTTTTCAAAACAGTCATCAAGATGTCGTTCTTTCGATGGAAATGACTACCTCTTTCAAAAACGACTTGTAACTTGTATTTCCGACTATAAACCTATACCTTTTCTATTTAGTTTCATAAAGTCAAGTTCAATACAAAACCGTGGCTGCTTAAATCACTCAAAACGGATTAGAAACGAATAAATGGCGAGCAAAACAAAATTGGTAAAAACTACTCATTTTAGCTACGTGAAAATTGGTAAGAAATCTATTCCAACCATAACTTAATCAACTTGTATTGTATATTATGTAATCTTGAGATACCATAGACACGTATACAATGTTTTGACCTATCATGTCGACACATCTATATATATTTCGGAACAACCATAGACACTCTATATGTGAATGTTGGAGTTAGCTATACAGGGTTGAGGTTGATTCCAAAATATATATAGTTTGAGTTGTGATCAATACTAAGATACGTATACACTGGGTCGTGGATTGATTCAAGATAACATTTATCGATTTATTTCTGTACATCTAACTGTGGACAACTAGTTGTAGGTTACTAACGAGGACAGCTGACTTAATAAACTTAAAACATCAAAATGTATTAAAAGTATTATAAATATATTTTGAACATACTTTGATATATATGTATATATTGTTATAGGTTCGTGAATCAACCAGTGGCCAAGTCTTACTTCCCGATGAAGTAAAAATCTGTGAATGTGAGTTATAGTCCCACTTTTAAAATCTAATATTTTTGGTATGAGAATACATGCAGGTTCTATAAATGATTTACAAAATAGACACAAGTACGTGAAACTACATTCTATGGTTGAATTATCGAAATCGAATATGCCCCTTTTTATTAAGTCTGGTAATCTAAGAATTAGGGAACAGACACCCTAATTGACGCGAATCCTAAAGATAGATCTATTGGGCCTAACAAACCTCATCCAAAGTACCGGATGCTTTAGTACTTCAAATTTTATATCATATCCGAAGGGTGTCCCGGAATGATAGGGATATTCTTATATATGCATCTTGTTAATGTCGGTTATCAGGTGTTCACCATATGAATGATTTTTATCTCTATGTATGGGATGTATATTGAAATATGAAATCTTGTGGTCTATTGTTACGATTTGATATATATAGGTTAAACCTATAACTCACCAACATTTTTGTTGACCTTTAAAGCATGTTTATTCTCAGGTGAATATTAAGAGCTTCCGCTGTTGCATACTAAAATAAGGACAAGATTTGGAGTCCATGTTTGTATGATATTATGTAAAAACTGCATTCAAGAAACATATGTCGATGTAATATATTTCTATTGTAAACGATTATGTAATGGTCGTGTGTAAACAGTATATTTTAGATTATCATTATTTAATAATCTACGTAATGCTTTTGAAACCTTTATTGATAAAATAAAGGTTATGGTTGTTTTAAAAATGAATGCAGTCTTTGAAAAACGTCTCATATAGAGGTCAAAACTGTGAAGACCCGTCCTAATCCATCCGGACGAAGTCCATATCGATTATGAACGATTCAAAACAGTTGATTACATCGCGAGGTACTTGACCTCTATATGATACATTTTACAAACATTGCATTCGTTTTTGAAAAGACAATTTTTTTCATTACATCGAAAATTGACGGTAGGCATACTATTTCATAATATATGTAACTATAATTGACTTTAAATAATCTTGATGAACTCAACAAATCGAATGCAACGTCATTTGAAATATGTCATGAATGACTTCAAGTAAGGTCTCTAATATGAGCAAATGCATAGCGGAAGATTTCGTTCATACCTGAGAATAAACATGCTTTAAAGTGTCAACCAAAAGGTTGGTGAGTTCATTAGTCTAACATAAATAATCATTTCATAAATTAAATAGACCACAAGATTTCATATTTCCATTTCTTAAAAACATACGTCCCATGCATAGAGACAAAAGTATCATTCATATGGATTGAACACCTGGTAACCGACATTCACAATATACATATAAGAATATCCCCATCATTCCGGGATCCTCCTTCGGACATGATATAAATTTCGAAGTACTAAAGCATCCGGTACTTTGGATGGGGCTTGTTGGGCCCGATAGATCTATCTTTAGGATTCGCGTCAATTAGGGTGTCTGTTCCCTAATTCTTAGATTACCAGACTAAAAAGGGGCATATTCGGTTTAATAATTCACCCATAGAATGTAGTTTCGATTACTTGTGTCTATTTCGTAAAACAGTTATAAAAGCAGCGCATGTATTCTCAGTCCCAAAAATATATATTGCAAAAGCATTTAAAAAGGGAATAATGAAACTCACCATACTGTATTTCGTAGTAAAAATACATATAACATCATTGAACAACTGAACAATGCAGGGTTGGCCTTGGATTCACGAACCTAAATCAATTTTATATCTATTAAAACATATAATCGTAATCTAGCAAATTTATATGTATTATTAATAATATACTTGTTGTCTTTATATGTTATATAGATTTAGATATAGACAATTTAATATACTTAATTCATATAACTTATTTAATATCATTTTACTAATAACAATATAGCGATATAAAAAAAATATCTATTTGTAATAATTCTGATAATGATAAAAATGATAATAATAATGATCGTAGTAATTATTAATTTAAAAATGAAAATTTTTAATATAAATGATTAGATAAAAATGATAGTTTTAGTAAACATATTACCTTTAATAATAAAGTTAATTTTAATCATAATACTAGTTTTAATAGAAATTTCAGTAATCATAAGATAGTACTAGTATTAGTGTTTAAACGATAATTCTGTTAATGCTACTTTGTAATATTATTTTTAATTTTAATAAAGATAATAGATTTAAAATAATGATACTAATAATAATACTACTTATTTAAAAAAAATGATAATAATAGTAATAATAATAATAACAATAATAAAAATAAGTAATAAGTAAACTACCTCCAAGAAGTAGTCCTTAAAAATGCCAAAGTTCGAGTTTGAACCCGCGACGTCCCGCTAACCCTATAAAGTACTCAAAACGTTCCTCTACCTGATACTTTCTGTTTTAATTCATAGTCTACATCTATTTAATCCGTATCTCCTTGTTGTCTTCTCAACACCACAAACCCCATCGTCATCACTATTTTAATTTCTATCATTAATCATCATCATTAACCTAATATCTAATCATCGTTATCATCACATAACTATAACATCATCAATATCATCATCAATTTCGTAAATCCTAAAATTATCTCTTTGTCTAATCATCACTTATTATAATAAATTTAACTTCACTTATACCTTAAATATGTAAAGCAAGAAATCAGTCCATCACAAGCCCAAAACCAAACTGAATCGTGGCCCAATAGGAAACTGAATATGATCTCGGCCCAACTGGGATTCTAACAAAACATGCGATCCACTAGTAGGAGAAAGATATCGGCCCATAGACTAGTATAAATTGGATCTTAATTTCATCCGGTTTCAACTGACCTATTAGTTTAAAAGCATGGGTCCCGGTAGCTTCCTGTCTCCATCTCTTTAATCATTAAAACACTAACATATAAATAAAATAATCCCATACGTGCACTAGTGTTTTCCTGTTGATAGTCTAGCAAACGAACACAAAGAAAACAAAAGGAAAGAAACTGTTTAGCAGCTGAGCAGTCGACAGATACCTGTACCAGCTTGTTTTCAATTGCTTGGTTCGACATGAATTCTTAAGTAATAACAGCAAATATAATCGAGTTTGCTTGGTTTGGGTGAACCAAAAACAGAATTTTATATGTGTGTTTGTGTTGGTGTTCTCGTATGTGCAGTAAATTCGTGAGGGGATCGTAAATATAGCAGTAGTATGAATAATAATGATAATGATTTTATGTGAGTTTACTTGGATTGTAGAGGTGTTAAAGGTGTTTGGGTTTGATTGGAACAAAGCTGAACCGAATAGCGGTTTAGTGTGATTTTTGAACATAATAGTAGTCGGTTTAAAAGGTAGTTGATTCTTAGGGTGTTTCGCGATAAATAGCTGCAACAGAAGCAGGTTCACAAGTGACATGGGGTTTATATTGATGGTGATCAAGTCACTTTACAGCTAGAAGTCGAACGGTTTTCGAGAGAGTGGGTTTGTTGTTGTTTTGTAAACAGAAAGTATACAGCTAAAAATAATATGTAGGTTTCGTTTTCAACCGAACTTGATGAGTAGTAACTCAAGTGGGTTTGGGTTGGTGTCTTCATGCAGCGTCGAAGAAACAGAAGACCAAAGTAGAGGGTGAAGGTTATGATAGTGGTAGTTTAATGATGTTTTTAAATGGTGGGTTTCATCAAAGAAGATGGTGGTGGAGTCTTGCAATCATACGGTGGTGGTAGGTTTTAAAGATGATGGTTGTATGATAGTCGAGAAGGGTGGTTGTAGTTGTGATGGATAGTCATGATTGCCGAGAGTGGTGATGACTTGGGTGATTTGAGGTTAGGTTTAGTCCGAATATTAACTGAAAAAAATGGTTGGAGTATTTGCAAGGGACGAGCAGTGGTAATAATATTTGAAGGTATATATGTGTGGTGCAGAGAAAAGCAAGGAATCAAACACCAAATATCCTAATTACTTTACACAATAGTACAGATCAAGCATAGTATTTCACAATCAATCAAACGCAGTTTATGATATAAATATTTAAAGAATATTTACAAACGTGTAAGAACAGTAAAGCCATCCTGAAATTTGGATTCTAATTACCGACAGTTTTCACGGACTGTGTAATATCGTGTCTGTTGCTAAACAGTTAAAATATGAAAGTGTTCCTAAAAATCCCAAACTTTTAGATTAAATATAATTAATTATTTCACTCATTAACTGTTTGAAACCTGATCAAAAAGGTTCGATAATTATTTATTTTCTGTTCCAATTTATATGTACGGAGTACTAATATTTAAACTTAAAAAGGTAAAAATATTTTTAACAAATCTAACATCTTCGTAATCGATTTACAATTCAACTTTTATTTTAGTCTTTCATGAACATGTAATATATCTATATTAAAACCAACAAAACATCAACCGAGTATTACTGACGTTTACTAATTAAGCTCGAAATCATTCCTTTTCCAATTACTCTCTCTCTAAATATAATCAGTTTTAAATAACAAGTTTTATCACATAAATATATATTATATATTTTTAAACAAATAGATTTAATATTATTTTATATATTTACAAGTAGTATTTATATACATATTTATATATACATATATATATCTAATTACATTTAGTTGTTCGTGAATCGTCGAGTTCAGTCAGAGATTAAATGAATTCATGCAAATAGTTCACAAGTTTTGAGACTCAACATTAAAGACTTTGCTTATCATGTCGAATTCATATTAAGATTAAGTTTAAATTTGGTCAAAAATATCCGGGTCGTCACAGTACCTACCCGTTAAAGAAATTTCGTCCCGAAATTTGAGTGATGTCGTCATGGCTAATAATAAATATATTTTCCTGACTCATATGAGCTGATAAATAGAGTTTTATCATTATTGAATAATACAGATAAAATAATTCGATTATTCGAAGAGCACGAATGAAACTATCATGAGAGAGGTCCCAAAGGGCATCGTCCACCATCGCCCAAAAACTTGCCCAAAATTTTTTTTTTTAGCCGTTAGTAAAATAAAAAAAATTTACCACGGCTATCCCAACGGTCACTTTTACACTATATAAACACCAACCATATACTTCATTTTATACACTCAAACATATATTTCTTTTATATTTTCACCTTCTCAAAATCAAAATCAAACACTCCCAAACTGCAAAATGTTAACACTTCCCCCAATGATTGTTTCATTCGATGTTCATTACGGAGGTGATTTCCGTAATCAAATGAAGGAGTATAAGTGGGGCGACAGTATTTCATTTGAAGATATCGACATTCGTGATGTTGGTTTACAAGACTTGCTATCCTTTCTGAAGGGAAAAGTTCCGTGTGAATTCACGTCTGTGTTCTTTTATAAAGACGATTATGATGCGGATTGTAGGGCAAGTTTTTTGTGTACCGATGATCAATGGTACTTTATAAAAGATACCATTGAAGATCGCGGTAAACGCATTTCTTTGTATGCGGTTCTTGAAGATGAAGAGACGTTGGGTTATCGTTACCTCGATGAATCAGCTGAAGCAGCAGTTGAAGCATCAAGAGAAATACCGATGTCTCCAGAGTACCTCACGAATGGTGAAATGACTGGTGTACGCTACTTTGCAGATGACAAATGACGACGACGAGTAGTTTGATTGTAATCTTTTAATTTTAATTGTCGTGATGTTTTAATTTTTAAATATTGTAATTTCAGTGTTATTTTCGAGTTATATATCTTCCTTTATGTTTCAGAGCTCTTCGTCTTTTTAATCTCCTCTCGATCTCTAGTAAAACGAGTAATGGTCTAGAATTTGTAAGTATGGATTTTCAAATGAATTTAGTGTTATAATCAGGAAAGAACGTAATAGCACAATTTGATTCGTCAAATTACCAGAACCATTGAGAATAGAGTTATCAAGAATATACTTTCTTGATATGTTCAGAAGTTAATTAGAATGAAAGAGTTATGTAACATGACACATGATGGTGGTATGACCTACTGTGAACCATCATGTCCCATTAGAACTCAGCATGACTTACTGTAATATAATCACGTTGATCAAGTGTCATTATATTATACTAACTCATGCATCAGTTCCCAACATTACTTCAATAACATTCATATTTTAAGCTCGAAAGTTTACAGAATATAGAAACTAATAGTTTCTATATGATGTAACACTGATAGCACTAATAGACTAATGATTTAGATAAGAATAGTTATGAAAATATCTTCAGAAATATGGAGGATATTTATAATGAAAGATACGAGGATATCTTGGAATTTCTAAGACCAGAGGATGATGAAGAATATTGTCCGCAAGAGTTTAGAGTAAGGAGCAAGATATTCGCTAAAGACTTCAGCAGGTATTGAATCATTTAGATTCTTTGAATATAGGGTATGGTCCTTGTATTTGTCCTTGGTCTCCTTCATGGTTAACTCTATCCGTTTTCCAGTTCCAATATTTCTGAGCTTTTCCAACATATTATTCTTTATCATCATACTTCCGATGGTTATGGTCATTTACGGTTATCTACAGTTTCTGCTGCTTCATTCAGCTTTTTCAACATTCAGAGTATTGATTTGTGACTGAGTGCTTTTCAGAATTTCAGAATGAGAGATCATAATTCTAAGAGATAAATGTCATATATATAACTGTTGATGTAGATATGCTGTGAGTTTTCAAAGTATTGATTGCTGATTCCCGGTAATTGTTATGGCAGTTCTCGTTACAATATGCGGATGAGTATATGATAGGGTTTCAATGAAGAAATATAATGATTTATCGGAGAGATTTAAACCAAAAAGCAACGAGGTTGCTGGTACGCCTGCTAGTAATATGGTAAAATATGGAAGGTTCCCCGGTAACAATTAAAGAACATACATAATAATCAAGGTGATAATAAGGTTGTTTCAAATGAAAAGTAGAAGTTGATTTGCTGAAGCTGTGACAAAATTTGCTACTTTGAAAAGAGATCACAAAGTTATTTTTGCTAATAAATGCCAAAGGATCTGACGCGACTACGTGTTAAACTTTTACTCAGTTGCCGAGAGTTTCCAGGTGCATAACTAAATGTATAAATCTTTTCCTCCGTAGATGAAGTGCGGTGGGTTTATCCTATCGATTGAGGTGTTTTCAAGAATTATGAAAGTTTCGAACGCAGATTGAAATCGTCAAGATACAAATGAGGTTTAAAATGAGATCAAGTGGCAAACTTGAAGAATTGTTTAGTTTCATATGTTATAATCAATATTTTAATTCATTTTAATTGTCCAATGTTGGTAGTCCACAGTTAATAATTCAATAATTCATATATAGTTTAGTATATAATATTCGAATTAATTAATACGTATCGTGACCCGTATTCGTCTCAGACTCGATCACAACTCAAAGTATATATATTATTATAGAATTAACCTCAACCCTGTATAGAGAACTCGATCATTACTACATATAGAGTGTCTATGGTGATTCCAAATAATATATATAGAGGCGTCGATATGATATGTCAAAACCTTGTATACGTGTCCCGATATTTAAAGTGCGTAAAATAAATAACAGAAATTTAAATAACGATAAATGAAATGCGTAAAGTAAATAGCAGAATTTTAATGACAATAAATAAAATTGCGAGAATGTAAATTGCGATAAAATAAATTGCGATAAATAAAATGTAATCAGTTAGCTAGGAACAGTTAGCTAGGATTTTGTTAGCGTGGATTCTTAACAAAATTTCTCATAGTTAATTTGTTTGTTTCTAACAAATTTTATTTTGTCCAATGTTTTCTTCATTATGCCACTTGTCGGATTCTGATAGGTCAAAATCCAAATATGAAATTGAATGAAAATGGTTATTCTGTGAGGAACGGATTCGTATAGCTGTGATTGTAAGTAGGATAGTAAATGAATGTTGAATCATATTCGAAGAATGTACAGTGTAACTTATTAATGTGAAATCTAAATATTCCTCGGGTATTACCTACCCGTTAAAATATTTTCACCATTAACAGTTTGTATAATAAAAATTTTAATTACAATCTTTATGAAAACATATATACATATATATTTTCTTCAGACGTAATTATGGATTTAATGAGTCAATGTGATTTTAAACTCATCAGATTTATGGCTAGAACTAGAGTATATAATCTCTAAAATATTAGAGATTATACAATCACCATGAAGGACGAAGATAGTTTATGTAGATCGGTTCGTAAAACGATTCGTAGAACGATGATTATGCTTGAGGTATAGGTTATGAGGTTGAGACGTGTGATGATGTTGTTGTTGTTGGTACTCCTTGGTATCCATGGTGCGTATGACGTTGATGTTTGAGGTATAGATTAAGATGTTGAGGTGTGGGATGCGGATGTTGATGGTGGTGGTGGTGATGGTATTGTTGACATTGGTGGTGGTACTGGTTATGCTGCTGGTGCTGCTGCTGGTGTTTGTAACCTTCGCACCATATTCTCTAAAGCCACTACCCGAGCGCGAAGCTCGTTGATTTCTTCTATTACACCGGGGTGATTTTCGGTTCGGACTAGCGGATAAATATAATCTAGAATTTGGTATAGTATATAATCGTGGCGAGATACTCTGGAAATGAGAGAAAAGATGGTGTTTCGAACAGGTTCACCGGTAAGTGCTTCGGGTTCTTCGCCAATATGGCAATGTGGCGGATGGAAAGGATCACCTTCTTCTTGTTTCCAATGATTGAGGAGACTACGAACCCATCCCCAATTCATTCAGAATAGATGATGACTGATTGGTTGATCCATTCCGGTCACACTGCTTTCAGAGCTTGAGTGGGATTCCATTTCGGAATCCGAGTGACTTGAACTAATGACGAATTCCATTTCGTACGATTGAATAAAGAATTTTTAAATATGAAATGATTTTCTGGCTAACCGATGGTATTCTTAATTACATAGAATATCCATATATATAGAACAAAATGCTTCGTAGATTACGGAGGGATTTACGGGATACGCCAGGTAAGGTTTACAGTAACAGATACGCTAAGATATGAATCTTGTCTATACACTATTCATGCAATCAATGCAGCAAGACGTGTCTAGACTAAGAATGATAAGCAGATAATTTTCTAAGGATGATAAGCAGATGATTTCCGACTAGAAATGATAAGCAAAACTTTTGACATGCAGACACGGTCGAAGTCCAGACTCACTAATGCCTCCTAACGACTTATCAGTTAGACACACTAATGCAGACCTGGTTCGCTAAGACCTCTGCTCTGATACCAACTGTGAAGACCCGTCCTAATCCATCCGGACGAAGTCTATATCGATTATGAACGATTCAAAACAGTTGATTACATCGCGAGGTACTTGACCTCTATATGATACATTTTACAAACATTGCATTCGTTTTTGAAAAGACAATTTTTTTCATTACATCGAAAATTGACGGTAGGCATGCTATTTCATAATATATGTAACTATAATTGACTTTAAATAATCTTGATGAACTCAACGACTCAAATGCAACGTCATTTGAAATATGTCATGAATGACTTCAAGTAAGGTCTCTAATATGAGCAAATGCACAGCGGAAGATTTCGTTCATACCTGAGAATAAACATGCTTTAAAGTGTCAACCAAAAGGTTGGTGAGTTCATTAGTCTAACATAAATAATCATTTCATAAATTAAATAGACCACAAGATTTCATATTTCCATTTCTTAAAAACATACGTCCCATGCATAGAGACAAAAGTATCATTCATATGGATTGAACACCTGGTAACCGACATTCACAATATACATATAAGAATATCCCCATCATTCCGGGATCCTCCTTCGGACATGATATAAATTTCGAAGTACTAAAGCATCCGGTACTTTGGATGGGGCTTGTTGGGCCCGATAGATCTATCTTTAGGATTCGCGTCAATTAGGGTGTCTGTTCCCTAATTCTTAGATTACCAGACTAAAAAGGGGCATATTCGGTTTAATAATTCACCCCTAGAATGTAGTTTCGATTACTTCTGTCTATTTCGTAAAACAGTTATAAAAGCAGCGCATGTATTCTCAGTCCCAAAAATATATATTGCAAAAGCATTTAAAAAGGGAATAATGAAACTCACCATACTATATTTCGTAGTAAAAATACATATAACATCATTGAACAACTGAACAATGTAGGGTTGGCCTTGGATTCACGAACCTAAATCAATTTTATATCTATTAAAACATATAATCGTAATCTAGCAAATTTATATGTATTATTAATAATATACTTGTTGTCTTTATATGTTATATAGATTTAGATATAGACAATTTAATATACTTAATTCATATAACTTATTTAATATCATTTTACTAATAACAATATAGCGATATAAAAAAAATATCTATTTGTAATAATTCTGATAATGATAAAAATGATAATAATAATGATCGTAGTAATTATTAATTTAAAAATGAAATTTTTTAATATAAATGATTAGATAAAAATGATAGTTTTAGTAAACATATTACCTTTAATAATAAAGTTAATTTTAATCATAATACTAGTTTTAATAGAAATTTCAGTAATCATAAGATAGTACTAGTATTAGTGTTTAAATGATAATTCTGTTAATGCTACTTTGTAATATTAATTTTAATTTTAATAAAGATAATAGATTTAAAATAATGATACTAATAATAATACTACTTACTTAAAAAAAAATGATAATAATAGTAATAATAATAATAACAATAATAAAAATAAGTAATAAGTAAACTACCTCCAAGAAGTAGTCCTTAAAAATGCCCAAGTCCGAGTTTGAACCCGCGACGTCCCGCTAACCCTATAACGTACTCAAAACGTTCCTCTACCCGATACTTTCTGTTTTAATTCATAGTCTACATCTATTTAATCCGTATCTCCTTGTTGTCTTATCAACACCACAAACCCCATCGTCATCACTATTTTAATTTCTATCATTAATCATCATCATTAACCTAATATCTAATCATCGTTATCATCACATAACTATAACATCATCAATATCATCATCAATTTCGTAAATCCTAAAATTATCTCTTTGTCTAATCATCATTATTATCATAAATTTAACTTCACTTATACCTTAAATATGTAAAGCAAAAAATCAGTCCATCACAAGCCCAAAACCAAACTGAATCGTGGCCCAATAGGAAACTGAATATGATCTCGGCCCAACTGGGATTCTAACAAAACATGCGATCCACTAGTAGGAGAAAGATATCGGCCCATAGACTAGTATAAATTGGATCTTAATTTCATTTGGTTTCAACTGACCTATTAGCTTAAAAGCATGGGTCCTGGTAGCTTCCTGTCTCCATCTCTTTAATCACTAAAACACTAACATATAAATAAAATAATCCCATGCGTGCACTAGTGTTTTCCTGTTGATAGTCTAGCAAACGAACACAAAGAAAACAAAAGGAAAGAAACTGTTTAGCAGCTGAGCAGTCGACAGATACCTGTACCAGCTTGTTTTTGATTGCTTGGTTCGACATGAATTCTTAAGTAATAACAGCAAATATAATCGAGTTTGCTTGGTTTGGGTGAACCGAAAACAGAATTTTATATGTGTGTTTGTGTTGGTGTTCTCGTATGTGCAGTAAATTCGTGAGGGGATCGTAAATATAGCAGTAGTATGAATAATAATGATAATGATTTTATGTGAGTTTACTTGGATCGTAAACATAATAGTAGTCGGTTTAAAAGGTAGTTGATTCTTAGGGTGTTTCGCGATAAATAGCTGCAACAGAAGCAGGTTCACAAGTGACATGGGGTTTATATTGATGGTGATCAAGTCACTTTACAGCTAGAAGTCGAATGGTTTTCGAGAGAGTGGGTTTGTTGTTGTTTCGTAAACAGAAAGTATACAGCTGAAAATAATATGTGGGTTTCGTTTTCAACCAAACTTGATGAGTAGTAACTCAAGTGGGTTTGGGTTGCTGTCTTCATGCAGCGTCGAAGAAACAGAAGACCAAAGTAGAGGGTGAAGGTTATGATAGTGGTAGTTTAATGATGTTTTTAAATGGTGGGTTTCATCAAAGAAGATGGTGGTGGAGTCTTGCAATTATACGGTGGTGGTAGGTTTTAAAGATGATGGTTGTATGATGGTCGAGAAGGGTGGTTGTAGTTGTGATGGATAGTCATGATTGCCGAGACTGGTGATGACTTGGGTGATTTGAGGTTAGGTTTAGTCCGAATATTAACTGAAAAAAAATGGTTGGAGTATTTGCAAGGGACGAGCAGTGGTAATAATATTTGATGGTATATATGTGTGGTGTAGAGAAAAGCAAGGAATCAAACACCAAATATCCTAATTACTTTACACAATAGTACAGATCAAGCATAGTATTTCACAATCAATCAAACACAGTTTATGATATAAATATTTAAAGAATATTTACAAACGTGTAAGAACAGTAAAGCCATCCTGAAATTTGGATTCTAATTACCGACAGTTTTCACGGACTGTGTAATATCGTGTCTGTTGCTAAACAGTTAAAATATGAAAGTGTTCCTAAAAATCCCAAACTTTTAGATTAAATATAATTAATTATTTCACTCATTAACTGTTTGAAACCTGATCAAAAAGGTTCGATAATTATGTATTTTCTGTTCCAATTTATATGTACGGAGTACTAATATTTAAACTTAAAAAGGTAAAAATATTTTTAACAAATCTAACATCTTCGTAATCGATTTACAGTTCAACTTTTATTTTAGTCTTTCACGAACATGTAATATATCTATATTAAAACCAACAAAACATCAACCGAGTATTACTGACGTTTACTAATTAAGCTCGAAATCATTCCTTTTCCAATTACTCTCTCTCTAAATATAATCAGTTTTAAATAACAAGTTTTATCACATAAATATATATTATATATTTTTAAACAAATAGATTTAATATTATTTACAAGTAGTATTTATATACATATTTATATATACATATATATATCTAATTACATTTAGTTGTTCGTGAATCGTCGAGTTCAGTCAGAGATTAAATGAATTCATGAAAATAGTTCACAAGTTTTGAGACTCAACATTACAGACTTTGCTTATCATGTCGAATTCATATTAAGATTAAGTTTAAATTTGGTCGAAAATATCCGGGTCGTCACAAAAACCTCGCAATGAAATCAATTAATATGGAACGTTTATAATCAATATGAACGGGACATTTCAGTTGGTATCAGAGCGTTGATCTTAGAGAACCAGAAAATTTGCATTAGTGTGTCTTATCGAGTTTGTTAGGATGCATTAGTGAGTCTGGACTTCGACCGTGTTTTCTTTAAAAATGATTGCTTAACATTTTTGTTGGAAACTATATATTTTTAACATGTGTATATTATGTGATATATTAATCTCTTAACGTGTTTAATATTATGTGATAGAGGTCTACCTCTAGAACAAGTCCCATTGACTCACCTAATAATAATGAAGAGTCAAATGTAAATTGGAATGATTCGTGGAATGATTCACAAGTTCCCGAAGAGGAACCGGAAGAAGAGTCGGAACCGGAAGAAGAATCAAAACCGGAAGAAGAATCGGAACCGGAAGAAGAAATAGAACCAGTGGGGGAAATAATAAAACGGTTAAGTAGAAGAAAATCCTCAACCAACCGACCAAAGTTAATTATGGTCAATGGTGTTTCCGCCAAGGAAGAAAAGTATTGGGAGGATTACCAATTCTCCGATGAATCGGATCCCGACAAGGATTCCGATGATGTTATAGAAATTACCCCAACACAATTTAATAAGGAAAAAGAGAACAATAAGGGAAAGGGCATAAAAATAGAGAAATTTGATTCCAAACACGATGAACTTTATATGTATCATCAACACCCGTATTTCTTAAGTTATGACAATAACTCGGGAACCTCTAAACCACCAGATTTTTCTAAACCAATGTGGAAAATGACGGCTCATATTTGGGGAACATCATATATTCCTATAAACTTGGCAAAACGAACCAAAACCAAAGAAGAAGAAACGAGCGAGTCGGAATAAGATAGTTATATTCGTTTGGTGTAATATATGTAATATAGTGTGCTTATGCTTTATGATATATGTAAAAATTGCTTGTATTAATAAGTATTTTTTTATGAACCTAACTCTTGTCTATTTTACAGTATAAAAACACAAAATGGATAGACAACCCAATATTTTAAGAGACCTACCCGGAGACATGATTGATGAAATCTTGTCTAGAGTCGGTCAGAATTCCTCGGCACAACTATTTAAGGCGAGATCAGTTTGTAAGACATTCGAAGAACGTTCCAAGAATGCCTTGATTTATAAAAGGCTTTCGTTCAAAAGATGGGGGATATCACATTGGGAAATCCATAAGTTACGATGTGTTTACTTTGATGCATATATTGCGGGGAACCCAAATGCTATTTTACGCAACGGGTTAAGAAATTATTTTGACTCAATATATCCGAATATAGGACTTCGTGATTTAGAAAAAGCGGCTAACATGCAACATAAAGAAGCATGTTATGCTTACGGGTTAGTAATGTTCGCTTCTCACCAAAGTGAGAACAAGAACATCGGGCTACAACTATTAAACAAAACGTTCCGACAAGTGACGGAGTCGGTAATTGGGGTAAGAAATGAGGTTTTAGGTTATTACGAGACTGTTGGTCATTACGTAACCTTCATCCTTTTGACGACGTTACAACACAATGTCTTACTATCGGTCACAACGATTATGTTCCACAAAACCAAGGATGGGAAGTGGTATTAGTAAAACCAGAATGCATGACTTGTTTCTGTGAAGACCCGTCCTAATCCATCCGGACGAAGTCCATATCGATTATAAACGATTCACAATAGTTGATTACATCGCGAGGTATTTGACCTCTATATGATACATTTTACAAACATTGCATTCAATTTTAAAAGACAATCTTTCTTTACAACGAAAATTGACGGCATGCATACCATTTCAGAATATATCCAACTATAATTGACTTAATAATAATCTTGATGAACTCAACGTCTCGAATGCAACGTCTTTTGAAATATGCCATGAATGACTCCAATTAATGTTTCTAAAATGAGCAAATGCACAGCGGAAGATTTCTTTCGTACCTGAGAATAAATATGCTTTCAAGTGTCAACCAAAAGGTTGGTGAGTTCATTAGTTTAACATAAATAATCATTTCATAATTTTAATAGACCAAAAGATTTCATATTTCCATTTCTCATAAACAAACGTCCCATGCATAGAGACAAAAATATCATTCATATGGATTGAACACCTAGTAAGCGACAATCACAATATGTATATAAGAATATCCCCATCATTCCGGGATCCTCCTTCGGACATGATATAAATTTCGAAATACTAAAGCATCTGGTACTTTGGATGGGGCTTGTTGGGCCCGATAGATCTATCTTTAGAGTTCGCGTCAATTAGGGTGTCTGTTCCCTAATTCTTAGATTACCAGACTTAATAAAAGGGGCATATTCGATTTCAATAATTCAACCATAGAGTGTAGTTTCGATTACTTGTGTCTATTTCGTAAAACAGTTATAAAAACATCGCATGTATTCTCAGTCCCAAAAATATATATTGCAAAAGCATTTAAAAGGGAATTAATGAAACTCACTGTAATGTATTTTTTTAGTAAAAATACATTTGACGACATTGAACAATGCAGGGTTGGCCTCAGATTCACGAACCTTAAAGAGTTTTCCCAAAAAAAATGGCAGAGACCGAGCTCAAACCCGCGACCTCTCGGTAACTACACACATGCCTAACCACTGCTCCGCTAGTTTCTTTTTGTTATAACCCGCTCGATTAATTATATATTATTTACGAAACTGTTTTATTATCTAACACAACTTCATCATCATCCTTTAATATCATCTTACCATCATCATCATTCTGTGTCATGTGTATCATCATCAAAATCAAAATCATATCAACCCATCATCATCATTCACGCATCATTACAGTCTCATAATACCCTCAACATTTACAATATCATTAACCATCATCATCATCTATTTATCATCTTCAATCTCCATCATTATCCTTATTTATCATCATCATGTTTCACCTACCACCATTATCGAAACAAAATTATTTGGAAGCAACATCTCAGCTGTATTCACGAATACAGAAACATTGCAGCATGTAGTTGGGGTGGCCTTGTGGTTTGTTTTGGGTTTCGTTCACTAACAGCAACAATAAAATTTTTGTTACTTCAAAGTTTAAACGGTTTCCAGGTTAATATCATTTCGAATAGCATGGGGACTTTTCTGAGTCACAACCCATTTTAAATGGATCAAAAGTCCAAGTTATAAAAGGGAGCCCAAGTTGCAAAACTTTAGTAGCCCATTAATGATCCAATAACAATTAACATAGTAGGTGTGCTTGTAACATTGGATTCGTCTGGCTTCATAACAATCAAATATAAATAACAATAACAATTTGATGTAGATTCTCTTCTCTTTTTTTCTTTGTTCAACAACCAAAAGCAAAAGATAGTAGTGTAGCAATCAATCAACATCATTCTTTACCTTCGTCACTATTTGCAAAAACAATAGTAGCACTGCAGCACTATAGTAACAGAAATAGGAAAGGAAATGTGCAGTAGCAATTATTGTGGGTGCAGGTAGTGGTTTACAGCAGCTCAGCTGCTGTAGCAGCGGCGGTGGTGATGGAAATTAGCAGCGGAGGTGGTATTAATCCTGTTGCAATAGTGGTATTCTTCTTTTTTCGTTACTTGTTTTAAATTAAAATAGAAACAATAGCTGTAGGTTGTCGGGCAGATAACATGAAGAATTCGTAGCCTTGTTTCGAGAAGAAGAAGAAAAGAAAAGAAAAGGAAACAGAAGTACTTAAACATGGTGGTTTTTGTTCGCTAACATAGATAAGAAGCAAGGTGGTTATGATAACGGGTGGTTGTAGTTGTGGTGGGTTTAGTGGCGGTTTAGGGTGGTTCTAGGATGGTGATGATATTCGTCAATAGTAACAACAAATACAAGCAAAGTGTTCGTGTGATTTAGAGTTGTTTCAATGATGGCGGTTGTGATGGGTTATGGTGGGTTTCGTTCGTTTGATGAACCTAGGGTGATATCCGACGATGAGTTGTAAGGGTGGCGTTAAATGGTGGTTGTTTGATAGTGTTTGATCGATCATCCAAAATAGAAAGTAGTTAACAACAACAATGGTGTTGTGGTGATATAGGCGGTGATGGAGTGAAAGAAGGTGAAGTGGTTTTCTACGATAAATAAACCAAGAAAGAAGGTGGTGATCATGAAGGTTTGTGGTTTCAACGAAGAAGATAGTGGTTAAATTGGTTTGATGGCGAGTGATGGCCAAGGTGATGGTTTGTTGTTATTCGAAAATAGAGGAGTCGTAAACCAAAACAACAAAATGATTTTTGGGTTTATAGTTTTGATTGAGTAAGATTCAAAGTAAGCAATCTGTGTGTGTGTGTATCTATCTATCTATATGTTATATATACATATATATCTATAAGGGATGATGAGTGGCTGATAGAAGAAAAAAAATATAATGTAAATATTATGTGTCTTCCCTCAAAATGAAACAATCAGTGAACAAATTTGATTGGGGTGGGGTTACGGCAAACAAAGAAACAAAAACATAAACTTTAAATTATTAACAATTATATAATAATACTAATAAGAATTGACGCGTAACAGAATGTTAAAATCATGAAATAGTTAGCAGCCTTGGAATTTGGAATCACTCTACCGACGCTTTTGGATATTATTTCGTACCCCGTTGATAATCAGTGGCGGATAAAAGTGTTCAGAAAAATCCCATATCTTTAAATTAACTATATTTATTTATTCTGATCATTATGGTATAAAATTCGATCATTAAATTATTAAATAAAAATTACATCAATTGTCCCTCTCCTTTCTGGGTAAAATATAAAAAAATGTTGAAATTTATCAAATAGTTCCTAAATACATTTTTGATAAGCCTAAAAATTTATAGAACTCATTTTCGGATCACCGTTTATTTTAAAATCATATAAGTTCGAATTTAGCTTGCTTAATATCAATCGAAACATCAAACGAGTATTACAATTATTTAATATTTATTTTTAATATACTTTATTTATTTAGATGCGTTTGTAAATAATAATTATCATAATATCATATTATTATTTTATTTAACATAATTAATTTTAATAACAACAACATATAATATTTCAAATTATATTTTAAATTATTATTTATAATTTATATATACATACACACATATCTATTTACAATTAATTGTTCGTGAATCGTCGAGAGCAGTCGAAGGTCAATTGAATGTACGAAAATAGTTCAAAAATTTTGAGATTCAATTTAATAGACTTTGCTTATCATGTCAAAAACATATAAAGATTAAGTTTAAATTTGGTCGGAAATTTCCGGGTCGTCACAGTACCTACCCGTTAAAGAAATTTCGTCCCCGAAATTTGATAGAGTTGAGTAATAAGGATAAAATAATTCGATTATTCGAGTAATAAGGTTAAAATAATTCGATTATTCGAAGAGTACGAATGAAGCTATCACAAAAGAGTGAAATGAATAAATACAGGTTTGTCTTAACTGGTGACGTAGTCAGGGTTGAATTCCGGAATTCAAGGGATTTAAAGAAAATCTTCGAAATCTAAAAGATTTGATTCTTCGGCGAGTAAGGAAATTAAGATCTCTATAATTAAATATGGTGATCTGTCTTGATTACTCTGTCTGATATTTCCATTATAAATTAAGCTCTTCCGTTCCATTATTCTCACCATTCCTATACTTTCTTTCTTAGTTCATACATCCAAAAGATTGTGAAAATGCTTAGTCCAGTTCTAATCCTTGTCCTTATCCTTACTATCGTAACAATCATTCTCCTTTTCCAACTTCCACCCGAGGAATCTGCTTACTTCTACTTTGATCTTGGGGTTATAGTGCTTTTAATTCTCCCGTGTCTTTATGTTACGATAAACATTGATATACACGGTTTGTAATTTATGCGTTGTTATCGGGCTTTATATCTCTCCTTATATTTCAATGTCCCCCTTTCTTTTTCCTATATTCATTGTCATCCACAGTTAATACTCCCTCCTATTTGCTGCCATTTATACTCCAATTTCTATTTCAGAGCTTTGTCCCTTCGTTTCTTCTTCTGGCGATTTGGCATCTCTTGTAATGGTCTAGAATTCGCATATATAAGTTTCAGAATGAACATTATTAATGTTCTAAATAAGAAGGAACGTAATAGCACGATTTGATTTGTCAAATTACCAGAATCACTGAGAATAGAGCTATCAAGAATATACTTTCCTGATATGTTCAGAAGTTAAGCAGAATGACAGAGTTATGTAACATGGCACATGATGATGTTATGATCTGTGAATCATCACGTCCCATTAGAAACTCACCATGACTTACTGTAATATAATCACGTTGATCAAGTGTCATTATATTATACTAACTCATGCATCAATTCCCAACATTACTTCAATAACATTCATATTTTAAGCTCGAAAGTTTACAGAATATAGAAACTAACCGTTTCTATATGATGTAATACTGATAGCACGAAGGGATTAATGATTTCAGATAAAAATAGTTATAAAAATATCTCCAGAAATATGGAGGATATTTATAATGAAAGATACGATAATATCTCAGAATATCTAAGATCAGAGGATGATAGAAACTATTGTCTGCAAGGGTTTAGAGTAAGGAGCAAGATATTCACTAAAGACTTTAGCAGACATTGAATCATTTGGATTCTTTGAAGTCAAACTTATTCTTTGTGATTTGTCCACGGCTTTCTTCATAGTTTTGCATAATCTGCTTTTCGGTACAAAATTTTCTATTGAATGTTTCCAATATAATGATACACAGGAAGCACGAAGAGGTATATAATTTCGGACGAGAATATTTATGAAAATATCCTCAGAAATATCAAAGATATTGATGATGATATTTTGGAATTTCTAAGTTCGATAGTTGATGGAGAAAAATTTTCCGCAAGATTTTAACATGACTTCGGAGCAAGATATTCTCTATAGATTTCAACGGATCCTGAATTATCTGGATTCTTTGAATATAGGGTATGGTCCTTGTATTTATCCTTGGTCTCCTTCATGGTTAACTTTATCCTTTTTCCAGTTCCAACGTTTCTGAGCTTTTCCAACATATTATTCTTTATCATCAAACTTTCGACGACTAAGGTCGTTTACGGTTGCCTACAGTTTCTACTGCTTCATTCAGCTTTTCCAACATTCAGAGTATCGATTCGTAAACTGGGTGCCTTTTCAAAATTTCAGAATTGAAGATCGTAATTCTAGGAGATAATTGTTATATGTATACATATAACTATTCATGTAGAAATGCTACGAGATTCGAAATACTGTTTGCTGATTCTCGGTAATTGGTATGGCAATTATTGTTACAGGGTATAGATGAATACAAGATGGGGTTTCAATGAATATAATAATTTTTCAGAAAGTCCAAATTCATTGAAGTTGCTGGTAATTTTACTGCTAATGTGGTGAAATATAAATATTTCTCCGGGTACGATGACGACAGGCAAACTTATATATCGAGGTTATAATAAGGCTAATTCGAATGGAAGTTGAAGTTAATTTGTTGAAGCTGTGATAAAATTGGCTAATTTGAAAAAAAGTTGCAATGTTATTTTCGGTAATAACAATGCCAAATGAGCTACACAGACACGTGTTAAACTTTTACTTAGGGTCCAGGAGTTTTCAGGTGCATAACTATATGCATCAATCTCTTCTTCCGTAGATGAAGTGCGGTTGATTCATCCTTTCGATTGAGGTGTTTTCAATAATCATGAAAGGTTTGAATGCAGATTGTAATCGTCAAGATACAAATGAGGTTTAAGATGGAAATCAAGTGGCAAACTTGAAGAATTATTTAGTTTCATATGTTATAATCAATATTTTAATTCATTTTTATTGTCCAATGTCGGTAGTCCACAGTCGATAGTCCACAGTTGACAGTCCAATAATTCATATATATTTTAATATATAATATTCGAATTAATTAATACGTGTCGTGACTCGTATACGTCTCAGACTCGATCACAACTCAAACTATATATATTATTGTAGAATCAACCTCAACCCTATATAGAGAACTCGATCATTATTGCATATAGAGTGTCTATGGTTATTCCAAATAATATATATAGATGCGTCGATATGATATGTCAAAACCTTGTATACGTGTCCCGATATTTAAAGTGCGTAAAATAAATACAGAAATTAAATGACGATAAATAAAATTGCTAGAATATAAATTGTGATAAATAAACTGTGATAAATAAATTGCGATAATTAAATGTAATACGGAATTAACAGTTAGCTAGGAACAGTTAGCTAGGATCTTGTTAGCGTGGTTTCTTAACAAAATTTCATATTGTTAATTAGTCTGTTTCTAATCAATTTTTTTTATTATGTCCATTACTTCTTCATTATGCCACTTGTTGGATTCTGATAGATCAAAATCCAAATATGAAATTAAATTTGAATGAAAATAGTTATTCTTTGGTGAACGGATACTTAAATCGGTGGTTGTAAATAGGATAGTAAATGATCGTTGAATCAAATTCGAAGAATGTACAGTGTAACTTATTAATGTGAAATCTAAATATTCCTCGGGTATTACCTACCCGTTAAAATATTTTCACCATTAAAAGTTTGTACAAAAGAATTTTTAATTACAATCTTTATGAAAACATATATACGTATATATTTTCTTCAGATGTAATCATGGATTTAATGAGTTAATATGATATTAAACTCATATGATTTTTGGTTAGAACAAGGATATATAATCTCTAAAACATTAGAGATTACATAATCGCCATGAAGAACGAAGATAATTGATGTAGAACGTCATGTAGAACGATGATTATACTCGAGGTACAGAATGAGATGTCGAAGTTGGTGATGCGGATGTTGTTGTTGGTGGTACTAGTGTTGTTGGTGCTGAGGTTGGTGATGTTACTGGTGTTGGTGATATTGCTGGTGCTTGCAATTTGTGTACCGTGCTCTCTAAAGTTAACACTCGAGCTCAGAGTTCTTTAACTTCCTCTACTAACCCTGGTTGGTTATCAGTGTGAGGTAGAGATCGGATATCTTCTCTAGTTCCGTTAATGGTAGGCTTAAGACGAAAAATTATGGCAAAAAGGGTATAAACGGTGTTGCAAACAGGTTCGCCTGTGAGCGGGTCGAGTACTCCAAGGTTAGGTGGTAGATTCGGTTCATGATATGGAGTACCTTCTTCCCTTCTCCATAGGGTGAGTATGTTACGAACCCACCCCCATTTTATCCAATAATCACGGTAGTTAATTGGTTGGTGTACTCATGTCACGCTGTCTTCGGAGTCAGAGGAACGTGGTTGATTCGTATAGGCCATCTTACGCGATCACAGAAAAGATTTTTGGTATGAAGAGTTTAGTGATAATAATTGATAGTTAGATGTATTCCCAATGCATAATATGCATAGATATATATAGTACCAGGATCCCTTAAATTACGGAGAGGTTTACGTAGGATATCAAGCAAGGTCTTCAGTAACAGATACGCTAAGATATGAATTTGCAAATACGCTAAGATATGGATTTTGTCTATACACTATTCATGCAATCAATGCAGTAAGATGTGTCCAGACTAGAAATGATAAGCAGGTAATTTCCTAAGGATAAGTAGATGATTTTTCGACACGAATGATAAGCAAAACTTTTGACATGTAGACACGGTCGAAGTCCAGACTCACTAATGCATCTAAACAACTATCAATTAGACATACTAATGCAAGACCTGGTTCGCTAAGACCACCGCTCTGATACCAACTGTGAAGACCCGTCCTAATCCATCCGGACGAAGTCCATATCGATTATAAATGATTCACAATAGTTGATTACATCACGAGGTATTTGACCTCTATATGATACATTTTACAAACATTGCATTCAATTTTAAAACACAATCTTTCTTTACAACGAAAATTGACGGCATGCATACCATTTCAGAATATATCCAACTATAATTGAATTAATAATAATCTTGATGAACTCAACGACTCGAATGCAACGTCTTTTGAAATATGCCATGAATGACTCCAAGTAATGTTTCTAAAATGAGCAAATGCACAGCGGAAGATTTCTTTCGTACCTGAGAATAAACATGCTTTCAAGTGTCAACCAAAAGGTTGGTGAGTTTATTAGTTTAACATAAATAATCATTTCATAATTTTAATAGACCACAAGATTTCATATTTCCATTTCTCATAAACATACGTCCCATGCATAGAGACAAAAATATCATTCATATGGATTGAACACCTGGTAACCGACAATCAAAATATGTATATAAGAATATCCCCATCATTCCGGGATCCTCCTTCGGACATGATATAAATTTCGAAGTACTAAAGCATCCGGTACTTTGGATGGGGCTTGTTGGGCCCGATAGATCTATCTTTAGAGTTCGCGTCAATTAGGGTGTCTGTTCCCTAATTCTTAGATTACCAGACTTAATAAAAGGGGCATATTTGATTTCAATAATTCAACCATAGAGTGTAGTTTCGATTACTTGTGTCTATTTCGTAAAACAGTTATAAAAACATCGCATGTATTCTCAGTCCCAAAAATATATATTGCAAAAGCATTTAAAAAGGGATGAATGAAACTCACTGTAATGTATTTTTTAGTAAAAATACATTTGACGACATTGAACAATGCAGGGTTGGCCTCGGATTCATGAACCTTAAAGAGTTTTCACAAAAAAAAATGGCAGAGACCGGGCTCAAACCCGCGACCTCTCGGTAACTACACACATGCCTAACCACTGCTCCGCTAGTTTCTTTTTGTTATAACCCGATCGATTAATTATATATTATTTACGAAACTGTTTTATTATCTAACCCAACTTCATCATCATCCTTTAATATCATATCACCATCATCATCATTCGGTGTCATGTGTATCATCATCAAAATCAAAATCATATCAACCCATCATCATCATTCACGCATCATTACAGTCACATAATACCCTCAACATTTACAATATCATTAACCATCATCATCATCTATTTATCATCTTCAACCTCCATCATTATCCTTATTTATCATCATCATGTTTCACCTACCACCATTATCGAAACAAAATGATTTGGCAGCAACATCTCAGCTGTATTCATGAATACAGAAGCATTGCAGCATGTAGTTGGGGTGGCCTTGTGGTTTGTTTTGGGTTTCATTCACTAACAGCAACAACAAAATTTTTGTTACTTCAAAATTTAAATGGTTTCCAGGTTAATATCATTTCGAATAGCCTGGGGACTTTTCTGAGTCACACCCCATTTTAAAAGGATCGAAAGTCCAAGTTATAAAAGGGAGCCCAAGTTGCAAAACTTTAGTAGCCCATTAATGATCCAATAACAATTAACATAGTAGGTGTGCTTGTAACATTGGATTCGTCTGGCTCCATAACAATCAAATATAAATAACAATAACAATTTGATGTAGATTCTCTTCTCTTTTTTTCTTTGTTCAACAACCAAAAGCAAAATATAGTAGTGTAGCAATAATCAACATCATTCTTTACCTTCGTCACTATTTGCAAAAACAATAGTAGGACTGCAGCACTATAGTAACAGAAATAGGAAAGGAAATGTGCAGTAGCAATTATTGTGGGTGCAGGTAGCGGTTTACAGCAGGTCAGCTGCTGTAGCAGCGACGGTGGTGATGGAAATTAGCAGCGGAGGTGGTATTAATCCTGTTGCAACAGTGGTATTCTTCTTCTTTCGTTACTTGTTTTAAATTAAAATAGAAACAATAGCTGTAGGTTGTCGGGCAGATAACATGAATAATTTGTAGCCTTGTTTCGAGAAGAAGAAGAAAAGAAAAGAAAAGGAAACAGAAGTACTTAAACATGGTGGTTTTTGTTCGCTAACATAGATAAGAAGCAAGGTGGTTATGATAACGGGTGGTTGTAGTTGTGGTGGGTTTAGTGGCGGTTTAGGGTGGTTCTAGGATGGTGATGATTTTCGTCGATAGTAACAACAAATACAAGCAAAGTGTTCGTGTGATTTAGAGTTGTTTCAATGATGGCGGTTGTGATGGATTATGGTGGGTTTCGTTCATTTGATGAACCTAGGGTGATATCCGACGATGAGTTGTAAGGGTGGCATTAAATGGTGGTTGTTTGATAGTGTTTGATCGATCATCCAAAACAGAAAGTAGTTAACAACAACAATGGTGTTGTGGTGATATAGGTGGTGATGGAGTGAAATAAGGTGAAGTGGTTTTCTACGATAAATAAACCAAGAAAGAAGGTGGTGATCACGAAGGTTTGTGGTTTCAACAAAGAAGATAGTGGTTAAATTGGTTTGATGGCGAGTGATGGCCAAGGTGGTGGTTTGTTGTTATTCGAAAATAGAGCAGTCGTAAAGCAAAACAACAAAATGATTTTTGGGTTTATAGTTTTGATTGAGTAAGATTCAAAGTAAGCAATCTGTGTGTGTATCTATCTATCTATATGTTATATATACATATATATCTATAAGGGATGATGAGTGGCTGATAGAAGAAAAAAAAATATAATGTAAATATTATGTGTCTTCCCTCAAAATGAAACAATCAGTGAACAAATTGGATTGGGGTGGGGTTACGGCAAACAAAGAAACAAAAACATAAACTTTAAATTATTAATAATTATATAATAATACTAATAAGAATTGACGCGTAACAGAATGTTAAAATCATGAAATAGTTAGCAGCCTTGGAATTTGGAATCACTCTACCGACGCTTTTGGATATTATTTCGTACCCCGTTGATAATCAGTGGCGGATAAAAGTGTTCAGAAAAATCCCATATCTTTAAATTAACTATATTTATTTATTCTGATCATTATGGTATAAAATTCGATCATTAAATTATTAAATAAAAATTACATCAATTGTCCCTCTCCTTTCTGGGTAAAATATAAAAAAATGTTAAAATTTATCAAATAGTTCCTAAATATATTTTTGATAAGCCTAAAAATTTATAGAACTCATTTTCGGATCACCGTTTATTTTAAAATCATATAAGTTCGAATTTATCTTGCTTAATATCAATCGAAACATCAAACGAGTATTACAATTATTTAATATTTATTGTTAATATACTTTATTTATTTAGATGCGTTTGTAAATAATAATTATCATAATATAATATTAGTATTTTATTTAACATAATTAATTTTAATAACAACAACATATAATATTTCAAATTATATTTTAAATTATTATTTATAATTTATATATACATACACACATATCTATTTACAATTAATTGTTCGTGAATCGTCGATAGCAGTAGAAGGTCAATTGAATGTACGAAAATAGTTCAAAAATTTTGAGATTCAATTTAATAGACTCTGCTTATCATGTCTAAAACATATAAAGATTAAGTTTAAATTTGGTCGGAAATTTCCGGGTCGTCACAGTTTCTGGACGTATGAATTACGTGTCTTTATTGCCTTTGGTGAACGCCTTATTTATTAACTAGAATTATCTTCGCAACTACTTTGTATCAAAGTTTTATGTGCTATATTTCATGCTATATGTAAAAAAAAAAGCGGTATTGTAAGTTTGCAAGTTATTGTATAAAGGTTTGAATATGAAATTTTTTTTTGTGATTAGTTTTTCATATAGAATTGTAGTAGTTGAAATGGTATGTTAGCTACTAAGTATGAACTTAACGGGTAGGTACTACCCGAATTAAAGAGTATAAAACGCTAATATGAAGAAAGAGCTTTTATAAATAAGTTCATATTATGCTACGAAATACTATTGACTACTCTTGATATTCTATATGATTAACTCGTTTCATTTGACTATTTTGAAGGAAATGGCACCGACTACTCGACACACCTTGAATATGAGCGAAGAGGAATTTCGTGCCTTTCTTGCTTCAAACATAGCCACAGTACAGGCTGCGCTACATACCAACAATAACTCCGAATCTAGCAATGCAGCTAATGGCGCATGAAATCGTGTAGGATGTACCTACAAAGAATTCACTGCCTGCAAACCTTTGGAATTTGATGGAACCGTAGGACCGATCGGATTGAAACGGTGGACCGAGAAGGTCGAATCGGTGTTTGCCATAAGTAAGTGTACTGAAGAGGACAAAGTGAAGTACGCTACGCATACCTTCACAGGTACTGCGTTAACATGGTGGAATACCTATCTAGAGCAAGTGGGACAAGATGATGCTTACGCACTACCGTGGTCAGCATTCAAACACTTGATGAACGAGAAGTACCGTCCCAGAACCGAGGTCAATAAGCTCAAGACAGAACTTAGAGGGTTACGAACCCAAGGATTTGATATTACCACTTATGAAAGACGATTCACGAAATTGTGCCTATTGTGTCCGAGAGCGTTCGAAGATGAGGAAGAGAAGATCGACGTGTTTGTGAAAGGATTACCGGAAAGAATCCAAGAAGATATAAGTTCACACGAGCCCGCCTCCATACAACAGGCATGTAGAATGGCTCACAAACTAGTGAACCAGATTGAGGAAAGAATTAAAGAACAGGCGGCTGAAGCGGCCAATGTGAAGCAAGTCAAAAGAAAGTGGGAGGAAAACGGTGATAAGAATCACCAATACAACAACAACAGCAATTACAACAATAATCGCAACAACTATCCCAACAATCGCAACATCAATCGCAACTACAACAAACGGCCCAACAACAACAACAACAACAACAACAGCAACTACAACAATCATCCCAACAACAATAACAACCGCAACAACAACAACAATCAGAAGCAGCTATGCCAAAGGTGTGAAAAGTATCACTCGGGGTTCTGCACCAAATTTTGCAACAAGTGTAAAAGAAATGGTCATAGCGCGGCGAAGTGTGAGGTCTACGGACCAGGGGTTAACAGAACAAAAGGAACAAATGGTGTCGGAATGAGTAATGGTGGAGCAAGTAGTGTCGAAGCAAGTTATGCCAATGTAGTTTGTTATAAATGTGGAAAACCGGGCCACATTATTAGAAATTGCCCGAACCAGGAGAACACAAATGGACAAGGCCGTGGAAGAGTTTTCAATATTAATGCGGCAGATGAAATGTCCCGTTCTTATTGATTAAAAACGTTCCATATTAATTGATTTCGTTGCGAGGTTTTGACCTCTATATGAAACGTTTTTCAAAGACTGCATTCATTTTTAAAACAAACCATAACCTTTATTTCATAAATAAAGGTTTAAAAAGCTTTACGTAGATTATCAAATAATGATAATCTAAAATATCCTGTTTACACACGACCATTACATAATGGTTTACAATACAAATATGTTACATCCAAATCAGTTTCTTGAATGCAGTTTTTACACAATATCATACAAACATGGACTCCAAATCTTGTCCTTATTTTAGTATGCAACAGCGGAAGCTCTTAATATTCACCTGAGAATAAACATGCTTTAAACGTCAACAAAAATGTTGGTGAGTTATAGGTTTAACCTATATATATCAAATCGTAACAATAGACCACAAGATTTCATATTTCAATACACATCCCATACATAGAGATAAAAATCATTCATATGGTGAACACCTGGTAACCGACATTAACAAGATGCATATATAAAAATATCCCCATCATTCCGGGACACCCTTCGGATATGATATAAATTTCGAAGTACTAAAGCATCCGGTACTTTGGATGGGGTTTGTTAGGCCCAATAGATCTATCTTTAGGATTCGCGTCAATTAGGGTGTCTGTTCCCTAATTCTTAGATTACCAGACTTAATAAAAAGGGGCATATTCGATTTCGATAATTCAACCATAGAATGTAGTTTCATGTACTTGTGTCTATTTTGTAAATCATTTATAAAACCTGCATGTATTCTCATCCCAAAAATATTAGATTTTAAAAGTGGGACTATAACTCACTTTCACAGATTTTTACTTCGTCGGGAAGTAAGACTTGGCCACTGGTTGATTCACGAACCTATAACAATATATACATATATATCAAAGTATGTTCAAAATATATTTACAACACTTTTAATATATTTTGATGTTTTAAGTTTATTAAGTCAGCTGTCCTCGTTAGTAACCTACAACTAGTTGTCCACAGTTAGATGTGCAGAAATAAATCGATAAATATTATCTTGAATCAATCCACGACCCAGTGTATACGTATCTCAGTATTGATCACAACTCAAACTATATATATTTTAGAATCAACCTCAACCCTGTATAGCTAACTCCAACATTCACATATAGAGTGTCTATGGTTGTTCCGAAATATATATAGATGTGTCGACATGATAGGTCGAAACATTGTATACGTGTCTATGGTATCTCAAGATTACATAATATACAATACAAGTTGATTAAGTTATGGTTGGAATAGATTTGTTACCAATTTTCACGTAGCTAAAATGAGAAAAATTATCCAATCTTGTTTTACCCATAACTTCTTCATTTTAAATCCGTTTTGAGTGAATCAAATTGCTATGCTTTCATATTGAACTCTATTTTATGAATCTAAACAGAAAAGTATAGGTTTATAGTCGGAAAAATAAGTTACAAGTCGTTTTTGTAAAGGTAGTCATTTCCTTCGAAAGAACGACGTCTAGATGACCATTTTAAAAAACATACTTCCACTTTGAGTTTAATCATAATTTTTGGATATAGTTTCATGTTCATAATAAAAATCATTTTCTCAGAATAACAACTTTAAAATCAAAGTTTATCATAGTTTTTAATTAACTAACCCAAAACAGCCCGCGGTGTTACTACGACGGCGTAAATCCGGTTTTACGGTGTTTTTCGTGTTTCCAGTGAGATGACCCGTCCCAATCCATAAGGACGAATACAATAACATATGATTACATCGCGAGGTATTTGACCTCTATATGATAAGTTTTACAAACATTGCATTCGTTTTTAAAAGACAAACTTTCGTTACATCGACAGTTGACAGGCATGTAAAGCATTTCATAATATATCCAAATATAATTGACTTAATAATAATCTTGATGAACTCAACGACTCGAATGCAACATCTTTTGAAATATGTCATGAATGACTCCAAGTAATATCTCTAATATGAGCAAATGCACAGCGGAAGATTTCTTTCGTACCTGAGAATAAACATGCTTTAAAGTGTCAACCAAAAGGTTGGTGAGTTCATTAGTTTATCATAAAGAATCATTTCATAATTTTAATAGACCACAAGATTTCATACTTCCATTTCTCATAATCATACGTCCCATGCATAGAGACAAAAATATCATTCTTTTGGATTGAACACCTGGTAACCGACATTCACAATATGCATATAAGAATATCCCCATCATTCCGGGATCCTACTTCGGACATGATATAAATTTCGAAGTACTAAAGCATCCGGTACTTTGGATGGGGCTTGTTGGGCCCGATAGATCTATCTTTAGAGTTCGCGTCAATTAGGGTGTCTGTTCCCTAATTCTTAGATTACCAGACTTAATAAAAAAGGGCATATTCAGTTTCGATCATTCAACCATAGAACGTAATTTCGATTACTTGTGTCTATTTCGTAAAACAGTTATAAAAGTTGCGCATGTATTCTCAGCCCAAAAATATAAAGGGTAAAAAGGTAAATGAAACTCACCATACTGTATTTTGTAGTAAAAATACATATAACATCATTGAACAAGTGTAAGGTTGGCCTTGGATTCACGAACCTATATTAATTATATATATTTATATGTTGGTCAATATGCGTCTAACAATTTAGATTAAGTCATAGTGTACCACCATCCTAATGCTCGAGTCTAATATGCAAAAGTTAACAAAAACTAGTTTGACTCAAAATGATTTCCAGAATTTATACATGATTAATATATAGTTCAAATATTGTCATTTTTTATTTTTAAATATTTTTAAAAGATTTATAAGAGTAAATAATAAATAAAATTTATACTAAAAGTTATATAATAAAATATACTTTTATATATCTTAGAATTTATAAAGTTCATTGAATATCATAAACTGTTATGTTAGGTTTTATTAAGGTATTTATATTATTTGTAATACATTTTTATTTGATAAAAAATAACATTGATAATAATAATAAGTAAAAGTTGTATTATTTTATATTAATAATTATTAATAATAATAACAATATTTATATTTACGAAAATGATATTATAAAAATATGATAATTCTTATTACTAATGAAATTCTATATTAACAATGATATTCCTATTAAAAATAATGATTTTTGTAAAGATGATATTTTTTATATTAAATATAATACTTTTAATAATAATAGTGATAAAAATAATGAAAGATGATAATTTTATTTAAATCAAAATCTTTAAATTTCATCATGATACTACTTCTTATATATAATGATAATATAATAATAATAATAATAATAATAATAATAATAATAATAATAATAATAATAATAATAATAATAATAATAGTAATAATAATAATAATAGTAATTATATAAAAGTTATAACGACGACGATAATAATATTCATTTTTAATAATAATACAAAATTCATTTGACGATAACTTCTAATCCATTCGTCAAAACCATTCGGTATCTAAAGGAAAAGTTCTTAATTTTTCACTAGCTTTCCAATGACATGCATATCTTATACCTTATCTCAACCCTAGTATAACAACCTTTAAGATTCAACATAACCTATCTAAGGGCAATATCAAATGTACAAGCATGCATAATCCTATTTTCTCGAGCACTAGTCAGGGATACACTATTAGTATGTAAAAATTTAATTAGGAGTACTCACGTATTAATATTGAGATTCAATATTGCAGGAAAGGTACGTAGACACAACGGAGATGATAAACACCAGGTTGAGCTCATGAGCTATACCCCTGATCCATACCCATAACCTTCATAGCTATAACCCATAATTTCCTTAGCCCTATCCTACTCATAAACTTGTCTTGAAATGACCCGCTCATGACCTCGTTGTAATATTTTATGTTTAATACTACTAATAATCTTAATATCATAAATAATAATAATAATAATTAATATTAATAATATTTATAAATATAATTTATATATTGAGAGAGTGATACGAGATTGATGTTGAATGAATGAATTATAAACTGAGTTCGTTCGGTACTTAAAGAGATTTGAGCTCACCAACCTAACTATTTCACAATTAGCCAATGAAACCTACCGACACTTTGTAAACCCTTTATAAACGTAATTTTGACACACATGTGTATTTATTTATTTTATTTAATATATAATATATTTAATCTTTAGAATTAATTAAATATTATATTATATTTACGCTCGTGGTAAAAATATAATTTTTACAAAAATGACACGGTCGTGGTCTCACGACTCATGTACCACTTTCGGTTTTTCGGGCGCACTTTCGTACGTTTAGAAAACTAGCCTTTTACGTTACACGACGTGTACCTTTTTCAAAAATTAGACTTACTCATCAATAAATTTCCTTTATAAAAATATAACTTATAAAATTGAGCGTTGTGGTCATTTACTTCTATAAATCAGTGGCTCATTGTTTATCAAAATATATTATTTTAAATCAAGACGTTTTATGAATCGTACCTTTATCAAAATAAAGACTTAAATAAATGAAAAATTAACCCACTCAAAGTGTAACTTAATCTTTTGAGTAATTTGGTTATTTACTTTTATAAACCATAATCTCGTTATTTATCAAAACAATTTTAATGATATTAGTTTAGATCAAAACGTTTGTTGACTAATTATAATATAATAATTCATCACCCCATAAAATATATATATATATATATATATATATATATATATATATATATATATATATATATATATATATATATATATATATATATATATATTTTTTTATTTAAAAAAAAACTATTATAAACTCGTATATATCGTATATAATGGAAATATTAACGTAATAATATTATATTTAGTTTTTCAAACTAATAATAGTTCAAAATTTATTTTAAAAACATAAAACACGTAACGTTTACACTCTAAACTTATAATTCCTTTATATGCTAACGTTTATTTTAGTTTCCTTAACCTTTCTAAATAAAATAACTTAGTATCTATCGAATCAAATAACAAGGGTTATGAAATTCAATCCTCCACCAACTTTCGTCTAATCCCCAATAATTAACACTTTTGTTCTTATATACAATCACTTTTCCAAATATTCCGAATACCGTTAAAAGTAAGGGTTTTCTAATTCAAAGTGGACCTCATAACAGAGACTCTTCATCCTAATTCAATGTATCTTATAAATCAATCATTTGATATTTTCATCTAAACATCGATAAACATAATAAACTTATTTTGAAACAAAATACGTTCTTGTAAAGTATTATATATCTAATACCTTGTTAACGCCTTCACTTATTAAGTATTTATTATATACACATATCCATATACACATAGATGTTCGTGAATCATTAGGCATGGTCAAATGGTAACTTGATTACATGAATATAGTTTCAAAGCTTTCGAGACTCAACAATACATATTTTGCTTATCGTGTCGGATATATATAAAGATTAAAGTTTAAATTTGTTCGGAAATTCCCGGGTCATCACAGTACCTACCCGTTAAAAGAAATTTCATCCCGAAATTTGATAGAGGTCTTCATGGCTAACAGTAAGAATGTTATTATGACGAATGTAAACTGATACATAGAGTTTTATCATCATCGAGTAATATAGATAACCCAATTTGCTTATGTGAAGAGTAAAAGTGAAGTTATCGCAAAAGAATTAAAATGAATAAATGTAGGTTTGACTTAACCGGTGTCATAGTCAAGATTGATTTCCGGAGTTTAAGGAATTTAGAAGAAATTTTCATAATAAGATTTGATTTTTCGGTAATTAAAGAGATTCAAATCTTCTTTGGCGAAACGCGATAATCTGCTTCGATTGCCTTGTCGAATATTTTCCTATAAATCCACCTTCTCCATTTCCTTACGACTCACACCTCTACTCTTTCTTCCTCAATTCACACCTTAAAGCATTCGTTAATATGCTTCATCCCATCCTGATCCTTGATATCCTCTTAACTTTCATATCTGTCATTCTTCTTTTTAATCTGCCACCGGAAGAATCTATTTACTTCTACTATATCCTAGGGTTTATAGTGTTTTTAGTTCTCTCGTGTCTTTACGTTGCTATATGCATCGATATATATGGTTTGAAATTTTCGGGTTGTTGTTGGGTTTTATCTCTTCCCTTATACTTCGATGTTCTTGTTTCTGTCTCCTATAATCATTGTCATCCATAGTTAATGTCCCTTTCTATTTGCTGCGGTTTATACCCCAAATTTCTATTTCGGAGGTTTGTCCCTTCGTGTCTTCTTCTTGTGATTAAATAGCTCTTGTAATGGTCCAGAATTCGTATCCATGGATTTCGGAATGAACATAGTAATTGTTCTAAGAAGGAACTGGTAATGGTAAAATATTGATTTGATAAATTACCAGAATACCCTGGAAAGAACCGAATCATCAAGAAATATTTTCTTGGTATGTTTGGAGATTAGATAGAATGTCAGAGTCGTGTAAATGACACATGATGACAGTATGTTCTGTGAATCATCACGTTCCATTAGGAACTTAACATGGATTACTGCAATATAATGACGTTGATCAAGTGTCATTATATTATACTAACCCATGCATCAGTTCCCAACACTACTTCAAAACATTCATATTTAAATTTTTCAGAATTTAGAAACGAACACAGTTTCTTTTATGTTGCAGGTATTACGGAGAGATAAATGATCTCAGATAAAAATCGTTGTGATAATATTTCCAGAAATATGGAGAATATGTACAATGAAAGATACGAAGATATCTTATAATATTTAAGGTGAGATGATGATGAAGAATATCTGTCTGTGAAGGTTTAGAATAAGAAGTAAGGTATTTACTAACGAGTTCAGCAGACACTGATTCATTTGGATCCCTTGAAAGCAGATTTAGTTTCTGTGATTTATCCACTGCTTCCTTCATACTTTGCTCAATTCGTTTTTCAGTATCAAATCCTTTCTTTTTCTGAGCTTTACCAACTCACTATCTTCTATCATCAAAATTTTGGCCGTTTAAACCATCTATCATTTTTATGTTTCCTCTGCATTTAATGCTATAATATCTGAATCACTGGTTATCAATCCGAGGTGGGTTTAGAGGAATCTTGTTTTAGATGATTAAACGCTGGTGGTAATATGGTGGAATATGAAAGATTCTCCAGTAACCATGACGATAGGGCAACGTATCTATCGGGGTTATAATAAGACTGGTCCAACTGAAAAGTCGAAGTTGACTTGCTGAAGCTGTGACAAAATTGGCTGCTTTGAAAAGGAATCGAAATGTTGTTTTTATTAATAAATGATAAAGGATTTGATGCGGGTACGTGTTAAACTACGACTTTAGTTTCGAGAGCTTTTCAGGTACAAGACTTCGGGCAATGTGCGGTTGGATCATCATCTCAATTGTTTATTATTTGAAGTGTCTTCTAGAATTTTGAAGGGTTTTAATTGCAGATTGTCATAGTCAATATCCAAATGATGAAATCGTCCTAAATCCCGAATGATTTTTCATATCCATCTTGTGTGTTACGATTAAAAGTGATGTTCTATCACAGTTTTGAAGTCAAAGTATAGCTTTGAAAAATGTAAAGATCTAAGAGTGATGATTTTGGTTGTATCTCGAGTTGAATTCTGAAATTCCCAAAATCAGAATATGTAATTAGATTCGAATGAGTATGGTTGTTTTGATTTCTATAGAAGAATGTATATTGGTTTAGTTGATGATTATTGAATCAGAATTGAAGAATGTAACATATTAATTGTGATTTTATATATCTCTCGGGTATTACCTACCCGTTAAAAAAAATTTCACAAATAATATTTTGAACAAGAATTCTCATTACAATCTTTATGAAAATATATGTGGGTATATTTTCTTCAGATGTAGTACAGATTCAATGAGTTAATATCATACTAAGCTCATTTGATTTTCGGATTGAATTAGAAATGAATTTTCTCTAAAACATTAGAGATTACATAATCTTTGCGGAGTATTTCACTAATGTAATCAATGCTTCAATATTTATATGTATTTCCTTAGTGAATCATGCTGATGCTCATAGAACTCTTGCTAACTTCGCAAGATACGAATATTGTTTTCCCGTAAATTTCGGGTATATCGAAGATGAAAGTGTATAATCAAACATGTTATTGAATGATACACTTGATTTATTATGAAATAAAATTCATTGAGTTGAAGCAGAGATTGTAGTTAACAATGATTAAATTGTTAACGAAAAATGTACATCATAGCAAATTAGTAATATGAATTAACCAGATAGTTAAGTTCCATACATAATAGCTTAGTACAGAAAGATTCATTATGGTTAAAAATATATATATATATATATATATATATATATAGAATATACATATAAATTCTTTGGAGAGACTGAGTTAATACTAATATACTCGTTATTAATTCGTAATGGTTTCCACAGTGATTCTTAAACTGGCGAGACTTGTGAGGTTGGAGATGCTGACGATTCTAACAATGTTGACAGCATTGACTGTGTTGGTGAGGCTATTGGTACTGCTGATGCTGTTGGTAAAACAAGTCTAGCTTGTACCTTACGCACTAGTCTTGTTAGGGTTTCGGTTCTTCACTCTATCATTTCTGTCCACTCATCTAGTTTTTGGTTAAGGCTGAGATAGATAATCTCCAAAACTTTAGAGATTACATAATCACCACAGAATGTTTCTCCGATGAAGTTATGAATCAATACTTCATCGTTTGTTGTTGTTGGTACTCCTTGGTATCTTTGGTGCGTGTGACGTTGATATCCGATATACAAATTGGGATATTGAGGTGTGTGATGCGGATGTGATTGTTGGTGGTGGTAATGATCCTGTTGTTGATGGTGGTGCTGTTGATGCCGGTGATGCTGCTGGAGCTTATGGTTTTGAGGCTTGCGATGTGGATGTTACTGGTGGTACCGGTTACGCTGCTGGTGCTGCTGATGATGCTTGTAACCTTCGCACCGTATTTTCCAAGGCCACCACCCGAGCACGAAGCTCGTTGACTTCTTCTATCACACCGGGATGGTCAGCAGTTCGGACGAGCGGATAGATATAATCTAGAATTTGGTGTAGTATATAATCGTGACGAGATACTCTGGAAATGAGAGAGAAAATTGTTTCTCGAATAGGTTCGCCGGTAAGTGCTTCAGGTTCATTGCCAAGAGGGCAATTTAGTGGATGGAAGGGATCACCTTCTTCTTGGCTCCAATAATTGAGGAGACTACGAACCCATCCCCATTTCATCCAGAATAGATGATGGCTGATTGGTTGATCCATTCCGGTCACACTGTTGTCAGAGCTCGAATGCAACTCCATATCGGAATAGTTGTCGTAATCTGAGGAATTCGAACTGGTTGTGGGATCCATCTCGGATGACCAAGGGAATGATTTTTTATTTTTTTTATATATGGAATAGATTATAGGAGTTAGATTTGGTATTCTTCAATACATAATTTACATATGTATATATATTACCAAAATCCCATAAATTACGAAAGAAACATTGAAAAATGTCAGTCAAAGTTCACAGTAACAGATATACCAGGATAAGATTTCGTCTATACACTATTATGCAATAAATGCAAGAAAACGCGTCTAGACTTAAGAATGATAAACAGGTAATTTCCTACTGATGATAAGTAGATGATTTTTGACACGGAATGATAAGCAAAACTTTTGATATGCAGACACGGTCGAAGTCCAGACTCACTAATGTATCCTAACGACTTATCAGTTAGACACACTAATGCAGACCTGGTTCGCTAAGACCACCGCTCTGATACCACATGAGACGACCCGTCCCAATCCATAAGGACGAATACAATAACATATGATTACATCGCGAGGTATTTGACCTCTATATGATAAGTTTTACAAACATTGCATTCGTTTTTAAAAGACAAACTTTCGTTACATCGACAGTTGACAGGCATGTAAAGCATTTCATAATATATCCAAATATAATTGACTTAATAATAATCTTGATGAACTCAACGACTCGAATGCAACATCTTTTGAAATATGTCATGAATGACTCCAAGTAATATCTCTAATATGAGCAAATGCACAGCGGAAGATTTCTTTCGTACCTGAGAATAAACATGCTTTAAAGTGTCAACCAAAAGGTTGGTGAGTTCATTAGTTTATCATAAAGAATCATTTCATAATTTTAATAGACCACAAGATTTCATACTTCCATTTCTCATAATCATACGTCCCATGCATAGAGACAAAAATATCATTCTTTTGGATTGAACACCTGGTAACCGACATTCACAATATGCATATAAGAATATCCCCATCATTCCGGGATCCTACTTCGGACATGATATAAATTTCGAAGTACTAAAGCATCCGGTACTTTGGATGGGGCTTGTTGGGCCCGATAGATCTATCTTTAGAGTTCGCGTCAATTAGGGTGTCTGTTCCCTAATTCTTAGATTACCAGACTTAATAAAAAAGGGGATATTCAGTTTCGATCATTCAACCATAGAACGTAATTTCGATTACTTGTGTCTATTTCGTAAAACAGTTATAAAAGTTACGCATGTATTCTCAGCCCAAAAATATAAAGGGTAAAAAGGTAAATGAAACTCACCATACTGTATTTTGTAGTAAAAATACATATAACATCATTGAACAAGTGTAAGGTTGGCCTTGGATTCACGAACCTATATTAATTATATATATTTATATGTTGGTCAATATGCGTCTAACAATTTAGATTAAGTCATAGTGTACCACCATCCTAATGCTCGAGTCTAATATGCAAAAGTCAACAAAAACTAGTTTGACTCAAAATGATTTCCAGAATTTATACATGATTAATATATAGTTCAAATATTGTCATTTTTTATTTTTAAATATTTTTAAATGATTTATAAGAGTAAATAATAAATAAAATTTATACTAAAAGTTATATAATAAAATATACTTTTATATATCTTAGAATTTATAAAGTTCATTGAATATCATAAACTGTTATGTTAGGTTTTATTAAGGTATTTATATTATTTGTAATACATTTTTATTTGATAAAAAATAACATTGATAATAATAATAAGTAAAAGTTGTATTATTTTATATTAATAATTATTAATAATAATAACAATATTTATATTTACGAAAATGATATTATAAAAATATGATAATTCTTATTACTAATGAAATTCTATATTAACAATGATATTCCTATTAAAAATAATGATTTTTGTAAAGATGATATTATTTATATTAAATATAATACTTTTAATAATAATAGTGATAAAAATAATGAAAGATGATAATTTTATTTAAATCAAAATCTTTAAATTTCATCATGATACTACTTCTTATATATAATGATAATATAATAATAATAATAATAATAATAATAATAATAATAATAATAATAGTAATTATATAAAAGTTATAACGACGACGATAATAATATTCATTTTTAATAATAATACAAAATTCATTTGACGATAACTTCTAATCCATTCGTCAAAACCATTCGGTATCTAAAGGAAAAGTTCTTAATTTTTCACTAGCTTTCCAATGACATGCATATCTTATACCTTATCTCATCCCTAGTATAACAACCTTTAAGATTCAACATAACCTATCTAAGGGCAATATCAAATGTACAAGCATGCATAATCCTATTTTCTCGAGCACTAGTCAGGGATACACTATTAGTATGTAAAAATTTAATTAGGAGTACTCACGTATCAATATTGAGATTCAATATTGCAGGAAAGGTACGTAGACACAACGGAGATGATAAACACCAGGTTGAGCTCATGAGCTATACCCCTGATCCATACCCATAACCTTCATAGCTATAACCCATTATTTCCTTAGCCCTATCCTACTCATAAACTTGTCTTGAAATGACCCGCTCATGACCTCGTTGTAATATTTTATGTTTAATACTACTAATAATCTTAATATCATAAATAATAATAATAATAATTAATATTAATAATATTTATAAATATAATTTATATATTGAGAGAGTGATACGAGATTGATGTTGAATGAATGAATTATAAACTGAGTTCGTTCGGTACTTAAAGAGATTTGAGCTCACCAACCTAACTATTTCACAATTAGCCAATGAAACCTACCGACACTTTGTAAACCCTTTATAAACGTAATTTTGACACACATGTGTATTTATTTATTTTATTTAATATATAATATATTTAATCTTTAGAATTAATTAAATATTATATTATATTTACGCTCGTGGTAAAAATATAATTTTTACAAAAATGACACGGTCGTGGTCTCACGACTCATGTACCACTTTCGGTTTTTCGGGCGCACTTTCGTACGTTTAGAAAACTAGCCTTTTACGTTACACGACGTGTACATTTTTTAAAAATTAGACTTACTCATCAATAAATTTCCTTTATAAAAATATAACTTATAAAATTGAGCGTTGTGGTCATTTACTTCTATAAATCAGTGACTCATTGTTTATCAAAATATATTATTTTAAATCAAGACGTTTAATGAATCGTACCTTTATCAAAATAAAGACTTAAATAAATGAAAAATTAACCCACTCAAAGTGTAACTTAATCTTTTGAGTAATTTGGTTATTTACTTTTATAAACCATAATCTCGTTATTTATCAAAACAATTTTAATGATATTAGTTTAGATCAAAACGTTTGTTGACTAATTATAATATAATAATTCATCACCCCATAAAATATATATATATATATATATATATATATATATATATATATATATATATATATATATATATATATATATATATATATATATATATATATATATATATATATATATATATATATATATTTTATTTAAAAAAAAACTATTATAAACTCGTATATATCGTATATAATGGAAATATTAACGTAATAATATTATATTTAGTTTTTCAAACTAATAATAGTTCAAAGTTTATTTTAAAAACATAAAACACGTAACGTTTACACTCTAAACTTATAATTCCTTTATATGCTAACGTTTATTTTAGTTTCCTTAACCTTTCTAAATAAAATAACTTAGTATCTATCGAATCAAATAACAAGGGTTATGAAATTCAATCCTCCACCAACTTTTGTCTAATCCCCAATAATTAACACTTTTGTTCTTATATACAATCACTTTTCCAAATATTCCGAATACCGTTAAAAGTAAGGGTTTTCTAATTCAAAGTGGACCTCATAACAGAGACTCTTCATCCTAATTCAATGTATCTTATAAATCAATCATTTGATATTTTCATCTAAACATCAATAAACATAATAAACTTATTTTGAAACAAAATACGTTCTTGTAAAGTATTATATATCTAATACCTTGTTAACGCCTTCACTTATTAAGTATTTATTATATACACATATCCATATACACATAGATGTTCGTGAATCATTAGGCATGGTCAAATGGTAACTTGATTACATGAATATAGTTTCAAAACTTTCGAGACTCAACAATACATATTTTGCTTATCGTATCGGATATATATAAAGATTAAAGTTTAAATTTGTTCGGAAATTCCCGGGTCATCACATCCAGGTTTTAAATCATTAAGTTAGCATATCATATAGATATAGAACATGTGTTTAGTTGATTTTAAAAGTCAAGTTAGAAGGATTAACTTTTATTTGCGAACAAGTTTAGAATTAACTAAACTATGTTCTAGTGATTACAAGTTTAAACCTTCGAATAAGATAGCTTTATATGTATGAATCGAATGATGTTATGAACATCATTACTACCTTAAGTTCCTTGGATAAACCTACTGGAAAAGAGAAAAATGGATCTAGCTTCAATGGATCCTTGGATGGCTCGAAGTTCTTGAAGCAGAATCATGACACGAAAACAAGTTCAAGTAAGATCATCACTTGAAATAAGATTGTTATAGTTATAGAAATTGAACCAAAGTTTGAATATGATTATTACCTTGTATTAGAATGATAACCTACTGTAAGAAACAAAGATTTCTTGAGGTTGGATGATCACCTTACAAGATTGGAAGTGAGCTAGCAAACTTGAACGTATTCTTGATTTTATGAAACTAGAACTTTTGGAATTTATGAAGAACACTTAGAACTTGAAGATAGAACTTGAGAGAGATCAATTAGATGAAGAAAATTGAAGAATGAAAGTGTTTGTAGGTGTTTTTGGTCGTTGGTGTATGGATTAGATATAAAGGATATGTAATTTTGTTTTCATGTAAATAAGTCATGAATGATTACTCATATTTTTGTAATTTTATGAGATATTTCATGCTAGTTGCCAAATGATGGTTCCCACATGTGTTAGGTGACTCACATGGGCTGCTAAGAGCTGATCATTGGAGTGTATATACCAATAGTACATACATCTAAAAGCTGTGTATTGTACGGGTACGAATACGGGTGCATACGAGTAGAATTGTTGATGAAACTGAACGAGGATGTAATTGTAAGCATTTTTGTTAAGTAGAAGTATTTTGATAAGTGTATTGAAGTCTTTCAAAAGTGTATAAATATATATTAAAACACTACATGTATATACATTTTAACTGAGTCGTTAAGTCATCGTTAGTCGTTACATGTAAGTGTTGTTTTGAAACCTTTAGGTTAACGATATTGTTAAATGTTGTTAACTCAATGTTTATAATATCAAATGAGATTTTAAATTATTATATTATCATGATATTATAATGTATGAATATCTCTTAATATGATATATATATACATTAAATGTCTTTACAACGATAATCGTTACATATATGTCTCGTTTAAAAATCATTAAGTTAGTAGTCTTGTTTTTACATATGTAGTTCATTGTTAATATACTTAATGATATATTTACTTATCATAGTATCATGTTAACTATATATATATATCCATATATATGTCATCATATAGTTTTTGCAAGTTTTAACGTTCGTGAATCACCGGTCAACTTGGGTGGTCAATTGTCTATATGAAACATATTTCAATTAATAAAGTCTTAACAAGTTTGATTGCTTAACATGTTGGAAACATTTAATCATGTAAATATCAATCTCAATTAATATATATAAACATGGAAAAGTTCGGGTCACTACAGTACCTACCCGTTAAATAAATTTCGTCCCGAAATTTTAAGCTGTTGTAGGTGTTGACGAATCTTCTGGAAATAGATGCGGGTATTTCTTCTTCATCTGATCTTCACGCTCCCAGGTGAACTCGGGTCCTCTACGAGCATTCCATCAAACCTTAACAATTGGTATCTTGTTTTGCTTAAGTCTTTTAACCTCACGATCCATTATTTCGACGGGTTCTTCGATGAATTGAAGTTTTTCGTTGATTTGGATTTCATCTAACGGAATAGTGAGATCTTCTTTAGCAAAACATTTCTTCAAATTCGAGACGTGGAAAGTGTTATGTACAGCCGCGAGTTGTTGAGGTAACTCTAGTCGGTAAGCTACTGGTCCGACACGATCAATAATCTTGAATGGTCCAATATACCTTGGATTTAATTTCCCTCGTTTACCAAACCGAACAACGCCTTTCCAAGGTGCAACTTTAAGCATGACCATCTCTCCAATTTCAAATTCTATATCTTTTCTTTTAATGTCAGCGTAGCTCTTTTGTCGACTTTGGGCGGTTTTCAACCGTTGTTGAATTTGGATGATCTTCTCGGTAGTTTCTTGTATAATCTCCGGACCCGTAATCTGTCTATCCCCCACTTTACTCCAACAAATCGGAGACCTGCACTTTCTACCATAAAGTGCTTCAAACGGCGCCATCTCAATGCTTGAATGGTAGCTGTTGTTGTAGGAAAATTCTGCTAACGGTAGATGTCGATCCCAACTATTTCCGAAATCAATAACACATGCTCGTAGCATGTCTTCAAGCGTTTGTATCGTCCTTTCGCTCTGCCCATCAGTTTGTGGATGATAGGCAGTACTCATGTCTAGACGAGTTCCTAATGCTTGCTGTAATGTCTGCCAGAATCTTGAAATAAATCTGCCATCCCTATCAGAGATAATAGAGATTGGTATTCCATGTCTGGAGACGACTTCCTTCAAATACAGTCGTGCTAACTTCTCCATCTTGTCATCTTCTCTTATTGGCAGGAAGTGTGCTGATTTGGTGAGACGATCAACTATTACCCAAATAGTATCAAAACCACTTGCAGTCCTTGGCAATTTAGTGATGAAATCCATGGTAATGTTTTCCCATTTCCATTCCGGGATTTCGGGTTGTTGAAGTAGACCTGATGGTTTCTGATGCTCAGATTTGACCTTAGAACACGTCAAATATTCTCCTACGTATTTAGCAACATCGGCTTTCATACCCGGCCACCAAAACTGTTTCTTAAGATCCTTGTACATCTTCCCCGTTCCAGGATGTATTGAGTATCTGGTTTTATGAACTTCTCTAAGTACCATTTCTCTCATATCTCCAAATTTTGGTACCCAAATCCTTTCAGCCCTATACCGGGTTCCGTCTTCCCGAATATTAAGATGATTCTCCGATCCTTTGGGTATTTCATCCTTTAAATTTCCCTCTTTTAAAACTCCTTGTTGCGCCTCCTTTATTTGAGTAGTAATGTTATTATGAATCATTATATTCATAGATTTTACTCGAATGGGTTCTCTGTCCTTCCTGCTCAAGGCATCGGCTACCACATTTGCCTTCCCCGGGTGGTAACGAATCTCAAAGTCGTAATCATTCAATAATTCAATCCACCTACGCTGCCTCATATTCAGTTGTTTCTGATTAAATATGTGTTGAAGACTTTTGTGGTCGGTATATATAATACTTTTGACCCCATATAAGTAGTGCCTCCAAGTCTTTAATGCAAAAACAACCGCGCCTAATTCCAAATCATGCGTCGTATAATTTTGTTCGTGAATCTTCAATTGTCTAGACGCATAAGCAATCACCTTCGTTCGTTGCATTAATACATAACCGAGACCTTGCTTTGATGCGTCACAATAAATCACAAAATCATCATTCCCTTCAGGCAATGACAATATAGGTGCCGTAGTTAGCTTTTTCTTCAATAACTGAAACGCTTTCTCTTGTTCATCATTCCATTCAAATTTCTTCCCTTTATGCGTTAATGCAGTCAAGGGTTTTGCTATTCTGGAAAACTCTTGGATGAACCTTCTGCAGTAACCAGCTAGTCCTAAAAACTCTTGGATGAACCTTCTGCAGTAACCAGCTAGTCCTAAAAACTGGCGTATGTGTTTCGGAGTTTTCGGGGTTTCCCACTTTTCAACAGTTTCTATCTTTGCCGGATCCACCTTAATACCTTCTTTGTTCACTATGTGACCGAGAAATTGAACTTCTTCCAACCAAAATGCACACTTTGAAAACTTAGCGTACAATTCTTCCTTCCTCAATACTTCTAACACCTTTCTCAAATGTTCACCGTGTTCTTGGTCATTCTTTGAGTAAATAAGTATGTCATCAATGAAAACAATGACAAAATTATCAAGGTATGGTCCACACACTCGGTTCATAAGGTCCATGAACACAGCTGGTGCATTAGTTAAACCAAACGGCATGACCATAAACTCGTAATGACCGTAACGTGTTCTGAAAGCAGTCTTTGGAATATCATCTTCTTTCACCCGCATTTGATGATACCCGGAACGTAAGTCAATCTTTGAATAAACAGACGAGCCTTGTAGTTGATCAAATAAGTCATCGATTCTCGGTAGTGGGTAGCGGTTCTTGATGGTAAGTTTGTTCAACTCTCGGTAGTCGATACACAATCTGAATGTACCATCTTTCTTCTTGACAAACAAAACAGGAGCTCCCCACGGTGATGTGCTTGGTCGAATGAAACCACGCTCTAAAAGTTCTTGTAATTGGCTTTGTAGTTCTTTCATCTCGCTGGGTGCGAGTCTGTAAGGAGCACGAGCTATTGGTGCAGCTCCTGGTACAAGATCTATTTGAAATTCAACGGATCGATGTGGGGGTAATCCCGGTAATTCTTTCGGAAATACATCAGGAAATTCTTTTGCGACGGGAACATCATTGATGCTCTTTTCTTCAGTTTGTACTTTCTCGACGTGTGCTAGAATAGCATAGCAACCTTTTCTTATTAGTTTTTGTGCCTTCAAATTACTAATAAGATGTAGCTTCGTGTTGCCCTTTTCTCCGTACACCATTAAGGGTTTTCCTTTTTCTCGTATAATGCGAATTGCATTTTTGTAACAAACGATCTCTGCTTTCACTTCTTTCAACCAGTCCATACCGATTATCACATCAAAACTCCCTAACTCTACTGGTATCAAATCAATCTTAAATGTTTCGCTAACCAGTTTAATTTCTCGATTCCGACATATATTATCTGCTGAAATTAATTTACCATTTGCTAATTCGAGTAAAAATTTACTATCCAAAGGCGTCAATGGATAACTTAATTTAGCACAAAAATCTCTACTCATATAGCTTCTATCCGCACCCGAATCAAATAAAACGTAAGCAGATTTATTGTCAATAAGAAACGTACCCGTAACAAGCTCCGGGTCTTCCTGTGCCTCTGCCGCATTAATATTGAAAACTCTTCCGCGGCCTTGTCCATTCGTGTTCTCCTGGTTCTGGCAATTTCTAATAATGTGGCCCGGTTTTCCACATTTATAACAAACTACATTGGCATAACTTGCTCCGACACTACTTGCTCCACCATTACTCGTTCCGACACCATTTGTTCCTTCCGTTCTATTAACCCCTGGTCCGTAGACCTCACACTTCGCCGCGCTATGACCATTTCTTTTACACTTGTTGCAAAATTTGGTGCAGAACCCCGAGTGATACTTTTCACACCTTTGGCATAGCTGCTTCTGATTGTTGTTGTTGTTGCGGTTATTATTGTTATTGGGATGATTGTTGTAGTTGCTGTTGTTATTGTTGTTGTTGTTGTTGTTGGGCCGTTTGTTGTAGTTGCGATTGATGTTGCGATTGTTGGGATAATTGTTGCGATTATTGTTGTAATTGCTGTTGTTGTTGTATTGGTGATTCTTATCACCGTTTTCCTCCCACTTTCTTTTGACTTGCTTCACATTGGCCTCTTCAGCAGTCTGTTCTTTAATTCTTTCTTCAATCTGGTTCACTAGTTTGTGAGCCATTCTACATGCCTGTTGTATGGAGGCGGGCTCGTGTGAACTTATATCTTCTTGGATTCTTTCCGGTAATCCTTTCACAAACGCGTCGATCTTCTCTTCCTCATCTTCGAATGCTCCCGGACACAATAGGCACAATTCTGTGAATCGTCTTTCGTACGTGGTAATATCAAATCCTTGGGTTCGTAACCCTCTAAGTTCTGTCTTGAGCTTATTGACCTCGGTTCTGGGACGGTACTTCTCGTTCATCAAGTGCTTGAATGCTGACCACGGTAGTGCGTACGCATCGTCTTGTCCCACTTGCTCTAGATAGGTATTCCACCATGTTAACGCAGAACCTGTGAAGGTATGCGTAGCGTACTTCACTTTGTCCTCTTTAGTACACTTACTTATGGCAAACACCGATTCGACCTTCTCGGTCCACCGTTTCAATCCGATCGGTCCTTCTGTTCCATCAAATTCCAAAGGTTTGCAGGCAGTGAATTCTTTGTCGGTGCATCCTACACGATTTCCTGTACTGCTTGATCCAAGGTTATTGTTGGTATGTAGCGCAGCCTGTACTGCGGCTATGTTTGAAGCTAGAAAAGTACGAAATTCCTCTTCATTCATATTCATGGTGTGTCGAGTAGTCGGTGCCATTTCCTTCAAAATAGTCAAATGGAACAAGTTAATCATACAGAATATTAAGAGTAGTTAATAGTATTTCGTAGCATAATATGAACTCATTTATAAAAGCTTTTTCTTCATATTAGCGTTTTATAAGTTTAAATTCGGGTAGTACCTACCCGTTAAGTTCATACTTAGTAGCTAATATACAATTCAACTACTACAATTCTATATGAAAAACTGATTATAATAATATTTCGCGTTCAAACTTTTACACAATATTTTACAAACTTACAATACCGCTTATTTTACATATAGCATGAAATATAGCACACAATAAATTTGATACAAGATGGTTGTGAAGATAATTCTAGCTAGTACACAAGTCGTTCAGCAAAGGCAATAAAGACACGTAATTCATACGTCCAGAAACAAGTCATGCATTCTGGTTTTACTAGGATTACTTCCCATCCTTGGTCTTGTGGAACATAACCTTTATGGCCGTTGATAAGACAGCGTGTTGTAACGTCGTCAAAGGGACGAGGGTTACGTAATGTCCAACAGTCTCGTAATAATCTAAAAACCTCATTTCTTATCCCAATTACCGACTCCGTCACTTGTGGAAACGTTTTGTTTAATAGTTGTAGCCCGATGTTCTTGTTATCACTTTGGTGAGAAGCGAACATTACTAATCCGTAAGCATAACATGCTTCTTTATGTTGCATGTTAGCCGCTTTTTCTAAATCACGAAGTCCAATATTCGGATATATTGAGTCAAAATAATTTCTTAACCCGTTGCGTAAAATAGCATTTGGGTTCCCCGCAATATATGCGTCAAAGTAAACACATCGTAACTTATGGGTTTCCCAATGTGATATCCCCCATCTTTCAAATGAAAGTCTCTTATAAACCAAGAAATTCTTGGAACGTTCTTCGAATGTCTTACAAACTGATCTCGCCTTAAATAGTTGTGCCGAAGAATTCTGACCGACTTTAGACAAGATTTCATCAATCATGTCTCCGGGTAGGTCTCTTAAAATATTGGGTTGTCTATCCATTTTGTGTTTTTATACTGTAAAATAGACAAGAGTTAGATTCATAAAAAAAATACTTATTAATACAAGCAATTTTTACATATATCATAAAGCATAAGCACACTATATTACATATATTACACCACACGAATACAACTATCTTATTCCGACTCGCTTGTTTCTTCTTCTTCGGTTTTGGTTCGTTTTGCCAAGTTTCTAGAGATATATGATGTTCCCCTAATACGAGCCGTCGTTATCCACATTGGTTTAGAAAAACCTGGTGGTTTAGAGGTTCCCGGGTCATTGTTACAACTTAAGGACTTCGGGGGTTGACGATACATATAAAGTTCATCGGGGTTGGAATTAGATTTCTCTATTTTTATGCCCTTTCCCTTATTATTTTCTTTTGCCTTTTTAAATTCAGTTGGGGTAATTTCTATAACATCATCGGAATTCTCGTCGGAATCCGATTCATCGGAGAATTGGTAATCCTCCCAATATTTTGCTTCCTTGGCGGAAACACCATTGACCATAATTAACCTTGGTCGGTTGGTTGAGGATTTTCTTTTACTTAACCGTTTTATTATTTCCCCCACCGATTCTATTTCTTCATCCGGTTCCGATTCTTCTTCCGGTTCCGATTCTTCTTCCGGTTCTGACTCTTCTTCCGTTTCCTCTTCGGGAACTTGTGAATCAGTCCACGAATCATTCCAATTTATATTTGACTCTTCATTATTATTAGGTGAGTCAATGGGACTTGTTCTAGAGGTAGACATCTATCACATAATATCAAACGCGTTAAGAGATTAATATATCACATAATATTCACATGTAAAAAATATATAGTTTCCAACAAAATTTGTTAAGCAATCATTTTTCAAGTAAACACGGTCGAAGTCCAGACTCACTAATGTATCCTAACAAACTCGATAAGACACACTAATGCAAAATTCTAGTTCTCTAAGACCAACGCTCGGATACCAACTGAAATGTCCCGTTCTTATTGATTAAAAACGTTCCATATTAATTGATTTCGTTGCGAGGTTTTGACCTCTATATGAGACGTTTTTCAAAGACTGCATTCATTTTTAAAACAAACCATAACCTTTATTTCATAAATAAAGGTTTAAAAAGCTTTACGTAGATTATCAAATAATGATAATCTAAAATATCCTGTTTACACACGACCATTACATAATGGTTTACAATACAAATATGTTACATCGAAATCAGTTTCTTGAATGCAGTTTTTACACAATATCATACAAACATGGACTCCAAATCTTGTCCTTATTTTAGTATGCAACAGCGGAAGCTCTTAATATTCACCTGAGAATAAACATGCTTTAAACGTCAACAAAAATGTTGGTGAGTTATAGGTTTAACCTATATATATCAAATCGTAACAATAGACCACAAGATTTCATATTTCAATACACATCCCATACATAGAGATAAAAATCATTCATATGGTGAACACCTGGTAACCGACATTAACAAGATGCATATATAAAAATATCCCCATCATTCCGGGACACCCTTCGGATATGATATAAATTTCGAAGTACTAAAGCATCCGGTACTTTGGATGGGGTTTGTTAGGCCAAATAGATCTATCTTTAGGATTCGCGTCAATTAGGGTGTCTGTTCCCTAATTCTTAGATTACCAGACTTAATAAAAAGGGGCATATTCGATTTCGATAATTCAACCATAGAATGTAGTTTCATGTACTTGTGTCTATTTTGTAAATCATTTATAAAACCTGCCTGTATTCTCATCCCAAAAATATTAGATTTTAAAAGTGGGACTATAACTCACTTTCACAGATTTTTACTTCGTCGGGAAGTAAGACTTGGCCACTGGTTGATTCACGAACCTATAACAATATATACATATATATCAAAGTATGTTCAAAATATATTTACAACACTTTTAATATATTTTGATGTTTTAAGTTTATTAAGTCAGCTGTCCTCGTTAGTAACCTACAACTAGTTGTCCACAGTTAGATGTGCAGAAATAAATCGATAAATATTATCTTGAATCAATCCACGACCCAGTGTATACGTATCTCAGTATTGATCACAACTCAAACTATATATATTTTAGAATCAACCTCAACCCTGTATAGCTAACTCCAACATTCACATATAGAGTGTCTATGGTTGTTCCGAAATATATATAGATGTGTCGACATGATAGGTCGAAACATTGTATACGTGTCTATGGTATCTCAAGATTACATAATATACAATACAAGTTGATTAAGTTATGGTTGGAATAGATTTGTTACCAATTTTCACGTAGCTAAAATGAGAAAAATTATCCAATCTTGTTTTACCCATAACTTCTTCATTTTAAATCCGTTTTGAGTGAATCAAATTGCTATGGTTTCATATTGAACTCTATTTTATGAATCTAAACAGAAAAGTATAGGTTTATAGTCGGAATAATAAGTTACAAGTCATTTTTGTAAAGGTAGTCATTTCAGTCGAAAGAACGACGTCTAGATGACCATTTTAAAAAAACATACTTCCACTTTGAGTTTAATCATAATTTTTGGATATAGTTTCATGTTCATAATAAAAATCATTTTCTCAGAATAACAACTTTAAAATCAAAGTTTATCATAGTTTTTAATTAACTAACCCAAAACAGCCCGCGGTGTTACTACGACGGCGTAAATCCGGTTTTACGGTGTTTTTCGTGTTTCCAGGTTTTAAATCATTAAGTTAGCATATCATATAGATATAGAACATGTGTTTAGTTGATTTTAAAAGTCAAGTTAGAAGGATTAACTTTTATTTGCGAACAAGTTTAGAATTAACTAAACTATGTTCTAGTGATTACAAGTTTAAACCTTCGAATAAGATAGCTTTATATGTATGAATCGAATGATGTTATGAACATCATTACTACCTTAAGTTCCTTGGATAAACCTACTGGAAAAGAGAAAAATGGATCTAGCTTCAATGGATCCTTGGATGGCTCGAAGTTCTTGAAGCAGAATCATGACACGAAAACAAGTTCAAGTAAGATCATCACTTGAAATAAGATTGTTATAGTTATAGAAATTGAACCAAAGTTTGAATATGATTATTACCTTGTATTAGAATGATAACCTACTGTAAGAAACAAAGATTTCTTGAGGTTGGATGATCACCTTACAAGATTGGAAGTGAGCTAGCAAACTTGAACGTATTCTTGATTTTATGAAACTAGAACTTTTGGAATTTATGAAGAACACTTAGAACTTGAAGATAGAACTTGAGAGAGATCAATTAGATGAAGAAAATTGAAGAATGAAAGTGTTTGTAGGTGTTTTTGGTCGTTGGTGTATGGATTAGATATAAAGGATATGTAATTTTGTTTTCATGTAAATAAGTCATGAATGATTACTCATATTTTTGTAATTTTATGAGATATTTCATGCTAGTTGCCAAATGATGGTTCCCACATGTGTTAGGTGACTCACATGGGCTGCTAAGAGCTGATCATTGGAGTGTATATACCAATAGTACATACATCTAAAAGCTGTGTATTGTACGGGTACGAATACGGGTGCATACGAGTAGAATTGTTGATGAAACTGAACGAGGATGTAATTGTAAGCATTTTTGTTAAGTAGAAGTATTTTGATAAGTGTATTGAAGTCTTTCAAAAGTGTATAAATATATATTAAAACACTACATGTATATACATTTTAACTGAGTCGTTAAGTCATCGTTAGTCGTTACATGTAAGTGTTGTTTTGAAACCTTTAGGTTAACGATATTGTTAAATGTTGTTAACCCAATGTTTATAATATCAAATGAGATTTTAAATTATTATATTATCATGATATTATAATGTATGAATATCTCTTAATATGATATATATATACATTAAATGTCTTTACAACGATAATCGTTACATATATGTCTCGTTTAAAAATCATTAAGTTAGTAGTCTTGTTTTTACATATGTAGTTCATTGTTAATATACTTAATGATATATTTACTTATCATAGTATCATGTTAACTATATATATATCCATATATATGTCATCATATAGTTTTTGCAAGTTTTAACGTTCGTGAATCACCGGTCAACTTGGGTGGTCAATTGTCTATATGAAACATATTTCAATTAATCAAGTCTTAACAAGTTTGATTGCTTAACATGTTGGAAACATTTAATCATGTAAATATCAATCTCAATTAATATATATAAACATGGAAAAGTTCGGGTCACTACAGCAGAGGCACAGGAAGACCCGGAGCTTGTTACGGGTACGTTTCTTATTGACAATAAATCTGCTTATGTTTTATTTGATTCGGGTGCGGATAGAAGCTATATGAGTAGAGATTTTTGTGCTAAATTAAGTTGTCCATTAACGCCGTTGGATAGTAAATTTTTACTCGAATTAGCAAACGGTAAATTAATTTTAGAAGATTATATATGCCGGAATCGAGAAATTAAACTGGGTAGCGAAATATTTAAGATTGATTTGATACCCGTAGAGTTAGGGAGTTTTGATGTAATAGTTGGCATGGACTGGCTGAAGAAGGTGAAAGCAGAGATCGTATGTTATAAAAATGCAATTTGCATTGTACGAGAAGAAGGAGAACCCTTAATGGTGTACGGATAAAAGGGCAACATGAAGCTATATCTTATTAGTAATTTGAAGGCACAAAAACTACTAAGAAAAGGTTGCTATGCTGTTCTAGCACACGTCGAGAAAGTACAAACTGAAGAAAAGAGCATCAATGATGTTCCCGTCGCAAAAGAATTTCCCGATGTATTTTCAAAAGAATTACCGGGACTACCTGCACATCGATCTGTTGAATTTCAAATAGATCTTGTACCAGGAGCTGCACCAATAGCTCATGCTCCTTATAGACTCGCACCCAGCGAGATGAAAGAACTGTAAAGCCAACTGCAAGAACTATTAGAACGTGGTTTCATTCGACCAAGCACATCACCATGGGGAGCTCCTGTTTTGTTTGTCAAGAAGAAGGATGGTACATTTAGGTTGTGTATTGACTACAGAGAGTTGAACAAACTTACCATCAAAAACCGTTATCCACTGCCGAGAATTGACGACTTATTTAATCAACTACAAGGCTCGTCAGTTTATTCGAAGATCGATTTACGTTCTGGATATCATCAAATGCGAGTAAAGGAGGATGATATTCCAAAAACTGCTTTTAGGACGCGTTATGGTCATTACGAGTTTATGGTTATGCCGTTTGGATTGACTAACGCACCAGCTGTGTTCATGAACCTTATGAACCGGGTGTGTGGGCAATATCTTGACATGTTTGTCATTGTTTTCATCGATGACATACTTATTTACTCAAAGAATGATCAAGAGCACGAAGAACTTTTGAGAAAAGTGCTAGAAGTATTGAGGAAAGAAAAACTGTACGCAAAGTTTTCAAAGTGTGCATTTTGGTTGGAAGAAGTTCAATTCCTCGGTCACATTGTGAACAAAGAAGGTATCCAGGTGGACCCGGCAAAGATCGAAACCGTTGAAAAGTGGGAAACCCCAAAAACTCCGAAGCATATACGTCAATTTTTAGGATTGGCTGGTTACTACAGAAGATTCATCCAAGATTTCTCCAAAATAGCAAAACACTTGACTGCATTAACGCATAAAGGGAAGAAATTTAAATGGAAGAATGAACAAGAGAAGGCGTTTCAATTATTGAAGAAAAAGCTAACTACGGCACCTATATTGTCATTGCCTAAAGGGAATGATGATTTTGTGATTTATTGTGACGCATCAAAGCAAGGTCTCGGTTGTGTATTAATGCAACGGACGAAGGTGATTGCTTATGCGTCTAGACAATTGAAGATTTACGAGCAAAATTATACGACGCATGATTTGGAATTAGGCGCGGTTATTTTTGCATTAAATACTTGGAGGCACTACTTATATGGGGTCAAAAGTATTATATATACCGACCACAAAAGTCTTCAACACATATTTAATCAGAAACAACTGAATATGAGGCAGCGTAGGTGGATTGAATTGTTGAATGATTACGACTTTGAGATTCGTTACCACCCGGGAAAGGCAAATGTGGTAGCCGACGCCTTGAGCAGAAAGGACGGAGAACCCATTCGAGTAAAATCTATGAATATAACGATTCACACTAACCTTACTACTCAAATAAAGGAGGCGCAACAAGGAGTTTTAAAAGAGGGAAATTTAAAGGATAAAATACCCAAAGGATTGGAGAAGCATCTTAATATTCGGGAAGACGGAACCCGGTATAGGGCTGAAAGAATTTGGGTACCAAAATTTGGAGATATGAGAGAAATGGTACTTAGAGAAGCTCATAAAACCAGATACTCAATACATCTGGAAACGGGGAAGATGTACAAGGATCTTAAGAAACATTTTTGGTGGCCAGGTATGAAAGCCGATATTGCTAAATATGTAGGAGAATGTTTGACGTGTTCTAAGGTCAAAGCTGAACATCAGAAACCATCAGGTCTACTACAACAACCTGAAATCTCGGAATGAAAATGGGAAAACATTACCATGGATTTCATTACTAAATTGCCAAGGACTGCAAGTGGTTATGATACTATTTGGGTAATAGTTGATCGTCTCACCAAGTCAGCACACTTTCTGCCAATAAGAGAAGATGACAAGATGGAGAAGTTAGCACGACTGTATTTGAAGGAAGTCGTCTCCAGACATGGAATACCAATCTCTATTATCTCTGATAGGGATGGCAGATTTATTTCAAGATTCTGGCTGACATTACAGCAAGCATTAGGAACTCGTCTAGACATGAGTACTGCCTATCATCCACAAACTGATGGGCAGAGCGAAAGGATGATACAAATGCTTGAAGACATGCTATGAGCATGTGTTATTGATTTCGGAAACAGTTGGGATCGATGTCTACCGTTAGCAGAATTTTCCTACAACAACATCTATCATTCAAGCATTGAGATGGCGCTGTTTGAAGCACTTTATACTAGAAAGTGCAGGTCTCTGATTTGTTGGAGAAGTGGGGGATAGACAGATTACGGGTCCGAAGATAATACAAGAAACTACCGAGAAGATCATCCAAATTCAACAACGGTTGAAAACCGCCCAAAGTCGACAAAAGTGCTACGCCGACATTAAAAGAAAAGACATAGAATTTGAAATTGGAGAAATGGTCATGCTTAAGATTGCACCTTGGAAAGGTGTTGTTCGATTTGGTAAACGGTGGAAATTAAATCCAAGGTATATTGGACCATTCAAGATTATTGATCGTGTCGGACCAGTAGCTTACCGACTTGAGTTACCTCAACAACTTGCGAATGTACATAACACTTTCCACGTCTCGAATTTGAAGAAATGTTTTGCTAAAGAAGATCTCACTATTCCATTGGACGAAATCTAAATTAATGAAAAACTTCAATTCATTGAAGAACCCGTCGAAATAATGGATCGTGAGGTTAAGAGACTTAAACAAAACAAGATACCGATTGTTAAGGTTCGATGGAATGCTCGTAGAGGACCCGAGTTCACCTGGGAGCGTGAAGATCAGATGAAGAAGAAATACCCGCATCTATTTCCAGAAGATTCATCAACACTTTCAACAGCTTAAAATTTCAGGACGAAATTTATTTAACGGGTAGGTACTGTAGTGACCCGAACTTTTCCATGTTTTTATATATTAAATGAAATTGATATTTACATGATTAAATGTTTCCAACATGTTAAGCAATCAAACTTGTTAAGACTTGATTAATTGAAATAGGTTTCATATAGACAATTGACCACCCAAGTTGACCGGCGATTCACGAACGTTAAAACTTGTAAAAACTATATGATGACATACATATGGATATATATATATATATATATATCCATATATATATATATATATATAGTTAACATGATATTATGATAAGTAAACATATCATTAAGTATATTAACAATGAACTACATATGTAAAAACAAGACTACTAACTTAATGATTTTGAAACGAGACATATATGTAACGATTATCGTTGTAACGACATTTAATGTATATATATCATATTAAGATATATTAATACATCATGATATCATGATAATGTAATAATTTAACATCTCATTTGATTTAATAAACAATGGGTTAACAACATTTAACAAGATCGTTAACCTAAAGGTTTCAAAACAACACTTACCTGTAACGACTAACGATGACTTAACGACTCAGTTAAAATGTCTATACATGTAGTGTTTTAATATGTATTCATACACTTTTGAAAGACTTCAAGACACTTATCAAAATACTTTCACTTAACAAAAATGCTTACAATTACATCCTCGTTCAGTTTCATCAGCAAATCTACTCGTATGCACCCGTATTCGTACTCGTACAATACACAGATTTTAGATGTATGTACTATTGGTATATACACTCCAATGATCAGATCTTAGCAGCCCATATGAGTCACCTAACACATGTGGGAACCATCATTTGACAACTAGCATGAAATATCTCATAAAATTACAAAAATATGAGTAATCATTCATGACTTATTTACATGAAAACAAAATTACATATCCTTTATATCTAATCCATACACCAACGACCAAAAACACCTACAAACACTTTTATTCTTCAATTTTCTTCATCTAATTGATCTCTCTCAAATTCTATCTTCAAGTTCTAAGTGTTCTTCATAAATTCCAAAAGTTCTAGTTTCATAAAATCAAGAATACTTCCAAGATTGCAAGTTTACTTCCTAGTTTTCTAAATCCATTCCTAGTAATCATCCAAGATCAAGAAACATTTGTTACTTACAGTAGGTTATCTTTCTAATTCAAGGTAATAATCATATTCAAACTTTAATTCAATTTCTATAACTATAACAATCTTATTTCGAGTGGAAATCTTACTTGAAATTGTTTTCGTGTCATGATTCTGCTTCAAGAACTTTCGAGCCATCCAAGGATCCGTTGAAGCTAGATCCATTTTTCTCTTTTCCAGTAGGTTTATCCAAGGAACTTAAGGTAGTAATGATGTTCATAACATCATTCGATTCATACATAAAAAGCTATCATATTCGAAGTGGTAAACTAGTAATCACTAGAACATAGTTTAGTTAATTCTAAACTTGTTTGCAAATAAAGTTAATCCTTCTAACTACACTTTTAAAATCAACTATACACATGATCTATATCTATATAATATGCTAACTTAATGATTTAAAACCTGGAAACACGATAAACACCATAAAACCGGATTTACGCCGTCGTAGTTACAACCGGGGGCTGTTTTGGTTTGGATAATTAAAACTATGAAAAACTTTGATTTAAAAGCTATACTTCTGGGAAAATGATTTTTCTTATGAACATGAAACCATATCCAAAAATCATGGTTAAACTCAAAGTGAAAGTGTGTTTTTCAAAACAGTCATCAAGATGTCGTTCTTTCAACAGAAATGACTACCTCTTTCAAAAACGACTTGTAACTTGTATTTTTGACTATAAACCTATACCTTTTCTGTTTAGTTTCATAAAGTCAAGTTCAATACAAAACCGTGGTCGCTTAAATCACTCAATACGGATTAGAAACGAATAAATGGCGAGCAAAACAAAATTGGTAAAAACTACTCATTTTAGCTACGTGAAAATTGGTAACAAATCTATTTCAACCGTAACTTAATCAACTTGTATTGTATATTATGTAATCTTGAGATACCATAAACACGTATACAATGTTTTGACCTATCATGTTGACACATCTATATATATTTCGGAACAATCATAGACACTCTATATGTGAATGTTGGAGTTAGCTATACAGGGTTGAGGTTGATTCAAAAATATATATAGTTTGAGTTGTGATCAATACTGAGATATGTATACACTGGGTCGTGGATTGATTCAAGATAATATTTATCGATTTATTTCTGTACACCTAACTATGGACAAGTAGTTGTAGGTTACTAACGAGGACAGCTGACTTAATAAACTTAAAACATCAAAATGTATTAAAAGTATTGTAAATATATTTTGAACATACTTTGATATATATATATATATATATATATATATATATATATATATATTATTATAGGTTCGTGAATCAACCAGTGGCCAAGTCTTACTTCTCGACGAAGTAAAAAATCTGAGAAAGTGAGTTATAGTCCCACTTTTAAAATCTAATATTTTTGGGATGAGAATACATGCAGGTTTTATAAATGATTTACGAAATAGACACAAGTACGTGAAACTACATTCTATGGTTGAATTATCGAAATCAAATATGCCCCTTTTTATTAAGTCTGGTAATCTAAGAATTAGGGAACAGACATCCTAATTGACGCGAATCCTAAAGATAGATCTATTGGGCCTAACTGTCATAACCCGACCTTAACCATAAGGATGAATACAATAACATATGATTTCATCACGAGGTATTGACCTCTATATGCGACATTTTTCAAAAACTGCATTTGTTTTTACAATACAAACCATAGCTTTTATTACAAATACAAGATTTAAACAACTTAATAAGGATTATCGTTTAGCGATAATCTTAGACTTACAAACTTTACATGTGAAAACAACACGACCTCCAACATATTTTACATTACAAATCCTCCGATATGCAGTTTTATTTTTGACACAAATATGCATACTCAAGATCTTGCTTAAATTCAACATGTTGCAGCGGAAGCTTTTAGTTATCACCTGAGAATAAACATGCTTAAAACGTCAACATAAAGTTGGTGAGATATAGGTTTAATGCCGGCAGCAATATATATATATATATATATATAGACCACAAGATTTCATATATAAACATTTTAATAAAAATATTCTAAGTGGTTGAGCACTTGGTAACCATACTTAACATTTAATCACGTCGCATATTCCCTTTATTATGAAATCTTACTACACCGTACCAAGTGTAGTCACGAAACGAAGTACTGTGCAACCGTTAAATACTGGTCGTCCAGTCCGGTTGGGGTTGTCAGGCCCGATAGATCTATCAACAGGATTCGCGTTTACAATACCGCTGTAAATAGTAGTTACCAAGCTACAGGGAAGTATGCCAGTGGTACAACTCAACGTAGAATATATTTTTCAGTTACTTGTGTCCACATCGTAAAACATAAAATACATGTATTCTCATCCCGAAATATTTAGATTTTAAAAGTGGGACTATATACTCACTTTTGCCTTGAAGATATATATATTTTGACTTGGTCTCCGGTTGATATCACGAACCTATCCATATATAATATATCAATATATTTTCATTTTAAACAATCGTCACGTATATATACTTATAATACTTTTAATGTCTTCTTAGTCCGTAGTTAGCAATTCAATTTTAATGGTTCATATTTAGGTGTTCAATAAATAAATAACACCCCCATCGAAATAAATAAAACCCCCATCGTATTTGTATTGGTCGGGATTAATCTTGACCCATGGTACCTATATTGTCAAGAAGACGTATTGCGTACAATCATGGGATCTTATGATTAATCTTCTCGTATTGTTTACGGGTGATTCTGAAATATATTAAATTATGAGTACATATATATAAAATATCATGTTATTTTAAAAAGATGTGATTTATTTAATTTTTCTCCAATTATTTTCGTGGCTAAACTAGTTTTGGATATCCGATTTTGTTTTGGTCATAGTTTCTTCGTTACAACTCCGTTTTCGTTGGTTCAACTTGCCACTTCCTTGGATCGAGTCCTTCTTTAAGAATATGAACTTCAAATACCTTAGTTTGTATTCGAAATCACAGGTCATAGGTCAAATTTTGGTGAAACTTATGAAGTTAATCATTTTCCCTTATGCAAACAACATTAAATGATTATTTTTCTAAAAATACTTATACTTTGAGTTAAATCATGAAATTTTTATGTGTTATCATATTCATAGTAAATATCATTTTTCCAGAAAATAAACCTCCAATTCAAGGTTCAAAATAGTTTTTAATTATCCAACCCAAAACAGCCCCCGGTTGCACTCCGACGTCGTAAATTCAGTTTTTAAGGTGTTCTTTGAAAAACCAAGTTATACCTTGTTAAGTTAGAATATCCTTATGATATATTACAGGTCTTGAAGTATTTTAAAAGTTAAGTTAGAAGGATCTATTTAGTTTGCAAACAAGTTTGAAATCATTCAAACTATGTTCTTGTTGTTAAAATTGTATACCATAAAATAAGATAACTATATATATATGAATCGAATAAGGTTATGAACAAAGTTACTACCTCAAGTTACTTGGACAAGATTGCTGTAAAAGAGGAGTAAAAACCTAGAACCAAAAGAGTGGTGGAGTTGGATGAAAGATTGGAAGTAAACTTGTGTTCTTGGAAGGATTCTTGAAGTGTTTTTGTAAGGGTTTTCTTATGGTGATTAAGTGATGTTTTTGAAGCTAGATCTTCATGGTTGTGGGCTGAGATGGTTAAGGGTTTTAAGGCTTCTAAGTATGTGTGTGTTTTGGCTAGAAAATTGAAGTAAAAATAAATCAAGAATGGAGTACTCCTAGCCCTTTAAAAACGTGAATGGGGGGAGACAAAGACAAGTTTCAAGCTTGTAATCTTGTTAATTAGTCATACAATCATACAAAAGTAATTACCTTATACATAAGGCATGAACAAGGGAGTTACCTTATACATAAGGGATGAACAAGGGCTGGTTGGTGGTGATTTGATGTGTATATACCAATAGTAAATACGTATAGAAGCTAGGTATGATACGAGTACATATACTCTAAATATACGTATAGAAATCTTGTGAAAACGGAACGAGGATTCAAATATAGTTATCTTTTGTGAATATACTTATATTGTTTTATGTATTTAAGTCCTTAAAAAGTGATTAAATACATTACATATACGATATATGTATAAACATTATAGGTTATAAGTATTTATATCAAAGAACGTTACATATGGTTATTGTTTTGAAAACTTAAGTTAGTAGTTTCAAAATATACTTATAACTTATTGTTATTAATACAAAATGAGGTATTACAACATTCTTAGATCATGTTAAATATGTATTTATACATATATATACACAAACGTATAATTATCATATGTTATATAGTTCGTGATATCATCGGTCAACTAGACGGTCAAACGTTGTGTAAAACTCTTTTTAAAAACATAAGTCTCAACAATTTGGATTGCTTATCATGTTGGTAAGGTTTAATTTATGTAAATATTAATCTTATAAGTATAAATTGATCGAAAAAGTCCAGGTCATTACAGTACCTACCCGTTAAATAAATTTCGTCCCGAAATTTTAAAATTGTACCTATTTTGCGTCATCGGGAAACAAGTGCGGGTACTTTTGTTTCATTTGATCCTCTCGCTCCCAAGTAAACTTGGGACCTCTTCGTGCATTCCAACGAACTTTAACGATCGGTATGTTGCTCTGCTTGAGCCGTTTAACTTCACGGTCCATGATCTCGACTGGTTCTTCTATGAATTGTAGTTTCTCGTCAACTTGAATTTCTTCAAGAGGAATGGTGAGGTCTTCCTTTGCTAGACACTTTTTAAGGTTCGAGACGTGAAATGTATTATGTACTCCGGCGAGTTGTTGCGGTAACTCGAGTCGATAAGCTACCGGTCCGATGCGTTCAATAATCTTGAACGGGCCTACATACCTTGGGTTTAGTTTACCCCTTTTTCCAAAACGTATTACACCTTTCCAAGGTGACACCTTTAGCATAACCATGTCACCGATCTGAAACTCTAATGGTTTCCTTCGGACATCGGCGTAGCTCTTTTGGTGACTACGGGCTGTTTTCAATTTCTTCTTGATTTGCACTATCTTCTCAGTAGTTTCATGGATGATCTCGGGTCCAGTTAATTGTCGATCTCCTACCGTTCCAACAGATAGGGGATCTACACTTCCTTCCATACAGTGCTTCGAATGGTGCAGCTTTAATGCTCGCATGATAACTATTATTATACGAGAATTCTGCTAATGGTAGATATTTATCCCATCCGTTTCCAAAATCGATCACACATGCCCTAAGCATGTCTTCAAGAGTCTGAATTGTTCTTTCACTCTGCCCGTCAGTTTGCGGATGATATGCGGTACTCATATCCAAACGAGTTCCTAGGGCCTCCTGTAGTGATTGCCAGAACTTTGATGTAAATCTACTATCACGATCGGATATAATGGAAATAGGTATTCCATGCCTTGAAACAATTTCCTTTATATACAATCGTAATAGTTTCTCCATTCTATCCTTTTCATTTATAGGCAAGAAATGTGTAGATTTGGTGAGACGATCAACTATTACCCAAATGGTGTCATAACCCCAGGCAGTCTTAGGTAATTTTGTGATGAAATCCATGGTAATACCATCCCATTTCCATTATGGGATTTCTGGTTGTTGAAGTAATCCTGACGGCTTCTGGTGTTCTGCTTTGACTTTGGAACAAGTTAAACATTCCCCAACATATGTTGCAACGTCTGTCTTCAAATTAGGCCACCAATAATGCGTCTTAAGATCTTGATACATCTTTCCAACTCCAGGATGTATCGAGTATCTTGTCTTATGTGCCTCATTCAATATTAATTTCCTTAATCCACCCAACTTTGGTACCCAAATACGGTTTGCAAAATATCGAATTCCATCTTCCCGCATAATGAGTTGTTTCCCATACTTCTTCATTATTTCATTTCCTATGTTTTCTTTAGTAAGAGCTTCTCGTTGAGCCTCTTTGATTTGTGAGTTGAGATTCATGTGAATTTTTATGTTCATTGCTCGTACTCGAATTGGTTCTCGTTCCTTTCTGCTTAAAGCGTCGGCCACTACATTCGCTTTCCCGGGATGATAGCGAATCTCACAATCGTAGTCGTTTATCAGCTCGACCCACCTACGTTGCCTCATGTTCAGCTGTTAATGATCGAAAATATGTTGAAGACTTTTATGATCAGTAAACACAGTGCATCTAACCCCATATAAGTAGTGTCTCCATATCTTTAACGCAAACACGACTACTCCCAGTTCTAGATCATGCGTCGTATAATTCCGCTCGTGAATCTTCAATTGTCGGGATGCGTATGCAATAACTTTCTTTCGTTGCATAAGAACACAACCAAAACCTTGTCGCGAAGCGTCACAATATATTTCAAAATCATCGTTCCCTTCAGGTAACGATAAAATAGGCGCCGTAGTTAACTTCTTCTTTAGTAATTGAAATGCGTTCTCCTGCTCTGAGGTCCATTCGTATTTCTTCCCTTTTTGCGTTAACGCTGTCAACGGCTTAGCTATTCGAGAAAAATCTTGAATAAACCTTCTATAATAACCGGCTAAACCCAAAAATTGGCGTATCTGCATTGGTGTTTTAGGAGTCTCCCATTTTTCAATGGCCTCAATTTTAGCTGGATCAACCTGAATTCCTTTGCTACTAACAACGTGACCAAGAAATTGCACTTCTTTCAACCAGAAAGCACACTTAGAAAATTTAGCGTATAGCTGTTCTTTTCTCAACAACTCTAATATTAACCTTAAATGCTGCTCATGCTCTTGCTCACTCTTGGAATAGATAAGAATGTCATCAATGAAAACAATAACAAACTTATCTAAATATGGACTACAAACTCGATTCATGAGGTCCATGAATACAGCTGGCGCATTCGTCAATCCAAACGGCATGACCAAAAATTCGTAATGACCGTAACGTGTCCGAAAAGCAGTTTTCGGTATATCTTCTTCTTTGACGCGTAATTGATGATAGCCCGATCTTAGGTCAATTTTCGAGTACACACATGATCCTTGCAGTTGATCAAATAAGTCGTCAATTCTAGGTAATGGATACCGATTTTTGATAGTTAACTTATTTAATTCACGATAATCTATACACATCCTAAAAGATCCATCTTTCTTTTTAACAAATAGAATCGGAGCTCCCCACGGTGAAGTACTTGGTCGTATGAATCCACGATCCAGTAATTCTTTTAACTGACTCTGAAGTTCTTTTAACTCGGACGGTGCAAGTCTATATGGAGCACGGGCAACTGGTGCAGCTCCTGGTACTAAATCTATTTGAAATTCTACAGATCTAAATGGAGGTAATCCCGGCGACTCTTCCGGAAAAACTTCAGGAAAATCTCTTGCCACAGGCACGTCGTTGATGCACTTCTCTTTTTCTTTTTTTTCAACTTTATTAACATGTGCTAGAATAGCATAACATCCCTTTTCTAAACACTTCTTGGCTTTCAAACAGCTAATGAGTTTTAGCTTTGAGTTACCCTTCTCTCCATAAATCATCACCGGCATTTTATCCTTACAAGGAATGCGAATTGCCTTCTTGGTACACACAACTTCAGCTCCTACTTTGGACATCCAGTACATGCCGACTATTACATCAAAACTTCCTAATTCTACGGGTATCAAGTCAATTTTAAACGTTTCTCCGGCTAAATTTATTTTACAATCACGAAAAATTTTATCGGCTTTAATTAGTTTACCATTAGCTAACTCAATCATGTACTTAGCATCTAGAGGTAACGATGAACAATTCAATTTAGTGTAAAAATTTCTACACACGTAAATTCTATCGGCACCAGTATCAAATATAATAGATGCTGATAAGTTATTAATGGTAAACGTACCCGTAACAAGCTCCGGGTCTTCACATGCCTCTCTAGCATTAATAATAAATGCTCTCCCACGTGCAGGTCCGATATTCTTCTCAGGATTCGGGCACTGGCTCTTATAGTGACCTTGTTTTCCACACCCATAACAAGTAATGGTAGCCAAAGCAGTTCTATTTGCATTGGTGGCAGGAGTCTTGGTACCATTTGTATTTGTAACGAGAGCCCTACAATCTTCAGCAAGATGACCCTTTCGATTACATTTGTTGCATACCACATTACAGTAGCCAGAGTGATGTTTGCGGCATCGGTTACATAAAGGATTTTGTCCTTTGTAACCAAAGCTTAAACCACTACCCGCACCTTGCGTGATTTCTTGTTTCTTAAAAGATTGTTGTTGGTTACCTCGATCATAATTTCCATTCCACTTTCTTTTGTTACCTGATACCTTCACATCAGTATTGGATACTTTCTTATCCATGATGACCTGATCCATTAGCTCGTTTGCCATGGTTATAGCTTCATGAATTGTCTTAGGTTTCGATGCTGTAACATTTGCCTTGACCTTTTTGGGTAAACCATCTTTGTACATTTCAATCTTCCGTTCTTCGGTTGGAACCAATTCAGGACATAGCAAAACTAATTCCATGAATCGCTGATTGTAGTTGGTGATTTTAGTACCAACAACCTTCAGGCTTCGTAATTCATCTTCCAACTTCCTAACCTCGTTCCTTGGACAATACTCGTTGATTAATATTATTTTGAATTCTTCCCATGGAGTATCATAAGCTACATCTCCTCCTACAGCCTTCACATAATTTTTCCACCACGTGAGTGCACTATCTTGTAAAGCGCACGATGCATACTTGGTCATGTCCTTTTCAACACAACCACTGATTTTAAACACAGTCTCCATCTTTTCTATCCACCGGGTTAAACCGATCGGTCCTTCTGTTCCACTGAATGATGAGGGCTTGCAAGCTTGAAAAGTTTTGTAGGTGCATCCTACACGAGGATTTGGGTTAACTGCAGCAGCTCTTGCAGCCTCGACCCATAACATTCTGTCGTTCACTCGCTGGTTGATGAATTCCTCGACTTCTTGTTCCGTCATTCGATTCAATCGCGCCATATTCTTCTATAAGAATGAAAAGAAAATAATTATTCACATGGAATATTATAGATGTAGTGTATATTTACAGTACATTATAGCTTATTAATAATATGAACCAGGTATTATTATAAAAGCCTTTTCTTCTTATTAGCGTTTTATAATTATATCTAGGGTAGTACCTACCCGTTAATGTCCATACTTAATAGCTTAGTACAGAACCAATTACTACCATCTAAATAATACTTAACCATGGAAAATTATTGCATTTCATACTTCACTATTTTACATATGCTTATCTTACATCGAACATTAAGCAAACCACACTAATAATATTATACAAAACATTATATGATCCCATGGTTTAATACGGCAGCGCATCGTTTGGTCTATTTTCTAGGACGTTTAGGTTCAAAGAATCGCTTAACGCTTATCCTGGCTGTCTGCCTATATTTTGGCGGTGAGGCTGAAGAACTGGATGCCGGGATAGAACGAATAGGAATAGCGGGAATAGGGGTGCCACATCATCCTCACTAAACTCGGGATTTGAATTTTCTAATTCATTAGCCTTTCGTTTCTTTCCTAGTTCGAACTTGTCTTTTGTAATTTCCTGTATTTCTTCCTCGGGTTCACTTTCCTCCTCGGGTTCACTTTCCTCCTCGGGTTCACTTTCCTCCTCGGGTTCATCAGGAATTTGTGAGTCTTCCCCAAAGATATTATTTTCGTCATCGGATAGGTTAATGACTGGAACACCATCTGAAGATTCTGGTTCGGAGTCGCTGAATGTGATAACAAGTTTTGAGCCCGACATCTATCACACAACAACTAACCCATTAGTACTACATAATATTTACATATAAATTTTAACCAACAATGATAAGCAATGGTTTTTAAATCAGACCCGGTCAAAGTCCAGACTTACTAATGTATCCTAACGACTTATCAGTTAGACACACTAATGCAAACCTGGTTCGCTAAGACCACCGCTCTGATACCACATGTCATAACCCGACCTTAACCATAAGGATGAATACAATAACATATGATTTCATAACGAGGTATTGACCTCTATATGCGACATTTTTCAAAAACTGCATTTGTTTTTACAATACAAACCATAGCTTTTATTACAAATACAAGGTTTAAACAACTTAATAAGGATTATCGTTTAGCGATAATCTTAGACTTACAAACTTTACATGTGATAATAACAACACGACCTCCAACATATTTTACATTACAAATCCTCCGATATGCAGTTTTATTTTTGACACAAATATGCATACTCAAGATCTTGCTTAAATTCAACATGTTGCAGCGGAAGCTTTTAGTTATCACCTGAGAATAAACATGCTTAAAACGTCAACATAAAGCTGGTGAGATATAGGTTTAATGCCGGCAGCAATATATATATATATAGACCACAAGATTTCATATATAAACATTTTAATAAAAATATTCTAAGTGGTTGAGCACTTGGTAACCATACTTAACATTTAATCACGTCGCATATTCCCTTTATTATGAAATCTTACTACACCGTACCAAGTGTAGTCACGAAACGAAGTACTGTGCAACCGTTGAATACTGGTCGTCCAGTCCGGTTGGGGTTGTCAGGCTCGATAGATCTATCAACAGGATTCGCGTTTACAATACCGCTGTAAATAGTAGTTACCAAGCTACAGGGAAGTATGCCAGTGGTACAACTCAACGTAGAATATATTTTTCAGTTACTTGTGTACACATCGTAAAACATAAAATACATGTATTCTCATCCCGAAATATTTAGAGTTTAAAAGTGGGACTATATACTCACTTTTGCCTTGAAGATATATATATTTTGACTTGGTCTCCGGTTGATATCACGAACCTATACATATATAATATATCAATATAGTTTCATTTTAAACAATCGTCACGTATATATACTTATAATACTTTTAATGTCTTCTTAGTCCGTAGTTAGCAATTCAATTTTAATGGTTCATATTTAGGTGTTCAATAAATAAATAACACCCCCATCGAAATAAATAAAACCCCCATCGTATTTGTATTGGTCGGGATTAATCTTGACCCATGGTACCTATATTGTCAAGAAGACGTATTGCGTACAATCATGGGATCTTATGATTAATCTTCTCGTATTGTTTACGGGTGATTCTGAAATATATTAAATTATGAGTACATATATATAAAATATCATGTTATTTTAAAAAGATGTGATTTATTTAATTTTTCTCCAATTATTTTCGTGGCTAAACTAGTTTTGGATATCCGATTTTGTTTTGGTCATAGTTTCTTCGTTACAACTCCGTTTTCGTTGGTTCAACTTGCCACTTCCTTGGATCGAGTCCTTCTTTAAGAATATGAACTGCAAATACCTTAGTTTGTATTCAAAATCACAGGTCATAGGTCAAATTTTGGTGAAACTTATGAAGTTAATCATTTTCCCTTATTCAAACAACATTAAATGATTATTTTTCTAAAAATACTTATACTTTGAGTTAAATCATGAAATTTTTATGTGTTATCATATTCATAGTAAATATCATTTTTCCAGAAAATAAATATCCAATTCAAGGTTCAAAATATTTTTTAATTATCCAACCCAAAACAGCCCCCGGTTGCACTCCGACGTCGTAAATTCAGTTTTTAAGGTGTTCTTTGAAAAACCAAGTTATACCTTGTTAAGTTAGCATATCCTTATGATATATTACAGGTATTGAAGTATTTTAAAAGTTAAGTTAGAAGGATCTATTTAGTTTGCAAACAAGTTTGAAATCATTCAAACTATGTTCTTGTTGTTAAAATTGTATACCATAAAATAAGATAACTATATATATATGAATCGAATAAGGTTATGAACAAAGTTACTACCTCAAGTTACTTGGACAAGATTGCTGTAAAAGAGGAGTAAAAACCTAGAACCAAAAGAGTGGTGGAGTTGGATGAAAGATTGGAAGTAAACTTGTGTTCTTGGAAGGATTCTTGAAGTGTTTTTGTAAGGGTTTTCTTATGGTGATTAAGTGATGTTTTTGAAGCTAGATCTTCATGGTTGTGGGCTGAGATGGTTAAGGGTTTTAAGACTTCTAAGTATGTGTGTGTTTTGGCTAGAAAATTGAAGTAAAAATGAATCAAGAATGGAGTACTCCTAGCCCTTTAAAAACGTGAATGGGGGGAGACAAAGACAAGTTTCAAGCTTGTAATCTTGTTAATTTGTCATACAATCATACAAAAGTAATTACCTTATACATAAGGCATGAACAAGGGAGTTACCTTATACATAAGGCATGAACAAGGGCTGGTTGGTGGTGATTTGATGTGTATATACCAATAGTAAATACGTATAGAAGCTAGGTATGATACGAGTACATATACTCTAAATATACGTATAGAAATCTTGTGAAAACGGAACGAGGATTCAAATATAGTTATCTTTTGTGAATATACTTATATTGTTTTATGTATTTAAGTCCTTAAAAAGTGATTAAATACATTACATATACGATATATGTATAAACATTATAGGTTATAAGTATTTATATCAAAGAACGTTACGTATGGTTATTGTTTTGAAAACTTAAGTTAGTAGTTTCAAAATATACTTATAACTTATTGTTATTAATACAAAATGAGGTATTACAACATTCTTAGATCATGTTAAATATGTATTTATACATATATATACACAAACGTATAATTATCATATGTTATATAGTTCGTGATATCATCGGTCAACTAGACGGTCAAACGTTGTGTAAAACTCTTTTTAAAAACATAAGTCTCAACAATTTGGATTGCTTATCATGTTGGTAAGGTTTAATTTATGTAAATATTAATCTTATAAGTATAAATTGATCAAAAAAGTCCAGGTCATTACACTAACAAACCCCATCCAAAGTACCGGATGCTTTAGTACTTCGAATTTTATATCATATCCGAAGGGTGTCCCGGAATGATGGGGATATTCTTATATATGCATCTTGTTAATGTCGGTTACCAGGTGTTCACCATATGAATGATTTTTATCTCTATGTATGGGATGTATATTGAAATATGAAATCTTGTGGTCTATTGTTATGATTTGATATATATAGGTTAAACCTATAACTCACCAACATTTTTGTTGACCTTTAAAGCATGTTTATTCTCAGGTGAATATTAAGAGCTTCCGCTGTTGTATACTAAAATAAGGACAAGATTTGGAGTCCATGTTTGTATGATATTATGTAAAAACTGCATTCAAGAAACATATGTCGATGTAATATATTTCTATTGTAAACCATTATGTAATGGTCATGTGTAAACAGTATATTTTAGATTATCATTATTTGATAATCTACGTAATGCTTTTGAAACCTTTATTGATAAAATAAAGGTTATGGTTGTTTTAAAAATGAATGCAGTCTTTGAAAAACGTCTCATATAGAGGAAAAAACCTCGCAACGAAATCAATTAATTTGGAACGTTTATAATCAATATGAACGGGACATTTCAATATTCGGTTCGATAATTCAACATAGAATGTAATTTTGCTCACTTGTGTCTATTTTGTAAAACGTTTATAAAACTGCAAGTATTCTCATCCCAAAAATAATAAATTTTAAAAGTGGTACTATAACTCACTTTCACATATTTTTACTTCGTCGGCAAGTAAGACTTGGCCACGGGTTGATTCACGAACCTATAAAAAATGTTTACATATATATCAAAGTATGATAGAAATATATTCACAACAGTTTTTTATTACGTTTTAACGATTTAAGTTTGTTAAGTTAGCAGTCCAACGTTAGTAATCTACAACTAGTTGTCAACAGTTAGATGTACAGAAATAAATCAATATATATTATCTCGAATCAATCCACGACCTAGTGCATACAAGTCTCAGGCTAGATCAAAACTCAAAGTATATATATTATTTTGGAATCAACCTCAATCCTGTATAGCTAACTCAAGCATTACTGCATATAGAGTGTCTATGGTTGTTCCGAAATATATATATATATATATATATATATATATATATATATATATATATATATATATATATATATATATATATATATATATATATATATATATATATATATATATATATATATATATATATATATATATATTTATATATATATATATATAGATGGGTCGATATGATATGTCAAAACATTGTATTCGTGTCTATGTTATCCCAAGATTACATAATATATGTTAGAATACATTCAATATAATATAAGTTAGTTAAGTTATGATTTGTATAGATTTGTTAGAAATTTCACGTAGCTACAACAAGCAAAATTATCCAATCTTGTTTTACCCGTAACTTCTTCGTTTTAAATCCGTTTTGAGTGATTCAAGTTGCTATGCTTTCATAATAAACTGAAATTTATGAAACTAAACAGAAAAAGTATAAGTTTATAGTCGGAAATACAGGTTACAAGTCAATATTGTAAGAGGTAGTCATTTCAGTCGAAAGAACGACGTCTTGATGACCATTTTGAAAAACATACTTCCACTTTGAGTTTAACCATGAATTTTGGATATAGTTTCATGTTAATAAAAAAATCATTTTCCCAGAAGAACAACTTTTAAATCAAATTTTATCATAGTTTTTTAATTATCAAACCCAAAATATCCTGCGGTTTTACTACGACGGCGTATGTCCGGTTTTACGGTATTTTTCGTGTTTCCAGATTTTAAATCATTAAGTTAGCATATCATATAGATATAGAACATGTGTTTAGTTTATTTTAAAAGTCAAGTTAAAAGGATTAACTTTATTTGCGAACAAGTTTAGAATTAACTAAACTATGTTCTAGTGATTACAAGTTTAAATCTTCGAATATGATAGTTTTATATTTATGAATCGGATGATTTTATGAACATAATTACTACCTCAAGTTTAGTAGATAAACCAACTAGAAGTGACAAAATTTGATCTAGCTTCAAATGATTCTTGGATGGATTGAAAGTTCTTGAAGTAGAATCATGACACGAAAAACAAGTTCAAGTAAGATTTCCACTCGAAATAAGATTGTTATAGTTATAGAAATTGAATCAAAGTTTGAGTATGAGTATTACCTTGAATTAGAAAGATATATTACTGTAAATAAGAAAGATTTCTTGAGATTGGATGATCACTTGAAATGGATTTGCAAGATTGGAAGTAAGCTAGTAAACTTGAAAGTGTTCTTGGTGTGTTCTTGAGTTGTTGTTTTGTATGTTGATCTAGGTTATGATTTATGAGCTAGATTGAGCTAGATTTTGATGAAGATGATGAAGAACACTTAGAAAAATGGAAGAACACTTGAGAGAGAGTTGTTTGATGCATGAAAGTTGTGATCAAAATGTGTTTGTGTGTGTGCATATTCACGTGAACTAGGGGTGTTCATAAATGCTCCATTAGTTTGTAATTTTGTGTAATCATTCATGCTAGTTGCCAAATGATGGTTACCACATGTGTTGGTGACTCACAAGGGCTGCTAAAAGCAGAATTATTTTGTGTATATACCAATAGTATATACGTCTAGGAGCTCGGTATTGTACGAGTACGAATACGGGTGAATACGAGTAGGATTGTTGATGAAAATGAATAAGAATGCAAATGCAAGCATTTTTGTTAAATAGAATTACTTTGATATTTGTCTTGAATTCTTTCAAAAGTGTATGAATACATCTTAAAATACTACATGTATATACATTTTAACTGAGTCGTTAAGTCATCGTTAGTCGTTACATGTAAGTGTTGTTTTGAAACCTTTAAGTTAACGATCTCATTTAATATTGTTAACCCATTGTTTATTATATCTAATGAGATGTTAAATAATTACATTATCATGATATTATGATGTATGAATATATCTTAATATGATATATATACATTAATGTGTCGTGACAACGATAATCATTACATACATGACTCGTTTTGAAATCCTTAAGTTAGTAGTCTTGTTTTACATATGTAGTTCATAGTTAACCTACTTAATGATATAAATAATTATCATTTTATCATGTTAAATATAGTGTAACAATATCTTAATATGACACATATGTACTTAGTAAGACGTTGTCATAACGATAATCGTTATATATATCGTTTCGAGTTTCTTAAGTCAATGGTCTCATTTTATGTATATAACTCATTGTTAATATACCTAGTGAGATACTTTCTTATCATAATATCATGTTAACTATATATATATATATATATATAATATTTACAAGTTTTAACATTCGTGAATCGCCAGTCAACTTGGGTGGTCAATTGTCTACATGAAACTCATTTCAAATAATCAAGTCTTAACAAGTTTGATTACTTAACATGTTGAAAATATTTAATCATGTAAATATACCAATTTCAATATATATATATATATATATATATATATATATATATATATATATATATATATATATATATATATATATATATATATATATATATATATATATATATATAAACATGAAAAAGTTCGGGTCACTACATAATGTATGCTTTAGGTCCTACCTTATGAATGATATGCGACATTAGTTAATGTATGCTTTAAGTCCTACCTTATGAATGATATGCGACATTTAGCTTAACCTTTTAGAGATAATGATTTGTCTATGATTGTTATCTTGCTATTTGTTAATATAAGTTATGAAATAATTAATATATTTCCCTTATGAATCACACGTCCTTGTAATCACTTCTCTTTTATAATTGTTTATTTTAAATCTTTATTTCTTGCTTTATATTTTGTTTATATTAAATCATCTCTTTCCTAAGAGATAAGAATCAACAACCATAAAAAGCCATAAAAATCTATCTTTAGTTCTTTAATAAGAGCTAAGCTATATAATAAACAAATTTTATTTGCTTCCACGATCTCTTGGGATGATAACCTAAAATACTACATCTGACCGGGTCTTGTTGCTCGTTAGGGTGTTAAAGTATATTAATTAAAGGTTTTATAAATTTAAAAGTTGAAATAAAAGATTAAGCACTACTACACACACTTTTGACACATCAACTTACACAACTTAAAAAACACACACAAAACCCTAATCACATAACACTTCAAATATAACCTCAAGGAATATCATGAAGTGATTCAAGGGATTGTATGACACTGTTAAAAGTCTAAAGAATCCCTAGAAAGTGCATATGCTGAACTTCAAGTCAAAACTCATAAGAGTATTCAAAAAATGAATTATTAAAAATAGTATACGACAACTACGGAATCCGCAACTAAAACTGGTGACCCAGTTAGCCAAACTGGCGACCCACCTAGCTAAACTGGCGACCCGGTTAGCTGGACTAGTGACCCAATTACTAAACGAGCGACCCGAGCCAACTCAACTAGAGACTCGGAGATCAAACTGGTGACATGGGCCCACTCAACTGGTGACTGCGGGATCAAATTGGCGAACCATGGTTAGCAACTGGCGACCCGTGGTTAGAAACTGGTAACCCATTGTTAGCAACTAGCGATCCGGACTTTCAAACTGGCAACCCGTGGTCTGCAAATGGTGACCCGTGGTAAGCAACTAGCGACTCGTGGTAAGCAACTAGTGACTGAGGCTTCAAACTTGGCGACTCGGGATCAAAACTGGTGATCGAGATCTCCTATAAACTGGCGACCCAGGATCGAAACTGGCAACCCGAATCTCCTATAAATAGGAGGCTTCAGATATTCATTCAATCAATCTATAAATTTCATTTCACTTTGCTCTCTCTCTCTCTCTCTCTCACAACACCCTCTCTCAAAGCGTAGGCTATTTTATCACAAATTAATGTAAGTTTTGTAAGATTTAAAGGAGCGGTCTTTACTTCATAAAGCAAGAGTCGGATCTTTGTCGTATGTCATATTTATCTATGAATAAAGCATATGTAAATCACCGTGATAGCTAGGATTGCAAGATCATCTATGTCATTTTAAGACAAACTATTGCTATACTCATTATTATTACATTAACATCTTTCTTTATAGTTATATGATTACTATACGTGTTGTTATAATAATTATTACTATATTGTTATCGTAATACTAATACGTAATAGCCATGCAATATTCACTACGTAAACTGTTGAATATTACTCTATCTATCAAATAATAAAACCTTAAAAATAATTTCCGGTTCTACACTTTAAAATTTATAAAAACTCTCGGGAACAACTTTATATATATTTTACATTGATCAACTTAAATACTAGTTTACAGAATACTATTTTCAACTATTTGTGTGGTTAACAGTTTAATCACTCTTAAACATCAAAACTTTAATTTTAATAAACTCTTCAATTATCTTTGTTAACGTCTCCGGTGATACTGAAATAATTATACATGACAATAATTACGGAATGACAGGGCTGGCCGTAGTAGTTGAAACAAACAAATTGATTGAAAATGAGGTTTTTAGTTGTTGTTAATAGGTCCACAAGAAGGTTCATACATTGCACTCGATTAATTTAACGTCTAATAAAGAACTTTTATACAATCAATGAATATTTTTTAAAGTATTCCTAGTGATTTGCTAAAGAATGTACTAAAATCTCGTCGTTAAGAAAAACTGTAGCATTAAATGGGCCACCGTCTTATTCGAATAGCCTAATTAAAGGTCGCCAATATTATCAGTTGGAGGGTGCGATGCCGAGAACAAGTAAGTCACCCTACAGTCAGAATCACCATTGAATTAAAGATTACCAGTGACATCCTTATTTGAAACCAGACCAATTAAGGAGTACTTTAAGTTTATGAAAAGTTTTAATAAACTATCTATATGTACTCACCCCCAATTGATCTTACGAAACCATATAATTATAATCTTTAAATGTTTGATAGAGAAAACTATCCATAGCTATATATATATATATATATATATATATATATATATATATAGCTATGGATAGTTTTCTCTATCAAACATTTATATATATATGTGTGTGTATATATATATATATATATATATATATATATATATATATATATATATATATATATATAAGGCTAACTTAATTCAGTATTATTAATTCAGTAGGAATCATATTCCTATTTCTTAATTCAGTAGGAATCATATTCCTATTTCTTACTGGTGTTTTTAATATATATAGCTATGGATAGTTTTCTCTATCAAACATTAATATATATATATATATATATATATATATATATATATATATATATATATATATATATATATATATATATATATATATATATATATATATATAAGGATGTAGTTATATAAATTAAAAACCCATTCCACAAAAATATTGATCTTATTATTATAAGTATTATTAAACACAAAAATCACTAAAATCAAACATGAAACTATTGTTATCAGAAAAAGAGAAAAGTACTCACCAAAATATAATAAACATTAATTTAAATTTTGAATTAGAATACCTCTAAGTTTTACCACTACTAATTGATTCATGTGACGACCCTAGGTCATACTTACACTATTTCCTTGTTAGAAAAAAGTGAGTACAATTTTAGGCCCTTGCAATTACATATATTAATATCGCTGATGCACTCGTGCGACGAGTCTCACTCTGTAAACTAAAAGGCTCAGCTTATGAAAAGACTATAGAGATGCAACCGGGACCAACCATCACGAGTAAAACCCGACTTAGTCTAACAACCGTAAAGAAGACGACCGCCTACGGCGCATCAAGTTTCTGGTGCAGCAGCCAGGGACTCAAATTTTTAAAGTTGGAGGTTTTCCCTTTTACGAATTCGAGTTTAATTAGTTATAATAATAATAATAATAATAATAATAATAATAATAATAATAATAATAATAATAATAATAATAATAATAATAATAATAATAATAATAATAATATTATTATTATTATTATTATTATTATTATTATTATTATTATTATTATTATTATTATTATTATTATTATTACTACGGAGTATAATATAATGTAATATAATTTAACATAGTTAAAAATATAATATAGTATAATAATTTAGCTATATTATATTATTTAACGTAATCATAATATATTATATAATAATTATAAAACTATTAAAAATTTAAAATTAATATAAAACTAATAAAATCCTGATGCACTTCCAGTCGTTGTATTCTTTCCCACTATCACCAATGGTAGGAATATCGGATGGTCGTACTACTAGACACAACTTTTTAGACCGTGCGTGTTATTTGGTTAAGGTCTTCAAGTTGTAGTTTATAAGTGCAGGGATAGACCCAATCACAATATTATTACTCGTACTTTTGTTAAAGGTTTGTAATGAATAAGTATAACTCGGGTGTTGTTATTGAATGTTTTAATCCGGATTAATTTTTATATTATTATAAGTGTATATCTTTTGGTATTTTATATTTTGTAATTATTAAAAATAGTAAATTAAACTAATAGGTAGGTACTTTATATGATGAAAGCGTGTCTATTAAATTTGTAAGTTGCATCTCGGATTACGATACTATTGTTTCAAGGATTATTATCACTTTTATTCTATATATTATATATTTATCCATTAATTTATTTCCAAGAAACTAAATTCAAGCACAAATAATTAATGTGTCGCGTGACAAAAAATATAGGGTTTATTATAAAAGAGAGCTTCCGTTATAATTAAAATAGAGCAACTAAACAACCACTCTCGATTTTTAATTCTCTTATGAAAACTCTCGCGGGGGTGTAACAAGAAAGATTAGATATGTTAAAAACACCAGTAAGAAATAGGAATATGATTCCTACTGAATTAAGTTGGAAATGGTAATTTGAACAGTTGAGAATGAGCTTCGACTATGAATAAAGTGATATATATTTGTCGTTTAAATTTAAAACATGTGTTAATGAATACTACTTTATAAAACCTTAGACTCTAAATATAAAATAAATGACTTGTTGATATGTCTAAACTGGACGATTTTATTTATGCGATGTTGTTAGGTCGCAAAGTGACAGTATGAACTTATCAATAGGGTTTCTCTTTATTCTATTTATATTTTGCGCGGCTTATATTCACTTTTATCTTCTAGAGTAGAAGGTGTAAGTTAATTTAGGGTCGTGTTTTTGAATGGTTTAACGAATTGATAATCAAGTGGATAATTGTCTTTGGTTAAATTACCTAGATGAAAGATAGTAGTTGGTTTTAAGCTAACAATCCTAATTACGAAAACTTAAAGGTAATGGAGGGATATCTGGAGTATGCAGATCAAGGAAATATTGACCAAGATATCAGTTTGGGCTAGGGAAAGGTAATTATATTTATGTTAGAGCTATGATTACAATAGTGTAGATCTGGTTGGATAAGCCAATTACAGAGACCAAATTATCTCTAGACTCTCAAAGTTCTTGAGCAGTGAAAAGTATGTCACTTAGTTGTATAATTGAAGGGTAACTATATCGCAGAGGTTATCCTTAGTAAAGCACTAGGTTTATTAGTAAGTTGAGTTCTAATCCTAACCCACATTATCAATTTAGGTAACTGAATAACAACGCACAGTGTTGAGTGAACACTAATCACAAATGGAAGGAGTCCGTCGGGTCAAGTTGACAAAATGTTAATGTAAACTAACAACCATTTCATCATACTAATGAGCTCATACTAGTCTAAAAATTATATAGCATTACAGTTGATAAACTAAAAGTAAAGCAGATAGAAACCTAGTAGATACCTGAAATAGTGGATATGACTTAAACCTAAGGCAACAATCAAATAAGAACATGCAATAATATTGGGTCACACAGTTAAGGCACTAAATAGATCTTAATGGCTCCCAAGAGATCTCCTTGGAACAATCAATAGGCATACTAGGTCATTCATGTCTCAATTCCTAAGTTTCGTGTCCTAAAAGCATATTAAATGTCACTTGGGAACTCCAGCCATACCGAGTTCATAGAATCTTTAGGTATAGTATAACCAGGAGTCTTAGTCCTATGAAGTAGCTAAGTTCATATAGATGGATAAGTCCTGATCACAACCTAGGTTGACCAATCCTTAAGATGTTAGAATACAAATCTATCAGAGTCACAGATTCAGTATAACAACAGTAACTGTACTAATTTAACATAAATACACTAACCCAAACTTCTATCATGGCAAAATACAGATTAATTAAGCTAACATGGTAATATCGGAACGCATCATTAAACATAAACGATAACAATACATGTTTAATTAATAAGACAAGCGTTTCAGATAAAAATATAAAAAGGCCAAAGAAATCTGCCCGAGATCACATTGACTTGCCGGGATATCCTCCAGAAAATAAAAGCTAAGCTAGCTACTACTAAACACTAACTAAAAATATTTAGTTCTAATTTGAAGTACAAAGTTGATTGTGCGTAAAAATGAGCCCAAATGCCCCCTTTTATAGAAGGATTTTGGTTGGGGCCCGCTGGCAGGCTGGGGTGGCAGGCTGGCGTCACAGGCCGGTGCTAGAGGTCGGTGCCTGGGAGGCCCATTTTTCCTAGCTGTTTTTCATGCCCAGTAGGTGTTGATCTAACACGCCATCTCCATATGGCAAGCCGCTGAGGCAGGCTGGCTTGGCAGGCTGGTTTTTCCCCTGGTCTTGCTGTTTGCTAAAATCGTTTTTCTTTTTCTTGGGATCATAACTTCATTTCTGGGGTCATAACTTGTCTTTCACCGTTTTCGCTCTAGAATCTTTGTTTTAGCTCCGGCTTACTTGATTTTTTTTGCATCGCCTTTGTAATTACTTAATCTACAGTATTAATTGACAAAATGATTATTTTAGTGATAAAGTTTGGAACTTTATTGATTTAGGGCTTAATATCGGGGGTAAAAACGTGACTTTTTGGCCGATATCAAATACCCCACACTTAGCTTTGCTTGTCCTCAAGAAAAAAGCGGGAGTATAAGGTTATCTTCTATTAGATTCTCCCTCGCTCACCCTTAGATTCTTTTATTATGTCTCGATCAGAAGTCATCATATCTTTCGAAAGTAGTAGAAAAAGTTTTGAACTTCGATGGTTCTGTCGCTAGATTTTAATCGCGCCCATGGTGAAAAAGGCGTACTTTCCAACTCTCAGATGTAGAGTATACATGACCCGACTTAACACTAGCGGATCACTCATATCACTCAAGTGTTTAGAGAGCCCTAATCTAATTTATATTGTCGCTCAGAAGCCAGTTGTGCAACGGTTTTCATCATAGGCTTGGTAAAGCATCGATATCTTCCCCATTTAAGTAAAGACGAAAATGACCTTCTTCCTAGACATTCTTTCAAGAGGAAGAAGTTTGTAGGGTTGGTTGGCGGAGAGGGAAAAGTTTATGAATAGGTGAAAGGTTTTTGGATCTTTTGACTTTTTAAAGTGAATTGATAGATTTTGATTCTTCAGAGTATCCCTTTTTTTGATATAGAATGGCTTGAATTTCGCGATGAGTTTTTCAGAAGATGCGGATTTTGCTAAGACTTTTGTCTAGAATTTTTGTTGACTCTTCCGGCAATCCTTCTTTGGGCTATCACCTCGAGTTTTTTTTTTCTTGCCTTTATTTTGAGACTTTGCTCTTTCATCATCATTTTTTTTGTTTGGCATACCTTTTTTTTCATAACTTTTATCTTTTGCTCCTGGTGCCTAGAGAGGAAGTGATAATTCATCGAAAATAGGTCTTTGACGTATCAAAAACAATCGGGGTTCAGAAACTTTTAGCAAGTGCTTTTGATGTGAATTTGATCGATCTCTCTCTTTGTTGATCTCTGGATCTATTGAAAAGTGGGAATGGAATGAAGGTGAATGGTTAGTGTATTTTATTGTTGAATTTGGGGTGAGTATTTTCTGATTCATCAACTCTTTGGAGTGAGTTGGGTGCTTTTGAATGCGTGGAGTGGAAAGAGAAATGGATAGTTTTTGTCTTCTCTATTCAGAATGATTTCGGAAGGAGTATTGCACCTGCACCACGTATGGTGCTTACTAACCATTGGCCTTGAAACGTATGTCAAAACCAAGTTCTAAGTCAAACGGTACACCGGCACACTCATCAAATGAATTGATAAAGTACTTTAGATTGAATGGTTCATACACGTATTTGAGTCCAAGAATTCCTCACTTTTTGGGAGTAGGGGTCGTGGTTCGTCATGCACAACCTTTTTACACATTTATTCGAAAGAAATCTTTTTACAAGAATCATGAGTTTTAGCTTACTCGTTCCATTCTAGTGAATTTTAGAAAACTGATTTTGGCAATTTTATAGAATCATTTGGGTAAAACGAGGGAAGATTTTTTCGAATTTCCCTAATATTCTTTGCTAATTACTTTTTAGACAAAAGAATTTTTCAAAATTTGGCGTTTTACGGTTTCTCTGTTCTTAAACCTTTACCCCATACCGCACACTTAGAAGAACATTGTCCCTAATGTTCCCTATAATATAATATTTTAATACTTTGATAAATCAAGGACAATATTTTATGGAATCACTAAGTTTGTTGCGGGTACAACCCCACACTTAGAGATTTTAGTGTGTAATAATTGAAAGAGGTTTGAGGACAGATTACTTCATACGTCCACGTTATTCTCCTCGTACTGGGCTTTCCTACGGTTAAGCTATGCTCCTAGTGATGGAAATAACCAGTCTCTTTGATATGATTCTGCATACAGAACAAAATAATGTCCTGGCCTGTGTGTAGAGTAGCGTTTGCAAAGTATCTAAAAGATTCTAAGATGTCCTCCTCGTCCTCAAGTCTTGGAAAATCCTCAAGTGGCTATCCCGCATCCAAATTGGGGCGTAACAGTGTGTCTAAACATACATCTGATGGTATCTCAAGGTGTGAGAGACTCGGTAATGGCTCCTCATCAGGGATGTTCCCAGTGATCTCAAAGATCTGGGCCATAGGTGGTTTCACTGAAATAGGGAATGTGACTAGATGGCAGCCCTCAGGTAGCTCATGATAAGTAAACATATCATTAAGTATATTAACAATGAACTACATATGTAAAAACAAGACTACTAACTTAATGATTTTGAAACGAGACATATATGTAACGATTATCATTGTAACGATATTTAATGTATATATATCATATTAAGATATATTAATACATCATGATATCATGATAATGTAATAATTTAACATCTCATTTGATTTAATAAACAATGGGTTAACAACATTTAACAAGATCGTTAACCTAAAGGTTTCAAAACAACACTTACATGTAACGACTAACGATGACTTAACGACTCAGTTAAAATGTATATACATGTAGTGTTTTAATATGTATTCATACACTTTTGAAAGACTTCAAGACACTTATCAAAATACTTCCACTTAACAAAAATGCTTACAATTACATCCTCGTTCAGTTTCATCAACAAATCTACTCGTATGCACCCGTATTCGTACTCGTACAATACACAGATTTTAGATGTATGTACTATTGGTATATACACTCCAATGATCAGATCTTAGCAGACCATATGAGTCACCTAATACATGTGGGAACCATCATTTAACAACTAGCATGAAATATCTCATAAAATTACAAAAATATGAGTAATCATTCATGACTTATTTACATGAAAACAAAATTACATATCCTTTATATCTAATCCATACACCAACGACCAAAAACACCTACAAACACTTTCATTCTTCAATTTTCTTCATCTAATTGATCTCTCTCAAATTCTATCTTCAAGTTCTAAGTGTTCTTCATAAATTCCAAAAGTTCTAGTTTCATAAAATCAAGAATACTTCCAAGATTGCAAGTTTACTTCCTAGTTTTCTAAATCCATTCCTAGTAATCATCCAAGATCAAGAAACAATTGTAACTTACAGTAGGTTATCCTTCTAATTCAAGGTAATAATCATATTCAAACTTTAATTCAATTTCTATAACTATAACAATCTTATTTCGAGTGGAAATCTTACTTGAAATTGTTTTCGTGTCATGATTCTGCTTCGAGAACTTTCGAGCCATCCAAGGATCCGTTGAAGCTAGATCCATTTTTATATTTTCCAGTAGGTTTATCCAAGGAACTTAAGGTAGTAATGATGTTCATAACATCATTCGATTCATACATAAAAAGCTATCATATTCGAAGTGGTAAACTAGTAATCACTAGAACATAGTTTAGTTAATTCTAAACTTGTTTGCAAATAAAGTTAATCCTCCTAACTACACTTTTAAAATCAACTATACACATGATCTATATCTATATAATATGCTAACTTAATGATTTAAAACCTGGAAACACGATAAACACCATAAAACTGGATTTACGCCGTCGTAGTTACAACCGGGGGCTGTTTTGGTTTGGATAATTAAAACTATGAAAAACTTTGATTTAAAAGCTATACTTCTGGGAAAATTATTTTTCTTATGAACATGAAACCATATCCAAAAATCATGGTTAAACTCAAAGTGAAAGTATGTTTTTCAAAACAGTCATCAAGATGTCGTTCTTTCGACTATAAACCTATACCTTTTCTGTTTAGTTTCATAAAGTCAAGTTCAATACAAAACTGTGGCCGCTTAAATTACTCAATACGGATTAGAAACGAATAAATGGTGAGCAAAACAAAATTGGTAAAAACTACTCATTTTAGCTACGTGAAAATTGGTAACAAATCTATTTCAACCGTAACTTAATCAACTTGTATTGTATATTATGTAATCTTGAGATACCATAAACACGTATACAATGTTTTGACCTATCATGTTGACACATCTATATATATTTCGGAACAATCATAGACACTCTATATGTGAATGTTGGAGTTAGCTATACAGGGTTGAGGTTGATTCCAAAATATATATAGTTTGAGTTGTGATCAATACTGAGATATGTATACACTGGGTCGTGGATTGATTCAAGATAATATTTATCGATTTATTTCTGTACACCTAACTGTGAACAACTAGTTGTAGGTTACTAACGAGGACAGCTGACTTAATAAACTTAAAACATCAAAATGTATTAAAAGTATTGTAAATATATTTTGAACATATTTTGATATATATATATATATATATATATATATATATATATATATATATATATATATATATATATATATATATATATATATATATATATATATATATATATATATTGTTATAGGTTCGTGAATCAACCAGTGGCCAAGTCTTACTTCCCGACGAAGTAAAAAATCTGAGAAAGTGAGTTATAGTCCCACTTTTAAAATCTAATATTTTTGGGATGAGAATACATGCAGGTTTTATAAATGATTTACGAAATAGACAAAAGTACGTGAAACTACATTCTATGGTTGAATTATCGAAATCGAATATGCCCCTTTTTATTAAGTCTGGTAATCTAAGAATTAGGGAACAGACACCCTAATTGACGCGAATCCTAAAGATAGATCTATTGGGCCTAACAAACCCCATCCAAAGTACCGGATGCTTTAGTACTTCGAATTTTATAACATATCCGAAGGGTGTCCCGGAATGATGGGGATATTCTTATATATGCATCTTGTTAATGTCGGTTACCAGGTGTTCACCATATGAATGATTTTTATCTCTATGTATGGGATGTATATTGAAATATGAAATCTTGTGGTCTATTGTTATGATTTGATATATATAGGTTAAACCTATAACTCACCAACATTTTTGTTGACCTTTAAAGCATGTTTATTCTCAGGTGAATATTAAGAGCTTCCGCTGTTGTATACTAAAATAAGGACAAGATTTGGAGTCCATGTTTGTATGATATTATGTAAAAACTGCATTCAAGAAACATATGTCGATGTAATATATTTCTATTGTAAACCATTATGTAATGGTCATGTGTAAACAGTATATTTTAGATTATCATTATTTGATAATCTACGTAATGCTTTTGAAACCTTTATTGATAAAATAAAGGTTATGGTTGTTTTAAAAATGAATGCAGTCTTTGAAAAACGTCTCATATAGAGGTAAAAACCTCGCAACGAAATCAATTAATTTGGAACGTTTATAATCAATATGAACGGGACATTTCAATATTCGGTTCGATAATTCAACATAGAATGTAATTTTGCTCACTTGTGTCTATTTTGTAAAACGTTTATAAAACTGCAAGTATTCTCATCCCAAAAATAATAAATTTTAAAAGTGGGACTATAACTCACTTTCACATATTTTTACTTTGTCGGCAAGTAAGACTTGGCCACGGGTTGATTCACGAACCTATAAAAAATGTTTACATATATATCAAAGTATGATAGAAATATATTCACAACAGTTTTTTATTACGTTTTAACGATTTAGGTTTGTTAAGTTAGCAGTCCAACGTTAGTAATCTACAACTAGTTGTCAACAGTTAGATGTACAGAAATAAATCAATATATATGATCTCGAATCAATCCATGACCTAGTGCATACAAGTCTCAGGCTAGATCAAAACTCAAAGTATATATATTATTTTGGAATCAACCTCAATCCTGTATAGCTAACTCAAACATTACTGCATATAGAGTGTCTATGGTTGTTCTGAATATATATATATATATATATATATATATATATATATATATATATATATATATATATATATATATATATATAGATGGGTCGATATGATATGTCAAAACATTGTATTCGTGTCTATGTTATCCCAAGATTACATAATATATGTTAGAATACATTCAATATAATATAAGTTAGTTAAGTTATAATTTGTATAGATTTGTTAGAAAAATTTCACGTAGCTACAACAAGCAAAATTATCCAATCTTGTTTTACCCATAACTTCTTCGTTTTAAATCCGTTTTGAGTGATTCAAGTTGCTATGCTTTCATAATGAACTGAAATTTATGAATCTAAACAGAAAAAGTATAAGTTTATAGTCGAAAATACAGGTTACAAGTCAATATTGTAAGAGGTAGTCATTTCAGTCGAAAGAACGACGTCTTGATGACCATTTTGAAAAACATACTTCCACTTTGAGTTTAACCATGAATTTTGGATATAGTTTAATGTTAATAAAAAAATCATTTTCCCAGAAGAACAACTTTTAAATCAAATTTTATCATAGTTTTTTAATTATCAAACCCAAAATATCCTGCGGTTTTACTACAACGGCGTATGTCCGGTTTTATGGTATTTTTCGTGTTTCCAGGTTTTAAATCATTAAGTTAGCATATCATATAGATATAGAACATGTGTTTAGTTTATTTTAAAAGTCAAGTTAAAAGGATTAACTTTATTTGCGAACAAGTTTAGAATTAACTAAACTATGTTCTAGTGATTACAAGTTTAAATCTTCGAATATGATAATTTTATATTTATGAATCGGATGATTTTATGAACATAATTACTACCTCAAGTTTAGTAGATAAATCAACTAGAAGTGACAAAATTTGATCTAGCTTCAAATGATTCTTGGATGGATTGAAAGTTCGTGAAGTAGAATCATGACACGAAAAACAAGTTCAAGTAAGATTTTCACTCGAAATAAGATTGTTATAGTTATAGAAATTGAATCAAAGTTTGAGTATGAGTATTACCTTGAATTAGAAAGATATATTACTGTAAATAAGAAAGATTTCTTGAGATTGGATGATCACTTGAAATGGATTTGCAAGATTGGTAGTAAGCTAGTAAACTTGAAAGTGTTCTTGGTGTGTTCTTGAGTTGTTGTTTTGTATGTTGATCTAGGTTATGATTTATGAGCTAGATTGATCTAGATTTTGATGAAGATGATGAAGAACACTTAGAACAATGGAAGAACACTTGAGAGAGAGTTGTTTGATGCATGAAAGTTGTGATCAAAATGTGTTTGTGTGTGTGCATATTCACGTGAACTAGGGGTGTTCATAAATGCTCCATTAGTTTGTAATTTTGTGTAATCATTCATGCTAGTTTCCAAATGATGGTTCCCACATGTGTTGGTGACTCACAAGGGCTGCTAAGAGCTGAATTATTTTGTGTATATACCAATAGTATATACGTCTAGGAGCTGGGTATTGTACGAGTACGAATACGGGTGAATACGAGTAGGATTGTTGATGAAAATGAATAAGAATGCAAATGCAAGCATTTTTGTTAAATAGAAGTACTTTGATATGTGTCTTGAATTCTTTCAAAAGTGCATGAATACATCTTAAAATACTACATGTATATACATTTTAACTGAGTCGTTAAGTCATCGTTAGTCGTTACATGTAAGTGTTGTTTTGAAACCTTTAAGTTAACGATCTCATTTAATATTGTTAACCCATTGTTTATTATATCTAATGAGATGTTAAATAATTACATTATCATGATATTATGATGTATGAATATATCTTAATATGATATATATACATTAAAGTGTCGTGATAACGATAATCATTACATATATGACTCGTTTTGAAATCCTTAAGTTAGTAGTCTTATTTTACATATGTAGTTCATAGTTAACCGACTTAATGATATAAATAATTATCATTTTATCATGTTAAATATAGTGTAACAATATCTTAATATGACACATATGTACTTAGTAAGACGTTGTCATAACGATAATCATTATATATATCGTTTCGAGTTTCTTAATTCAATGGTCTCATTTTATGTATATAACTCATTGTTAATATACCTAGTGAGATACTTTCTTATCATAATATCATGTTAACTACAAGTTTTAACGTTCGTGAATCGCCAGTCAACTTGGGTGGTCAATTGTCTACATGAAACTCATTTCAAATAATCAAGTCTTAACAAGTTTGATTACTTAACATGTTGAAAATATTTAATCATGTAAATATACCAATTTCAATATATATATATATATATATATATATATATATATATATATATATATATATATATACATGAAAAAGTTCGGGTCACTACATAATGTATTCTTTAGGTCCTACCTTATGAATGATATGCGACATTAGTTAATATATGCTTTAAGTCCTACCTTATGAATGATATGCGACATTTAGCTTAACCTTTTAGAGATAATGATTTGTCTATGATTGTTATCTTGCTATTTGTTAATATAAGTTATGAAATAATTAATATATTTCCCTTATGAATCACACGTCCTTGTAATCACTTCTCTTTTATAATTGTTTATTTTAAATCTTTATTTCTTGCTTTATATTTTGTTTATATTAAATCATCTCTTTCCTAAGAGATAAGAATCAACAACCATAAAAAGCCATAAAAATCTATCTTTAGTTCTTTAATAAGTGCTAAGCTATATAATAAACAAATTTTATTTGCTTCCACGATCTCTTGGGATGATAACCTAAAATACTACATCTGACCGGGTCTTGTTGCTCGTTAGGGTGTTAAAGTATATTAATTAAAGGTTTTATAAATTTAAAAGTTGAAATAAAAGATTAAGCACTACTACACACACTTTTGACACATCAACTTACACAACTTAAAAAACACACACAAAACCCTAATCACATAACACTTCAAATATAACCTCAAGGAATATCATGAAGTGATTCAAGGGATTGTATGACACTGTTAAAAGTCTAAAGAATCCCTAGAAAGTGCATATGCTGAACTTCAAGTCAAAACTCATAAGTGTATTCAAAAAAAGAATTATTAAAAATAGTATACGACAACTACGGAATCCGCAACTAAAACTGGTGACCCAGTTAGCCAAACTGGCGACCCACCTAGCTAAACTGGCGACTCGGTTAGCTGGACTAGTGACCCAATTACTAAACGAGCGACCCGAGCCAACTCAACTAGAGACTCGGAGATCAAACTGGTGACATGGGCCCACTCAACTGGTGACTGCGGGATCAAATTGGCGAACCATGGTTAGCAACTGGCAACTCGTGGTTAGAAACTGGTAACCCATTGTTAGTAACTAGCGATCCGGACTTTCAAACTGGCAACCCGTGGTCTGCAAATGGTGACCCGTGGTAAGCAACTAGCGACTCGTGGTAAGCAACTAGTGACTGAGGCTTCAAACTTGGCGACTCGGGATCAAAACTGGTGATCGAGATCTCCTATAAACTGGCGACCCAGGATCGAAACTGGCAACCCGAATCTCCTATAAATAGGAGGCTTCAGATATTCATTCAATCAATCTATAAATTTCATTTCACTTTGCTCTCTCTCTCTCTCTCTCTCTCTCTCTCTCTCTCTCAACACCCTCTCTCAAAGCGTAGGCTATTTTATCACAAATTAATGTAAGTTTTGTAAGATTTAAAGGAGCGGTCTTTACTTCATAAAGCAAGAGTCGGATCTTTGTCGTATGTCATATTTGTCTATGAATAAAGCATATGTAAATCACCGTGATAGCTAGGATTGCAAGATCATCTATGTCATTTTAAGACAAACTATTGCTATACTCATTATTATTACATTAACATCTTTCTTTATAGTTATATGATTACTATACGTGTTGTTATAATAATTATTACTATATTGTTATCGTAATACTAATACGTAATAGCCATGCAATATTCACTACGTAAACTGTTGAATATTACTCTATCTATCAAATAATAAAACCTTAAAAATAATTTCCGGTTCTACACTTTAAAATTTCTAAAAACTCTCGGGAACAACTTTATATATATTTTACCTTGATCAACTTAAATACTAGTTTACGGAATACTATTTCCAACTATTTGTGTGGTTAACAGTTTAATCACTCTTAAACATCAAAACTTTAATTTTAATAAACTCTTCAATTATCTTTGTTAACGTCTCCGGTGATACTGAAATAATTATACATGACAATAATTACGGAATGACAGGGCTGGCCGTAGTAGTTGAAACAAACAAATTGATTGAAAATGAGGTTTTTAGTTGTTGTTAATAGGTCCACAAGAAGGTTCAGACATTGCACTCGATTAATTTAACGTCTAATAAAGAACTTTTATACAATCAATGAATATTTTTTAAAGTATTCCGAGTGATTTGCTAAAGAATGTACTAAAATCTCGTCGTTAAGAAAAACTGTAGCATTAAATGGGCCACCGTCTTATTCGAATAGCCTAATTAAAGGTCGCCAATATTATCAGTTGGAGGGTACGATGCCGAGAACAAGTAAGTCACCCTACAGTCAGAATCACCATTGAATTAAAGATTACCAGTGACATCCTTATTTGAAACCAGACCAATTAAGGAGTACTTTAAGTTTATGAAAAGTTTTAATAAACTATCTATATGTACTCACCCCCAATTGATCTTACGAAACCATATAATTATAATCTTTAAATGTTTGATAGAGAAAACTATATATATATATATATATATATATATATATATATATATATATATATATATATATATATATATATATATATATATATATATATATATATATATCTATGGATAGTTTTCTTTATCAAACATTTATATATATATATGTGTGTATATATATATATATATATATATATATATATATATATATATATATAAGGCTAACTTAATTCAGTATTATTAATTCAGTAGGAATCATATTCCTATTTCTTACTGGTGTTTTTAATATATATAGCTATGGATAGTTTTCTCTATCAAACATTTATATATATATATATATATATATATATATATATATATATATATATATATATATATATATATATATATATATATATATATATATATATATATATATATATAAGGATGTAGTTATATAAATTAAAAACCCATTCCACAAAAATATTGATCTTATTATTATAAGTATTATTAAACACAAAAATCACTAAAATCAAACATGAAACTATTGTTATCAGAAAAAGAGAAAAGTACTCACCAAAATATAATAAACATTAATTTAAATTTTGAATTAGAATACCTCTAAGTTTTACCACAACTAATTGATTCGTGTGACGACCCTAGGTCATACTTACACTATCTCCTTGTTAGAAAAAAGTGAGTACAATTTTAGGCCCTTGCAATTACATATATTAATACCGCTGATGCACTCGTGCGACGAGTCTCACTCTATAAACTAAAAGGCTCAGCTTATGAAAAGACTATAGAGACGCAACCGGGACCAACCATCACGAGTAAAACCCGACTTAGTCTAACAACCGTAAAGAAGACGACCGCCTACGGCGCATCAAGTTTCTGGTGCAGCAGCCAGGGACTCAAATTTTTAAAGTTGGAGGTTTTCCCTTTTACGAATTTGAGTTTAATTAGTTATAATAATAATAATAATAATAATAATAATAATAATAATAATAATAATAATAATAATAATAATAATAATAATAATAATATTATTGTTATTATTATTATTATTATTATTATTATTATTATTATTATTATTATTATTATTATTATTATTATTATTATTACTACGTAGTATAATATAATGTAATATAATTTAACATAGTTAAAAATATAATATAGTATAATAATTTAGCTATATTATATTATTTAAAGTAATCATAATATATTATATAATAATTATAAAAGTATTAAAAATTTAAAATTAATATAAAACTAATAAAATCCCGATGCACTTCCAGTCGTTGTATTCTTTCCCACTATCACCAATGGTAGGAATATCGGATGGTCGTACTACTAGACACAACTTTTTAGACCGTGCGGGTTATTTGGTTAAGGTCTTCAAGTTGTAGTTTATAAGTGCAGGGATAGACCCAATCACAATATTATTACTCGTACTTTTGTTAAAGGTTTGTAATGAATAAGTATAACTCGGGTGTTGTTATTGAATGTTTTAATCAGGATTAATTTTTATATTATTATAAGTGTATATCTTTTGGTATTTTATATTTTGTAATTATTAAAAATAGTAAATTAAACTAATAGGTAGGTACTTTATATGATGAAAGCGTGTCTATTAAATTTGAAAGTTGCATCTCGGATTACGATACTATTGTTTCAAGGAATATTATCACTTTTATTCTATATAATATATATTTATCCATTAATTTATTTCCAAGAAACTAAATTCAAGCACAAATAATTAATATGTCGCGTGACAAAAAATATAGGGTTTATTATAAAAGAGAGCTTCCGTTATAATTAAAATAGAGCAACTAAACAACCACTCTCGATTTTTAATTCTCTTATGAAAACTCTCGCGGGGGTGTAACAAGAAAGATTAGATATGTTAAAAACACCAGTAAGAAATAGGAATATGATTCCTACTGAATTAAGTTGGTAATGGTAATTTGAACAGTTGAGAATGAGCTTCGACTATGAATAAAGTGATATATATTTGTCGTTTAAATTTAAAACATGTGTTAATGAATACTACTTTATAAAACCTTAGACTCTAAATATAAAATAAATGACTTGTTGATATGTCTAAACTGGACGATTTTATTTATGCGATGTTGTTAGGTCGCAAAGTGACAGTATGAACTTATCAACAGGGTTTCTCTTTATTCTATTTATATTTTGCGCGGCTTATATTCACTTTTATCTTCTAGAGTAGAAGGTGTAAGTTAATTTAGGGTCGTGTTTTTGAATGGTTTAACGAATTGATAATCAAGTGGATAATTGTCTTTGGTTAAATTACCTAGATGAAAGATAGTAGTTGGTTTTAAGCTAACAATCCTAATTACGAAAACTTAAAGGTAATGGAGGGATATCTGGAGTATGCAGATCTAGGAAATATTGACCAAGATATCAGTTTAGGCTAGGGAAAGGTAATTATATTTATGTTAGAGCTATGATTACAATAGTGTAGATCTGGTTGGATAAGCCAATTACACAGACCAAATTATCTCTAGACTCTCAAAGTTCTCGTTGAGCAGTGAAAAGTATGTCACTTAGTTGTATAATTGAAGGGTAACTATATCGCAGAGGTTATCCTTAGTAAAGCACTAGGTTTATTAGTAAGTTGAGTTCTAATCCTAACCCACATTATCAATTTAGGTAACTGAATAACAACGCACAGTGTTGAGTGAACACTAATCACAAATGGAAGGAGTCCGTCGGGTCAAGTTGACAAAATGTTAATGTAAACTAACAACCATTTCATCATACTAATGAGCTCATACTAATCTAAATAAGAAACCTAGTAGATACCTGAAATAGTGGATATGACTTAAACCTAAGGCAACAATCAAATAAGAACATGCAATAATATTGGGTCACACAGTTAAGGCACTAACTAGATCTTAATGGCTCCCAAGAGATCTCCTTGGAACAATCAATAGGCATACTAGGTCATTCATGTCTCAATTCCTAAGTTTCGTGTCCTAAAAGCATATTAAATGTCACTTGGGAACTCCAGCCATACCGAGTTCATAGAATCTTTAGGTATAGTATAACCAGGAGTCTTAGTCCTATGAAGTAGCTAAGTTCATATAGATGGATAAGTCCTAATCACAACCTAGGTTGGCCAATCCTTAAGATGTTAGAATACAAATCTATCAGAGTCATAGATTCAGTATAACAACAGTAACTGTACTAATTTAACATAAATACACTAACCCAAACTTCTATCATGGCAAAATACAGATTAATTAAGCTAACATGGTAATATCGGAATGCATCATTAAACATAAACGATAACAATACATGTTTAATTAATAAGACAAGCGTTTCAGATAAAGATATAAAAAGGCCGAAGAAATCTGCCCGAGATCACATTGACTTGCCGGGATATCCTCCAGAAAATAAAAGCTAAGCTAGCTACTACTAAAAACTAACTAAAAATATTTAGTTCTAATTTGAAGTACAAAGTTGATTGTGTGTAAAAATGAGCCCAAATGCCCCCTTTTATAGAAGGATTTTGGTTGGGGCCCGCTGGCAGGCCGGGGTGGCAGGCTGGCGTCACAGGCCGGTGCTAGAGGTCGGTGCCTGGGAAGCCCATTTTTCCTAGCTGTTTTTCATGCCCAGTAGGTGTTGATCTAACACGCCAGCTCCATATGGCAAGCCGCTGAGGCAGGCTGGCTTGGCAGGCTGGTTTTGCCCCTGGTCTTGCTGTTTGCTAAAATCGTTTTTCTTTTTCTTGGGATCATAACTTCATTTCTGGGGTCATAACTTGTCTTTCACCGTTTTCGCTCTAGAATCTTTGTTTTAGCTCCGGTTTACTTGATTTTTTTTGCATCGCCTTTGTAATTACTTAATCTACAGTATTAATTGACAAAATGATTATTTTAGTGATAAAGTTTGGAACTTTATTGATTTAGGGCTTAATATCGGGGGTAAAAACGTGACTTTTTGGCCGATATCAAATACCCCACACTTAGCTTTGCTTGTCCTCAAGAAAAAAGCGGGAGTATAAGGTTATCTTCTATTAGATTCTCCCTCGCTCACCCTTAGATTCTTTTATTATGTCTCGATCAGAAGTCATCATATCTTTCGAAAGTAGTAGAAAAAGTTTTGAACTTCGATGGTTCTGTCGCTAGATTTTAATCGCGCCCATGGTGAAAAAGGCGTACTTTCCAACTCTCAGATGTAGAGTATACATGACCCGACTTATCACTAGCGGATCACTCATATCACTCAAGTGTTTAGAGAGCCCTAATCTAATTTATATTGTCGCTCAGAAGCCAGTTGTGCAACGGTTTTCATCATAGGCTTGGTAAAGCATCGATATCTTCCCCATTTAAGTAAAGACGAAAATGATCTTCTTCCTAGACATTCTTTCAAGAGGAAGAAGTTTGTAGGGTTGGTTGGCGGAGAGGGAAAAGTTTATGAATAGGTGAAAGGTTTTTGGATCTTTTGAGTTTTTAAAGTGAATTGATAGATTTTGATTCTTCAGAGTATCCCTTTTTTTGATATAGAATGGCTTGAATTTCGCGATGAGTTTTTCAGAAGATGCGGATTTTGCTAAGACTTTTGTCTAGAATTTTTGTTGACTCTTCCGGCAATCCTTCTTTGGGCTATCACCTCGAGTTTTTTTTTTCTTGCCTTTATTTTGAGACTTTGCTCTTTCATCATCATTTTTTTTGTTTGGCATACCTTTTTTTTCATAACTTTTATCTTTTGCTCCTGGTGCCTAGAGAGGAAGTGATAATTCATCGAAAATAAGTCTTTGACGTATCAAAAACAATCGTGGTTCAGAAACTTTTAGCAAGTGCTTTTGATGTGAATTTGATCGATCTCTCTCTTTGTTGATCTCTGGATCTATTGAAAAGTGGGAATGGAATGAAGGTGAATGGTTAGTGTATTTTAGTGCTGAATTTGGGGTGAGTATTTTCTGATTCATCAACTCTTTGGAGTGAGTTGGGTGCTTTTGAATGCGTGGAGTGGAAAGAGAAATGGATAGTTTTTGTCTTCTCTATTCAGAATGATTTCGGAAGGAGTATTGCACCTGCACCACGTATGGTGCTTTCTAACCATTGGCCTTGAAACGTATGTCAAAACCAAGTTCTAAGTCAAACGGTACACCGGCACATTCATCAAATGAATTGATAAAGTACTTTAGATTGAATGGTTCATACACGTATTTGAGTCCAAGAATTCCTCACTTTTTGGGAGTAGGGGTCGTGGTTCGTCATGCACAACCTTTTTACACATTTATTCGAAAGAAATCTTTTTACAAGAATCATGAGTTTTAGCTTACTCGTTCCGTTCTAGTGAATTTTAGAAAACTGATTTTGGCAATTTTATAGAATCTTTTGGGTAAAACTGTAATGACCCGCACTTTTTCGATCGTTCTATACTTATAAGATTAATATTTACATAAATTAAACCTTACCAACATGATAAGCAATCCAAATTGTTGAGATTTATGTTTTTGAAAAGAGTTTTGCACAACGTTTGACCGTCTAGTTTGACCGATGATATCACGAACTATATAATATATGATAATTATACGTTTGTGTATATATATGTATATATACATATTTAACATGATCTAAGGATGTTTTAATATCTCATTTTGTATTAATAACAATAAGTTATAAGTATATTTTGAAACTACTAATTTAAGTTTTCAAAACAATAACCATACGTAACGTTATTTGACATAAAAACTTATGACCTATAATGTTTATACATATATCGTATATGTAATGTATTTAATCACTTTTTAAGGACTTAAATACATAAAACAATATAAGTATAGTCACAAAATATAACTATATTTGAATCCTCGTTCCGTTTTCACAAGATTTCTATACGTATATTTAGAGTATATGTACTCGTATCATACCTAGCTTCTATACGTATTTACTATTAGTATATACACATCAAATCACCACCAACCAGCCCTTGTTCAATGCCTTATGTATAAGGTAACTACTTTTGTTATCTAGTATGACAATTTCACATGATTAAAAGATTTTTTCACAAAATTACAAACTTATACACCTTTTACACCACCATTTATACTCCATTCCATTTTCATTTTACTACACATTTCCTTTAACTAAAACACACTCTTTTAAGAAAGAAAAAAAAAAATCCCTTAAACACTCCAGCAAATTTTCATCATGAACTAGCTTCAAAAACAACATTTAAACATCATAAGAAAATCCTTTCAAGAACACTTCAAAAATTCTTCCAACTATACAAGTTTACTTCCAATCTTTCATCCAATTCCATCACTCTTTTGGTTCTAGGTCTTTACTCCTCTTTTACAGCAATCATGTCCAAGTAACTTGAGGTAGTAACTATGTTCATAACCTTATTCGATTCATATATGTATAGCTATCTTATTTTATGGTATAAAATTTTAACAACAAGAACATAGTTTGAATGTTTTCAAACTTGTTTGCAAACTAAATAGATCCTTCTAACTTAACTTTTAAAATACTTCAAGACCTGTAATATATCATAAATATATGCTAACTTAACAAGGTAAAACTTGGTTTTTCAAAGAACACCTTAAAAACTGAATGTACGACGTCGGAGTGCAACCGGGGACTGTTTTGGGTTGGATAATTAAAAACTATTTTGAACTTTGAATTGGAGGCTTATTTTCTGGAAAATTGATATTTACTATGAATATGTTAACACATAAAAATTTCATGATTTAACTCAAAGTATAAGTATTTTTAGAAAAATAATCATTTAAGGTTGTTTACATGATGGAAAATGATCAACTTCATAAGTTTCACTAAAGTTTGACCTATGACCTGTGATTTCGAATACAAACTAAGGTATTTACAGTTCATATTCTTAAAGAAGGACTCGATCCAAGGAAGTGGCAAGTTGAACCAACGAAACGGAGTTGTAACGAAGAAACTATGACCAAAACAAAATCGGATATCCAAGACTAGTTTAGCCACGAAAATAATTGGAGAAAAATTAAATAAATCACATCTTTTTAAAATAACATGATATTTTATATATATGTACTCATAATTTAATTTTATATATTTCAGGACCACCCGTAAACAATACGAGAAGATTAATCATAAGATCCCATGATTGTACGCAACACGTCATTTGACAACACCGGTACTTTATGTACGCAACACGTCATTTGACAACACCGGTACCGTGGGTCAAGATTAATCCCGACCAATACAAATACGATGGGGTTTTATTTATTTCGATGGGGGTTTTATTTATTAAACACCTAAATATGAACCATTAAAATTGAATTACTAACATCGGACTGCTAACTACGGACTAAGAAATTATTAAAACTATTAAAAGTATAATAAGTATATATATGTGACGATTGTTTAAAATGGAAATATATTGATAAACTATATATGGATAGGTTCGTGATATCAACCGGAGACTAAGTCAAAATATATATATCTTCAAGGCAAAAGTGAGTATATAGTCCCACTTTTAAACTCTAAGTATTTCGGGATGAGAATACATGTATTTTATGTTTTACATTATGGACACAAGTAACTGAAAAATATATTCTACGTTGAGTTGTACCACTGGCATACTTCCCTGTAGCTTGGTAACTATTATTTACAGTGGTATTGTAAACGGGAATCCTGTTGATAGATCTATCGGGCCTGACAACCCCAACCGGACTGGACGACCAGTATTCAACGGTTGCACAGTACTTCGTTTCGTGACTACACTTGGTACGGTGTAGTAAGATTTCATAATAAAGGGAATATGCGACGTGATTAAATGTTAAGTATGGTTACCAAGTGCTCAACCACTTAGAATATTTTTATTAAAATGTTTACATATGAAATCTTGTGGTCTATATTTATACCGCTGCCGGCATTAAACCTATATCTCACCAACTTTATGTTGACGTTTTAAACATGTTTATTCTCAGGTAATAATTAGAAGCTTCCGCTGCAACATGTTGAATTTAAGCAAGATCTTGCGTGCTCATATTTGTGTCAAAAACAAAACTGCATATCCGAGGATTTGTATTGTAAAATATGCTATAAATCGTGTTGTTATCATCATATGTAAAGTTTGTAAGTCTAAGATTATCGCTAAACGATAATCATCTTTTTATTGTCTAAAGCTTGTATCAAAAATAAGAATTATGGTTTGTAATGTAAAATATATGCAGTTGTTCTTTTAAAAATGTCGTATATAGAGGTCAATACCTCGCTATGAAATCATACGTTATCTAACACGTTCTTATGGTTAAGGACGGGTTATGACAAAAACGAGGGAAGATTTTTTCGAATTTCCCTAATATTCTTTGCTAATTACTTTTTAGACAAAAGAATTTTTCAAAATTTGGCGTTTTACGGTTTCTCTGTTCTTAAACCTTTACCCCATACCGCACACTTAGAAGAACAGTGTCCCTAATGTTCCCTATAATATAATATTTTAATACTTTGATAAATCAAGGACAATATTTTATGGAATCACTAAGTTTGTTGCGGGTACAACCCCACACTTAGAGATTTTAGTGTGTAATAATTGAAAGAGGTTTGAGGACAGATTACTTCATACGTCCACGTTATTCTCCTCGTACTGGGCTTTCCTACGGTTAAGCTATGCTCCTAGTGATGGAAATGACCAGTCTCTTTGATATGATTCTGCATACAGAACAAAATAATGTCCTGGCCTGTGTGTAGAGTAGCGTTTGCAAAGTATCTAAAAGATTCTAAGATGTCCTCCTCGTCCTCAAGTCTTGGAAAATCCTCAAGTGGCTATCCCGCATCCAAATTGGGGCGTAACAGTGTGTCTAAACATACATCTGATGGTATCTCAAGGTGTGAGAGACTCGGTAATGGCTCCTCATCAGGGATGTTCCCAGTGATCTCAAAGATCTGGGCCATAGGTGGTTTCACTGAAATAGGGAATGTGACTAGATGGCAGCCCTCAGGTAGCTCATGGATAGGAACTGTCTCTATCTCATGATGAGCATAATTGCTGGTCTAAAAAACTGGAGTAGGTGGAGCAGTTGGCGCAGGCAGATTAATAGGAGTAGCACGAACAGGAGCTACTGCTGAGACTACAGACTGAATCGAAACTTGAGTAGAGCGTCTAGGGGTAGTTTGACGTGCAGGCGGAGCACGACGCGCTAATCTGAATGAGGAAGGTCCTAATGTACTTCGGGGCATTCCTTCACGATGAAGATATGCTATGAAAGCTCTATAGAGTCTCTGGTGATCTCTAAGTAATGCCCATGTGACAATCGGTTCACTCATGGTAACTCCATGGTGAATCATAAACTGTGACACACGTGGCTCTAATGGCTCTGGATGCTCAACGGGTCTAGAAGCTAAACGCATGGAGCATCGTACTGGAGGAGCTGGTGGTGCCATACTGATGTGTAACGACCCGACTTTTTCGACTTATATTTTTATGCTCTATATCTACATATACGTATGTACTGAGCTAGTTTATGCTCCGGGATATTTATTCATGATTAATTACTTTCGTTAGTATCTTACAACGTGTTGTTAAGTGCATAATCACTTAACTTGATCCCCAAATGCATTTATAACCGTTAGTGTCACTTGTCGTTTAAAACGAGGTATGTACTTTGTACACGTTAAACTTTTGTCATAATTGGAATATTATGACTACGTAATACTAATTTTTATTTTCTAATGACAATTACTTGGCTTATTGGTTGCTTAATTACGCTTAGTAATTTACTAATGCACACTAGTTAGTCTTAATGGACTTTTTACCTTAATGGACTTAGGCCCACCCTACTCTAGCTATTGGACTCTTAAGTTAGCCCAATTTAAATGGATTTATGACCCATTAAGATGTAGGACAAAAATCCAATTTGATGAGCCAACATACTAGCATTTTTATTAACCATTACAACACATGTTGCATGGGATCCCAACAACAAGCACCACCTTTAGACCACCACCATGCAAAAAGCAAAAAGTTGTCCCCCTTGGCCCTACAGTTTGGGAGACACAAACCACCACCTCCACCACTATAAATACAAGCCTTGATCTTTCATTTCACACTTGATTGCATTCTCATTTTACACACACTTGCTCTCTAATTTTCTCTCTTGTCTTTCTCACACTAAAATTGTAAGTTTTTAAATTTTCTTCTTCTTCTTCTTCTTCTTCTTCTTCTGTTCTTAATCACGGCATCATCATCATCATAAGATCAAGCTTTTTAGCTTTTTAGCTTTTTGATCTTGTTTTATCTTGTAGATTAAAACTTTGATTTGAATCCTTCAAGAACATGAAAGATTCAAGCTTTTTAGCTTTGAATCTTCATTACTTTGTTGGATCTAAGTTTTGAAGCTTAAGATCACTTTATCTTGTTAAAAGATCAAAACTTGTGTTTATGATCTTCATGTAACTTGTAGATCTAGCTTTTTGCTTTAAAGGTCTTCAAGAACATTAAAGATCTAAGCTTTCTAGCTTAGGATTTCATTATTTTGTTGAAGATCTAAGCTTTTTAGTTAATGATCTCATTAATTTTACTAGATCTTAGCTTTCTAGCTTATGGTCTCATTAATCCTGTAAAGATCCAAGCTTTCTAGCTTAGGGTTTCTTAACACTTGAGATTTAAGTTATTATTGTAGATCTCATTTACTTAGAATCTTTTTATAATTTTGATGGTGAGAAAAACCAAGTCTTCATCATCTCATATGATGAAGATGCATAAACTTGTATCAAAAGGACAAAGGTTGAAGCTTTATTGTGTTTATACAATAAAGAGACAACCTTGATGTTCAAAACTTGTAGAAAGTTAGCTTTTACTTTTAGTTGTGTGTTGATGGTTAAAACTTGGTCATAATGATACTAAAACATCAAAGAGTTGTACACTTGAGGCTTATACGCATCAAGGATGAGAACCGTGATAAGCATCATGTGACAACCCGGAAATTTCCGACCAAATTTAAACTTGATCTTTATATGTTTTCGACACGATAAGCAAAGTCTGTAATGTTGAAGTCTCAAAAACTTTGAGATATGTTCATGTAATCAATTACCCTTCGACTGCTCTTGACGATTCACGAACAATTATGAAACGTCCCGTTCATATTAATTATAAACGTTCCATATTAATTAATTTCGTCGCGAGGTTTTGACCTCTATATGAGACGTTTTTCAAAGACTGCATTCATTTTTAAAACAACCATAACCTTTATTTTATCGATAAAGGTTTAAAAAGCATTACGTAGATTATCAAATAATGATAATCTAAAATATACCGTTTACACACGACCATTACATAATGGTTTACAATAAGAATATATTACATCAAAAATACGTTTCTTGAATGCAGTTTTTACATAATATCATACAAGCATGGACTCCAAATCTTGTCCTTATTTTAGTATGCAACAGCGGAAGCTCTTAATAATCACCTGAGAATAAACATGCTTAAAACATCAACAAAAATGTTGGTGAGTTATAGGTTTAACCTATATATTATCAAATCAAAATAATAGACCACAAGATTTCATATTTCAATATACATCCCATACATAGAGATAAAAATCATTCATATGGTGAACACCTGGTAACCGACATTAACAAGATGTATATAAGAATATCCCCTATCATTCCGGGAAATCCTTCGGACATGATAAAAACGAATTCGAAGTACTAAAGCATCCGGTACTTTGGATGGGGTTCCTTAGGCCCACTAGATCTATCTTTAGGATTCGCATCAATTAGTATATCGGTTTACTAATTCTTAGGTTACCAAGCAAAAGGGGTGAAAGGACCCGTTCATATACATTATAAACGATTCACAATAGTTGATTACATCGCGAGGTATTTGACCTCTATATGATACATATTACAAACATTGCATTCGTTTTTAAAACACAAACTTTCTTTACATCGAAAATTGACAGGCATGCATACCATTTCATAATATCCACTATCCAATTATAAATTAACTTAATAGTAATCTTTGATGAACTCAATGACTCGAATGCAACGTTCTTCGAAATATGCCATGAAATACTCCAAGTAATATTTTAAAACAAGCAAATGCACAGCGGAAGATTTCTTTTATACCTGAGAATAAACATGCTTTAAAGTGTCAACCAAAAGGTTGATGAGTTCATTAGTTTATCATAATCATTAATTTCCATCATTTTAATAGACCACAAGAATTTCATTTCCAGTTCTCATAAATATACGTCCCATGCATAGAGACAAAAATAATCATTCATATGGATTGAACACCTGGTAACCGACATTAACAATATGCATATTAGAATATCCCCATCATTCCGGGATCCTCCTTCGGACATGATATAAATTTCGAAGTACTAAAGCATCCGGTACTTTGGATGGGGATTGTTAGGCCCAATAGATCTATCTTTAGGATTCGCGTCAATTAGGGTGTCTGTTCCCTAATTCTTAGATTACCAGACTTTAATAAAAAGGGGCATATTCAATTTCGATAATTCAACCATAGAATGTAGTTTCAATTACTTATGTCTATTTCGTCAAACATTTATAAAAGCGCATGTATTCTCAGTCCCAAAAAATATAAAGGGTAAAAAGGCAAATGAAACTCACCATACTGTATTTCGTAGTAAAAATACATATAACGTCATTGAACAAGTGCAAGGTTGGCCTCGGATTCACGAACCTAAATTAATTATGTATATATATGTGCTGGTCAATATTTGTCTAACAAATTAGGTCAAGTCATAGTGTACCACAATTCTAATGCTCGAGACTAATATGCAAAGGTCAACAAAAGTTAATTTGACTCAAAATGATTTCCAAAATTTATACATGATTATTATATAGTTTAAATATCATCGTTTTATTTTTTTAAATATTTTTAAAAGATTTAATAGAGTAAATAATATAATTCATTTATTAATAAATAAAATTTTATATAAAAATATACTTTTATACATCTTAAGTAATAAAATTTATAAAGTTAATTTAAAAAAAATATTATGATAGGTTTTATTAAGGTAATTATATTATTTGTATTACATATTTATTTGATAAAATAACATTTATAATAATAATAAGTAAAAGTTGTATTATTTTGCAATAATAATTATTATTATTCTTTTAATAAAAATATCAATATTTATATTTACTAATAATGATATTATAATAAAACGATAATTATAATTATGATAACTTTAATATTTACGATACTTTTTAATATTAACTTTAAAATAATAATTCTATTTAAAATGATAATAATAATGATATTTTATAATAACAATGACATTTCTATTAAAATGATATTTTTTGTTAAAATGATAGTTTTAATACTAACGATACTTTTAATAACAATAGTAATGATAAAAATAATAAGAATGATAATTTTATGTAGATCAATATCTTATAATATTTTAATTTCATCATGATACTCACTCATTATTTCCTAATCGTTTTGGTTTAATAACTTTTAATCGTCTTTTATATTGTTTTCATAATACTAATAATAATAGTACTAAAAAGAATTAGGTGTTACTAATATTAGTTTTAATTACAATAATACTAATAATGATAATTACTATGATATTATTAATAATACTAATAACTATTTTAATGATAATAATAATAATAATAATAACAATAACAATAACCATTTTTAAATAGTAATATATATATATTAATAATGATAATAATAATAATAATAATAATAATAATAATAATAATAATAATAATAATAATAATAAGATAATAATAATAATAATAATAATAATAATAATAATAATTATAACTTTAACGATGATAACAATAGTAATAATAATAAAAATAACAATTTTTAATGATAATTCCTTTTATTAATAATGATAATAATAAGATAAAACTAGAACGACGGTAATAACGACGATAATAATAATCATTTTTATAAAAATTCAATTGACTATAACTTCTAATCCGTTCATCGAACCCATTCGATATCTATATGAAAAGTTCTCAATTTTTCGCTAGCCTTCCAAGGACATGCATATCTTATACCTTATCTCAACCGCAAGTGTAACTAATTCAGGATTCAACATAACCTATCTAAGGGCAATATCAAAAGTACAAGCATGCATAATCCTATATTCTCGATCACTAGTCAGGGATACACTATTAATATGTAAAAATAAATTACGACTACTCACGTATCAATATTGAGATTCAATATTGCAGGAAAGGTACGTAGACGCAACGGAGACGATAAACACTAGATTGACCTCACAAGCATACCCATGAACCATACCCATCACCTCCATAGCTATAACCCATGTTTTCCTTAGCTCTATCCCGCTCGAAAAATCCATTTTTGAAATAATACGTTCATGACCTCGTCGTAGTATTTTATGTATACTAATAATATCTTGAAATAATACTGAGTAAATATATATATGTAAGTCAATTGAGAGAGTTTAGAGATATATATTTCAAGTTTCTATGAAATAATGAAACCTATTGAATTCTATTTATAATAGATTTTTGAATTATTAAAGTGAATTATTAAAGTATGAATTATTAAAGTGAATTATTAAAGTATGAATTATTAAAGTGAATTATTAAAGTATAAATTATTAAAGTGAATTATTAAAGTATGAATTATTAAAATGAATTATTAAAGTATGAATTATTAAAGTAAATTATTTAAGTTAAAGTAAAGTAAAAGTAAAGTAAAGGTAAAGTTAAAGTATAGTAAAAGTATAAAACTATGTACGTATAATACGCGTATAAATATATATAAATTTAATTTAAATTATTATTTATATTTAATAAAATAAAATATAAATATCGTTATCTTTATCATACTGGTTAAGTAATGAGTTGTCAAAAGTGGTTCTAGATATTTATAAAAGTTATATACGTTTTAATAATAAAGTTCTTTTTAAACTAAAAACGTTTTTGTACGTTTGAAAATAAATCAAATAAATATGATAATTTTGTTTTCCAAAACTAAATATATTTAAGAATCATTTTGTTAAAAGGTTAAAATAATGGAAATCGTTATATCATAAAACGTTTTAGAAAAGTAGAATCATATATATTCATAATAGGTTTCAAGTTTTTAAATTACGGTCTGTTGGTGAAGCATGGGATAAAGTCCAAAGGTTAAATAAACGTATGAAAAATGTCGAGTTACTTAACTTGTCCATATCCAACATCTAAGTTATTTACACTCCACGTTCTTACTTATAAATCACTTTACCATTTTCCGAATGTTGTCAAAAAGAATAGATTTCTTAAATCACAGTGGACCTCATAACATAGACCCGTAATCATATCACAATGTATCTGATAAATCAATCATTTGATATTATCTTCTAATTCCATCGATAAACATATTGAAACAAATACGTTCGTGTAAAGTAACATACGTTTAATACTTTATTAATATTCTCAAGTTATAATGTAAAGTAATATACGTTTAATACTTTATTAATATTCTCAAGTTATATACATATCTATTTATATATAACGGTTCATGAATCGTCGGAATTTGGTCGAGGTTATAATGAATGTATGAACACAGTTTAAAATTCTTGAGATTTAACTTAACAAACTTTGCTTATCGTGTCGGAATAATATAAAGTTAAAGTTTAAATTTGATTGGAAATTTCCGGGTTGTCACAGTACCTACCCGTTAAAGAAATTTCGTCCCGAAATTTGAATGGAATGGTCAAGGCTGACAATAAGTATGTTTTCATGACGTATACGAGTTGAAAATTAGAGTTTTATTATCATCAAGTAATATAGATAAAGCAATTTGAATTTTGTGAAGGGTACGAGTGAAGTTATCACAAAAGAATGAAATGAGTAAATGCACGTTCTTTTTAACCAATGACATAGTCACGGTTGATTTCCGAAATTCAAGGAATTTAGAGAAAATCTTCGTAATAAGATTTGGTTCTTCGGAAATTAAGGAAGTTAAGATCAGCTTTGATTAAATGCGATAATATGTTTTGATTGCTCTGTCGGATATTTTACTATATATCCACCCCTTTCGTTTCCTTATTTCCACAACTCACGCCTTTTATTCACTAATATGCTCCATCCAGTTCTGATTCTTGATATACTCCTAACTTTCATATCTGTCATTCTTTTCTTTCATCTGCCACCGGAAGAATCTATTTACTTTTACTATACTCTTAGTTTTATAGTTTTTTTAGTTCTCCCGTGTCTTTATATTGCTATATGCATTGATATATATGGTTTATAATTTCTGGGTCGTCGTTGGGCTTTATATCCTCCTTTATATTTCGAAGTCCCTGCTTCTGTCTTCTATAATTATTGTCATCCACAGTTAATGCTCCCTTCTATTTGCTGCGATTTATACTCCTATTTCTATTTCGGAGCTTCATTCTTTCGTTTCCTCTTCTTGAGATTAAGCACCGTATGTAATGGTCCAGAATTCGTAGATATGAATTTCTGAATGAACATAGTTAATGTTCTAAGAAGGAAATTGTAATGCCACGATCTTGATTTGTTAAATTACCAGAATACCCTAGAAAAGACCGAATCATGAAGAAATATTTTCTTGATATTTTAGAGATTAAATAGAATATAGGAGTCGTGTAACATGGAACATGATGACGTTATGATCTGTGAATCATCACGTTCCATTTAGAAACTCAGCATGAATTACTGTAATATAATCACGTTGATCAAGTGTCATTATATTATACTAACTCATGCTTCAGCTCCCAACACTACTTCAAAAAAAATATTCCTATTTTAAACTCGAATGTTTCAGAATTTAGAAACTAAAATAGTTTCTTTTATGATGTAATACAGATAGCGCGAAGAGGTAAATGATTTCGGATAAGAATAATTAAGAAAATATCTTCAGAAATATGGAGGATATTTATAATGAAAGATAAGATGATATCTTAGAATTTCTAATATCAGAGGATGATGAAGAATATTGTCCGCGGGGGTTTAGAGTCAAGAGCAAGGTATTCCTTTAATGACTTCAGCAGGTACTGAATCATTTAGATTCTTTGAAGGCATGTATCGCCCTTGTGATTTGTCCACAGCCTCTTTCATACTTTGCTCAATCCGTTTTCCAGTTCCAAAACTTCTCTTTTTCTGAGCTTTGCCAATACACTATTCTTTATCATCAAACTTTTTACTGTTAAGATCGTTTACAGTTGTTGCTGCTTCGTCAGCATTTCAAGAACTAGTTCGCAGTTCAAGGTGTTTTTCAGAAACTTCACATTCAAAGTATGTAAGTCCGGGAGATAGACGTTGTACGTACACATATAACTGTTGGCGTAGACATGCTGCGAGATTTCAAATTAATGATTGCTAATTACCGATGATTCGTATGGCAATTCTTGTTACAAGATGCGAATGAGTAAATGGTGGGGTTTCAATGAATAACTATAATGACTTTTTGGAGAGGTTAAAGTCAAAGGGTAATGAAGTTGTTGGTACATTTGCTAATAATGTGGTGGGATGTAAAAGGTTCCCTGGTAACGATGGTGTATATCTCAAGGTTATAATAAGGTTAGTCTGACTAAAAAGTCGAAGTTGACTTGCTGAAGCTGTGACAAAACTGGCTACTTTGAAAAGGAATTGCAAAGTTATTTTTGCTAATAAATGCCAAAGAATCTGACACAGATATGTGTGGAATTATGACTTTGGTTTCGAGTGCTTTTTAAGTACCTAACTGTGGGTAATATGTGGTTGGATCATCATCTCGATTGCTCATTATTTGAAGTGTCTTCAGATATTTTCGAAGGGTTTGAACACAGATTGTAATCGTTAATATACATTTGATGTTCTAACACAGTTTTGAAGTCAAAGTATAGCTTTGAAAGATGTAGGAATCTAAAAGTGATGATACCGGTTATATCTCGAATTGAATTCTGAGGTTTCAAAATCAAAATTTATAATTGGGTTTGAATGAGTATGGTTGTTTTGATCTCTATGAAAGAATGTATATTATTGTGAAAGTAGGAAGTATAATTGATAATTTGCTTGATCAGATTCGAAGAATGTAACATATTAATTGTGGATATATATCTCTCTAGGGTATTACCTACCCGTTAAAAAATTTCACAATTAATATTTTGTACATAAGAATTTTATTACAGTCTTTTTGAAAATATATATGTATATATTCTCCTCAGATATAACATAAATTTTAATGAGTTAATACTAAATTAAACTCATTCGATTTATGGTTGAAACTAGAATTGAATAATCCCTTGAAGGCTTTAGAGACTACATAAGTATTTCTTCAATAATATTGAAATTACGAATCAATACTTCGTTATTTGTTGAGGCGTGATGTTGATTTTTGTTAAATTCTTGTGAACTTCGCAAAGTACGAATGATGGTATTTGAGAAGTTTCGATTACATCGATGATGAAAGTGTAAAATCAAATATATACTTGATTTATTATGAATTGGAATTTGTTGAATTGAGACAGAGATTGTAGTTAACGATGGTTAAGTTGCGGGTGAAGGACGTACATTATTACATATTTGTAAGATGAATTAACCGAGTAGTTAAGATTCACACACAATATCTTAGCACGGAAAGATTTATTTTTATTTCAAAATATGTATATATAAAATATACATATAATTTCTTCAGAGGGAATGAGTTAACTCTTCATAACTCCTTTATACAATATACGCGTTATTGATTCGTAATGATGTCCACAGTGATTCTTGAACTGACGGTGTTTGTGATGTTATAGGTGTTGTTGATTCTGATGTTGACTGTACTGACGATGCTGGTGACGCTGACGGTACTGTTGATGATGTTGGTAAAACAAGTTTAGCTTGTTAATCACACACCATTTTTGTCAGGGTTTCTACTCTTCCTTCTATTATTTTGGTTCGATTAACTGATTTATGGTTAGGGCTAGATTAGATAATCTCTAAGACTTTAGAGATTACATAATCTCCGTGGAATGTTTCTCCAATGAAGTTATGAATTAATACATCGTCAGTTATTGTTGCTGGTATTCCTTGATATCTATGGTGCGTATGACGTTGATGCTCGTAGGACAGATTGTGAAGTTGAGGTTTACGACGCGGTTGTGGTTGGAGGTGGTAATGGTACTGTTGGCATTGATGATGGTGGTACTGGTTATGCTGCTGGTGCTGCTGCTGGTGCTGCTACTGGTGTTTGTAATTTCTGCACCATATTCTCCAAAGCCACTACCCGAGCGCGAAGCTCGTTGACTTCTTCTATTACACCGGGGTGATTGTCGGTTCGGACGAGCTGATAAATAAAATCTAGAATTTGATGGAGTATATAATCGTGACGAGATACTCTGGAAATGAGAGAGAAAATGGTGTTTCGGACAGGTTCGCCGGTAAGTGCTTCAGGTTCTTCGTCAAGAGGGCAATGTGGTGGATGGAAAGGATCGCCTTCTTCTTGTCTCCAATGATTGAGGAGACTACGAACCCATCCCCAATTCATCCAGAATAGATGATGACTGATTGGTTGATCCATTCCGGTCACACTACTTTCAGAGCTTGAGTGAGATTCCATTTCAGAATCCGAGTGACATGAACTGATGACAACTTCCATTTCGTACGATTAGACAAAGGATTTTTCGATATAAAATGATTTTCCGGCTATCGGGTGGTATTCTATTTACATAGGATATCCATATATGTATATAGATCAAAAGATTTCGTAGATTACGGAGGAATTTACGGAATATGTCAGGCAAAGTTTATAGTAATAGATACGATAAGATATGATTTAGCAGATACGCTAAGATAAGAATTTTGTCTATACACTACTCATGCAATTAATGTAGCAAGACGTGTCTAGACTAATAATGATAAGCAGGTAATTTCCTAAGGATGATAAGCAGATGATTTCCGACTAGAAATGATAAGCAAAACTTTTGACATGCAGACACGGTCGAAGTCCAGACTCACTAATGCATCCTAACGACTTATCAGTTAGACACACTAATGCAGACCTGGTTCGATAAGACCACAGCTCTGATACCAACTGAAAGGACCCGTTCATATACATTATAAATGATTCACAATAGTTGATTACATCGCGAGGTATTTAACCTCTATATGATACATATTACAAACATTGCATTCGTTTTTAAAACACAAACTTTCTTTACATTGAAAATTGACAGGCATGCATACCATTTCATAATATCCACTATCCAATTATAAATTAACTTAATAGTAATCTTTGATGCACTCAATGACTCGAATGCAACGTTCTTCGAAATATGCCATGAAATACTCCAAGTAATATCTTTAAAACAAGCAAATGCACAGCGGAAGATTTCTTTTATACCTGAGAATAAACATGCTTTAAAGTGTCAACCAAAAGGTTGATGAGTTCATTAGTTTATCATAATCATTAATTTCTATCATTTTAATAGACCACAAGAATTTCATTTCCAGTTCTCATAAATATACGTCCCATGCATAGAGACAAAAATAATCATTCATATGGATTGAACACCTGGTAACCGACATTAACAATATGCATATAAGAATATCCCCATCATTCCGGGATCCTCCTTCGGACATGATATAAATTTCGAAGTACTAAAGCATCCGGTACTTTGGATGGGGTTTGTTAGGCCCAATAGATCTATCTTTAGGATTCGCGTCAATTAGGGTGTCTGTTCCCTAATTCTTAGATTACCAGACTTTAATAAAAAGGGGCATATTCGATTTCAATAATTCAACCATAGAATGTAGTTTCAATTACTTGTGTCTATTTCGTCAAACATTTATAAAAGCGCATATATTCTTAGTCCCAAAAATATAAAGGGTAAAAAGACAAATGAAACTCACCATACTATATTTCGTAGTAAAAATACATATAACGTCATTGAACAAGTGCAAGGTTGGCCTCGGATTCACGAACCTAAATTAATTATGTATATATATGAGCTGGTCAATATTTGTCTAACAAATTAGGTCAAGTCATAGTGTACCACAATTCTAATGCTCGAGACTAATATGCAAAGGTCAATAAAAGTTAATTTGACTCAAAATGATTTCCAAAATTTATACATGATTATTATATAGTTTAAATATCGTCGTTTTATATTTTTAAATATTTTTAAAAGATTTAATAGAATAAATAATATAATTCATTTATTAATAAATAAAATTTTATATAAAAATATACTTTTATATATCTTAAGTAATAAAATTTATAAAGTTAATTTAAAAAAAATATTATGATAGGTTTTATTAAGGTAATTATATTATTTGTATTACATATTTATTTGATAAAATAACATTGATAATAATAATAAGTAAAAGTTGTATTATTTTGCAATAATAATTATTATTATTCTTTTAATAAAAATATCAATATTTATATTTACTAATAATGATATTATAATAAAACGATAATTCTAATTATGATAACTTTAATATTTACGATACTTTTTAATATTAAATTTAAAATAATAATTCTATTTAAAATGATAATAATAATGATATTTTATAATAACAATGACATTTCTATTAAAATGATATTTTTTGTTAAAATGATAGTTTTAATACTAACGATACTTTTAATAATAATAGTAATGATAAAAATAATAAGAATGATAATTTTATGTAGATCAATATCTTATAATATTTTAATTTCATCATGATACTCACTCATTATTTCCTAATCGTTTCGTTTAATAGCTTTTAATCGTCTTTTATATTGTGTTCATAATACTAATAATAATAGTACTAAAAAGAATTAGGTGTTACTAATATTAGTTTTAATTAAAATAATAATACTAATAATGATAATTACTATGATATTATTAATAATACTAATAAATATTTTAATGATAATAATAATAATAATAACAATAACAATAACCATTTTTAAATAGTGATATATATATTAATAATGATAATAATAATAATAATAATAATAATAATAATAATAATAATAATAATAATAATAATAATAATAATAATAATAATAATAATAATAATAATAATAATTATAACTTTAACGATGATAACAATAGTAATAATAATAAAAATAACAATTTTTAATGATAATTCCTTTTATTAATAATGATAATAATAAGATAAAACTAGAACGACGGTAATAACGACGATAATAATAATCATTTTTATAAAAATTCAATTGACTATAACTTCTAATCCGTTCATCGAACCCATTCGATATCTAAATGAAAAGTTCTCAATTTTTCGCTAGCCTTCCAAGGACATGCATATCTTATACCTTATCTCAACTGCAAGTGTAACTAATTCAGGATTCAACATAACCTATCTAAGGGCAATATCAAAATTACAAGCATGCATAATCCTATATTCTCGAGCACTAGTCAGGGATACACTATTAATATGTAAAAATAAATTACAAGTACTCACGTATCAATATTGAGATTCAATATTGCAGGAAAGGTACGTAGACGCAACGGAGACGATAAATACTAGATTGACCTCACAAGCATACCCATGAACCATACCCATCACCTCCATAGCTATAACCCATGTTTTCCTTAGCTCTATCCCGCTCGAAAAATCCATTTTTGAAATAATACGCTCATGACCTCGTCGTAGTATTTTATGTATACTAATAATGTCTTGAAATAATACTGAGTAAATATATATATATGTAAGTCGATTGAGAGAGTTTAGAGATATATATTTCAAGTTTCTATGAAATAATGAAACCTATTGAATTCTATTTATAATAGATTTTTGAATTATTAAAGTGAATTATTAAAGTATGAATTATTAAAGTGAATTATTAAAGTATGAATTATTAAAGTATAAATTATTAAAGTGAATTATTAAAGTATGAATTATTAAAGTGAATTATTAAAGTATGAATTATTAAAGTTAAAGTAAAGTAAAAGTAAAGTAAAGGTAAAGTTAAAGTATAGTAAAAGTATAAAACTATGTACGTATAATACGCATATAAATATATATAAAATTAATTTAAATCATTATTTATATTTAATAAAATAAAATATAAATATCGTTATCTTTATCATACTGGTTAAGTAATGAGTTGTCAAAAGTGGTTCTAGATATTTATAAAAGTTATATACGTTTTAATAATAAAGTTCTTTTTAAACTAAAAACGTTTTTGTACGTTTGAAAATAAATCAAATAAATATGATAATTTTGTTTTCCAAAACTAAATATATTTAAGAATCATTTTGTTAAAAGGTTAAAATAATGGAAATCGTTATATCATAAAACGTTTTAGAAAAGTAGAATCATATATATTCATAATAGGTTTCAAGTTTTTAAATTACGGTCTGTTGGTGAAGCATGGGATAAAGTCCAAAGGTTAAATAAACGTATGAAAAATGTCGAGTTACTTAACTTGTCGATATCCAACATCTAAGTTATTTACACTCCACGTTCTTACTTATAAATCACTTTACCATTTTCCGAATATTGTCAAAAAGAATAGATTTCTTAAATCACAGTGGACCTCATAACATAGACCCGTAATCATATCACAATGTGTCTGATAAATCAATCATTTGATATTATCTTCTAATTCCATCGATAAACATATTGAAACAAATACGTTCGTGTAAAGTAATATACGTTTAATACTTTATTAATATTCTCAAGTTATAATATATATATACATATATATACATATCTATTTATATATAACAGTTCATGAATCGTCGGAATTTGGTTGAGGTTATAATGAATGTATGAACACAGTTTAAAATTCTTGAGATTTAACTTAACAAACTTTGCTTATCGTGTCGGAATAATATAAAGTTAAAGTTTAAATTTGATTGAAAATTTCCGAGTTGTCACAAGGGGCATATTCGGCTTCGATCATTCACCCATATAATGTAGTTTCATTTACTTGTGTCTATTTCATAAAACATTTATAAAAGTGCATGTATTCTCATCCCAAAATATTAGATTTTAAAAGTGGGACTATAACTCACTTTCACAGATTTTTACTTCGTCGGGAAGTAAGACATGGCCACTAGTCGATTCACGAATCTATAACAAATATGTACATATATATTAAATTATGTTCAAAATATAGTTACAACACTTTTAATACATTTTGATGTTTTAAGTTTATTAAGTAAGCTGTCCTCGTTAGTAACCTACAACTAGTTGTCCATAGTTAGATGTACAGAAATAAATTGATATATATTATCTTGAATCAATCCACGACCCAGTGTATACACGTCTCAGGCTAGATCACAACTCAAACTATATATATATTTTTGGAATCAACCTCAACCCTGTATAGCTAACTCTAACATTACTGCATATAGAGTGTCTATGGTTGTTCCAAATAATATTTATAGATGGGTCGATATGATATGTCAAAACATTTGAATACGTGTCTATAGTATCCCAAGATTACATAATATATTAGAATACATGTATAATACAATATAAGTAAGCTAGGATATGATTAATATAGATTTGTTACCAATTTTCACGTAGCTACAACAAGCAAAAATAACCAATCTTGTTTTACCTATAACTTCTTCGTTTTAAATCCGTTTTGAGTGAATTCAATTGCTATGGTTTCATATTGAACTTAATTTACGCATCTATACAGAAAATGTATAAGTTTATAGTCGGAATTACAGGTTACAAGTCATTTTTGTAAAGGTAGTCATTTCAGTCGAAAGAACGACGTCTAGATGACCATTTTGTAAAACATACTTCCACTTTGAGTTTAACCATGATTTGTGGATATAGTTTCATGTTCATAAGAAAAATCATTTTCCCATAAGAACAACTTTTAAATCAAATTTTATCATAGTTTTTAATTAACTAACCCAAAACAGCCCGCGGTATTACTACGACGGCGTATATCCGGTTTTACGGTGTTTTTCGTGTTTTCCGGTTTTAAATCATTAAGTTAGCATATAATATAGATATAGGACATGTGTTTAGTTGATTTTAAAAGTCAAGTTAGAAGGATTAACTTTTGTTTGCGAACAAGTTTAGAATTAACTAAACTATGTTCTAGTGATTACATGTTCAAATCTTCGATTACATGTTCAAATCTTCGATTACATGTTTAAATCTTCAAATGTTCTAGTGATTACATGTTCAATTTTAGTAGGTAAACCTACTGGAAGTGACAAGAAATGATCTAGCTTCAAAGGATCTTGGATGGCTTGAAAGTTCTTGAAGTAGAATCAAGACACAAAAACAAGTTCAAGTAAGATTATCACTCGAATTAAGATAGTTATGGTTATAGGAATTGAATCAAAGTTTGTATATGAGTATTACCTTGTATTAGAAATATATCTTACTATTAATAAGAAAGATTTCTTGAAGTTGGATGATCACTTTATAAGATTGGAAGTAAGCTAGCAAACTTGGAAGTATTCTTGATTTTATGAAACTAGAACTTATAGAATTTATGAAGAACACTTAGAACTTGAAGATAGAACATAAGAGATGTCACGACCCGGAAAATTTCGACTAATTTTGAACCAAACTCACGATACGATTTCATAATTCTGTCATGATAAGCAAAGTTTGTTATGTTGCGTCTTAAAATCTTTGAACTATTTTCGTACATTCATTTGATTTTGACCATTTCCGATGATTCACGAACAACTATTTGTAAATAGATACATATATATTTAAATGTGTGTGTGTGTATATATATATATATATATATATATATATATATATATATATATATATATATATATATATATATATATATATATAATGTATATTAAAAATAAATATTAAATGATTGTAATGTTCGTTTAATATTCTGATTGATATTAAACAAACTAAATTCGAACTTATATGATTTAAAAATAAATGGAGATCCGAAAATGAGTTATATAAATTATAGGCTTATTTAAAGTATATTTAGGAGCTATTTGTTAAATTTTTACACTTAGTATATTTTATTTAGCGTTGAAAGCTAATAATATTTCTATTACTTTATGATTGTAAGTGTTTATGCTTACCATTTGAAACAATCAAATATTAACTAAAGGTGAATTATTATTGTAGTTTGTTATGTGACAACTTCTCTATCTATATACTAATATATACATAATATATACATACATGCAAGCTATTCGTCGATTAGAAAGCTAAAGTGAATGCTTCAACTTGTCTTTTGTTCTAAAATATCAATATCAATTATCACCTTTCACTAAAACCCATTTGATTAATCACCACTTTTCTGAAAACCACTATGACAACAATCCCACCACAATCATTCATGTGTCTATCTTTTGTTTTCTTTCATTTAACTTCAAACTATCCGAATAATTATGAGGTAGTGGAGCATATCTTGAAATAAAAATATTAATACAAAACTAATGACTTGTAAGATGGCACATGGGACCAAGGTGAAAACATGCATATGTATGTATATGAGTGGAAACGTGTTCTTCAATTTGATAATTTTTTTTTATGACATTTGAATATTCTTCAACAGCCATCAATCAAACCCACTTCAACTCTCTTTCTCTTTCTCACATGTACCATCTAGAATATAAATTCACAAATACATTCATCCAGACATATATCTGTATCCAAATCCAAATTATTTGTTGGTTAACTATTCTTAATTGACATTGGTTAACTATTCTTAATTGATAGTGATCGTAACTTTTTATGTTATGATTAATTCCACTAACTCAAATATATTATATATTATATCTATCATATGCAGAGTAATATTACACATTCATCAAACCTACTCACCCTTGTTCTTCTATCTTCTTCTTCCACAACACTTTGAGGCCACAACCTCCCACCTCGATCGACATTAACACACCACCACACTATCATCTGTCACCTTGAACCACCATTTCATCACCAAAACAACCGTCATATTCAACCCCCACCATTATTTGATGATGTTTTTCAGTTGGAAGTCATCAAACAAATTGGTGTTAATAACGCGACCATTATCGTTTGCTCACTTGCTCACGTTTCTTCCAACAACCCTAATAATAATTAATCAATCAAATTTGAAGAAAGATGTCGTGTGGCCATTTTGGGCTTGCTCTAATAATTTTTTTTTTGTTGTTCTTTGTGACTGATCAAACTGCCCGTGACCACTATTGTAGCTGCGAATACTTTGGATTTCTGTATCCGATCAGACCTAAACATAACCGCAAGGTTTCTATTACTGTTCTAGTACAACCGCAACCCGTCATCTTCATCGAATCATTAACCCCTATTCCACCACCTGTACAACCGTCGCCACCTTTTCTCTCTCATTCTCTCTATTTTTTTCTCTTTTTCTAGCAACTGCCGCTACTATTTTTGCGGTTACTATTACTGCCTTTTTCTGTTTAATGATAATAAAAAGTGAAAGATGGAATAATGGTGCAACTTGAAGGATTCGGTTCCTGTACACAATACAAGCACCGACAGTTTCTTGATGGGTTGCTTTTCCCTATATTGGGCTTGTTTGTTTAATGGGCAGAGCTAAATGAGTTGGGCTTTTGAATCGGGCCTTTTGTTTAACTGATTCCCGTTATTTCTGCTCGAGTTGAAGACTGTTGTAGCAGTTTTCTTTAAATCGATGTGATACAATAACAAAGAACGAGGTGTACGTTGAGGAATTTTAAAAATAAAAATGGTACTTGATATGATAATATAAAGATAATAATATATACTTAATTTGATTATTAAGATGATGATAGAATAGAATTATGACGAAGATTATATAGATGATCATGATGTTTTATGTGGTGATGATATGTTGATTAAGAAGATGATGATGATTAGTTGATTAAATTATGATGATCACAATAATGATGATGCTAAGTGATGAAGATGAAAACTGAGATGGAAAGGTTAAATAAATTACTTTTGTGGTACAAATCAGAAACGTAATGGCAGTGGGATGGTTTCGTGGTGTTGGTCTTATACAAGAGGTCTCGGGTTCGAGCCTTGGCAATGGCGTTTTCTTTTTAGGACTATTATCGGGTTAGCGGGACGTCGCGGGTTCAAACCCGGACTTGGGCATTTTTTTAGGACTACATCTTTGAGGTAGTTTACTTATTATTATTATTATTATTATTATTATTATTATTATTATTATTATTATTATTATTATTATTATTATTATTATTATTATTATTATTATAAATATTAAAAATATAATTATTAGTATCATTCATATAATTAATATTATTATCATTATTGTTAATATTAGTAAATCCATATTTTCAAAACTATCTTTCTAACAAATAAACATTTTTCACATTAAATATATTTATTACATAATTATACTCATATTACATAAAATTAAGTTTTAACTAATACAATAGTATAACGTTAATGGAATTATATATCAAATAAGTATTATAATATATTATAAGTATTAATAAAATATATATAAGAATATTAATCTGAATACATAACAAAATAAATATAAGGTTGTTCGATTTCAATTATGTGTATTAATATATATATAACTGTTATAGGTTCGTGAATCCGAGACCAACCCTACACTTATTCAATGACGTCATATGTATTTTTACTACAAAATACAGTATGGTGAGTTTCATTTGCTCCCTTTTATATATATTTTTGGGACTGAGAATACATGCGCTGTTTTTATAAATGTTTTACGAAATAGGCACAAGTACTAAAACTAATTCTACGTGGGTTTAAACCAGAAATATACCCTTAGCTTGGTAACATTAAACTACTTGTCTATGTACGGTAGGCGCGAATCCTAAAGATAGATCTATTGGGCCTGACAAACCCCATCCTGACTATGGGATGCTTTAGTACTTCGAGGTTATTTTAACACACCTGATCTGGTGTACTTCAGAGGGTAAAACATGAACGTTAAGGCTTGTTACCGGGTGCCTACAACTTATAGAATACTTTTATACACTTGTGAGTGTACATATATTTATAAACGGAAATCTTGTGGTCTATTAATATATTGAAAAGATTGTTATGATAAACCTATGAACTCACCAACCTTTTGGTTGACACTTTTAAGCATGCTTATTCTCAGGTACGAATTAAGTCTTCTGCTATGCATTTGCTCATTTTAAGGACATTACTTAGAGTTGATCATCTCAATGGGACCAAATGTTGATGACTTCGTTCAGGTGGATAAGGACGGGTCGTCACAGGTGGTATCAGAGCGTTGGTTGTAGTGACCCGAACTTTTCCATGTTTATATATATTAATTTAGATTGATATTTACATGATTAAATGTTTCCAACATGTTAAGCAATCAAACTTGTTAAGACTTGATTAATTGAAATATGTTTCATATAGACAATTGACCACCCAAGTTGACCGGTGATTCACGAACGTTAAAACTTGTAAAAACTATATGATGACATATATATGGATATATATATATATATATAGTTAACATGATACTATGATAAGTAAACATATCATTAAGTATATTAACAATGAACTACATATGTAAAAACAAGACTACTAACTTAATGTTTTTTTAAACGAGACATATATGTAACGATTATCGTTGTAAAGACATTTAATGTATATATATATCATATTAAGAGATATTCATACATGATAATATCATGATAATATAATAATTTAAAATATCATTTGATATTATAAACATTGGGTTAACAACATTTAACAAGATCGTTAACCTAAAGGTTTCAAAACAACAATTACATGTAACGACTAACGATGACTTAACAACTCAGTTAAAATGTATATACATGTAGTGTTTTAATATGTATTTATACACTTTTGAAAGACTTCAATACACTTATCAAAATACTTCTACTTAACAAAAATGCTTACAATTACATCCTCGTTCAGTTTCATCAACAATTCTACTAGTATGCACCCGTATTCATACTCGTACAATACACAGCTTTTAGATGTATGTACTATTGGTATATACACTCCAATGATTAGCTCTTAGCAGCCCATGTGAGTCACCTAACACATGTGGGAACCATCATTTGGCAACTAGCATGAAATATCTCATAAAATTACAAAAATATGAGTAATCATTCATGACTTATTTACATGAAAACAAAATTACATATCCTTTATATCTAATCCATACACCAACGACCAAAAACACCTACAAACACTTTCATTCTTCAATTTTCTTCATCTAATTGATCTCTCTCAAGTTCTATCTTCAAGTTCTAAGTGTTCTTCATATATTCTACAAGTTCTAGTTACATAAAATCAAGAATACTTTCAAGTTTGCTAGCTCAATTCCAATCTTGTAAGGTGATCATCCAACCTCAAGAAATCTTTGTTTCTTACAGTAGGTTATCATTCTAATACAAGGTAATAATCATATTCAAACTTTGGTTCAATTTCTATAACTATAACAATCTTATTTCAAGTGATGATCTTACTTGAAGATGTTTTCGTGTCATGATTCTGCTTCAAGAACTTCGAGCCATCCAAGGATCCGTTGAAGCTAGATCCATTTTTCTCTTTTCCAGTAGGTTTATCCAAGGAACTTAAGGTAGTAATGATGTTCATAACATCATTCGATTCATATATATAAAGCTATCTTATTCGAAGGTTTAAACTTGTAATCACTAGAACATAGTTTAGTTAATTCTAAACTTGTTCGCAAACAAAAGTTAATCCTTCTAACTTAACTTTTAAAATCAACTAAACACATGTTCTATATCTATATGATATGCTAACTTAATGATTTAAAACCTGGAAACACGAAAAACACCGTAAAACCGGATTTACGCCGTCGTAGTAACAACGCGGGCTGTTTTGGGTTAGTTAATTAAAAACTATGATAAACTTTGATTTAAAAGTTGTTATTCTGAGAAAATGATTTTTATTATGAACATGAAACTATATCCAAAAATTATGGTTAAACTCAAAGTGGAAGTATGTTTTCTAAAATGGTCATCTAGACGTCGTTCTTTCGACTGAAATGACTACCTTTACAAAAATTACTTGTAACTTATTTTTCCAACTATAAACCTATACTTTTTCTGTTTAGATTCATAAAATAGAGTTCAATATGAAACCATAGCAATTTGATTCACTCAAAACGGATTTAAAATGAAGAAGTTATGGGTAAAACAAGATTGGATAATTTTTCTCATTTTAGCTACGTGAAAATTGGTAACAAATCTATTCCAACCATAACTTAATCAACTTGTATTGTATATTATGTAATCTTGAGATACCATAGACACGTATACAATGTTTCAACCTATCATGTCGACACATCTATATATATTTCGGAACAACCATAGACACTCTATATGTGAATGTTGGAGTTAGCTATACAGGGTTGAGGTTGATTCCAAAATATATATAGTTTGAGTTGTGATCAATACTGAGATACGAATACACTGGGTCGTGGATTGATTCAAGATAATATTTATCGATTTATTTCTGTACATCTAACTGTGGACAACTAGTTGTAGGTTACTAACGAGGACAGCTGACTTAATAAACTTAAAACATCAAAATATATTAAAAGTGTTGTAAATATATTTTGAACATACTTTGATATATATGTATATATTGTTATAGGTTCGTGAATCAACCAGTGGCCAAGTCTTACTTCCCGACGAAGTAAAAATCTGTGAAAGTGAGTTATAGTCCCACTTTTAAAATCTAATATTTTTGGGATGAGAATACATGCAGGTTTTATAAATGATTTACAAAATAGACACAAGTACGTGAAACTACATTCTATGGTTGAATTATCGAAATCGAATACGCCCCTTTTTATTAAGTCTGGTAATCTAAGAATTAGGGAACAGACACCCTAATTGACGCGAATCCTAAAGATAGATCTATTGGGCTTAACAAACCCCATCCAAAGTACCGGATGCTTTAGTACTTCGAAATTTATATCATATCCGAAGGGTGTCCCGGAATGATGGGGATATTCTTATATATGCATCTTGTTAATGTCGGTTACCAGGTGTTCACCATATGAATGATTTTTATCTCTATGTATGGGATGTGTATTTAAATATGAAATCTTGTGGTCTATTATTATGATTTGATATATATAGGTTAAACCTATAACTCACCAACATTTTTGTTGACGTTTTAAGCATGTTTATTCTCAGGTGATTATTAAGAGCTTCCTCTGTCGCATACTTAAATAAGGACGAGATTTGGAGTCCATGCTTGTATGATATTGTGTAAAAACTGCATTCAAGAAACTTATTTTGTTATAACATATTTGTATTGTAAACCATTATGTAATGGTTGTGTGTAAACAGGATATTTTAGATTATCATTATTTGATAATCTACGTAAAGCTTTTTAAACCTTTATTGATGAAATAAAGGTTATGGTTTGTTTCAAAATGAATGCAGTCTTTGAAAAACGTCTCATATAGAGGTCAAAACCTCGCAACGAAATCAATTAATATGGAACGTTTTTAATCAATAAGAACGGGACATTTCAGTTGGTATCCGAGCGTTGGTCTTAGAGAACCAGAATTTTGCATTAGTTTGTCTTATCGAGTTTGTTTGGATGCATTAGTGAGTCTGGACTTCGACCGTGTTTACTTGAAAAATGATTGCTTAACAAATTTTGTTGGAAACTATATATTTTTAACATGTGAATATTATGTGATATATTAATCTCTTAACGCGTTTGATATTATGTGATAGATGTCTACCTCTAGAACAAGTCCCATTGACTCACCTAATAATAATGAAGAGTCAAATGTAAATTGGAATGATTCGTGGACTGATTCACAAGTTCCCGAAGAGGAACCGGAAGAAGAGTCGGAACCGGAAGAAGAATCGGAACCGGAAGAAGAATCGGAACCGGATGAAGAAATAGAACCGGTGGGAGAAATAATAAAACGGTTAAGTAAAAGAAAATCCTCAACCAACCGACCAAGGTTAATTATGGTCAATGGTGTTTCCGCCAAGGAAGCAAAATATTGGGAGGATTACCAATTCTCCGATGAATCGAATTCCGACGAGAATTCCGATGATGTTATAGAAATTACCCCAACTGAATTTAAAAAGGCAAAAGAAAATAATAAGGGAAAGGGCATAAAAATAGAGAAATCTAATTCCAACCCCGATGAACTTTATATGTATCGTCAACCCCCGAAGTCCTTAAGTTGTAACAATGACCCGGGAACCTCTAAACCACCAGGTTTTTCTAAACCAATGTGGATAACGACGGCTCGTATTAGGGGAACATCATATATCCCTAGAAACTTGGCAAAACGAACCAAAACCGAAGAAGAAGAAACAAGCGAGTCGGAATAAGATAGCTGTATTAATGTGGTGTAATATATGTAATATAGTGTGCTTATGCTTTATGATATATGTAAAAATTGCTTGTATTAATAAGTATTTTTTTTTTTTTTTGAATCTAACTCTTGTCTATTTTACAGTATAAAAACACAAAATGGATAGACAACCCAATATTTTAAGAGACCTACCCGGAGACATGATTGATGAAATCTTGTCTAGAGTCGGTCAGAATTCTTCGGCACAACTATTTAAGGCGAGATCAGTTTGTAAGACATTCGAAGAACGTTCCAAGAATACCTTGGTTTATAAAAGGCTTTCGTTCGAAAGATGGGGGATATCACATTGGGAAATCCATAAGTTACGATGTGTTTACTTTGACGCATATATTGCGGGGAACCCAAATGCTATTTTACGCAATGGGTTAAGAAATTATTTTGACACAATATATCCAAATATTGGACTTCGTGATTTAGAAAAAGCGGCTAACATGCAACATAAAGAAGCATGTTATGCTTACGGATTAGTAATGTTCGCTTCTCACTAAAGTGAGAACAAGAACATCGGCCTACAACTATTAAACAAAACGTTCCCACAAGTGACGGAGTCGGTAATTGGGGTAAGAAATGAGGTTTTTAGATTGTTACGGGACTGTTGGACATTACGTAACCCTCGTCCCTTTGACGACGTTACAACACGCTGTCTTATCAACGGCCATAACAGTTATGTTCCACAAGACCAAGGATGGGAAGTAGTCCTAGTAAAACCAGAATGCATGACTTGTTTCTGGACGTATGAATTACGTGTCTTTATTGCCTTTGCTGAACGACTTGTGTACTAGCTAGAATTATCTTCACAACTATCTTGTATCAAAGTTATTGTGTGCTATATTTCATGCTTTATGTAAAATAAGCGGTATTGTAAGTTTGTAAAATATTGTATAAAAGTTTGAACGCGAAATATTATTATAATCAGTTTTTCATATAGAATTGCAGTAGTTGAATTGTATATTAGCTACTAAGTATGAACTTAACGGGTAGGTACTACCCGAATTTAAACTTATAAAATGCTAATATGAAGAAAAAGCTTTTATAAATGAGTTCATATTATGCTACGAAATACTATTAACTACTCTTAATATTCTGTATGATTAACTTGTTCCATTTGACTATTTTGAAGGAAATGGCACCGACTACTCGACACACCGTGATTATGAATTAAGAGGAATTCCGTACTTTTCTAGCTTCAAACATAGCCGCAGTACAGGCTGCGCTACATACCAACAATAACCTTGGATCTAGCAGTACAGGAAATCGTGTAGGATGCACCTATAAAGAATTCACTGCCTGCAAACCTTTGGAATTTGATGGAACCGAAGGACCGATCGGATTGAAACGGTGGACCGAGAAGGTCGAATCGGTGTTTGCCATAAGTAAGTGTACTGAAGAGGACAAAGTGAAGTACGCTACGCATACCTTCACAGGTTCTGCGTTAACATGGTGGAATACCTATCTAGAGCAAGTGGGACAAGACGATGCGTACGTACTACCGTGGTCAGCATTCAAGCACTTGATGAACGAGAAGTACCGTCCCAGAACCGAGGTCAATAAGCTCAAGACAGAACTTAGAGGGTTACGAACCCAAAGATTTGATATTACCACGTATGAAAGACGATTCACAGAATTGTGCCTATTGTGTCCGGGAGCATTCGAAGATGAGGAAGAGAAGATCGACGCGTTTTTGAAAGGATTACCGGAAAGAATCCAAGAAGATATAAGTTCACACGAGCCCGCCTCCATACAACAGGCATGTAGAATGGCTTACAAGCTAGTGAACCAGATTGAAGAAAGAATTAAAGAACAGACTGCTGAAGAGGCCAATGTGAAGCAAGTCAAAAGAAAGTGGGAGGAAAACGGTGATAAGAATCATCAATACAACAACAGCAATTACAACAATAATCGCAACAATTATCCCAACAATCGCAACACCAATCGCAACTACAACAAACGGCCCAACAACAACAACAACAAAAACAACAACAACAACAACAACAACAACAACAATAACAACAACAACAACAGCAGCAACTACAACAATCATCCCAACAACAATAATAACCGCAACAACAACAACAATCAGAAGCAGCTATGCCAAAGGTGTGAAAAGTATCACTCGGGATTCTGCACCAAAGTTTGCAACAAGTGTAAAAGAAATGGTCATAGCGCGGCGAAGTGTGAGGTTTACGGACCAGGGGTTAATAGAACGAAAGGAACAAATGGTGTCGGAACGAGTAATGGCGGGGCAAGTAGTGTCGGAGCAAGTTATGCCAATGTAGTTTGTTATAAATGTGGAAAACCGGGCCACATTATCAGAAATTTCCCGAACCAGGAGAACACGAATGGACAAGGCCGCGGAAGAGTTTTCAATATTAATGCGGCAGAGGCACAGGAAGACCCGGAGCTTGTTACGGGTACGTTTCTTATTGACAATAAATCTGCTTACGTTTTATTTGATTCGGGTGCGGATAGAAGCTATATGAGTAGAGATTTTTGTGCTAAATTAAGTTGTCCATTGACGCCTTTGGATAGTAAATTTTTACTCGAATTAGTAAATGGTAAATTAATTTCAGCAGATAAAATATGTCGGAATCAAGAAATTAAACTGGTTAGCGAAACATTTAAGATTGATTTGATACCAGTAGAGTTAGGGAGTTTTGATGTGATAATCGGTATGGACTGGTTGAAAGAAGTGAAAGCAGAGATCGTTTGTTACAAAAATGCAATTCGCATTATACGAGAAAAAGGAAAACCCTTAATGGTGTACGGAGAAAAGGGCAACACGAAGCTACATCTTATTAGTAATTTGAAGGCACAAAAACTAATAAGAAAAGGTTGCTATGCTGTTCTACCACACGTCGAAAAAGTACAAACTGAAGAAAAGAGCATCAATGATGTTCCCATTGCAAAAGAATTTCCCAATGTATTTTCGAAAGAATTACCGGGATTACCCCCACATCGATCCGTTGAATTTCAAATAGATCTTGTACCAGGAGCTGCACCAATAGCTCGTGCTCCTTACAGACTCGCACCCAGCGAGATGAAAGAACTGCAAAGCCAATTACAAGAAATTTTAGAGCGTGGTTTCATTCGACCAAGCACATCACCTTGGGGAGCTCCTGTTTTGTTTGTCAAGAAGAAAGATGGTACATTCAGGTTGTGTATCGACTACCGAGAGTTGAACAAACTTTCCATCAAGAACCGCTACCCACTACCGAGAATCGATGACTTATTTTATCAACTACAAGGCTCGTCTGTTTATTCAAAGATTGACTTACGTTCCGGGTATCATCAAATGCCGGTAAAAGAAGATGATATTCCAAAGACTGCTTTCAGAACACGTTACGGTCATTACGAGTTTATGGTCATGCCGTTTGGTTTAACTAATGCACCAGCTGTGTTCATGGACCTTATGAACCGAGTGTGTGGACCATACCTTGACAAGTTTGTCATTGTTTTCATTGATGACATACTTATTTACTCAAAGAATGACCAAGAACACGGTGAACATTTGAGAAAGGTGTTAGAAGTATTGAGGAAGGAAGAACTATTCGCTAAGTTTTCAAAGTGTGCATTTTGGTTGGAAGAAGTTCAATTCCTCGGTCACATAGTGAACAAAGAAGGTATTAAGGTGGATCCGGCAAAGATTGAAACTGTTGAAAAGTGGGAAACCCCGAAAACTCCGAAACACATACGCCAGTTTTTAGGACTAGCTGGTTACTACAGAAGGTTCATCCAAGACTTTTCCAGAATAGCAAAACCCTTGACTGCATTAACGCATAAAGGGAAGAAATTTGAATGGAATGATGAACAAGAGAAAGCGTTTCAGTTATTGAAGAAAAAGCTAACTACGGCACCTATATTGTCATTGCCTGAAGGGAATGATGATTTTGTGATTTATTGTGACGCATCAAAGCAAGGTCTCGGTTGTGTATTAATGCAACGAACGAAGGTGATTGCTTATGCGTCTAGACAATTGAAGATTCACGAACAAAATTATACGACGCATGATTTGGAATTAGGCGCGGTTGTTTTTGCATTAAAGACTTGGAGGCACTACTTATATGGGGTCAAAAGTATTATATATACCGACCACAAAAGTCTTCAACACATATTTAATCAGAAACAACTGAATATGAGGCAGCGTAGGTGGATTGAATTGTTGAATGATTACGACTTTGAGATTCGTTACCACCCGGGGAAGGCAAATGTGGTAGCCGACGCCTTGAGCAGGAAGGACAGAGAACCTATTTATGTAAAATCTATTAATATAATAATTCACACTAACCTTACTACTCAAATAAAGGAGGCGCAACAAGGCGTTTTAAAAGAGGGAAACTTAAAGGATGAAATACCCAAGGGATCGGAGAAGCATCTTAATATTCGGGAAGACGGAACCCGGTATAGGGCTGAAAGAATTTGGGTACCAAAATTTAGAGATATGAGAGAAATGGTACTTAGAGAAGCTCATAAAACCAGATACTCAATACATCCTGGAACGGGGAAGATGTACAAGGATCTCAAGAAACATTTTGGTGGCCGGGTATGAAAGCCGATGTTGCTAAATATGTAGGAGAATGTTTGACGTGTTCTAAGGTCAAAGCTGAGCATCAGAAACCATCAGGTCTACTTCAACAACCCGAAATCCCAGAATGGAAATGGGAAAACATTACCATGGATTTCATCACTAAATTGCCAAGGACTGCAAGTGGTTTTGATACTATTTGGGTAATAGTTGATCGTCTCACCGAATGAGCACACTTCCTGCCAATAAGAGAAGATGACAAGATGGAGAAGTTAGCACGACTGTATTTGAAGGAAGTCGTCTCCAGACATGGAATACCAATCTCTATTATCTCTGATAGGGATGGCAGATTTATTTCAAGATTCTGGCAGACATTACAGCAAGCATTAGGAACTCGTCTAGATATGAGTACTGACTATCATCCACAAACTGATGGGCAGAGCGAAAGGACGATACAAACGCTTGAAGACATTACTCAAGCGAGGGAAATTAAATCCAAGGCAGTACTCAAGCGTTTGTATCGTCCTTTCGCTCTGCCCATCAGTTTATGGATGATAGGCAGTACTCATGTCTAGACGAGTTCCTAATGCTTGCTGTAATGTCTGCCAGAATCTTGAAATAAATCTGCCATCCCTATCAGAGATAATAGAAATTGGTATTCCATGTCTGGAGACGAATTCCTTCAAATACAGTCGTGCTAACTTCTCCAACTTGTCATCTTTTCTTATTGGCAGGAAGTGTGCTCATTTGGTGAGACGATCAACTATTACCCAAATAGTATCAAAACCACTTGCAGTCCTTGGTAATTTAGTGATGAAATCCATGGTAATGTTTTCCCATTTCCATTCTGGGATTTCGGGTTGTTGAAGTAGACCTGATGGTCTCTGATGCTCAGCTTTGAGCTTAGAACACGTCAAACATTCTCCTACATATTTAGCAACATCGGCTTTCATACCCGGCCACCAAAAATGTTTCTTGAGATCCTTGTACATCTTCCTCGTTCCAGGATGTATTGAGTATCTAGTTTTATGAGCTTCTCTAAGTACCATTTCTCTCATATCTCCAAATTTTGGTACCCAAATTCTTTCAGCCCTATACCGGGTTCCATCTTGCCGAATATTAAGATGCTTCTCCGATCCTTTGGGTATTTCATCCTTTAAGTTTCCCTCTTTTAAAACGCCTTGTTGCGCCTCCTTTATTTGAGTAGTAAGGTTAGTGTGAATTATTATATTAATAGATTTTACATGAATAGGTTCTCTGTCCTTTCTGATCAAGGCGTCGGCTACCACATTTGCCTTCCCTGGGTGGTAACGAATCTCAAAGTCGTAATCATTCAATAATTCAATCCATCTGCGCTGCCTCATGTTCAGTTGTTTCTGATTAAATATGTGTTGAAGACTTTTGTGGTCGGTATATATAATACTTTTTACCCCATATAAGTAGTGTCTTCAAGTCTTTAATGCAAAACAACCGCGCCTAATTCCAAATCATGCGTCGTATAATTCTGTTCGTGAATCTTCAATTGTCTAGACGCATAAGTAATTACTTTCATTGGTTGCATTAATACACAACCGAGACCTTGCTTTGAGGTGTCACAATATATCACAAAATCATCACTCCCTTCAGGTAATGAAAATATAAGTGACGTAGTTAACTTTTTCTTTAACAATTGAAATGCTTTCTCTTGTTCATCTTTCCATTCAAATTTCTTCCCTTTATGCGTTAATGCAGTCAAGGGTTTTGCTATTCTAGAAAAGTTTTGGATGAACCGTCTGTAGTAACCAGCTAGTCCTAAAAACTGGCGTATGTGTTTCAGAGTTTTTGGGGTTTCCCACTTTTCAACGGTTTCAATCTTTGCTGGATCCACCTGAATACCTTCTTTGTTCACTATGTGACCGAGGAATTGAACTTCTTCCAACCAAAATGCACACTTTGAAAATTTAGCGAACAGTTTTTCTTTTCTCAGCAACCCTAGCACTTTTCTCAAATGTTCTTCGTGCTCTTGATGAAAACAATGACAAACTTGTCAAGATATGGCCCACACATTCGGTTCATGAGGTCCATGAACACAGCTAGTGCGTTAGTCAATCTAAACGGCATAACCATAAACTCGTAATGACCGTAACTCGTCCTAAAAGCAGTCTTTGGAATATCATCCTCCTTCACCCCCATTTGATGATATCCAGAACTTAAATCGATCTTCGAATAAACAGACGAGCCTTGTAGTTGATCAAATAAGTCGTCGATTCTCGGTAGTGGGTAGCGGTTTTTGATGGTAAGTTTGTTCAACTCTCGGTAGTCGATACACATCCTGAATGTACCATCTTTCTTCTTGACAAACAAAACAGGAGCTCCCCATGGTGATGTGCTTGATCGAATGAAACCACGCTCTAAAAGTTCCTGTAACTGACTTTGTAATTCTTTCATTTTGCTGGTTGCGAGTCTGTATGGAGCACGAGCTATTGGTGCAGCTCCTGGTACAAGGTCTATTTGAAATTCAACAGATCGATGTGGTGGTGATCCTGGTAATTCTTTTGAAAATACATCGGGAAATTCTTTTGCGACGGGAACATCACTGATGTTCTTTTCTTCAGGTTTAACTTCCTCGATGTGTGCTAGAATGACGTAACAACCTTTTCTTATTAGTTTTTGCGCCTTCGAACTACTAATAAGATTTAATTTCGCGTTGTTCTTTTCTCCGTACACCATTAAAGGTTTTCCTTTTTCACGCATAATGCGAATCACATTTTTGTAACAAACGACCTCTGCTCTCACCTTTTTCAACCAGTCCATGCCAATTATTACGTCAAAACTCCCTAACTCGACTGGTATTAAATCAATTTTAAACGTTTCATCCCCCAGTTTAATTTCTCTCTCCCGACATATATTATCTGCTGAAATTAATTTACCGTTTACTAATTCGAGTAAAAATTTACTATCAAAGGCGTCAATGGGCAACTTAATTTAGTACAAAATTCTCTACTCATATAGCTTCTATCGGCACCAGAATCAAATAAAACATAAGCAGATTTATCGTCAATAAGAAACGTACCCGTAACAAGCTCCGGGTCTTCCTGTGCTTCTGCCGCATTAATATTGAAAACTCTTCTACGGCCCTGCCTATTAGTATTCCCCTGATTTGGGAAATTTCTAATAATGTGGCCCGATTTTCCACATTTATATAACAAACAGCGTTGGTATTACTTGCTCCGACACTATTCATTTCGGCATTACTTGTTCTGACATTATTTGTTCCTTTAGTTCTGTTAAACTTTGGTCCGTAGACCTCACACTTTGTCGCGCTATGACCATTTCTTTTACACCTGTTGCAAAATGTCGTGCAAAACCCCTGATGATTTTCTTCACACCTATGACATGGCTGTTTTTGGTTTTTGTTGTCGTTGTTGTTATTGAGGTTGTTGCTGGGATTGTTATTGTTGTTGAAATGGTTGTTATAGTTGTTGTTGTTGTTGGGATGTTTGTTGTAGTTATTGTTAGGATTGCGGTTATTGTTGCGATTGTTGTTGCGGTTGTTGGGATAGTTGTTGCGATTGTGGTTGTAATTGTTGTTGTTGTTGTACTGGTGACTCTTGTCACCGTTTTCCTCCCACTTCCTCTTGAGTTGTTTCATGTTGGCTTCTTCGGCCGCCTGCTCTTTAATTCTTCCCTCAATCTGATTTATGAGTTTATGAGCCATTCGACTTGCCTTCTGTATAGAAGTGGGCTCGTGTGAACTCACATCTTCTTGAATTCTTACTGGTAAGCCTTTTACAAACGCGTCGATCTTCTCTTCTTCATCTTCGAATGCTCCCGGATACAATAAGCACAACTCTGTGAATCGTCGTTCATATGTGGTAACGTCGAACCCTTGTGTTCGTAACTCTCTAAGTTCTTCCTTGAGTTTATTGACTTCGTTTCTAGGACGGTACTGCTCGTTCATCAATTGATTGAATGCCGACCACGGTAGTACGTAAGCAGCATTTTGTCCTACCTGTTCAAGATAGGTGTTCAACCACGTTAACGCAGTACCAGTGAAGGTATGCGTAGCGTACTTAACTTTGTCCTCTTCAGTACACTTACTTATGGCAAACACCGATTCGACTTTCTCGGTCCACCATTTCAATCCAATTGGTCCTTCGGTTCCATCAAATTCCAAAGGTTTGCAGGCAGTGAATTCTTTGTAGGTGCATCCTATACGATTTCTTGCGCCATTAGCTGTATTGCTAGATTTAGAGTTATTGTTGGTATGTAGTGCAGCCTGTACTGCAGCTATGTTTGCAGCGAGAAAAGTACGAAATTCCTCTTCGCTCATATTCATGGTGTGTCGAGTAGTCGGTGCCATTTCCTTCAAAATAGCCAACTAAATCAAGTTAATCATACAGAATATTAAGAGTAGTCAATAGTATTTCGTAGCATAATATGAACTCATTTATAAAAGCTTTTTCTTCATATTAGCGTTTTATAAGTTTAAATTCGGGTACTACCTACCCGTTAAGTTCATACTTAGTAGCTAATATACAATTCAACTACTGAAATTCCGTATGAAAAACTGATTATAATAATATATCACATACAAATATTCTTCAAACTTACAACTTCGCTATATTACATATAACATGAAATATAGTACACTTTGATACAGGATAGTTTTGAAGATAAATCTAGTTAATACGCAAGTTGTTCAGCAAAGGAAATAAAGACACGTAATTCATTCATAAGTCCAGAAACAAGTCATGCATTCTGGTTTTACTAAGACGACGTCCCATCCTTGGTCTTGTGGAAAATAACCGTTATGACCATTGGCTAGGCAGCATGTTGTAATGTCGTCAAAAGGACGAGGGTTTCGTAATGTCCAACAGCCCCGTAATAATCTAAAAACCTTGTTTCTCACCCCAACTACTGAATCCGTCACTTGTGGGAAGGTCTTATTTAAAAGTTGCAATCCGATGTTCTTTTTCTCACTTTGGTAAGAAGCGAACATCACTAACCCGTAAGCATAACATGCTTCTTTATATTTTATGTTAGAAGCTCTTTCTAATTCACGAAATCCTATGTTGGGATATGTTGAGTCAAAATAGGTTCTTAACCCATAGCGTAAAATTGCATTTGGGTTCCCCGCATTTAACGCTTTAAAGAAAACACGGCGTAACTTACGGTCTCCCCAGTGTGATATACCCCACCTATCAAAGGAAAACCTTTTATAAACTAAGGCATTTCTGGAAAGTCTTTCAAATGTTTGACAAGTTAATTTCACCATAACTAAATGTGCTGATGAATTATAACAGACTCTAGACAAGATTTCCTCAATCATATCCTCTGGTAGGTCTTCTAAAATATTCGGTTGTCTACCTTTAACGTCCATTTTGTTTTTATACTGTAAAATAGACAAGGATTAGATTTGTAATAACAAACAATACAAGCAATTTTTACATAGAACATAAAATTACAAGCACACTACAATACATATAATACACAACATGATTACAACCCTCTAATCTGAATCACTGATTTCTTCTTCTTCGGACTTGGTTCGTTTTCCTAATTTTCTAGGAATATATGGTGTTCCTCTAATACGAGCCGTCATTTTCCATAATGGTTTAGAAAAACCTGGTGTTTAGAGGTTCCCGGGTCATTGTTACATTTTAGGAAATACGGATGTTGCCGATACATATAAAGTTCATCGGGGTTGGAATCGGGTTTCTCTATTTTATACCTTTTCCCTTATTATTTTCTTTCGCTTTATTAAATTGGGTCGAGGTAATTTCTATAACATCATCGGAATCCTCATCGGGATCCGATTCATCGGAAAATTGGTAATCTTCTCAATATTTTGCTTCCTCAGCGGAAACACCATTGACCATTATTAACTTTGGTCCGTTGGTTGAGAATTTTCTTTTATTTAATCGATTTACTATAGGTATCAATATTTCTTCCTCCGGAACCTCTTCTTCTTCTGGTTCCTCCGCTTCCGATTCATCCTCTTCTGGTTCCTCTTCTTCCGGTTCCTCGTCTTCCGGTTCCTCTTCGGGAATTTCTGAATCTTCCCAAAATATATTCGACTCTTCATTATTATTAGGTGAATCAATGGGATTTGTACTAGAGTTAGACATCTATCACACAATATCAAACACGTTAAGAGATTAATATTTCACATAATATTTACATGTTAATAATATATAGTTTCAAACAAAAAAAATGTTAAGCAATCGTTTTTGAAGAAAAACACGGTCGAAGTCCAGACTCACTAATGCATCCTAACAAACTCGGTAAGACACACTAATGCAATTTTCTGGTTCTCTAAGACCAACGCTCGGATACCAACTGAAATGTCCAGTTCATATTAATTATAAACGTTCCATATTAATTGATTTCGTCGCGAGGTTTTAACCTCTATATGAGACGTTTTTCAAAGACTGCATTCATTTTTAAAATAACCATCACCTTTATTTTATAGATAAAGTTTTAAAAAGCATTACGTAGATTATCAAATAATGATAATCTAAAATATACCGTTTACACACGACCATTATATAATGGTTTACAATAAGAATATATTACATCAAAAATACATTTCTTGAATGCAGTTTTTACATAATATCATACAAGCATGGATTCCAAATCTTGTCCTTATTTTAGTATGCAAAAACGGAAGCTCTTAATAATCACCTGAGAATAAACATGCTTAAAACGTCAGCAAAAATGTTGGTGATTTATAGGTTTAACCTATATATTATCAAATCATAATAATAGACCACAAGATTTCATATTTCAATATACATCCCATACATAGAGATAAAAATCATTCATATGGTGAACACCTGGTAACCGACATTAACAAGATGCATATAAGAATATCTCATATCATTCCGGGAAATCCTTCGGACATGATAAAAACGAATTCGAAGTACTAAAGCATCCGGTACTTTGGATAGGGTTCGTTAGGCCCAATAGATCTATCTTTAGGATTCGCGCCAATTAGTAGATCGGTTTACTAATTCTAAGGTTACCAAGAAAAAGGGGCATATTCGGCTTCGATCATTCACCCATATAATGTAGTTTCATTTACTTGTGTCTATTTCGTAAAACATTTATAAAACTGCATGTATTCTCATCCCAAAATATTAGATTTTAAAAGTGGGACTATAACTCACTTTCACAGATTTTTTACTTCTTCGGGAAGTAAGACTTGGCTACTGGTCGATTCACGAACCTATAACAAATATGTACATATATATCAAATTATGTCCAAAATATATTTACAACACTTTTAATACATTTTGATATTTTAAGTTTATTAAGTCAGCTGTCCTCGTTAATAACCTACAACTAGTTGTCCATAGTTAGATGTACAGAAATAAATTGATATATATTATCTTGAATCAATCCACGACCCAGTGTATACACGTCTCAGGCTTGATCACAACTCAAACTATATATATTTTTGGAATCAACCTCAACCATGTTTCGCTAACTCCAACATTACTGCATATAGAGTGTCTATGGTTGTTCCAAATAATATATATAGATGAGTCGATATGATATGTCAAAACATTTGCATACGTGTCTATGGTATCCCAAGATTACATAATATATTAGAATACATGTATAATACAATATAAGTTAGCTAGGATATGATTAATATAGATTTGTTACCAATTTTCACGTAGCTACAACAAGCAAAAATAACCAATATTGTTTTACCCATAACTTCTTCGTTTTAAATCCGTTTTGAGTGAATCCAATTGCTATGGTTTCATATTGAACTTAAGTTTATGAATCTATACAGAAAAAGTATAAGTTTATAGTCGGAATTACAGGTTACAAGTCATTTTTGTAAAGGTAGTCATTTCAGTCGAAAGAACGACGTCTAGATGACCATTTTGGAAAACATACTTCCACTTTGAGTTTAACCATGATTTTTGGATATAGTTTCATGTTCATAAGAAAAATCATTTTCCCAGAAGAACAACTTTTAAATCAAATTTTATCATAGTTTTTAATTAACAAACCCAAAATAGCCCGCGGTGTTACTACGACGGCGTATATCCGATTTTACGGTGTTTTTCGTGTTTTCCGGTTTTAAATCATTAAGTTAGCATATCATATAGATATATAACATGTGTTTAGTTGATTTTAAAAGTTAAGTTATAAGGATTAACTTTTGTTTGCGAACAAGTTTAGAATTAACTAAACTATGTTCTAGTGATTACATGTTCAAATCTTCGAATAAGATAGTTTTATATGTATGAATCGAATGATGTTATGAACATCATTACTACCTCAATTTTAGTAGGTAAACCTACTGAAAGTGACAAGAAATGATCTAGCTTCAAAGGATCTTGGATGGCTTGAAAGTTCTTGAAGTAGAATCATGACACTAAAACAAGTTCAAGTAAGATTATCACTCGAATTAAGATAGTTATAGTTATAGGAATTGAATCAAAGTTTGTATATGAGTATTACCTTATATTAGAAAGATATATTACTGTAAATAAGAAAGATTTCTTGAAGTTGGATGATCACTTTATAAGATTGGAAGTGAGCTACCAAACTTGGAAGTATTCTTGATTTTATGAAAGTAGAACTTATAGAATTTATGAAGAACACTTAGAACTTGAAGATAGAACTTGAGAGAGATCACTTAGATGAAGAAAATTGAAGAATGAAAGTGTTTATAGGTGTTTTTGGTCATTGGTATATGGATTAGATGTTGGGATTTAACAAGTTTCATAATACTTAAAACCTTTTAAGAATCATTCAAAGCGGAAGCATGTAAAATTACCAATTGAAACTTGTATATCTTTAACCATATAAAAGTTAAATCCCAAGAAAAGGATCAAGTTGAGAAATAAGCTTACAAACTACAAGCAAGAATAAGATGTTATACCTATTCCAAGCTAGTTGAAAGTGATGAAGATGATGATGTTGAATGGAGCTTCAAATGGATGAAACCTCAAGAGATTATACCCCAAACTTGTAACCAACACCTTGTACTTTGGTTAGGTTTTGTTGACACTTGAATTTGGCTTCCAAAAACCAAATTATGAAACCCTTTTTGTGCACAAAAGGCCACGGCCAGAACAGCTCTTGGAGAGAGCTTTGTGCAGTTTTTTTTTGCTTATGTTTTGATGTGTAAATGCATGTGTGTTTGGTCTCCAAGAGAGCCTTGGTTAATATGCACCTAGAATGGAAGTAACATGGTAAAAGACAAGTCAAAAGAGCATGCTTACTCCATACTCCCATGCCACTTCCAATTCTTTTAAATAAAAAGGTTTGTTTTATAAAATTAGATTTTATAAAACACATTTTATAAAACTTCCATTTATTATATACATTTTATTATATAAAACCAATTTATATATAAAATGTAACATAAATAAATTAATTATTTAACCTATAAATAATTAATCCATAATATATAAATTATTCCATAATTTATATAATACACATCAAGTAATGTTTAAGAAAACCATTTTTCTTAAAGTTCAAGTGTCGCGTATTTGATCAATGAACCAATCGTTAAAATCAAATACAAATAAGGTGTCGGTAAGTTTGTTATTGGGTATGACCCGACTTGGATCATAACACGTCAGCCACATTAATTTAGTATGTCTCTCGGGCATACGAAATACCTTCAATCTCCCACTTGCACGAGAAACATAAGAAATTAATGCAAGTGATGGATACAGCCTAACACACCGTCCATCACCCCTAATATGTTATGACTTTGTGCCATTCAATAACATCATCCCTTTCGAGTTCCCATCTCGAATATGATTAGGTGAATCTTTCATTATTTCCTTTCGTCCTAGATGTCATGTTAAATCCAAGAGATACAGAGTGATCACTCTCTTATAGATTTAACTTTTCAGGCCTTAGACATCTTACTCTCAACAAATAAGAGGGACAAATTCCATCTTGACTACATACGTCCTAGATATACACTTTGTAATATACCTGAGTTCTTCGTTATGTACTACCATGTTTCAGAATAGCGAAGAAAAGAATCAAGGCACAGTACTAGGTGAATATCCGAACCCAATATGTATCTCAGGTCAGAGGATACAATGATATTCGCCTTTACTCAAGATTACATGTGATCAACCACAAAGGCTCTATACAGTAATTCTTGAGAGCGGGTCTTCCAATATTTGTTTCCCACAAATATCTATGAACCTTGGTTGCAACCTTGCCCCACATTCAACCTATGAATGTATACCAATCCGAGTTCATAATAGTCTAAACCTCACACTTGTTCCCACAAATGTGATCAACTACGGAATTTACAATAATAGTTTATTCATGGATGAAATATGCTAAATTGGAACATGACTCATAATTAAATTAATACCATAATTATATTAATGAGTTTGAACTAATTCGTTCCGTTACAATACATAAAGTAGATCAATTCCAATCACTAGAATATCGAAGCCCTAACGCACAAACATGTCCCTCATGTTTTGGCCCATGTAAAAGCTTCGTGAGTGGATCCGCAACATTATGATCTGTGTGAACTTTGTGAATACATATCTTTCCCTTTTCAACCTCATCCCTGATGTAGTTGAATCTCCGCTCAATGTGACGAGTCTTTTGATGAGCACGAGGTTCCTTGATTTGAGCAATCGCACCCTCGTTGTCACAAAAGATCTCAAGAGGGTCCTGAATGGAAGGGACCACTCCTAAGTCGTCGATGAATTTCTTCATCCATGCAGCTTCCTGAGCTGCCAGTGAGGCGGCAATGTACTCCGACTCTGTAGTGGATAACGCAACAACCTCCTGTTTCGAACTCTTCCATGAGACCGCACCACCATTTAACATGAAGACATAACCGGATTGTGATCGAGAGTCATCTCGATCAGTTTGGAAACTCGCGTCCACGTAACCTTTTACGGCGAGTTCCTCCTCACCAGACCCATATATTAGAAACATATCCTTAGTTCTCCTAAGGTATTTCAATATACTTTTAACAGCAATCCAATGACTGTTTCCTGGGTTATTCTGGTATCTACTTGTCAAGCTTAGAGCGCATGACACATCCGGTCTAGTACATATCATCGCATACATGATAGACCCAATAGCAGATGCGTATGGGACTTTCTTCATTCTCTCTTGTTCATCTTTCGTGGTAGGACACTGAGATGAATTGAGAACGGTTCCTCTTTGAATAGGTACCAAACCTTTCTTAGAGTTTTCCATCTTGAACCTTTTCAAGATTTTATCAATGTATGTACTTTGACTTAAACCTATCAATCTCTTGGATCTATTCCTATAGATCCCTATCCCCAATATGTATTGTGCATCTCCAAGATCCTTAATGGAGAAGCAACTCTTTAGCCAAGTTTTGACTCCTTGCATTGTGGTAATATCATTCCCAAATAATAATATATCATCCACATATAGTACAAGGAACATGATAGTGCTCCCACTAGCTTTCTTATATACACAAGCTTCATCACCATTTTTAATGAAGCCAAATTTCTTGGCTTCCTCATTAAAACGATGATTCCACATTCTAGATGCTTGTTTCAATCCGTAGATTGACTTCTTTAACTTGCATACACTTTTAGGATATTTTGGATCAACAAAACCTTCAGGCTGGACCATATAGACATCTTCCATAAGATATCCATTTAGGAAAGCGGTTTTGACATCCATTTGCCATATTTCATAGTCGTAGTGAGCAGCAATGGCAAATAATATCCTAATAGACTTTAGCATTGCCACAGGCGAGAAAGTTTCATCATAATCAACCCCTTGAGTTTGAGTGAAACCTTTTGCAACAAGTCTAGCTTTATATGTATCCAAGTTTCCATGTATGTCGGTTTTCTTCTTGAAAAGCCATTTGCAATCAACTAGCTTGGAGCTAGGAGGTTGCACAACAAGTTCCCAAACTTGGTTTTCATACATGGATTGCATCTCGGCGTTCATGGCTTCCTGCCATTTATCTTTATCGATCCTTGATAAAGCATCTTCGTAGTTTGTCGGTTCATCCAAATCAACCGTATAGCAACCATCTATGAGAAACCCATACCTCTCAGGAGGATTGCTAATCCTACCAGATCTACGAATGCCTTGTGTATTTTGATCATTCATTTGATCACTATCAACATTTTCATGTTGAGTGCTAGTGTCAACCAATTGTGTATCATCTACTTGATCTTGAACCTCTTCAAGATCTATCTTCCTTTCACTATTTCCTTCCATTAGGAACTTAGTTTCAAGGAATTCCGCCTTTCGAGCAACAAATACATTCTGCTCGTATGGATCATAGAAATAGTATCCCATATCATCCTTGGGATATCCTATGAAGATACACTTCGTGGATCGAGCATTCAACTTATTAGGGACGTAACGCTTAGGATAAGCTTCACATCCCCATACCTTTAAGTATGATAGAGAAGGAGGTTTTCCAAACCACATCTCATGAGGAGTTCGTTCCACTTTCTTGGTTGGGGCCATATTTAAAATACGAGCCGCGGAGCTTAGACAATAACCCCAAAATGACAGAGGTAACGAGCTTCTTGCCATCATAGATCGAACCATATCCATTAGGGTTCGGTTCCTCCTTTCGGAAACTCCATTAAGTTGGGGTGTTCCGGGTGGAGTAAGTTGTGAGATAATCCCACAACTCCTAAGATGATCTTGGAAGGCATCGCTTAGGTATTCACCTCCTCTATCGGTACGTAGTACCTTAATTGTCTTATTGAGTTGATTTTGTACTTCGTTTTGATATTCTTTGAATGCTTCAAACGTTTCGTCCTTGTGTCTTAATAAGTAGACATATCCGAAACGACTAAAGTCATCAATGAAAGTAACAAAGTATCTTTCACCTTTCCTAGTCATGGGTTTAAAGGGTCCACATACATCCGAATGTATTAATCCCAATAAATCTTTAGCCCTTTCATAGGTCCCTTTAAAAGGTGCTTTAGTCATCTTGCCTTGTAAACAAGATTCACATACTTCAAACGAATCCATTTCATTTGATTTCAAAAGTCCATTCTTTTGAAGTGTATGTATTCGGTTCTTGTTTATGTGACCAAGGCGACAATGCCATAAGTAGGAATCACTCAAATCCCTTTTGAGTTTCTTGGTGCTTGTATGGTACATTGAGCTACTAGAAGATGTGTCATCATGAACCAATTCATAAATTCCATTTGAAGGCGAAGCCTTGAAATAGAATACATTATCTTTAGAAACATGAATATCATCATCAATAAAATTAACAACGTAACCACATTATTTTAAGCGAGAAATAGAAATAATGTTTCTACACAAATCCGGAGCATACAAAACATTTTCTAAAATAAGTTCCAATCCGCTTGGAAGCTTCAAAATAAAATCTCCTTGAGCTTTAACATGCACCTTTGCACCATTGCCCATATAGAGACTTGATGTTCCCGCCTTATGATCACTTCTTTTGAACCCCTGCAAAGAATTGCAAATATGAGTTCCACATCCAGTGTCTAATACCCATGTATTAGAAGAAGTAATACTTAGCTCTATATATACCATATATATATTACCTGAGGTTTGCCCTGCATCCCTCTTGTCCTTCAACTCCTTAAGGTAGACCGGACAGTTTCGTTTCCAATGACCCATCTCACCGCAACCGAAACATGGGTCTTCCTTGGGGTTTGCCTTCTCGGCTACCTTTTGCTTCTTAGCCTTGTTTATGGTTGGGGTAACCATCTTCCCTTTCCCTTTGCCTTGATAGGCGGGTCCTTTTCTCTTAGCCACCTTTGGCTTAGAGGTCTTACTTTTGGACCCACCTTGATCGATTGCTAACACGGGTAAAGCCCTTTTACCCATGCTAGTTTCCGCCGTTCTAAGCATACCGTGAAGCTCACCTATGCTCTTATCCATCCCATTCATATTGTAATTAATTACAAATTGATCAAACCTTTTTGATAGGGAATTAAGGATAAGATCGGTGGCTAACTCATTTGATATGTTTAGGTTAAGATGGTTAGCACGATCAATAAGGCTCTTCATTTTGAGGACATAAGAGGAGACGGATTGGGTGTCATCCATACGACATGCATGTAGCGCTCGAACCGTTTCGAAGCGCTCGACACGTGCTTGTTGAAGGAACATCTCCTTCAATTGCGTAATCATGTCATATGCACTATGATGTTCGAAATCCTTTTGGAGTTCGGGTATCATAGTCCCAAGCATTAGACAAGCGACTTGCACCGAATCGGCGCAATACTTGTCATAATAAGCCATGCCCTCTATATCTTCCTCATCCGGTTGGTCGGGAATAGGGTCCTCCAACACATACGCTTTGTCCTCAAGTTTGAGGACAATCCTAAGATTACGGAACCAATCCATAAAGTTCGTATGGTTGAGTTTGTCTTTCTCGAGGAGAGACCTTAATGATAGGTTGTTTAGGTTAAGTGGTGCATTTTGCATGTTGTTGTTATTTGCGGCCATCTACAAAATTTAACAAAGTCCTTTTAAGTATCGATTTTAAATTTAATAAACAATACCCTTTTATTTTTAATTGTTTTATTAAATCTTAGAATCCAACGGTAAATCAAATTTCGGTTAGGTGACCTTTATCCCGTTATTTGATTTAGCTAGGTAGTCATTTATGTGACAATTGCAATCCTTTTGCAACTTCTAAGTTATGGGATCATGCAATCCTTTTGCATGGCATATTTATCCCATCAACGCCTATTTGTTCATCATGCTTCGGTGACCCTAAGTTCATGATTCCCAAATCAAGTCGTCCTACTTGTGTAAACATGTAGACTTAACATACAAGTGGTTAGGTGACCTTTATCCCACATGTATGCGAAGTGTACCTTATTCATATTAATTCGCTCATGACGGTTAGGTGACCTTTATCTCATCAAGAGTTTCCTAATACGTCTAAGTGTTTCCACAAAAGGATGGCGTTTAACTTGTTTACCTTGTTATAGTTAAGGGATTTTAAATTTTCATAAATTCTAGTTTAAGAAAACATTTGCCATACACCAACATGCATTTGGTGTATAGTTCATTATGAAAAGCCAATTTCATGTCTATAAACCATTTTATATATATGATCCTAATCATGATCTTAATAACCGTTTATTAATGTCCTTTTAGCCATTTTTAATTTAACCATTTAAATTGTCGTTTTGCATGTCGTTAATTAATGTATAATTTAACCAATTAAATTGCCATTTTGCTTGTTGTTAACTTGTGTGATTAACTTGTAGCATACAACCATACAATCCACAATCATACAATAAACAACCATGCATGCAAAACAAATATGTTCACAATCAAGCCATTTTGGTAGACATTTGTTTAGCCGAAAACAAATGCCACCGGATAAGGGGTTATAACACAAAGTAGGAGATTTCAAATCTCCCACTTAACCTTGCATCCAAATGCTTCTTCATGTGTTCTTCAAGTCTTCATCATTCTTCATCATTTTACAAAATATATCCTAATACATTTTGTCTAAAAAATGAAATTACAACCTAATCTATTTTACATACCAAATATAAAATAAATTACATAACCAAATGAATTATTACATGCCAAATGAATAAATATTATTACAAACCAATTGAATAAATATCAATCAACCATGCATGCAACCAAACACAAGGTCAAGGCTTAGATTGTGAACATCATCAACATAAGTGATAGGCAATACAGAATCACAAGTGATTGGAAACACAGAATCACAAGTGATCTGCAACACAGAATCACAAGTGATTTGCAACACAGAATCACAAGTGATTGGCAATACAGAATCACAAGTGATTGGCAGTACAGAATGCAGAATCACAAGTGATTTTGGCCAAAATGACAACCACCCAAAACCGAAAATTTTACATTCTACTTCATGCATGTTCATAGAATGCAAAATTATAGTGGGTTTAATAACCATCTCGAAGCATATTTCAACAACTTCGGCTCTAGATACCATTGTTGGGATTTAACAAGTTTCATAATACTTAAAACCTTTTAAGAATCATTCAAAGCGGAAGCATGTAAAATTACCAATTGAAACTTGTATATCTTTAACCATATAAAAGTTAAATCCCAAGAAAAGGATCAAGTTGAGAAATAAGCTTACAAACTACAAGCAAGAATAAGATGTTATACCTATTCCAAGCTAGTTGAAAGTGATGAAGATGATGATGTTGAATGGAGCTTCAAATGGATGAAACCTCAAGAGATTATACCCCAAACTTGTAACCAACACCTTGTACTTTGGTTAGGTTTTGTTGACACTTGAATTTGGCTTCCAAAAACCAAATTATGAAACCCTTTTTGTGCACAAAAGGCCACGGCCAGAACAGCTCTTGGAGAGAGCTTTGTGCAGTTTTTTTTGCTTATGTTTTGATGTGTAAATGCATGTGTGTTTGGTCTCCAAGAGAGCCTTGGTTAATATGCACCTAGAATGGAAGTAACATGGTAAAAGACAAGTCAAAAGAGCATGCTTACTCCATACTCCCATGCCACTTCCAATTCTTTTAAATAAAATGGTTTGTTTTATAAAATTAGATTTTATAAAACACATTTTATAAAACTTCCATTTATTATATACATTTTATTATATAAAACCAATTTATATATAAAATGTAACATAAATAAATTAATTATTTAACCTATAAATAATTAATCCATAATATATAAATTATTCCATAATTTATATAATACACATCAAGTAATGTTTAAGAAAACCATTTTTCTTAAAGTTCAAGTGTCGCGTATTTGATCAATGAACCAATCGTTAAAATCAAATACAAATAAGGTGTCGGTAAGTTTGTTATTGGGTATGACCCGACTTGGATCATAACACGTCAGCCACATTAATTTAGTATGTCTCTCGGGTATACGAAATACCTTCATTAGATATAAAGGATGTGTAATTTTGTTTTCATGTAAATAAGTCATGAATGATTACTCATATTTTTGTAATTTTATGAGATATTTCATGCTAGTTGCTAAATGATGGTTCCCACATGTGTTAGATGAATCACATGGGCTACTAAGAGCTGATCATTGGAGTATATATACCAATAGTACATACATCTTAAAGCTGTGTATTGTACGAGTACGAATACGGGTGCATACGAATAGAATTGTTGATGAAACTGAACGAGGATGTAATTGTAAGCATTTTTGTTAAGTAGAAGTATTTTGATAAGTGTCTTGAAGTCTTTCTAAAGTGTATGAATACATATTAAAATACTACATGTATATACATTTTAACTGAGTCGTTAAATCATCGTTAGTCGTTACATGTAAATGTTGATTTGAAACCTTTAAGTTAACGATCTTGCTAAATGTTGTTAACCCAATGTTTATTATATCTAATGAGATGTTAAATTATTATATTATCATGATATTATGATATATTACTATATCTTAATATGATATATATACATTTAAATGTCGTTACAACGATAATCGTTACCTATATGTCTTGTTTCGAAAACCTTAAGTTAGTAGTCTTGTTTTTACATATGTAGTTCATTGTTAATATACATAATGACATGTTTACTTATCATTTATCATGATTAAAAATAGTGTATCAATATTTTAATATGATTCATATGTATTTAGTAAGACGTTGTTATAACGATAATCGATATATATATCGTTTTGAGTTTCTTAATTCAATAGACTCAATTTTATGTATATAACTCATTGTTAAAATATCTAATGAGATACTTACTTTTCATAATATCATGTTAACTATATATATCTATATATATATATATATATATATATATATATATATATATATATATATATATATATATCATCATCATATAGTTTTTACAAGTTTTAACGTTCGTGAATCACCGGTCAACTTGGGTTGTCAATTGTCTATATGAAACCTATTTCAATTAATCAAGTCTTAACAAGTTTAAATGCTTAACATGTTGGAAACACTTAATCATGTAAATAACAATTTCATTTAATATATATAAACATGGAAAAGTTCGGGTCACTACAAATTATGTGTAAATAGATATAGTAACAGTTGATTGTAATCAAACAATTTAAAATAAACTTATAAGGATTTAAAATAAACATAAGTTCTAGTAATAGATTATGCGATTTGAATATAATTAGTTTTAGAAGAATAAACGTTATAATAGTTATTTGAGAACATTTTCAGTCTAAAAAGAACCTTGTTACTACAACGTTTTTTTAATGTAATTTGAATATGTATATAAAACTTAATTAAAGCTTTATATTATAAAATTTATGTATATATATATATATATATATATATATATATATATATATATATATATATAGTTTAAAAGATATAAAATATATTACGATATATTTCGAAAGGTTATCACTTTTTACAATATGTCAAGATGTATATTATTAAAGTTATTATCATTACCTTTTAATGTTATAAATCTTAAGAATTATATATAACTAATAGAGTGTCACGTCTTCTTTAAAAATGAATATAACTTTATAAATATCTAGAACCCCTTTTGACAATTCATTTATGAGGTATTATAATAAAGATAAAGGTTTTAACGTTATCCTGAATTTTAGAATATTTCTAGAAATCTTTTGACAAATTATCCATAACAATGATCCATAAAATATAGATCAAAATAACGAGAAATTAAAACGTGTTTTAAAACTTGTAAGATGTTAAAAATAAACGATGGCGCATAAATGAATTATAGCAAATTATGTTTTAAAGTGTAAACGTTACATCTTATTATATTTTCTAAACGAATTCAAAATGAACTTTGAAATATAATTAGTTTTGAAAAACTAAATATTATATTATTACAAAAATATTTCCATTACATACGATATGTACAAGTTTATATTTTTAAATGAAAATATATATATTTTACAACGTTATTTAATATAATATTAACTAGATACAAAACATTTTGATTTAAATTTATATTATCATATGTATATATATAATGAGACGTCAATTTATAGAAGCAAATGACCATAACACTTATATGTTCAAGTTACATTTTGAGTGGTATAGTTTATTAATAACTTAAGTCTATATTTTGATAAAGGTACACGTCGTGAAACGTAAAGTACTAGTTTTCTAAGCATACGAAAACTCGTTCGAGAAACCGGAACCTAGACAGAAGTCGAGTGACAACGTACGAGTCATTGGAACTAAAATTACAAGTTAACCATGCATGTAAATATAATATAATATATAATTAATTATATAAATTAAATATATTATATATAAAATAATAATTAAAAACTGTCGGCATCCTTAAATAATTGTGGGTGAGCTGGAGGATTGACCTCCACGACTGCGGACCATTTACCCACCCATACTCCGCAATTGCGGAGCTGTGGGATCAGGTTCGAGGCTATAAAACTCGAGCTCGTTGCTAAATTCATTTATCCACTCTATCTCTCGACATCTATATCTATATATATATTTATTATTATTATTAAGATTAATATTACTATTATTAATCTTATTATTATTTATTATTATTATTATTATTGGTATTATACATAAAATACTACGACGAGGTCATGAGCGAGCTATTTCAAAATGGGTTTTCGTGCGGGATAGAGTTAAGGAAATTATGGGTTATAGCTATGGAGGTTATGGGTATGGTTCGGGGGTATTGCTCGTGAGGCAAACTAGTGCTTATCATGTAGTGACCCGAACTTTTCCATGTTTATATATATATATTAAATGAAATTGTTATTTACATGATTAAGTGTTTCCAACATGTTAAGCTATCAAACTTGTTAAGACTTGATTAATTGAAATAGGTTTCATATAGACAATTGACCACCCAAGTTGACCGGTGATTGACGAACGTTAAAACTTGTAAAAACTATATGATGACATATATATGGTTATATATATAGTTAACATGATATTATGATAAGTAAACATATCATTAAGTATATTAACAATGAACTTCATTTGTTAAAACAAGACTACTAACTTAATGATTTTGAAACGAGACATATATGTAACGATTATTGTTGTAACGACATTTAATGTATATATATATCATATTAAGAGATATTCGTACATCATAATATCATGATAATATAATAATTTAAAATCTCATTTGATATTATAAACATTGGGTTAACAACATTTAACAAGATCGTTAACCTAAAGGTTTCAAAACAACACTTACATGTAACGACTAACGATGACTTAACGACTCATTTAAAATGTATATACATGTAGTGTTTTAATATGTATTCATACACTTTTGAAAGACTTCAAGACAATTATCAAAATACTTCTACTTAACAAAAATGCTTACAATTACATCCTCGTTCAGTTTCATCAACAATTCTACTCGTATGCACCCGTATTCGTACTCGTACAATACACAGCTTTTAGATGTATGTACTATTGGTATATACACTCCAATGATCAGCTCTTAGCAGCCCATGTGAGTCACCTAACACATGTGGGAACCATCATTTGGCAACTAGCATGAAATATCTCATAAAATTACAAAAATATGAGTAATCATTCATGACTTATTTACATGAAAACAAAATTACATATCCTTTATATCTAATCCATCCACCAACGACCCAAAATACATAAAAACACTTTCATTCTTCAATTTTCTTCATCTAATTGATCTCTCTCAAGTTCTATCTTCAAGTTCTAAGTGTTCTTCATAAATTCTACAAGTTCTAGTTTCATAAAATCAAGAATACTTTCAAGTTTGCTAGCTTACTTCCAATCTTGTAGAGTGATCATCCAACCTCAAGAAATCTTTCTTATTTATAGTAAGATATCTTTATAATATAAGGTAATACTCATATTCAAACTTTGATTCAATTTCTATAACTATAACAATCTTATTTCGAGTGGAAATCGTACTTGAACTTGTTTTCGTGTCATGATTCTACTTCAAGAACTTTCAAGCCATCCAAGATCCTTTGAATCTACATCCATTTGTTTCTTTTCCAGTAGGTTTATCCACAAAACTTGAGGCAGTAATGATATTCATAACATCATTCGATTCATACATATAAAGCTATCTTATTCGAAGGTTTAAACTTGAAATCACTAGAACATAGTTTAGTTAATTCTAAACTTGTTCGCAAACAAAAGTTAATACTTCTAACTTGACTTTTAAAATCAACTAAACACATGTTCTATATCTATATGATATGCTAACTTAATGATTTAAAACCTGGAAACACGAAAAACACCGTAAAACTGGACATACGCCGTCGTAGTAACACCGCGGGCTGTTTTGGGTTTGATAATTAAAAACTATGATAAACTTTGATTTAAAAGTTGTTCTTATGGGAAAATGGTTTTTCTTATGAACATGAAACTATATCCAAAAATCGTGGTTAAACTCAAAGTGGAAGTATGTTTTTCAAAATGGTCATCAAGACGTCGTTCTTTCGACTGAAATGACTACCTCTTACAAAAACGACTTGTAACTTATATTTCCGACTATAAACCTATACTTTTTTTTTGTTTAGATTCATAAAATAGAGTTCAATATGAAACCATAGCAATTTGAATCACTCAAAACGGATTTAAAATGAAGAAGTTATTGGTAAAACAAGATTGGATATTTTTTTATTTTTGTAGCTACGTGAAATATTAACAATTCTATACAAATCATATCCTAGCTAACTTATATTGTATTATACATGTATTCTAATATATTTTGTAATCTTGGGATACCATAGACACGTATGCAAATGTTTTGACATATCATATCGACGTATGTATATATATTATTTGGAACAACCATAGACACTCTATATGCAGTAATGTTGGAGTTAGCTATATAGGGTTGAGGTTGATTCCAAAAATATATATACTTTGAGTTTTGATCTAGCCTGAGACGTGTATACACTGGGTCGTGGATTGATTCAAGATAATATATATCGATTTATTTCTGTACATCTAACTGTGGACAACTAGTTGTAGGTTACTAACGAGGACAGCTGACTTAATAAACTTAAAACATCAAAATGTATTAAAAGTGTTGTAAATATATTTTGAACATACTTTGATATATATGTACATATTTGTTATAGGTTCGTGAATCGACCAGTGGCCAAGTCTTACTTTTCGACGAAGTAAAAATCTGTGAAAGTGAGTTATAGTCCCACTTTTAAAATCTAATATTTTTGGGATGAGAATACATGCAGGTTTTATAAATGATTTACAAAATAGACACAAGTACGTGAAACTACATTCTATGGTTGAATTATTGAAATCGAATATGCCCCTTTTTATTAAGTCTGGTAATCTAAGAATTAGGGAACAGACACCCTAAATGACGCGAATCCTAAAGATAGATCTATTGGGCCTAACAAACCCCATCCAAAGTACCGGATGCTTTAGTACTTCGAAATTTATATCATATCCGAAGGGTGTCCCAGAATGCTGGGGATATTCTTATATATGCATCTTGTTAATGTCGGTTACCAGGTGTTCACCATATGAATGATTTTTATCTCTATGTATGGGATGTATATTGAAATATGAAATCTTGGGGTCTATTGTTACAATTTGATATATATAGGTTAAACCATAACTCACCAACATTTTTGTTGACGTTTTAAGCATGTTTATTCTCAGGTGATTATTAAGAGCTTCCACTGTCACATACTTAAATAAGGACAAGATTTGGAGTCCATGCTTGTATGATATTGTGTAAAAACTGCATTCAAGAAACTTATTTCGTTGTAACATATTTGTATTGTAAACCATTATGTAATAGTCGTGTGTAAACAGGATATTTTAGATTATCATTATTTGATAATCTACGTAAAGATTTTTAAACCTTTATTGATGAAATAAAGGTTATGGTTTGTTTTAAAATGAATGCAGTCTTTGAAAAATGTCTCATATAGAGGTCAAAACCTCGCAACGAAATCAATTAATATGGAACGTTTTTAATCAATAAGAACGGGACATTTCAGTTGGTATCCGAGCGTTGGTCTTAGAGAACCAGAATTTTGCATTAGTGTGTCTTATCGAGTTTGTTAGGATGCATTAGTGAGTCTGGACTTCGACCGTGTTTACTTGAAAAATGATTGCTTAACAAATTTTGTTAGAAACTATATATTTTTAACATGTGAATATTATGTGATATATTAATCTCTTAACGTGTTTGATATTATGTGATAGATGTCTACCTCTAGAACAAGTTCCATTGACTCATCTAATAATAATGAAGAGTCAAATGTAAATTGGAATGATTCGTGGACTGATTCACAAGTTCCAGAAGAGGAACCGGAAGAAGAGTCGGAACCGGAAGAAGAATCGGAACTGGAAGAAGAATCGAAACCGGAAGAAGAAATAGAATCAGTGGGGGAAATAATAAAACGGTTAAGTAGAAGAAAATCCTCAACCAACCGACCAAAGTTAATTATGGTCAATGGTGTTTCCGCCAAGGAAGCAAAGTATTGGGAGGATTACCAATTCTCCGATGAATCGGATCCCGACAAGGATTCCGATGATGTTATAGAAATTACCCCAACACAATTTAATAAGGCAAAAGAGAATAATAAAGGAAAGGGCATAAAAATAGAGAAATTTGATTTCAAACCCGATGAACTTTATGTGTATCGTCAACACCCGTATTTCTTAAGTTGTGACAATAACCCGGGAACCTCTAAACCACCAGGTTTTTCTAAACCAATGTGGAAAATGATGGCTCGTATTAGGGGAACATCATATATCCCTAGAAACTTGGCAAAACAAACCAAAACTGAAGAAGAAGAAACGAGCGAGTCGGAATAAGATAGTTGTATTCGTGTAGTGTAATATATGTAATATAGTGTGCTTATGCTTTATGATATATGTAAAAATTACTTGTATTGATAAGTATTTTTTTTATGAATCTAACTCTTGTCTATTTTACAGTATAAAAACACAAAATGGATAGACAACCCAATATTTTAAGAGACCTACCCGGAGACATGATTGATGAAATCTTGTCTAGAGTCAGTTTGTAAGACATTCGAAGAACGTTCCAAGAATGCCTTGGTTTATAAAAGGATTTCGTTCGAAAGATGGGGGATATCACATTGGGAAATCCATAAGTTACGATGTGTTTACTTTGACGCATATATTGCGGGGAACCCAAATGCTATTTTACGCAATGGGTTAAGAAATTATTTTGACTCAATATATCCGAATATAGGACTTCGTGATTTAGAAAAAGCGGCTAACATGCAACATAAAGAAGCATGTTATGCTTATGGGTTAGTAATGTTTGCTTCTCACCAAAGTGAGAACAAGAAAATCGAGCTACAACTATTAAACAAAACGTTCCCACAAGTGACAGAGTCGGTAATTGGGGTAAGAAATGAGGTTTTTAGGTTATTACGAGACTGTTGGTCATTACGTAACCTTCATCCTTTTGACGACGTTACAACACATTGTCTTACTATCGGTCACAACGGTTATGTTCCACAAAACCAAGGATGAGAAGTGGTATTAGTAAAACCAATATGCATGACTTGTTTCTGGACCTATGAATTACGTGTCTTTATTGCCTTTGCTGAACGCCTTATTTATTATCTAGAATTATCTTCGCAACTACTTTGTATCAAAGTTTTATGTGCTATATTTCATGCTATATGTAAAATAGCGGTATTGTAAGTTTGCAAGTTATTGTATAAAGGTTTGAATATGATATTTTTTTTTGTTGTGATTAGTTTTTCATATAGAATTGTAGTAGTTGAAATGGTATGTTAGCTACTAAGTATGAACTTAACTGGTAGGTACTACCCGAATTAAAGAGTATAAAACGCTAATATGAAGAAAGAGCTTTTATAAATAGGTTCATATTACGCTACGAAATACTATTGACTACTCTTGAAATTCTATATGATTAACTCGTTTCATTTGACTATTTTGAAGGAAATGGCACAGACTACTCGACACACCTTGAATATGAGCGAAGAGGAATTTCATGCCTTTCTTGCTTCAAACATAGCCGCAGTACAGGCCGCGCTACATACCAACACTAACTCTAAATCTAGCAATATAGCTAACGTCGCAAGAAATCGTGTAGGATGATCCTACAAGGAATTCACTACCTGCAAACCTTCAGAATTTGATGGGACCGAAGGACCAATCGGATTGAAACGGTGGACCGAGAAAGTTGAATCGGTCTTTGCCATAAGTAAGTGTGCTGAAGGAGACAAAGTGAAGTACGCTACGCATACCTTCACAGGTATTGCGTTAACATGGTGGAATACCTATCTAGAGCAAGTGGGACAAGATGCTGCTTACGCGCTACCGTGGTCAGCATTCAAGCACTTGATGAACGAGAAGTACCGTCCTAGAACCGAGGTCAATAAGCTCAAGTCAGAACTTAGAGGGTTACGAACACAGGGATTCGATATTACTTCGTACGAAAGACGATTCACAGAATTGTGCCTATTGTGTCCGAGAGCGTTCGAAGATGAGGAAGAGAAGATTGACACGTTTGTGAAAGGGTTACCGGAGAGAATCCAAGAAGATATAAGTTCACACGAGCCTGCCTCCATACAAAAGGCATGTAGAATGGCTCACAAACTAGTGAACCAGATTGAGGGAAGAATTAAAGAACAGGCAGCCGAAGAGGCCAACGTGAAGCTAGTCAAAAGAAAGTGGGAGTAAAACGGTGATAAGAGTCACCAAAACAACAACAACTATCCCAACAATCGCAACATTAATCGCAACTACAACAAACGGCAAAACAACAACAACAACAACTACAACAATCATTCCAACAACAATAACAACCGCAACAATAACAACAATCAGAAGCAGCTATGCCAAATGTGTGGAAAGTATCACTCGGGGTTCTGCACCAAATTTTTCAACAAGTGTAAAAGAAATGGTCATAGCGCGGCGAAGTGTGAGGTCTACGGACCAGGGGTTAACAGAACGAAAGAAACAAATGGTGTCATAACGAGTAATGGCGGAGCAAGTAGTGTCGGATCAAGTTATGCCAATGTAGTTTGTTATAAATGTGGAAAACCAGGCCACATTATTAGAAATTTCCCGAACCAGGAGAATACGAATGGACAAGGCCGCGGAAGAGTTTTCAATATTAATGCGGCAGAGGCACAGTAAGACCCGGAGCTTGTTACGGGTATGTTTCTTATTGACAATAAATATGCTTACGTTTTATTTGATTCGGGTGCGGATAGAAGCTATATGAGTAGAGATTTTTGTGCTAAATTAAGTTGTCCATTGACGCCTTTGGATAGTAAATTTTTACTCGAATTAGCAAATGGTAAATTAATTTCAGCAGATAATATATGTCGGAATCGAGAAATTAAACTGGTTAGCGAAACATTTAAGATTGACTTGATACCAGTAGAGTTAGGGAGTTTTGATGTGATAATCGGTATGGACTGGTTGAAAGAAGTGAAAGCAGAGATCGTTTGTTACAAAAATGCAATTCACATTATACGAGAAAAAGGAAAACCCTTAATGGTGTACGGAGAAAAGGGCAACAAGAAGCTACATCTTATTAGTAATTTGAAGGCACAAAAACTAATAAGAAAAGGTTGCTATGCTGTTCTAGCACACGTCGAGATAGTACAAACTGAAGAAAAGAGCATCAATGATGTTCCCGTCGCAAAAGAATTTCCCGATGTATTTCCGAAAGAATTACCGGAATTACCCCCACATCGATCCGTTGAATTTCAAATAGATCTTGTACCAGGAGCTGCACCAATAGCTTGTGCTCCTTACAGACTCGCACCCAGCGAGATGAAAGAACTGCAAAGCCAATTACAAGAACTTTTAGAGCGTGGTTTCATTCGACCAAGCACATCACCGTGGGGAGCTCCTGTTTTGTTTGTCAAGAAGAAAGATGGTACATTCAGGTTGTGTATCGACTACCGAGAGTTGAACAAACTTACCATCAAGAACCGCTACCCACTACCGAGAATCGACGACTTATTTGATCAACTACAAGGCTCGTATGTTTATTCAAAGATTGACTTACATTCCGGGTATCATCAAATGCGGGTGAAAGAAGATGATATTCCAAAGACTGCTTTCAGAACACGTTACAGACATTACGAGTTTATGGTCATGCCGTTTGGTTTAACTAATGCACCAGCTGTGTTCATGGACCTTATGAACCGAGTGTGTAGACCATACCTTGACAAGTTTGTCATTGTTTTCATTGATGACATACTTATTTACTCAAAGAATGACCAAGAACACGGTGAACATATGAGAAAGGTGTTAGAAGTATTGAGGAAGGAAGAATTGTACGCTAAGTTTTCAAAGTGTGCATTTTGGTTGGAAGAAGTTCAATTTCTCGGTTACATAGTGAACAAAGAAGGTATTAAGATGGATCCAGCAAAGATAGAAACTGTTGAAAAGTGGGAAACCCCGAAAACTCCGAAACACATACGCCAGTTTTTAGGACTAGCTGGTTACTACAGAAGGTTCATCCAAGACTTTTCCAGAATAGCAAAACCCTTGACTGCATTAACGCATAAAGGGAAGAAATTTGAATGGATGGATGAACAAGAGAAAGTGTTTCAGTTATTGAAGAAAAATCTAACCACGGCACCTATATTGTCATTGCCTGAAGGGAATGATGATTTTGTGATTTATTGTGACGCATCAAAGCAAGGTCTCGGTTGTGTATTAATGCAACGAACGAAGCTGATTGCTTATGCGTCTAGACAATTGAAGATTCACGATCACAATTATACGACGCATGATTTGGAATTAGGCGCGGTTGTTTTTGTATTAAAGACTTAGAGGCACTACTTATATGGGGTCAAAAGTATTATATATACTGACCACAAAAGTCTTCAACACATATTTAATCAGAAACAACTGAATATGAGGCAGCGTAGGTGGATTGAATTGTTGAATGATTACGACTTTTAGATTCGTTACCACCCAGGGAAGGTAAATGTGGTAGCTGATGCCTTGAGCAGGAAGGACAGAGAACCCATTCGAGTAAAATCTATGAATATAATGATTCACAATAACCTTACTACTCAAATAATGGAGGCGCAACAAGGAGTTTTAAAAGAGGGAAATTTAATCGATGAAATACCCAAAGGATCGGAGAAGCATCTTAATATTCAGGAAGATGGAACCCGCTATAGGGCTGAAAGGATTTGGGTACCAAAATTTGGAGATATGAGAGAAATGGTACTTAGAGAAGCTCATAAAACCAGATACTCAATACATCCTGGAACGGGGAAGATGTACAAGGATCTCAAGAAATATTTTTGGTGGCCGGGTATGAAAGCCGATGTTGCTAAATACGTAGGAGAATGTTTGACGTGTTCTAAGGTCAAAGCTGAGCATCAGAAACCATCAGGTCTACTTCAACAACCCGAAATCCCGGAATGGAAATGGAAAAACATTACCATGGATTTCATCACTAAATTGCCAAGGACTGCAAGTGGTTTTGATACTATTTGGGTAATAGTTGATCGTCTCACCAAATCAGCACACTTCCTGTCAATAAGAGAAGATGACAAGATGGAGAAGTTAGCATGACTGTATTTGAAGGAAGTCGTCTCCAGACATGGAATACCAATCTCTGATAGGGATGGCAGATTTATTTTAAGATTCTGGCAGACATTACAGCAAGCATTAGGAACTCGTCTAGACATGAGTACTGCCTATCATCCACAAACTAATGGGCAGAGTGAAAGGACAATACAAACGCTTGAAGACATGCTACGAGCATGTGTTATTGATTTCGGAAACAGTTGGGATCGACATCTACCGTTAGCAGAATTTTCCTACAACAACAGCTACCATTCAAGCATTGAGATGGCGCCGTTTGAAGCACTTTATGGTAGAAAGTGCAGGTCTCCGATTTGTTGGAGTGAAGTGGTTGATAGACAGATTACGGGTCCGGAGATAATACAAGAAACTACCGAGAAGATCATCCAAATTCAACAACGGTTGAAAACTGCCCAAAGTCGACAAAAGAGCTACGCTGACATTAAAAGAAAAGATATAGAATTTGAAATTGGAGAGATGGTGTCATAACCCGTCCTTAACCATAAGAACGTGTTAAATAACGTATGATTTCATTGCGAGGTATTGACCTCTATATGCAACATTTTTAAAAGAAAAACTGCATATATTATACATTACAAACCATGATTCTTATTTTTGTTACAAGCTTTGGACAACATAAAAATGATTATCGTTTAGCGATAATCTTCGACTTACAAACTTTTCATATAATGATAACAACACGGTTTCTAGCATATTTTACAACACAGATCCTCGGGTATGCAGTTTTATTTTTGACACAAATATGCGTACGCAAGATCCTGCTCAAATTCAACATTATGCAGCGGAAGCTTTAGTAATCTCCTGAGAATAGACATGTTTTAAAAGGTCAACATAAAGTTGGTGAGATATAGGTTTAATGCCGGCAGCGATATAAATATAGACCACAAGATTTCATATATAAACATTTTAATAAAAATATTCTAAGTGGTTGAGCACTTGGTAACCATACTTAACATTTAATCACGTCGCATATTCCCTTTATTATGAAATCTTACTACACCGTACCAAGTGTAGTCACGAAACGAAGTACTGTGCAACCGTTGAATACTGGTCGTCCAGTCCGGTTGGGGTTGTCAGGCCCGATAGATCTATCAACAGGATTCGCGTTTACAATACCGCTGTAAATAACAGTTACCAAGCTACAGGGAAGTATGCCAGTGGTACAACTCAACGTAGAATATATTTTTCAGTTACTTGTGTCCATATCGTAAAACATAAAATACATGTATTCTCATCCCGAAATATTTAGAGTTTAAAAGTGGGACTATATACTCACTTTCGTCTTGAAGATATATATATAATTTGACTTGGTCTCCGGTTGATATTACGAACCTATCCATATATAATATATCAATACCTTTTCTTTTTAAACAAACGTCACATATATATACTTGTTATACTTTTAATACTTTGAATAATTCCTTAGTCCGTAGTTAGCAGTTCGTTGTTAGTAATTCAATTTTAATGGTTCATTTTTAGATGTTTAATATACCCGCAATGAAATAAATAAAACCCCCAACGAAATAAATAAAACCCCATCGTATATGTATTGGTCGAGATTAATCTTGACCCATGGTACCGGTGTTGTCAAATGACGTGTTGCGTACATAAAGTACCGGTGTTGTCAAATGACGTGTTGCGTACAATCATGGGATCTTATGATTAATCTTCTCGTGTTGTTTACGGGTGATCCTGAACCATATAAAATTGAATTATAAGTACATATATATAAAATATCATGTTAACTTAAAAAGATGTGATTTATTTAATTTTTCCCAATTATTTTCGTGGCTAAACTAGTCTTGGATATCCGATTTTGTTTCGGTCATAGTTTCTTCGTTACAACTCCGTTTTCGTTGATTCAACTTGCCATCTCCTTGGATCGAGTCCCTCTTTAAGACTATGAACTGTAAATACCTTAGTTTGTATTCAAAATCACACGGCATAGGTCAAACTTTAGTGAAACTTATGAAGTTAATCATTTTCCATCATGTAAACAACCTCAAATGATTATTTTTCTAAAAATACTTATACTTTGAGTTAAATCATGAAATTTTTATGTGTTATCATATTCATAGTAAAAATCATTTTTCCAGAAAATAAACCTCCAATTCAAAGTTTAAGATGGTTTTTAATTATCCAACCCAAAACAGCCCCCGGTTGCACTCCGACGTCGTAAATTCAGTTTTTAAGGTGTTCTTTGAAAAACCAAGTTATACCTTGTTAAGTTAGCATATAATTAAGATATGTTACAGGTCTTGAAGTATTTTAAAAGTTAAGTTAGAAGGATCTATTTAGTTTGCGAACAAGTTTGAAATCATTCAAACTATGTTCTAGTTTATAAACTCTTATATATATAGCTTTAAATATATGAATTGAAAAAGAGTTGAAGTAGAGTTTTTACCTCAAGTTTAAAATGTAAAGTTGCTGGAAAGAAGTAGTAAAATAAAAGTTGAGAGAGTTCTTGCAAGTGTGTGTGAAAATTGGAAGTAAAATTTGGAAAATGAATGTGTAAAAATGAGTTAGAAATGGTGCTTATTTATAGGCTTGAAAATTTGGTTTTTAGTGAAAATATCTAAGATAAGTTACAATTTATTATGTCATGAATGACATATTATTCCAATAATTGAAGATTTCTATTGGTATATACCAATAGTAAATACTTCTAGAAGCTGTGTATAGTACCCTAGATATACGTATAGGATTATTGAGGAAACGGAACGAGAATTCAAATATAACTATCTTTTGTAAATATACTTATATTGTTTTATGTATAAAAGCCCTTTAAAAATGATTAAATACATTACTTATACGATATATGTATAAACATTATAAATCATCAGTATTTATGTCAAATAACGTTACGTATGGTTATTGTTTTGAAAACTTAAGTTAGTAGTTTCAAAATATACTTATGACTTTTTGTTATTAATACAAAATGAGATATTAAAACATCCTTAGATCATGTTAAATATGTATGTATAATTATCATATATTGTATAGTTCGTGATATCATCGGTCAAACTAGACGGTCAAACGTTGTGTAAAACTCTTTTCAAAAACATAAATCTTAACAATTTGGATTGCTTATCATGTTGGTAAGGTTTAATTTATATAAATATTAATCTTATAAGTATAGAACGATCGAAAAATTGCGGGTCATTACAGTACCTACCCGTTAAATAAATTTCGTCCCGAAATTTTAAAATTGTACCTATTTTGCGCATCGGAAAACAAGTGTGGATATTTTTGTTTCATTTGATCCTCTCGTTCCCAAGTAAACTCGGGACCCCTTCGAGCATTCCAACGAACCTTAACGATCGGTATGTTGCTCTGCTTGAGCCGTTTAACTTCACGATCCATGATTTCGATTGGTTCTTCGATGAATTGTAGTTTCTCGTCGACATGGATTTCTTCAAGAGGAATGGTGAGGTCTTCCTTTGCAAGACACTTCTTAAGGTTTGAGACGTGAAAGGTATTATGTACTCCGGCGAGTTGTTGCGGTAACTCGAGTCGATAAGCTACCGGTCCAATGCGTTCGATGATCTTGAACGGGCCTACATACCTTGGGTTTAGTTTACCCCTTTTTCCAAAACGTATTACACCTTTCCAAGGTGACACCTTTAACATAACCATGTCACCGATCTGAAACTCTAATGGTTTCCTTCGAACATCGGCGTAGCTCTTTTGGCGACTACGGGCTGTTTTCAATCTCTCCTTGATTTGTACTATCTTCTCAGTCGTTTCGTGTATGATCTCGGGACCAGTTAATTGTCGATCTCCTACTTCATTCCAACAGATAGGAGATCTACACTTCCTTCCATACAATGCTTCGAATGGTGCAGCTTTAATGCTCGCATGATAACTATTATTATACGAGAATTCTGCTAACGGTAAATACTTATCCCATCCGTTTCCAAAATCGATCACACATGCCCTGAGCATGTCTTCAAGAGTCTGAATCGTTCTTTCACTCTGCCCGTCAGTTTGCGGATGATACGCGGTACTCATATCCAAACGAGTTCCTAGGGCCTCCTGTAGTGATTGCCAGAACTTTGATGTAAATCTACTATCACGATCGGATATAATGGAAATAGGTATTCCATGCCTTGAAACAACTTCCTTTATATACAATCGTAATAGTTTCTCCATTCTATCCGTTTCCTTTATAGGCAAGAAGTGTGCAGACTTGGTGAGACGATCAACAATCACCCAAATGGTGTCGTATCCCCAGGCAGTCTTTGGTAACTTCGTGATGAAATCCATGGTAATACCATCCCATTTCCATTCTGGGATTTCTGGTTGTTGAAGTAACCCTGATGGCTTCTGGTGTTCAGCTTTGACTTTGGAACAAGTTAAACATTCCCCAACATATGTTGCAACGTCTGTCTTTAAATTAGGCCACCAATAATGTGTCTTAAGATCTTGGTACATCTTTCCAACTCCAGGATGTATCGAGTATCTTGTCTTATGTGCCTCATTTAATATCAACTTCCTTAATCCACCCAACTTCGGTACCCAAATACGATTTGCAAAATATCGAATTCCATCTTCCCGTATAACGAGTTGCTTCTCATACTTCTTCATTATTTCATTTCCTATATTTTCTTTAGTAAGTGCTTCTCGTTGAACTTCTTTGATTTGTGAGTTGAGATTCATGCGAATTTTTATGTTCATCGCTCGTACTCGAATTGGTTCTCGTTCCTTTCTGCTTAGTGCGTCAGCCACCACATTCGCTTTCCCGGGATGATAACGAATTTCACAATCATAGTCGTTTATTAACTCGACCCACCTACGTTGCCTCATGTTCAGCTGTTTCTGATCAAAAATATGTTGAAGACTTTTATGATCAGTAAACACAGTGCATCTAACCCCATATAAGTAGTGTCTCCATATCTTTAACGCAAACACGACTGCTCCCAGTTCTAGATCATGCGTCGTATAATTCCGCTCGTGAATCTTCAATTGTCGAGATGCGTATGCAATAACTTTCTTTCGTTGCATAAGAACACAACCAAAACCTTGTCGCGAAGCGTCACAATATATTTCAAAATCATCGTTCCCTTCAGGTAACGATAAAATAGGCGCCGTAGTTAACTTCTTCTTCAGTAATTGAAATGCGTTCTCCTGCTCCGAGGTCCATTCGTATTTCTTCCCTTTTTGCGTTAATGCTGTCAACGGCTTAGCTATTCGGGAAAAATCTTGAATAAACCTTCTATAATAACCGGCTAAACCCAAAAATTGGCGTATCTGCATTGGTGTTTTAGGAGTCTCCCATTTTTCAATGGCTTCAATTTTTGCTGGATCAACCTGAATTCCTTTGCTACTAACAACGTGGCCAAGAAATTGCACTTCTTTCAACCAGAAAGCACACTTAGAAAATTTAGCGTATAGCTGTTCTTTTCTCAACAACTCTAATATCAACCTTAAATGCTGCTCATGCTCTTGCTCACTCTTGGAATAGATAAGAATGTCATCAATGAAAACGATAACAAACTTATCTAAATACGGACTACAAACTCGATTCATGAGGTCCATAAATACAGCTGGCACATTCGTCAATCCAAACGGCATGACCAAAAATTCGTAATGACCATAACGTGTCCGAAAAGCAGTTTTCGGAATGTCCTCTTCTTTGACACGTAGTTGATGATAGCCCGATCTTAGGTCGATTTTCGAATAAACACATGATCCCTGGAGTTGATCAAATAAGTCGTCAATTCTCGGTAGTGGATACCGATTCTTGATAGTTAACTTATTTAATTCACGATAATCTATACACATTCGGAAAGATCCGTCTTTCTTCTTGACGAACAAAATTGGAGCTCCCCACGGTGAAGTACTTGGTCGTATGAATCCACGGTCTAGTAATTCTTTTAACTGACTTTGAAGTTCTTTTAATTCGGACGGTGCAAGTCTATATGGCGCACGAGCCACTGGTGCAGCTCCTGGTACTAAATCTATTTGAAATTCTACAGATCTAAATGGAGGTAATCCCGGCAACTCTTCCGGAAAAACTTCAGGAAAATCTCTTGCCACAGGCACGTCGTTGATGCACTTCTCTTTTTCTTTATTTTTGACTTTATTAACATGTGCTAAGATAGCATAGCACCCTTTCTTCAAGCACTTTTGAGCTTTCAAATAACTAATGAGTTTTAGCTTTGAGTTACCCTTCTCTCCATAAATCATCACCGGCATTCTATCCTTACAAGGAATGCGAATTGCCTTCTTGGCACACACAACTTCAGCTCCTACTTTGGACATCCAGTCCATGCCGACTATTACATCAAAACTTCCTAATTCTACGGGTATTAAGTCAATTTTAAATGTTTCTCCGGCTAAATTTATTTTACAATCACGGCAAATTTTATCGGCTTTAATTAGTTTACCATTAGCTAACTCAATCATGTACTTAGCATCTAGAGGTAATGATGAACAATTCAATTTAGCGTAAAAGCCTCTACTCACGTAACTTCTATCAGCACCAGTATCAAATATAATAGATGCGGATAAGTTATTAATGGTAAACGTACCCGTAACAAGCTCCGGGTCTTCACACGCCTCTCTAGCATTAATAACAAATGCTCTTCCACGTGCAGATCCATTATTCTTCTCTGGATTCGGACACTGGCTCTTATAGTGACCTTGTTTTCCACACCCATAACAAGTAATGGTAGCCAAAGCAGTTCTATTTGCATTGGTGGCAGGAGTCTTGGTACCATTTGTATTTGTAACGAGAGCCCTACAATCTTCAGCAAGATGACCCTTTCGATTACATTTGTTGCATACCACATTACAGTAGCCAGAGTGATGTTTGTGGCATCGGTTGCATAAAGGATTTTGTCCTTTGTAACCAAAGCTTGAACCACCACCTGCACCTTGTATGGTTTCTTGTTTCTTAAAAGATTGTTGTTGGTTACCTCGATCATAATTTCCATTCCACTTTCTTTTGTTACCTGATACCTTCACATCAGTATTGGATGCTTTCTTATCCATGATGACCTGATCCATTAGCTCGTTTGCCATGGTTATAGCTTCATGAATTGTCTTAGGTTTCGATGCTGTAACGTTTGCCTTGACCTTTTTGGGCAAACCATCTTTGTACATTTCAATCTTCCGTTCTTCGGTTGGAACCAATTCAGGACATAGCAAAACTAATTCCATGAATCGCTGATTGTAGTTGGTGATTTCAGTACCAACAACCTTCAGGCTTCGTAATTCATCTTCCAACTTCCTAACCTCGTTCCTTGGACAATACTCGTTGATTAACATTGTTTTGAATTCTTCCCAAGGAGTATCATAAGCTACATCTCCTCCTACAGCCTTCACATAATTTTTCCACCACGTGAGTGCACTATCTTGTAAAGTGCACGATGCATACTTGGTCATGTCCTTTTCAACACAACCACTGATTTTAAACACAGTCTCCATCTTTTCTATCCACCGGGTTAAACCGATTGGTCCTTCTGTTCCACTGAATGATGAGGGCTTGCAAGCTTGAAAAGTTTTGTAAGTGCACCCCACACGAGGATTTGGGTTAACTGCAGCACCTCTTGCAGCCTCGACCCATAACATTCTGTCGTTCACTCGTTGATTGATGAGTTCCTGGATTTCTTGTTCCGTCATTCGGTTCAATCGCGCCATATTCTTCTATAAGAATGAAAAGAAAATAATTATTCACATGGAATATTATAGATGTAGTGTATATTTACAGTACATTATAGCTTATTAATAATATGAACCAGGTATTATTATAAAAGCCTTTTCTTCTTATTAGCGTTTTATAATTATATCTAGGGTAGTACCTACCCGTTAATGTCCATACTTAATAGCTTAGTACAGAATCAATTACTACCATCTAAATAATACTTAACCATGGAAAATTATTGCATTTCACACTTCACTATTTTACATATGCTTATCTTATATCGAACATTAAGCAAACCACACTAATAATATTATACAAAACATTATATGATCCCATGGTTTAATACGGCAGCGCATCGTTTGGTCTATTTTCTAGGACGTTTAGGTTCAAGGAATGGCCTAACGCTTATCCTAGCTGTCTGCCTATATTTTGGCTGTGGGGCTGAAGAACTGGATGCCGGGATAGAACGAATAGGAATAGCGGGAATAGGGGTGGTAGTGTCTAGTGGAGTTGGTGCCACATCATCCTTACTAAACTCGGGATTTGAATTTTCTAATTCATTAGCCTTTCGTTTCTTTCCTAGTTCGAACTCGTCTTTTGTAATTTCCTGTATTTCTTCCTCGGGTTCACTTTCCTCCTCGGGTTCACTTTCCTCCTCGGGTTCACTTTCCTCCTCGGGTTCACTTTCCTCCTCGGGTTCACTTTCCGGGTTCTCTATAGTCGGTTCATCCGGAATTTGTGAGTCTTCCCCAAAGATATTATTTTCGTCATCGGATAGGTTAATGACTGGAACACCATCTGAAGATTCTGGTTCGGAGTCGCTGAATGTGATAACAAGTTTTGAGCCCGACATCTATCATACAACAACTAACCCATTAGTACTACATAATATTTACATATAAATTTTAACCAACAATGATAAGCAATGGTTTTTAAATCAGACCCGGTCAAAGTCCAGACTTACTAATGTATCCTAACGACTTATCAGTTAGACACACTAATGCAAACCTGGTTCGCTAAGACCACCGCTCTGATACCACATGTCATAACCCGTCCTTAACCATAAGAACGTGTTAAATAACGTATGATTTCATTGCGAGGTATTGACCTCTATATGCAACATTTTTAAAAGAAAAACTGCATATATTATACATTACAAACCATGATTCTTATTTTTGTTACAAGCTTTGGACAACATAAAAATGATTATCGTTTAGCGATAATCTTCGACTTACAAACTTTTCATATAATGATAACAACACGGTTTCTAGCATATTTTACAACACAGATCCTCGGGTATGCAGTTTTATTTTTGACACAAATATGCGTACGCAAGATCCTGCTCAAATTCAACATTATGCAGCGGAAGCTTTAGTAATCTCCTGAGAATAGACATGTTTTAAAAGGTCAACATAAAGTTGGTGAGATATAGGTTTAATGCCGGCAGCGATATAAATATAGACCACAAGATTTCATATATAAACATTTTAATAAAAATATTCTAAGTGGTTGAGCACTTGGTAACCATACTTAACATTTAATCACGTCGCATATTCCCTTTATTATGAAATCTTACTACACCGTACCAAGTGTAGTCACGAAACGAAGTACTGTGCAACCGTTGAATACTGGTCGTCCAGTCCGGTTGGGGTTGTCAGGCCCGATAGATCTATCAACAGGATTCGCGTTTACAATACCGCTGTAAATAACAGTTACCAAGCTACAGGGAAGTATGCCAGTGGTACAACTCAACGTAGAATATATTTTTCAGTTACTTGTGTCCATATCGTAAAACATAAAATACATGTATTCTCATCCCGAAATATTTAGAGTTTAAAAGTGGGACTATATACTCACTTTTGTCTTGAAGATATATATATAATTTGACTTGGTCTCCGGTTGATATTACGAACCTATCCATATATAATATATCAATACCTTTTCTTTTTAAACAAACGTCACATATATATACTTGTTATACTTTTAATACTTTGAATAATTCCTTAGTCCGTAGTTAGCAGTTCGTTGTTAGTAATTCAATTTTAATGGTTCATTTTTAGATGTTTAATATACTCGCAATGAAATCATACGTTATCTAACACGTTCTTATGGTTAAGGACGGGTTATGACAGATGGTCATGCTTAAAGTTGCACCTTGGAAAGGCGTTGTCCGATTTGGTAAACGAGGGAAATTAAATCCAAGGTATATCGGACCATTCAAGATTATTGATCGTGTCGGACCAGTAGCTTACCGACTTGAGTTACCTCAACAACTCGTGGCTGTACATAACACTTTCCACGTCTCAAATTTGAAGAAATGTTTTGCTAAAGAAGATCTCACTATTCCGTTAGATGAAATCCAAATCAACGAAAAACTTCAATTCATCGAAGAACCCGTCGAAATAATGGATCGTGAGGTTAAAAGACTTAAGCAAAACAAGATACCAATTGTTAAGGTTCGATGGAATGCTCGTAGAAGACCCAAGTTCACCTGGGAATGAGAAGATCAGATGAAGAAGAAATACCCGCATTTATTTCCAGAAGATACGTCAACACCTCCAACTGCTTAAAATTTTGGGACGAAATTTATTTAACGGGTAGGTACTGTAGTGACCCGAACTTTTCCATGTTTATATATATATTAAATGAAATTTTTATTTACATGATTAAGTGTTTCCAACATGTTAAGCAATCAAACTTGTTAAGACTTGATTAATTGAAATAGGTTTCATATAGACAATTGACCACCCAAGTTGACCGGTGATTCACAAACGTTAAAACTTGTAAAAACTATATGATGACATATATATGGTTATATATATAGTTAACATGATATTATGATAAGTAAACATATCATTAAGTATATTAACAATGAACTTCATTTGTAAAAACAAGACTACTAACTTAATGATTTTGAAACGAGACATATATGTAACGATTATCGTTGTAACGACATTTAATGTATATATATCATATTAAGAGATATTCGTACATCATAAGATCATGATAATATAATAATTTAAAATCTCATTTGATATTATAAACATTGGGTTAACAACATTTAACAAGATCGTTAACCTAAAGGTTTCAAAACAACACTTACATGTAACGACTAACGATGACTTAACGACTCAGTTAAAATGTATATACATGTAGTGTTTTAATATGTATTCATACACTTTTGAAAGACTTCAAGACACTTATCAAAATACTTCTACTTAACAAAAATGCTTACAATTACATCCTCGTTCAGTTTCATCAACAATTCTACTCGTATGCACCCGTATTCGTACTCGTACAATACACAGCTTTTAGATGTATGTACTATTGATATATGTAACATCCCGCATTTTTCCGTTAAATTATTTTAACGACCGTCTTTTTTTTATAGATAATATCTTCCGTTATCTAAATTCGTAGTTTCCGTTGACTAACGTTCATAATATTTCCGTTATTTAATTATAACATCACTCATTTACTCGAGCGTTTTCAAAACATTCGTTCGATAAAATCCCGCACCCGCTTCTAAATTCGAGGGACTAAAATTGACACGGGGCAAACTAGTTGACTAGGTCAACTAGTCCACCCCAATCACCACCATTCAATCATCTCCATCTCTCTCTCTTTCTCTCTAGCAAGAACACACACACATTTACCCAATTTAATCATTCATCATCTAAATTCGATCTAGGAGGCCAACATCAAAATAAATTACGTATTTGGAATCCTCTCTTCATCCTCTACAATTTGATACCAACTTCATCTCGTTTGGGTAACATTTCTAAAACTCTAGATTTCTCTAAATTCGTGTTTTTGATTTGAAATGGTGTTAGTGTCTATGGCTCTTGTCTAGCATGAATATATGATTTACTTGCTCGATTTGTTGTTTTGAGTAACTAGTATGAACAATTGAAATGGGTGTGCTTAATCTTTGATTTTGGATGAGTTAATGTTGTTAAATTGTTAAAGTTCATGTTTTAATTGTGTTACTAGTATCACTAGCTTCAATTTGGTGTGTAGGTTGATTTGGAAAAACATCACTAACATGATTATTGATTTTGTGATTCTTGGCTAGGGTTTGATAGCTCTTAAAATGGACTTTTGATGATTTGAATGCCATGAAACATTGTTAGTAAGTGTTTAGTTGTATTGTATGTTTCGTTACCTTCAAAACGGCATATCATATGTATAAATTGGAATCCCGAATCATGAAATGCATTTTGCGAACTTGAGACTTTGATTATGAACATTTAACGATCTCTTGACGAGGTTTTTGTTATTGTAAATGATGTTTTCGCTTGATGAAAAGTAGTTAGTTGTGTTCCTTGTCAAAATACCTTTCCGATGATATAAGATACATGTTTTGGTTGTTTGCGGGTCATAAATGGTGATTGTTTGAAGTTAGGTTCGTGCATAAAACTTAAAAACTGCCAGAATTCTCTGCACAGGTAATGGCGCGGCGCGCCAAAGTGGGCTGTCCAATTTTGTCAATTTTCGAATAATGTTTGACATGCTACAGACCTCCGATTCACATGAAACTTGTTCTAACATGCTTATATATGAATAACTAGTACAGAAAAATAGTTCGGGACCCGACCCGAACGTGTTGACTTTTTCGTTGACTTTGACCCGACCCAAGTTTGACTTTTTGTCAAACTTAACCAAATGATTATGCAATCTTTCTAACATGATTCTTTACTTGTATCTTGCATGAAACTTGACAATTTGATTCACATGCAATATAATCGAGTCGTAACGAGCCATAGGACAAATTGAACAACTTTGACCAACCGTGTTTACCGTTATTGATACAACCTATTTGTTTAGGTCAAGACTAGCATTCGTTCTTGCATACGTTTACTTGTGAAGTATCTTTTACTCTTGCGCTCAAGGTGAGATCATAGTCCCACTTTTCAATCACTTTTATTCTTTACATCGTGGGCTGAGAAACGCATACATTTCATACTTATATACTTTTCATACTTTTACACTTTGAACAAATACGAATACAAAGATGCATGCGAGTTTGAACAAAAGTCCTCAATCCAATTATCATTAGTTCCACTTGCAGAGTGTAAGTGCAAGCGAGTAATTATGTTGTGTGGCCATACGGGTTTAACAAACCCTCATTCAGACGGTTCGATACCGTTAGTGAATGAAATATAATTTCAAAAATGTATAGTGTAAGTTCTAACACTATATTCAAAATTCAGAGGGAAGATTCAGTTAAGCCTTGATAATTGGGTGCTCGTGATACAAATACTATTTTTGGAATGTGAACGTTTTTGGATAAGCAATTCATAAAGAACCTTGTGGTTCAATACTATACTTACTAAACCTATGATTTCACCAACGTTTTCGTTGACAGATTTTCTATGTTTTTCTCAGGTCTTGAATACTTAGTGATACATGCTACCGCTCACACTTTTGATACTTGCTTGGATGTCGAGTATACATGCATATATGGAGCGTCTTTTGACTTTATTTAAAACTGTGTCGCCTAGATTTCATTTGTACTTATAACTTTGTAATGAAACTTTTGGTTGAACAATTATTGTAAACTTGGGAACAATCTTTATTTAAGAAATGAAGGCGACATGTTTTGGTCAAACGTCATTTTAAAGACTTACGACCACGCAATGGGACCTAAGTAGTCGGCGCCGTCAATGACGATTTGGTCGGGTCGCTACATATGGTATCAGAGCCTTGGTTGTAGAGATTTAGAGTTCATTGGTGTCAACCCCGAGTCATAGGGTACATTAGTGAATCTAGACTACAACCGGCATATAGACTGAAGTAGGAATTACTTGACTATTTGTGCATTATACTCGAACTCTTCTATCATATCTAACTCGTATTCGATTTTGATCTTACGTTGATAAATTTTGTTGACACGCCACCTTGACTTTATGAAGTAATGTTAAATGCACATGTGAATCAGGGTAATATAATTTCCGGGATTATATTACGGTGATTCACATGGACGTTCCGACATTATGACATAAAGAATTTAAGTCGAGTCAAAGAAAATTTTCTCTACATCATCATTCCATATCATGATTAGTATTATTGAGAATACTAATCAACGATATTCATGTGTATTGAAGGAACAATGCCTCCTCGTCGCGGGCCACGTAATGAGACCTCCGAACAAGCTCTTCAACGTATGATAGCCACCGCCATAGGTGCGGCTGTGGCTAGTCTCTCCTCCGACAACAATAACAATAACCGCAACAACAACAATGGAGCCGAGAACTCAAACGAGGGATGCTCCTATAAAACCTTTATGGGGTGCAAACCTCATACTTTTGATGGAACCGGGGGACCGGTTATTCTCACCCGATGGTTTGAGGAAATGGAAGCCGTTTTTAGCATAAGCGGTTGCCGGGACCAAGACAAAGTCAAATATTCCACCCACACCTTCGCCGGTATCGCTCTCACGTGGTGGAACACGTATGTATAATCGGTGGGTACCAATGCGGCCCACGCCCTCTCTTGGCCCGAATTGAAAGAAAAGATGATCACCGAATACTTCCCACGCGAAGAGACTCGAAGGCTCGAACACGAGCTAAGAACTTTAAAAGCAGTCGGGAATGACCTAAAGGCATATAATCAACGATTTTCTGAGCTAGCCTTGATGTGCCCAAACCTCGTGACCACCGAGTCTCTAAGGGTTGAACTTTACATGGATGGTCTCCCCAAGAGCATCAAACAAGGAGTAATGTCATCCAAACCCCCTAATCACCAAGAGGCCTTGAATATGGCCCGCCAATTGATCGAAACGGTGGACGAAATTGAAGTACCGCCACCTAAAGCCGAGGATAAGTCGAGTGACAACAAAAGGAAATGGGAAGCCCCCCAATCAGGCAACTACAACAAAAACCCCGCCATGAAGCCCTTCACCCCCAACGGCAAGAAAGATTATACCAGATACCTACCCTATTGTAAAGAGTGCTACAAGCATCATCTAGGTGAATTTGGCAAACCATTTTGCTTGAAGTGTCAAAGAAGTGGCCATGTAGCCCACGATTGTAGGAATACCGCTCCCGTCGCTCAAAAGAGGCCCAATGCACCAAAGACGGGTGTTTGTTTTGAATGTGGCCAGCCGGGTCATTTTAGGAGTGCGTGCCCAACGAAGAAAACCAACCCCGATACACGCGACCGAGCTTTCAACATCAACACCGAGGAAGCCCAAGATGACAACTAGTCACGGGTACGTTTCCTCTCAATAACTCTTATATTTCATGATTATTCGATTCAGTTACCGTTAGACGTTTTATAACCAAGGCTTTGACTCGTACTCTTTGCACCCCAGCACTCCCCCTAGACGCTACTTACAACAGAAAACAATTTATCGGAGGGTGTACGTTAACCTTTTGGGTAGGAATTTTGAAACCGACTTGATACCTATAGAACTAAGGAGCACGAAATTCGTGAACTAAATAATTTTCGGTTAAGGACCGATACTCTCTTCCTCGTATCAACGACCTCTTGGTCAATCTCAAGGATTCCGTGTGTATTCCAAAATCGACCCCCATTCCGGTTATCATCAATTGAGGGTTAAGGGAGACGATGTCTCCAAAATAACTTTCCGAACCACTACGATAGTTATAATTTTCTTTAAATATTGTTCAGTTTAACAAAGACTTCATCCGTATTCGTAGGCCTTATGGGTCGCATATATAAACTTATCTAGATAAATTCGTCATCATATTCGTAGGTGATGTTTTAACCTATTCAATTCAAGCAAAGAAGAAAATGAACAACATCTCCGTCTTACGCTCTAACTCTCGAGACAAGAGCAACTTTATACCGAATTCTCCAGGTGAGAATTTCAGTTAAACGAAGTCCAATTTTAGACCATGTTGTTAGTAGTCAGGGTATTACAATGAATCTCGCAATCGAAGCTACACGTAATCGGGAACCCTCACGACTCTGACTTGTATTCGTAAAATCCTAGATCTCGCCGGTTATTATCGCAGATTCGTTTCTGACTTTTTCTCGTGTTACTCGTCCTTTAACCCCGTTAACTCGCACAGGAAAGGACTAAACCTCTCCGTGTCTGAACTTTGAACGCGATTACTCACACCAACCTTACTAGCTAAACTCATGTAACACAAGGGAATTCAATTATGGAAATGTTTCTACTTGAACGCCTGAAAGGCATACTCTCTCGACTCGAAATAAAGGAAACTGAAATTCGTTGTTTTGCACGAACGATTGGAATACTTAATTATGGATCCGATCAATCTTCTCACCACTACGTACCATGTTATATGACACTGTTAATTCACTATGACCGTCTGATATTACTGGGACCCAAGATACCACACGATCCAAGGATACTTCCTTTCTCTTTGACTTATCGTCCTCATGCTCCTGATACGGCCAACTGCTACTCAACCCCGAACTATACAACTACGTGTACTATCTCGTTTCCCACCAAGTCTCAACATTTGACCACTAGATGAGCGACATGGCTATCTCAAGATGTAAACTCACTCTACTCTAAGTTCTCATTTCACTTCTATCTTTATCGCTCGCATTTCCGTATAAGGGAACTTTTTGTAAAATTTCTCAATGGATAGAGAAACTCCTCATATTACATTAGTATTCTCCACGAGGGTGAATAGTCCTGACGAACATTTTTGAACCCTAACTAACTTGTTCAAACATATCTTAATTCTATTCCAACACGGTGTACCATTGTCGATTATCTCAGATCACAATACTCGTTTCACTTCTAGTGTTACAAGAAGCCTTAGAGACATGTTTAAACATGAGTACCACGTATCATCCACAACCAACGGACCAAACAAACGTACGCTTCACATCTTGGAAAGACATGTTACAAACTTGTATTGTTGCCTTTAGTTGTCTCCTCTCACACAGCAGTTACCATTCGTGTATTAACGCCGCACTTCCGAAACCCTATATGACCGCAAATGTCATACCCCTATTCGTTGGACCAAAGCATGTGGCAAGCAAATCACCGGATCTGAACTCATTCAAGAAATAACAGTTGAGATCGTACAAGTCCGAGAAGGACTCAAGACGACCCGTAGTCGCCAAAAGGGCTATACCGATATTCGACATAAACCTCTCGAATCCCAAGTTAGTAACCGTGTAATATTGAGAACTCGCACCTTGGGAAGGTGTAATCCGTTTCGGGAATCAGGGAAAGTTAAAACCGCGATATATTAATCCTTTTGAAACCTTGGGGCGTATTGGAACAACTCCTAACGTTTAGAACTTTCGACTCAATTAAGTTTCCGTTTACCCTACGTTCCACGCAATAAACTTAGAGACATGTCCTATGGAACAGGAACGATCTACTCTCCTAGATAAACTTACTAATGATGGAAAACTCCCCTTCATGGGAAACTGGTTGAAATTGTGGATCGTAAAACCAAGTCTTAAAATAAACTGAGATCTCGACTGTCAAAATTTGTGGAAATGCCCAAGGACGTATCTTCACTTATTCATAGCATTGACAATGCAAGGTCTCAAGGAAGAGACATCGACTATTACTTTCAACTAAATTTCGGGACGAAATTTCTTTTAAGGTGTAGGTAATGTAACATCCCGCATTTTTCCGTTAAATTATTTTAACGACCGTCTTTTTTTTTATAGATAATATCTTCCATTATCTAAATTCGTAGTTTCCGTTGACTAACGTTCATAATATTTCCGTTATTTAATTATAACATCACTCGTTTACTCGAGCGTTTTCAAAACATTCGTTCGGTAAAATCCCGCACCCGCTTCTAAACTCGAGGGACTAAAATTGACACGGGGCAAACTAGTTGACTAGGTCAACTAGTCCACCCCAATCACCACCATTCAATCATCTCCATCTCTCTCTCTTTCTCTCTAGCAAGAACACACACACATTTACCCAATTCAATCATTCATCATCTAAATTCGATCTAGGAGGCCAACATCAAAACAAATTACGTATTTGGAATCCTCTCTTCATCCTCTACAATTTGATACCAACTTCATCTCGTTTGGGTAACATTTCTAAAACTCTAGATTTATCTAAATTCGTGTTTTTGATTTAAAATGGTGTTAGTTAGTGTCTATGGCTCGTGTCTAGCATGAATATATGATTTACTTGCTCGATTTGTTGTTTTGAGTAACTAGTATGAACAATTGAAATGGGTGTGCTTAATCTTTGATTTTGGATGAGTTAATGTTGTTAAATTGTTAAAGTTCATGTTTTAATTGTGTTACTAGTATCACTAGCTTCAATTTGGTGTGTAGGTTGATTTGGAAAAACATCACTAACATGATTATTGATTTTGTGATTCTTGGCTAGGGTTTGATAGCTCTTAAAATGGACTTTTGATGATTTGAATGCCATGAAACATTGTTAGTAAGTGTTTAGTTGTATTGTATGTTTCGTTACCTTCAAAACGGCATATCATATGTATAAATTGGATTCCCGAATCATGAAATGCATTTTGCGAACTTGAGACTTTGATTATGAACATTTAACGATCTCTTGACGAGGTTTTTGTTATTGTAAATGATGTTTTCGCTTGATGAAAAGTAGTTAGTTGTGTTCCTTGTCAAAATACCTTTCCGATGATATAAGATACATGTTTTGGTTGTTTGCGGGTCATAAATGGTGATTGTTTGAAGTTAGGTTCGTGCATAAAACTTAAAAACTGCCAGAATTCTCTGCACAGATAATGGCGCGGCGCGCCATATACCCGCGCGACACGCCAAAGTGGGATGTCCAATTTTGTCAATTTTCGAATAATGTTTGACATGCTACGGACCTCCGATTCACATGAAACTTGTTCTAACATGCTTATATATGAATAACTAGTACAGAAAAATAGTTCGGGACCCAACACGAACGTGTTGACTTTTTCATTGACTTTGACCAGACCCAAGTTTGACTTTTTGTCAAACTTAACAAAATGATTATGCAATATTTCTAACATGATTCTTTACTTGAATCTTGCATGAAACTTGACAATTTGATTCACATGCTATATAATCGAGTCGTAACGAGCCATAGGACTAATTGAACAACTTTGACCAACCGTGTTTACCGTTATTGATACAACCTATTTGTTTAGGTCAAGACTAGCATTCGTTCTTGCATACGTTTAGTTGTGAAGTATCTTTTACTCTTGCGCTCAAGGTGAGATCATAGTCTCACTTTTCAATCACTTTTATTCTTTACATCGTGGGCTGAGAAACGCATACATTTCATACTTATATACTTTTCATACTTTTACACTTTGAACAAATACGCATACAAAGATGCATGCGAGTTTGAACAAAAGTCCTCAATCCAATTATCATTAGTTCCACTTGCAGAGTGTAAATGTAAGCGAGTAATTATGTTGTGTGGCCATACGGGTTTAACAAACCCTCATTCAGACGGTTCGCTACCGTTAGTGAATGAAATATAATTTCAACAATGTATAGTGTAAGTTCTAACACTAAATTCAAAATTCAGAGGGAAGATTCAGTTAAGCCTTGATAATTGGGTGCTCGTGATACAAATATTATTTTTGGAATGTGAACATTTTTGGATAAGCAATTCATAAAGAACCTTGTGGTTCAATACTATACTTACTAAACCTATGATTTCACCAACGTTTTTGTTGACAGATTTTCTATGTTTTTCTCAGGTCTTGAATACTTAGTGATACATGCTACCGCTCACACTTTTGATACTTGCTTGGATGTCGAGTATACATGCATATATGTAGCGTCTTTTGACTTTATTTAAAGCTGTGTCGCCTAGATTTCATTTGTACTTATAACTTTGTAACGAAACTTTTGGTTGAACAATTATTGTAAACTTGGGAACAATCTTTATTTAAGAAATGAAGGCGACATGTTTTGGTCAAACGTCATTTTAAAGACTTACGACCACGCAATGGGACCTAAGTAGTCGGCGCCGTCAATGACGATTTGGTCGGGTCGCTACAATATATACACTCCAATGATCAGCTCTTAGCAGCCTATGTGAGTCACCTAACACATGTGGAAACCATCATTTGGCAACTAGCATGAAATATCTCATAAAATTACAAAAATATGAGTAATCATTCATGACTTATTTACATGAAAACAAAATTACACATCCTTTATATCTAATCCATACACCAACGACCCAAAACACCTACAAACACTTTCATTCTTCAATTTTTCTTCATCTAATTGATCTCTCTCAAGTTCTATCTTCAAGTTCTAAGTGTTCTTCATAAATTCTACAAGTTCTAGTTTCATAAAATCAAGAATACTTCCAAGTTTGCTAGCTTACTTCCAATCTTGTAGAGTGATCATCCAACCTCAAGAAATCTTTCTTATTTACAGTAAGATATCTTTCTAATATAAGGTAATACTCATATTCAAACTTTGATTCAATTTCTATAACTATAACAATCTTATTTCTAGTGGAAATCTTACTTGAACTTGTTTTCGTGTCATGATTCTACTTCAAGAACTTTCAAGCCATCCAAGAACATTCGAAGCTAGATCCATTTGTCTCTTTTCCAGTAGGTTTATCCACAAAACTTGAGGTAGTAATGATGTTCATAACATCATTCGATTCATACATATAAAGCTATCTTATTTGAAGTTTTAAACTTGAAATTACTAGAACATAGTTTAGTTAATTCTAAACTTGTTCGCAAACAAAAGTTAATCCTTCTAACTTGACTTTTAAAATCAACTAAACACATGTTCTATATCTATATGATATGCTAACTTAATGATTTAAAACCTGGAAACACGAAAAACATCGTAAAACTGGACATACGCCGTCTTAGTAACACCGCGGGCTGTTTTGGGTTTGATAATTAAAAACTATGATAAACTTTGATTTAAAAGTTGTTCTTCTGGGAAAATGAGTTTTCTTATGAACATGAAACTATATCCAAAAATCATGGTTAAACTCAAAGTGGAAGTATGTTTTTCAAAATGGTCATCAAGACGTCGTTCTTTCGACTGAAATGACTACCTCTTACAAAAATGACTTGTAACTTATATTTCCGACTATAAACCTATAATTTTTATATTTAGATTCATAAAATAGAGTTTAATATGAAACCATAGCAATTTGATTCACTCAAAACGGATTTAAAATGAAGAAGTTATGGGTAAAACAAGATTGGATATTTTTTTATTTTTGTAGCTACGGCAAATATTAACAATTCTATACAAATCATATCCTAGCTAACTTATATTGTATTATACATGTATTCTAATATATTATGTAATCTTGGGATACCATAGACACGTATGCAAATGTTTTGACATATCTTATCGACCCATGTATATATATTATTTTGAACAACCATAGACACTCTATATGCAGTAATGTTGGAGTTAGATATACATGGTTGAGGTTGATTCCAAAAATATATATACTTTGAGTTGTGATCTAGCCTGAGACGTGTATACACTGGGTCGTGGATTGATTCAAGATAATATATATCGATTTATTTCTGTACATCTAACTGTGGACAACTAGTTGTAGATTACTAACGAGGACAGCTGACTTAATAAACTTAAAACATCAAAATGAATTAATAGTGTTGTAAATATATTTTGAACACACTTTGATATATATGTACCTATTTGTTATAGGTTCGTGAATCGACCAGTGGCCAAGTCTTACTTCCCAACGAAGTAAAAATCTGTGAAAGTGAGTTATAGTCCCACTTTTAAAATCTAATATTTTTGGGATGAGAATACATGCAGGTTTTATAAATGATTTACAAAATAGACACAAGTACGTGAAACTACATTCTATGGTTGAATTATCTAATCGAATATGCCCTTTTTATTAAGTCTGGTAATCTAAGAATTGGGGAACAGACACCCTAATTGACGCGAATCCTAAAGATAGATCTATTGGGCCTAACAAACCCCATCCAAAGTACCGGATGCTTTAGTACTTCGAAATTTATATCATATCCGAAGGGTGTCCCGGAATGATGGGGATATTCTTATATATGCATCTTGTTAATGTCGGTTACCAGGTGTTCACCATATGAATGATTTTTATCTCTATGTATGGGATGTGTATTGAAATATGAAATCTTGTGGTCTATTATTATGATTTGATATATATAGGTTAAACCTATAACTCACCAACATTTTTGTTGACGTTTTAAGCATGTTTATTCTCAGGTGATTATTAAGAGCTTCCGCTGTCGCATACTTAAATAAGGACGAGATTTGGAGTCCATGCTTGTATGATATTGTGTAAAAACTGCATTCAAGAAACTTATTTTGTTGTAACATATTTGTATTGTAAACCATTATGTAATGGTCGTGTGTAAACATGATATTTTAGATTATCATTATTTGATAATCTACGTAAAGCTTTTTAAACCTTTATTGATGAAATAAAGGTTATGGTTTGTTTTAAAATGAATGCAGTCTTTGAAAAACGTCTCATATAGAGGTCAAAACCTCGCAACGAAATCAATTAATATGGAACGTTTTTAATCAATAAGAACGGGACATTTCAGTTGGTATCCGAGCGTTGGTCTTAGAGAACCAGAATTTTGCATTAGTGTTTCTTATCGAGTTTGTTAGGATGCATTAGTGAGTCTGGACTTCGACCGTGTTTACTTGAAAAATGATTGCTTAACAAATTTTGTTGGAAACTATATATTTTTAACATGTGAATATTATGTGATATATTAATCTCTTAACGCATTTGATATTATATGATAGATGTCTACCTCTAGAACAAGTCCCATTGACTCACCTAATAATAATGAAGAGTCAAATATAAATTGGAATGATTCATGGACTGATTCACAAGTTCCCGAAGAGGAACCGGAAGCAGAGTCGGAACCGGAAGAAGAATCGGAACCGGAAGAAGAATCGGAACCGGATGAAGAAATAGAACCGGTGGGGGAAATAATAAAACGGTTAAGTAAAAGAAAATCCTCAACCAACCGACCAAGGTTAATTATGGTCAATGGTGTTTCCGCCAAGGAAGCAAAATATTGGGAGGATTACCAATTCTCCGATGAATCGGATTCCGACGAGAATTCCGATGATGTTATAGAAATTACCCCAACTGAATTTAAAAAGGCAAAAGAAAATAATAAGGGAAAGGGCATAAAAATAGAGAAATCTAATTCCAACCCCGACGAACTTTATATGTATCATCAACCCTCAAAGTCCTTAAGTTGTAACAATGACCCGGGAACCTCTTAACCACCAGGTTTTTCTAAACCAATGTGGAAAACGACAGCTCATATTAGGGGAACATCATATATCCCTAGAAACTTGGCAAAACGAACCAAAAACGAAGAAGAAGAAACGAGCGAGTCAGAATAAGATAGTTGTATTCGTGTGGTGTAATATATAGTATGCTTATGCTTTATGATATATGTAAAAAAATTGCTTGTATTAATAAGTATTTTTTTTTATTAATCTAACTCTTGTCTATTTTACAGTATAAAAACACAAAATGGATAGACAACCCAATATTTTAAGAGACCTACCCGGAGACATGATTGATGAAATCTTGTCTAGAGTTGGTCAGAATTCCTCAGCACAACTATTTAAGGCGAGATCAGTTTGTAAGACATTCGAAGAACGTTCCAAGAATGCCTTGGTTTATAAAAGGCTTTCGTTCGAAAGATGGGGGATATCACATTGGGAAATCCATAAGTTACGATGTGTTTACTTTGACGCATATATTGCGGGGAACCCAAATGCTATTTTACGCAATGGGTTAAGAAATTATTTTGACTCAATATATCCGAATATTGAACTTCGTGATTTAGAAAAAGCGGCTAACATGCAACATAAAGAAGCATGTTATGCTTACGGATTAGTAATGTTCACTTCTCACCAAAGTGAGAACAAGAACATCGGGCTACAACTATTAAACAAAACATTCTCACAAGTGACGGAGTCGTTAATTGGGGTAAGAAATGAGGTTTTTAGATTATTACGGGACTGTTGGACATTACGTAACCCTCGTCCCTTTGATGACGTTACAACACGCTGCTTATCAACGGCCATAACGATTATGTTCCACAAGACCAAGGATGGGAAGTAATCCTAGTAAAACCAGAATGCATGACTTGTTTCTGGACGTATGAATTACGTGTCTTTATTGCCTTTGCTGAACGACTTGTGTACTAGCTAGAATTATCTTCACAACCATCTTGTATCAAATTTATTGTGTGCTATATTTCATGCTATATGTAAAATAAGCGGTATTGTAAGTTTGTAAAATATTGTGTAAAAGTTTGAACGCGAAATATTATTATAATCAGTTTTTTATATAGAATTGTAGTAGTAGAATTGTATATTAGCTACTAAGTATGAACTTAACGGGTAGGTACTACCCGAATTTAAACTTATAAAACGCTAATATGAAGAAAAAGCTTTTATAAATGAGTTCATATTATGCTACGAAATACTATTAACTAATCTTAATATTCTGTATGATTAACTTGTTCCATTTGACTATTTTGAAGGAAATGGCACCGACTACTCGACACACCGTGAATATGAATGAAGAGGAATTTTGTACTTTTCTAGCTTCAAACATAGCCGCAGTACAGGCTGCGCTACATACCAACAATAACCTTGGATCTAGCAGTACAGGAAATCGTGTAGGATGCACCTACAAAGAATTCACTGCCTGCAAACCTTTGGAATTTGATGGAACCGAAGGACAGATCGGATTGAAACGGTGGACCGAGAAGGTCGAATCGGTGTTTGCCATAAGTAAGTGTACTAAAGAGGACAAAGGGAAGTACGCTACTCATACCTTCACAGGTTCTGCGTTAACATGGTGGAATACCTATCTAGAGCAAGTGGGACAAGACGATGCGTACGCACTACCGTGGTCAGCATTCAAGCACTTGATGAACGAGAAGTACCGTCCCAGAATCGAGGTCAATAAGCTCAAGACAGAACTTAGAGGGTTACGAACCCAAGGATTTGATATTACCACGTACGAAAGACGATTCACAGAATTGTGCCTCTTGTGTCCGGGAGCATTCGAAGATGAGGAAGAGAAGATCGACGCGTTTGTGAAAGGATTACCGGAAAGAATCCAAGAAGATATAAGTTCACACGAGCCCGCCTCCATACAACAGGCATGTAGAATGGCTCAAAAACTAGTGAACCAGATTGAAGAAAGAATTAAAGAACAGACAGCTGAAGAGGCCAATGTGAAGCAAGTCAAAAGAAAGTGGGAGGAAAACGGTGATAAGAATCACCAATACAACAACAACAGCAATTACAAAAATAATCGCAACAATTATCCCAACAATCGCAACATCAATCGCAACTACAACAAACGGCCCAACAACAACAACAACAATAACAACAGCAACTACAACAATCATCCCAACAACAATAATAACCGCAACAACAACAATCAGAAGCAGCTATGCCAAAGGTGTGAAAAGTATCACTCGGGGTTCTGCACCAAATTTTGCAACAAGTGTAAAAGAAATGGTCATAGCGCGGCGAAGTGTGAGGTCTACGGACCAGGGGTTAATAGAACGAAAGGAACAAATGGTGTCAGAACGAGTAATGGCGGAGCAAGTAGTGTCGGAGCAAGTTATGCCAATGTAGTTTGTTATAAATGTGGAAAACCGGGCCAAATGTAGTTTGTTACGGGTACGTTTCTTATTGACAATAAATCTGCTTACGTTTTATTTGATTCGGATGCGGATAGAAGCTATATGAGTAGAGATTTTTGTGCTAAATTAAGTTGTCCATTGACGCCTTTGGATAGTAAATTTTTACTTGAATTAGCAAATGGTAAATTAATTTCAGCAGATAATATATGTCGGAATCGAGAAATTAAACTGGTTAGCAAAACATTTAAGATTGATTTGATACCAGTAGAGTTAGGGAGTTTTGATGTGATAATCGGCATGGACTGGTTGAAAGAAGTGAAAGCAGAGATTGTTTGTTACAAAAATGCAATTCGCATTATACGAGAAAAAGGAAAAACCCTTAATGGTGTACGGAGAAAAGGGCAACACGAAGCTACATCTTATTAGTAATTTGAAGGCACAAAAACTAATAAGAAAAGGTTGCTATGCTGTTCTAGCACACGTCGAGAAAGTACACACTGAAGAAAAGAGCATCAATGATGTTCCCATTGCAAAAGAATTTTCCGATGTATTTCTGAAAGAATTACCGGGATTACCCCCACATCGATCTGTTGAATTTCAAATAGATCTTGTACCAGGAGCTGCACCAATAACTCGTGCTCCTTACAGACTCGCACCCAGCGAGATGAAAGAACTGCAAAGCCAATTACAAGAACTTTTAGAGCGTGGTTTCATTCAACCAAGCACATCACCGTGGGGAGCTCCTGTTTTGTTTGTCAAGAAGAAAGATGGTACATTCAGGTTGTGTATCGACTACCGAGAGTTGAACAAACTTACCATCAAGAACCGCTACCCACTACTGAGAATCGACGACTTATTTGATCAACTACAAGGCTCGTCTGTTTATTCAAAGATTGACTTACGTTCCGGGTATCATCAAATGCGAGTGAAAGAAGATGATATTCCAAAGACTACTTTCAGAACACGTTACGGTCATTATGAGTTTATGGTCATGCCATTTGGTTTAACTAATGCACCAGTTGTGTTCATGGACCTTATGAACCGAGTGTGTGGACCATACCTTGACAAGTTTGTCATTGTTTTCATTGATGACATACTTATTTACTCAAAGAATGACCAAGAACAAGGTGAACATTTGAGAAAGGTGTTAGAAGTATTGAGGAAGGAAGAATTGTACGCTAAGTTTTCAAAGTGTGCATTTTGGTTGGAAGAAGTTCAATTCCTCGATCACATATTGAACAAAGAAGGTATTAAGGTGGATCCGGCAAAGATAGAAACTGTTGAAAAGTGGGAAACCCCGAAAACTCCGAAACACATACGCCAGTTTTTAGGACTAGCTGGTTACTACAGAAGGTTCATCCAAGACTTTTCCAGAATAGCAAAACCCTTGACTGCATTAACGCATAAAGGGAAGAAATTTGAATGGAATGATGAACAAGAGAAAGCGTTTCAGTTATTGAAGAAAAAGCTAACTACGGAACCTATATTGTCATTGCCTGAAGGGAATGATGATTTTGTGATTTATTGTGACGCATCAAAGAAAGGTCTCAGTTGTGTATTAATGCAACAAACGAAGGTGATTGCTTATGCGTCTAGACAATTGAAGATTCACGAACAAAATTATACGACGCATGATTTGGAATTAGGCGCGGTTGTTTTTGCATTAAAGACTTGGAGGCACTACTTATATGGGGTCAAAAGTATTATATATACCGACCATAAAAGTCTTCAACACATATTTAATCAGAAACAACTGAATATGAGGCAGCGTAGGTGGATTGAATTATTGAATGATTACGACTTTGAGATTCGTTACCACCCGGGGAAGGCAAATGTGGTAGCCAATGCCTTGAGCAGGAAGGACAGAGAACCCATTCGAGTAAAATCTATGAATATAATGATTCATAATAACCTTACTACTCAAATAAAGGAGGCGCAACAAGGAATTTTAAAAGAGGGAAATTTAAAGGATGAAATACCCAAAGGATTGGAGAAGCATCTTAATATTCGGGAAGACGGAACCCGGTATAGGGCTGAAAGGATTTGGGTACAAAAATTTGGAGATATGAGAGAAATGGTACTTAGAGAAGCTCATAAAACCAGATACTCAATACATCCTGGAACGAGGAAGATGTACAAGGATCTCAAGAAACATTTTTGGTGGTCGGGTATGAAAGCCGACGTTGCTAAATATGTAGGAGAATGTTTGACGTGTTCTAAGGTCAAAGCTGAGCATCATAAACCATCAGGTCTACTTCAACAACCCGAAATCCCGGAATGGAAATGGGAAAACATTACCATGGATTTCATCACTAAATTGCCAAGGACTGCAAGTGGTTTTGATACTATTTGGGTAATAGTTGATCGTCTCACCAAATCAGCACACTTCCTGCCAATAATAGAAGATGACAAGATGGAGAAGTTAGCACGACTGTATTTGAAGGAAGTCGTCTCCAGACATGGAATACCAATCTCTATTATCTCTGATAGGGATGGCAGATTTATTTCAAGATTCTGGCAGACATTACAGGAAGCATTAGGAACTCGTCTAGACATGAGTACTGCCTATCATCCACAAACTGATGGGCAGAGCAAAAGGACGATACAAACGCTTGAAGACATGCTACGAGCATGTGTTATTGATTTCGGAAATAGTTGGGATCGACATCTACCGTTAGCAGAATTTTCCTACAACAACAGCTACCATTCAAGCATTGAGATGGCGCCGTTTAAAGCACTTTATGGTAGAAAGTGCAGGTCTCCGATTTGTTGGAGTGAAGTGAGGGATAGACAGATTACGGGTCCGGAGATTATACAAGAAACTACCGAGAAGATCATCCAAATTTAACAACGGTTGAAAACCGCCCAAAGTCGACAAAAGAGCTACGCTGACATTAAAAGAAAAGATATAGAATTTGAAATTAGAGAGATGGTCATGCTTAAAGTTGCACCTTGGAAAGGCGTTGTTCGATTTGGTAAACGAGAGAAATTAAATCCAAGGTATATTGGACCATTCAAGATTATTGATCGTGTCGGACCAGTAGCTTACCGACTTGAGTTACCTCAACAACTCGCGGCTGTACATAACACTTTCCACGTCTCGAATTTGAAGAAATATTTTGCTAAAGAAGATCTCACTATTCCGTTAGATGAAATCCAAATCAACGAAAAACTTCAATTCATCGAAGAACCCGTCGAAATAATGGATCGTGAGGTTAAAAGACTTAAGCAAACCAAGATACCAATTGTTAAGGTTTGATGGAATGCTCGTAGAGGACCCGAGTTCACTTGGGAGCGTGAAGATCAGATGAAGAAGAAATACACGCATCTATTTCCATAAGATTCGTCAACACCTTCAACATCTTAAAATTTCGGGACGAAATTTATTTAACGGGTAGGTACTGTAGTGACCCGAACGTTTCCATGTTTATATATATTAATTGAGATTGATATTTACATGATTAAATGTTTCCAACATATTAAGTAATCAAACTGGTTAAGACTTGATTAATTGAAATATGTTTCATATAGACAATTGACCACCCAAGTTGACCGGTGATTCACGAACGTTAAAACTTGTAAAAACTATATGATGACATATATATGGATATATATATATAGTTAACATGATACTATGATAAGTAAACATATCATTAAGTATATTAACAATGAACTACATATGTAAAAACAAGACTACTAACTTAATGATTTTTAAACGAGACATATATGTAACGATTATCGTTGTAAAGACATTTAATGTATATATATATCATATTAAGAGATATTCATACATGATAATATCATGATAATATAATAATTTAAAATCTCATTTGATATTATAAACATTAGGTTAACAACATTTAACAAGATCGTTAACCTAAAGGTTTCAAAACAACACTTACATGTAACGACTAACGATGACTTAACGACTCAGTTAAAATGTATATACATGTAGTGTTTAAATATGTATTTATACACTTTTGAAAGACTTCAATACACTTATCAAAATACTTCTACTTAACAAAAATGCTTACAATTACATCCTCGTTCAGTTTCATCAACAATTCTACTCGTATGCACCCGTATTCGTACTCGTACAATACACAGCTTTTAGATGTATGTACTATTGGTATATACACTCCAATGATCAGCTCTTAGCAGCCTATGTGAGTCACCTAACACATGTGGGAACCATCATTTGGCAACTAGCATGAAATATCTCATAAAATTAGAAAAATATGAGTAATCATTCATGACTTATTTACATGAAAACAAAATTACATATCCTTTATATCTAATCCATACACCAACGACCAAAAACACCTACAAACACTTTCATTCTTCAATTTTCTTCATCTAATTGATCTCTCTCAAGTTCTATCTTCAAGTTCTAAGTGTTCTTCATATATTCTACAAGTTCTAGTTACATAAAATCAAGAATACTTTCAAGTTTGCTAGCTCACTTCCAATCTTGTAAGGTGATCATCCAACCTCAAGAAATCTTTGTTTCTTACAGTAGGTTATCATTCTAATACAAGGTAATAATCATATTCAAACTTTGGTTAAATTTCTATAACTATAACAATCTTATTTCAAGTGATGATCTTACTTGAACTTGTTTTCGTGTCATGATTCTGCTTCAAGAACTTCGAGCCATCCAAAGATCCGTTGAAGCTAGATCCATTTTTTTCTTTTCCAGTAGGTTTATCCAAGAAACTTAAGGTAGTAATGATGTTCATAACATCATTCGATTCATACATATAAAGCTATCTTATTCGAAGGTTTAAACTTGTAATCACTAGAACATAGTTTAGTTAATTCTAAATAGACACATGCAGGTTGAATAAATGCAGGTTTAGAATACATGCAGGTTTTATAAATGATTTACAAAATAGACACAAGTACGTGAAACTACATTCTACGGTTGAATTATCTAATCGAATATGCCCTTTTTATTAAGTCTGGTAATCTAAGAATTAGGGAACAGACACCCTAATTGACGCGAATCCTAAAGATCGATCTATTGGGCCTAACAAACCCCATCCAAAGTACCGGATGCTTTAGTACTTAAAAATTTATATCATATCCGAAGGGTGTCCCGGAATGATGGGGATATTCTTATATATGCATCTTGTTAATGTCGGTTACCAGGTGTTCACCATATGAATGATTTTTATCTCTATGTATGGGATGTGTATTGAAATATGAAATCTTGTGGTCTATTATTATGATTTGATATATATAGGTTAAACCTATAACTCACCAACATTTTTGTTGACTTTTTAAGCATGTTTATTCTCAGGTGATTATTAAGAGCTTCCGCTGTCGCATACTTAAATAAGGACGAGATTTGGAGTACATGCTTGTATGATATTGTGTAAAAACTGCATTCAAGAAACTTATTTTGTTGTAACATATTTGTATTGTAAACCATTATGTAATGGTCGTGTGTAAACAGGATATTTTAGATTATCATTATTTGATAATCTACGTAAAGCTTTTTAAACCTTTATTGATGAAATAAAGGTTATGGTTTGTTTTAAAATGAATGCAGTCTTTGAAAAACGCCTCATATAGAGGTCAAAACCTCGCAACGAAATCAATTAATATGGAACGTTTTTAATCAATAAGAACGGGACATTTCAATCTTAGCGTATCTGTTACTGTAAACTTTGCCTGACATATTCCGTAAATTCCTCCGTAATCTACGAAATCTTTTGTTCTATATATATATAGATATTCTATGTAATTAGAATACCATCCGATTGCCGGAAATCATTTCATATCAAAAAATCCTTTATTCAATCGTACGAGATGAACCCCTCAACTAGTTCAAGTTCCTCGAATTTCGATATGGGGTTTCACTCATGCTTCGAAAGCAGTGTGACCGAAATGGATCAACCAATCAACCATCATCTATTCTGGATGAATTGGGGATGGGTTTGCAGTCGACTTAATCATTGGAGACAAGAAGAAGGTGATCCCTTCCATCCACCACATTTCCCTCTTGGCGAAGAACCTGAAGCACTTACCGACGAACCTTTTCGAAACACCATTTTCTCCCTTATTTCCAGAGCATTTCGGCACGATTATATACTATCTCAAATTCTAGATCTTATTCACCCGCTCGTCCGAACCACCAATCATCCCGGTGTAATAGAAGAAGTCAACGAGCTTCACGCTCGAGTATTGGCTTTGGAGAATATGGTGCAAAGGTTACAAGCACTAGCAGCATCACCGGCACCAACAGTACCACCATCATCAACACCAACAGTACCGTTACCACCACCAACAATATCCGCATCCCACACCTCAACATCACAATCTATACCTCGAGCATCAACGTCATACACACCATAGATACCAAGGAATACCAACAACAACAAATGATGAAATATTGATTCATAACTTCATCAAAGAAAGATTCTGCAGAGAATATGTAGTTTCTAAAAAGTTTTAGAGATTATTTATTCTAGTTCAAATTGTAAACCGGATGAGAAAGTGAATAAAAATGATGAAATGAAACCATGACCGAAATGGTGCACGATTTACAAGCTAGACCTATTTTACCAGCAGCATCAACAGTACTGTCAGCATCACCAGCACCTTCAGTACCTTCAACATCGTCAGCATCAGCAGCACCTACAATGTTACAAGCTCCACCGGATCTATAATCACCGCAGACATCATCACAAACCAACAACGCATACATTATATCAACGAGTTATGAAGTATCAACTTATTCCCCCTGAAGAAATTATATGTATATTTTATATATGTATGAATTTTGAGATCAAAATATATCTTTTCGTACTAAGCTATTATAGATGAATTAAATAAGGGAAGATACTACTCGGTTAAATTCATATTACTAATATGCTATAATGTACATCCTTCCTTAACAACTTAACCATCGTTAACTACGATCTCTGTTTCAACTCAATGAATTCTGTTTCATAATAAACCAAGTATATTATTCAATTACATGTTTGATTTTACACTTCGATATACTTGAAACTTTCTAGAAAACATCATTCATATCTTATGAAGTTCACAAGAATTCACAAGTATCAACATCCGTCACTAAGAAAATGCCAATAAGAATACATAATAAAGTATTGATTACATTAGTGAAATATTCCGCGAAGATTATGTAATCTCTATTGTTTTAGAGATTATTCATTTCTAGTTCCAGCCAAAAATCAAATGAGTTTAATTTAATATTAACTCATTAAATCTGTATTACATCTGAAGAAAGTATACACATATTTTCATAAAGACTGTAATAAAATTCTCTTATACAAAATATTACTTGTGAAACTTTTAACGGGTAGGTAATACCCGAGAGATATATAAATTCACAATTAATATGTTACATTCTTTGATTCTAATTCAATAAATCATCAACTATACCCATTACTTTCACAAAAACATACATTCTTTTATAGAAATCAAAACAACCATACTCACTCGGATCCAATTACATATTTTGATTTTAACAGATCAGAATCCAAGTCGAGATATAACCGATATCATCACTCTTAGATCCCTACAGCTTTCAAAGCTATAATCTGACTTCAAAACTGTGACAGAACATCATTTCCATTCATAAAACCAGGAAAATATTCATGACGTTCAAAATTCTAGAACATCATATGTATATGACGATTACAATCTGCGTTCAAACCCTTCATGATTCTTAAAACCCCTCAATTAGGAAACAATCAAGATGATGATCCAACTACATGTTATCCACAGTGATACACCTAGAAACTCTCGAAACCAAAGTCATAAACTAACCCATATCTGTCAGCTCCTTTGGCATTTATTACCAAAAATAAACATTGCAATTCCTTTTCAAAGTAGACAGTTTTGTCACAGCTCCGGCAAATCAACTTCAATGGTTCATTCGAATAAGCCTTATTATAACGATTACCCCTTCATCAATGTTACTGGGAAACCATTTATATCCCATCACATTAGCAGTAAACTTACCAACTACTTCATTAATCTTTGACTTTCAGAAAAATCATTATATTCATTGAAACCCTATCATATACTCATCCGCACCTTGTAACGAGAATTACCATACCAGTTAACGAGAATCAGCAATCAGTATTTTGAAATCTAGCAGCATGTCTACATCAACAGTTATATATATATATATGTATATATATATGTATATATATATATATATGTATATATGTATATATATATATATATATATACATATAACGTCCATCTTCTAGACTTACATACTTCAAATGTGAAGTTTCTGAAAAACATCCTAAACTGCGAAATAGTTCTCCGAATTTTGGAAAAAATGCTGATGAAACAGCAAAAACTGTAAACGCCTTTAACAGTCGAGAGGTTGATGATAAAGAATAAGGTGTTGGAAAAGCTCAGAAAAAGAGAAGGTTTGGAACTGGAAAACGGTTTGAGCAAACCATGAAGGAGGCTGGGGACAAATCACAGCGACTAAATCTACCTTCAAAGAATCCAAATAATTCATTATATGTGAAAGTCTTTAGCGAATACCTTACTCCTGACTCTAAACCTTTATGGACAAATCTTCATCATCATCCATCGATGTTAGAAATTCTAAGATATCATCAAATCTTTCATTATAAAATATCTTCGATATTTCTGAAGATATCTTCATAACTATTGTTATACGAAATCATTTACCTCTTCGAGCTATCTGTGTTACATCATAAAAGAAACTATTTTAGTTTCTAAATTCTGAAACCTTCAAAGTATAAAATATGAAGGTTTTTGAAGTAGTGTTAAGAACTGAAGCATGATTTAGTATAATATAATGACACTTGATCAACGTGATTATATTACAGTAAGTCATGCTGAGTTTCTAAATGGAACGTGATGATTCACATATCATAATGTCATCATATGCCATGTTACACGACTCTTGTATTCGACTTAAACTATAAACATATCAAGAAAATATTTTCTTGATGATTCTGTCTTTTCCGAGGTATTCTAGTAATTTGACAAATCAAGATCGTGCCATTACAATTTCTTTCTTATAACATTAACCATGTTCGTTCCGAAATTCATATCTACGAATTTTAGACCATTACATGCGGTGCTTAATGGCAAGAAGAAAAAACAAAAGAATGAAGCTCCGAAATAGAAATTGGAGCATAAATCGCAGCAAATAGGAGAAAATATTAACTGTGGATGTCAATGATTATAGAAGGACAGAAGTAGAGACATCGAAATATAAGAGAAGATACAAAACCTAACAACAAACCAGAAATTACAAACCGTATATATCGATGCATATAGCAATATAAAGACACGGGAGAACTAAAAACACTATAAAACCAAGAGTATAATAGAAGTTAATAGATTCCTCCGGTGGCAGATGAAAAAGAAGAACGATATATATGAAAGTTAGGTGTATATCAAGAATCAGAACTGGATGAAGCATGTTGGCGAATGCTAAAAAGTATGAATTGGGGGAGAAAGAATAGAAGGTGTGAGTTATAAAGAAACGAAGGGGGTGGATTTATAGTAAAATATCCGACAGAGCAATCAAAACAGATGATCGCATTTAAAGCGGATCCTCATTTCCTTGATTACCGAAGAATCAAATCTTATTACGAAGATTTTCTCTAAATCCCTTGAACTCCGGAAATCAACCGTGACTACGTCACCGGTTAAAACGAACCTCATTTATTCATTTCACTCGTACTCTTCACATAAATGAATTGTTTTATCCATATTACTCTCTGATGATAAAACTCAAATTTCTAGCTCATATGCGTCATGAATGTGACAACCCGGAAATTTCCGACCAAATTTAAACTTAATCTTTATATGTTTCCGACACGATAAGCAAAGTCTATAATGTTGAGTCTCGAAAATTTTGGAACTATGTTTCATATATTCAATTGACCTTAGACTATTTCCGACGACTCACGAACGATTATTTGTTTTTAGATATAAATAAGCATATAGAACTATATATATATATATATATATATATATATATATATATATATATATATATGTATATATATATATATATATATATATATATATATATATATATATATATATATATATATATATATATATATATATATATATAATATTTTGAAATAAGATTTAATTACTAAAATTAAATGTGTAAATGACTAACGATATAATAAAACATGTTATATATTCAGACAAAGTATATTGAGTATATGTATATGGTTTCAAATTTATTAGTAAACGTTAGAAGCACTCGTTTACCATTCGATGGTTATTTAAACAAGTTAAATTCAAACTTATTTGATTTTAAAATAAACGATGATCCAAAAATGAGTTATATAAATTTTAGCTTTATTAAAAATATATTTAGAATCTATTTGATTAATTTTAAAAATATTTAATTATGAGTTGGGATCAAGCTCGAATGACAGGTCAATTTTTAAGGTTGATATTTAACACGTCTAAATACGAATTCATGATGAGATCAAGATAAATGTTTATCCATAATTAAGTTATATAAAATTTAGGATTTATTAAAAATATTTTTACTTTGATGAGTTGGGTTTTAATACTCCGTACAGACTACTTGGAATTAAAAAGAAATATTAGACGCATTTTTTTGATCAGGTTTCAAAAATTTAATGACCAAAATAAATAAATATATTTAATTTAAAAATTTCTGAAGACTTTTATACGCCCCTAATTTTCAACGGAGCACGATATACTCAGTGTGTTAAAACTGTCGGTAGGAATATACAAATTAGAGACTGTTCTGTTTACTGTTTACTTTATGAATTATTTCAACAATCGAATCTGAATTATTTATACATATGATATATATACACATATCTTAGGATATATATGCACTGCATGTCCACTCTTCCTTCTAAAACAAACCCATCAACCCCCTTGTTCTTTCCTATTCAGTAAGCTCAAAGATTACATCGAATACAACTATCATCATATATTTTTTTTGCTACTACTACAGCTTGTTTACTTCATGATTCTGTTCGCTATTATCCCGTGTTTCCTGGTTCGGAACAGTCACCAAAACAAACAACTATCAACTGCAAAACTGCTTCTGCGGTTGTATATTTTTATTTTATTTTGTTCGACTGAAACAGTTGAGGATGTAACCTCCTGTTGCTATCACGAAGATCAAACAGCAACCCCATCATGGAATGCTGCAACCATCGAAACAACCACACATCATCACTCTTGTGAAACCAACGCCCACCATTACCCGCCACTCACTTTCTCTCCTCCTCCTCCCTGTCTTTCTTTTTCGTCTTCAACAACCACGACCACTTCATCACCACTATGGTCAAACCATCACAACCCAACAACACCATAATCGCCACTTTCATCTTCAACCTCCCAACACCTCCATCACAAACACCACACCGTGAGCTACTGCAGATGCAACCTTGTGTTTTCTGTATTTCTTTTTGCTCGACACCCACCATGAAGTCATCGTAAAACTTAAACTATGTTTTACTGTAATTGTCAACCATGTAAAGAAACCCACCACCATCGATTATATCACCACCTATGGTGACTACCCGTTAATAATTACAACCATATTATTCATCATTCAAGAACTGCTGCTTTTCGAAGTGTTAAGAACCGAATCAATTAACAGCGGTCCGATTTCCAAACCCAAACCCAAAAGTTTTAGGCTAGTACTATTGCTACTTTTTTGATGTTCAATTTCAACCAAACAACCCCAAAACGCACCCAACAAAACTGATAAACTGTTGCATAGTTATTTCCCTTTTTCCCTTCGTTAATTATATTTTTTTTGCTGTTACCTTCGAACGAAACTGCTCCCTTGATTGATAGTTGCTCGAAAAGAATCCAAAAAGAGGTTCTCGCTGTCGCAGTGAGTCACCAATCTAAACCGCTATCTGTTAACAGCTTTTACCTACGCCTGCTTCTGTTTATTTCTTTTTCGAACACCAAAGCAGTCACCACCCCAAACAATACGCCAAAGAAGATAGTGAAGCAAAATATTGATTTCGTACGTATGAATATGTTGATTAATATCGATGATGATGATAAAGTGAATAAAATGTTGGTGATAACGATTATAATGATGTCGATAAAGGTTAATGATTCAAAGATGAGGAATATGGATGATGAGGTAATGATGATGAGATAATAATGAATGCCTGCGTAATATTTTTTTTGTTCTATCGTTCCAATTTTATTTCCGCCAAGTCGAACCCACAGGAATCCCTTTTTACATCAGGCTACTATTGGGCCGTATTTGTTAAATGAACTTAGATAACTTAACTGATGGGCCGGAATCCTTTTGTTGTTGGGTTTGAAACTTGATTAATCTAAAGAAGATAAGGGCTGGTACACGAGTTAAAAGAGTTTAAGTGTAAGTTAAATAAGAAAAGAACAGATAGACGACTGGTCAGGGGTGTTTGTGTTTAACGAGAGGTCACGGGTTCGAGGCTGCGCAATGACATTATTTTTTTTAGTTAACCAGGGAAGCTACACACTTAAGGTAGTATTATTGTTGATATTATTATTATTATTATTATTATTATTATTATTATTATTATTATTATTATTATTATTATTATTATTATTATTATTATTATTATTATTATTATTATTATTATTATATGAAAATGATTAAGTTACAATTTAAAATAATTCATTAGCTACTATTTTAGCAAACAAAAAATGTTTATATAAAAAAAATATAATTTTTACATATATCATAAGAATATCTAAATTATTATTTTAAAATAACATATAAAAATAATATATACATATATATATATACATATAACATATGAAATAATAAATACATTATTAATTTAGGTAAGTAATATATATATATATATATATATATATATATATATATATATATATATATATATATATATATATATATATATATATATATATATATATATATATATAAACTGGTTTGATCACCATTATATGTTCGTTATGTGTTTTGATATATATAAAAATGATATAGGTTCGTGAATCTGAGGCCAACCTTACATTGTTCAGTATCGTCGTATGGGTATTTTTACTACAAAATACAGTATCATGAGTTTCATTACTCCCTTTATATATATATATATATATATATATATATATATATATATATATATATATATATATATATATATATATTTTGGGACTGAGAATACATGCGCTAATTTTATTAATGTTTTACGAAATAGACACAAGTGATCAAAAACTACATTCTATGGCTGAATTATGAATATTGAATATCACCCCTTTTTGGCTTGGTAACCTAATAATTAGGAAATGGGTATGGCTCCTAATTGACGCGAACCCTAAAGATAGATCTATGGACCTCGAGAATTCCCATCCGGGGTACGGATGCTTTAGTACTTCGAGATTATTATTATTATAAAGACGAGAGGTTCTGTTTGGGGATATTCTATGCATTAAAGTTAAGTCGGTTATCAAGCGTTCACCATATGAATTATTTTTAATTCGCGGGTTACGCGTGTTATTTTGTACTCGGGTTACGTGTACAAATTAAATATATGAAATCTTATGGTCTATTAAAATAATGGAAATGAATGTTTTTGACAAACTAATGAACTCACCAACCTTTCGGTTGACACTTGAAAGCATGTATATTCTCAAGTTTGAAAGAAATGTTCCGCTGTGCATTTGCTCATTTAGAGATATTACATGGAGTCATTCATGACATATTTCAAAAGACGTTGCATTCGAGTCGTTGAGTTCATCAAGATTACTATTAAGTCATTTATAGTTTGGATATATTATGAAAGGGTATGCATGCCTGTCAACTTTCAATGAAATGAAAGTTTGTCTTTTAAAACGAATGCAATGTTTGTAAAATGTATCATATAGAGGTCAAGTACCTCGCGATGTAACCAAATGTAATGTATTAGTCCAGATGGATTAGAACGGGTCGCTTTATGTGGTATCAGAGTGGTGGTCTTAGCGAACTAGGTCTGCATTAGTGTGTCTAACTAATAGTCGTTAGGATGCATTAGTGAGTCTGGACTTCGACCGTGTCTGCATGTCAAAAGTTTTGCTTATCATTTCGTGTCGGAACTTACCTGCTTATCATTCTTAGTCTGGACACATCTTATTGCATTGATTACATGAATAGTGTATAGACAAAATTCATATCTTATCGTATCTGCTAATTTATATCTTAGCGTATATGATACTGTAAACTTTGCCTGACATATTCCGTAAATTACTCCGCAATCTACAAAATCTTTTGTTCTATATATATAGATATTCTATGTAATTAGAATACCATCCGATAGCCGAAAATCATTTCATTTCTAAAAATCCTATATTCAATCGTACGAAATGGAACTCGCAACTAGTTCAAGTTCCTCGGATTCTGACAGCTATTCCGACATGGATACACACTTGAGCTCCGAAAGCAGTGCAACCGAAATGGATCAACCGATTAGCCATCATCTATTCTGGATGAATTAGGGCTGGCTTCGTAGCTTACTTAGTCATTGGAGACAAGAAGAAGGCGATTCCTTTCATCCACAATTTTTTCCTCTTGGCGAAGAACCTGAAAAACTTACCGGCGAAACTGTTCATAATACCATTTTCTCTCTCATTTCCAGGATATCTCGCAATGATTATATGATATCCCAAATTCTAAACCTTATTCATTCACTTGTATCGACCGACAATCATCCCAGAATAATGGAAGAAGTCAACAAAATTCGCGCTCGAGTAATCAATTTAGAAAACATGGTGCAAAACCTACCAGCTTCAGCAACAGCACCGGTAACACCAATACTACCAACAACAACATTTGCAGCACATGCATCAACATCACAATCTATGCCTCAAGCATAATCATCATTTTACATATCTGTTCTATATCATTTATCTTCGTTCGACTTAGCGATTAGGTAATCTCAAATGTTTTAGAGATTATATATTTGAAAGGACCCGTTCATATACATTATAAACGATTCACAATAGTTGATTACATCGCGAGGTATTTGACCTCTATATGATACGTTTTACAAATATTGCATTTGTTTTTAAAAGACAAACTTTCTTTACATCAAAAATTGACGGCATGCATACCATTTCATATTACATCCAACTATAATTGACTTAATATTAATCTTGATGAACTCAACGACTTGAATGCAACGTCTTTCAAAGTATGTCATGAATGACTCCAAGTAATATCCTTAAAATGAGCTAATGCACAGCGGAAGATTTCTTTAATACCTGAGAATAAACATGCTTTAAAGTGTCAACCAAAAGGTTGGTGAGTTCATTAGTTTATTATAATCAATCATTTCCATAATAGTAATAGACCACAAGATTTTCGTTTATAAATATATATACACTCGCAAGTGTATAAAAGTACTCTATAAGTTGTAGGCACCCGGTAACAAGCCTTAACGTTCATGTTTTACCCTCTGAAGTACACCAGGTCAGGTGTGTTTAATATAACTTCGAAGTACTAAAGCATCCCATAGTCAGGATGGGGTTTGTCAGGCCTAATAGATCTATCTTTAGGATTCGCGCCTACCGTACAGAGACAAGTAGTTTAATGTTACCAAGCTAAGGGTATATTTCTGGTTTAAACCCACGTAGAATTTGTTTTAGTACTTGTGCCTATTTCGTAAAACATTTATAAAACAGCGCATGTATTCTCAGCCCAAAAATATATATTGCAAAAGCAATTAAAAAGGGAGCAAATGAAACTCACAATACTGTATTTCTTAGCAATTATGTATATGACGGCACTGAACAAGTGCAGGGTTTGTCTCGAATTCACGAACCTATATTAAGTATATATATTTATATGTTGGTCAATATCTGTCTAACAATTTAGGTTAAGTCGTAGTGTATCACAATCCTAATGTTCGAGACCGACATGCAAAAGTCAACAAAAGTCAACTCGACCCAAAATGACTTCCAAAATCTATACATGTTTATTATATAAGTTATATATAGTCGTTTTATATATTTAAATATATTTATCAGATCTTATTATACTAAATAATACAAGTCATTTATTAATAAATAAAAATTTATATTTAAATTCATATATGATAAAAATATACTTTTATATATCTCAAGTAATAAAATTTATAAAATTCACTTAATATCATAAAAATATAGTGGTATGTATTATTAATGTAATTATATTACGTGTGGTAAAAATATCTTTGTACGCTTATTTATTTGATAAAATAATATTGATAATAATAATAATGATAAAAATAATAAAATGATAGTTTCAATAAAAATATTAATTTTTAGTAATAAAGATAATTTTAGTAATAACATCAACTGATAACAATTATAATAATCGTTTTAATAATAATATTAAAATTAATAATAATTCAGTTGACCATATCTTTTAATCCTTTCATCAAACCCACATGATTTCTAAATGAAAAGTTATTAATTTTTCTTTAGCTTTTCAATGACATGCATATCATATACCTTATCTCAGTAGCATATGTATCAAATTCGTGATTTATCATAAACTATTTAACGACGAAACTAAGCATACAAACATGCATAATCATATATACTCGAGTACTAGTCAGGGATACACTATTAATATATAAAAGATAAGATATGAATGCTCACGTATCAATATTGTGATTCAATATTGCAGGAAAGTACGTAGACGCAACGAAAATGATAAACGTTAGGTTGACCTCACGAGCAATACCCTCGAACAATACCCATAACCTCCATAGCTATAACCCATAATTTCCTTAGCTCTATCCCGTTTGAAAACTTATTTTGAAATCGTCTGAATATAACTCCGTCGTAGTATTTTATGTATACTAATAATATCTTGAAATAATACTAAGTAAATATATATATGTAATTCGATTGAGAGAGTTTAGAGAAATATATTTTCAAGTTTTTATGAAATAATGAAACCTATTGAATTCTATTTATAATAAAATTTTGAATTATTAAAGTGAATTATTAAAGTATGAATTATTAAAGTGAATTATTAAAGTATGAATTATTAAAGTTAAAGTAAAGTAAAAGTAAAGTAAAGGTAAAGTTAAAGTATAGTAAAAGTATAAAACTATGTACGTATAATACGCGTATAAATATATTTAATATTAATTTAAATCGTTATATCATAAAAAAATTTAGAAAAGCATAATTATATATATTCATAATAGGTTTCAAGTTTTTAAATTATAGTCTGTTGGTGAAGCATGGGATAAAGTCCAAAGGTTTAATAAACGTATGAAATCATCTTAATGAAAAATGTCAAGTTACTTAACTTGTTGATATCCAACATCTAAGTTATTTACACTCCACGTTCTTACTTATAGATCACCTTACCATTTTTCGAATATTGTCAAAAAGAATAGATTTCTTAAATCACAGTGGACCTCATAACATTGGCCCGTAATCATATCATAATGTATCTGATAATTCAATCATTTGATATTATCTCTTAATTATGTCGATAATTATATCGAAACAAATACGTTCATATAAAGTATCATATATCTAATACTTTGTTAATGCTTTCAGTTAATATTATATATTATATATACATATCTATATACACATAATTGTTCGTGAATCGTCGAACACGGTCAAAGGGTAATTGATTACATGAATCTAGTTCCAAACTTTTTGAGATTCAACATTACAAATTCTGCTTATCGTGTCGGAAACATATAAAGGTTAAGTTTAAATTTGGTCGGAAATTTCCGGGTCGTCACAGTACCTACCCGTTAAAGAAATTTCGTCCCGAAATTTGATCGAGGTCGTCATGGCTAACTATAAAAATGTTTTCATGACGAATATGAGTTGATAAATAGAGTTTTATCATCATTGAGTAATATAGATAAAACAATTTGATTTCGCAAAGAGTATAAGTGAAGCTATCGCAAAAGAGTGAAATGAGTAAATGTAGAATCGTTTTAACCGATGATGTAGTTATGATTGATTTCCGGAAATCAATGGATTTAAAGAAAATCTTCATAATAGGATTTGGTTCTTTGACAATTAAGGAAATCAGGATTTCCTTTGATTAAATGCAATAATCTGTTTTGATTCCTCTGTCGGATTTTTCACTATAAATCCACCCCCTTCTTTTCCTTATCTTCCATATCTCACATCTTCTATTCTTTCTCCTCAATTCATACTTTAAAAACATTTGTCAATATGCTCCATCCCATTCTGATCCTTGATATACTCTTAACTTTCATATCTGTCATTCTTTTCTTTCATCTACTGCCAGAAGAATCTATTTACTTCTATTATACTCTTGGGTTTATAGTGTTTCTAGTCCTCCCGTGCCTTTATATTGCTATATGCATCGACATATACGGTTTATAATTTCTGGGTGGTTGTTGAGTTTTATATCTTCCTTTATACTTCGATGTCCCTGCTTCTGTCTTCTATAATCATTGTCATCTACGGTTAATGCTCTCTCCTATTTTCTGCGATTTATACCCCAATTTCTATTTCAGAGTTTTGTCCTTTCGTTTCTTCTTCTTGTGATTAAGCACCGCTTGTAATGGTCCAGAATTTGTAGATATGAATTTCGGAATGAACATTGTTAATGTTCTAAGAAAGAAATCGTAATGGCACGATCTTGATTTTGAAAAAAAAAATTCAGAATGTCCGAAAAGATAGAACTATCAAGAAGGCATGTTCTTAATATGTTTGGAGATTGGGTAGAATGTAAGAGTTGTGTAAATGGCACATGATAATGGTATGGTCTGTGAATCATCACATTTCATTAGAAACTCAGCATGAATTACTTTAATATAATCACGTTGATCAAGTGTCATTATATTATGCTAACTCATGCTTCAGTTCCCAACACTACTTCAAAACATTCATATTTTAAATTTAGATTTTTCAGAATTTAGAAACTAACACAGTTTCTTTTATGCAGATATTGCGAAGAAATAAATGGTTTCAGATAGGAATAATTATGAAAATATCTTCATAAATATCGAAGATATTTATAATGAAAGATACGATGATATCTTAGAATGTTCAAGATATGATGATTATGAAGAATATTTATCTGTGAAGGTTTAGAATAAGAAGTAAGGTGTTCGCTAACGATTTCAGCAGACACTGAATCATTTGGATCTTTTAAAGGTAGATTTCGTCCTTGTGATTTATCCACAGTCTCCTTCATGGACTGCTCAATCCGTTTTCCAGTTCCAAACCTTCTCTTCTTCTCAGCTTTACCACCATACCATTCTTTATCATCAAACTTTTGACTGTTAAAGTCGTTTACAGTTTTTGCTGCTTCATCAGCATTTCGAGAACTATTCGTAGTTCGAGATGTTTTTCAGAAACTTCACATTCGAAGTATGTAAGTCTTGGAGGTAGACGTTATATATATACATATAACTGTTGGCGTAAAATTGCTGCGAAATTCAAAATACTGATTGCTGATTTTCAATAATTGATATGGCAATTCTTGTTGCAAGATGTGGATGAGTAAGAGATGGAGTTTCAATGAATAAGTATAGTGACTTTTCGGAGAGGTTTAAGTCAAAGGTTAATGAAGCTGTTGATAAGTTTACTGCTAATGTGGTGAGATATGAAATGTTTCCCAGTAACGATGGTGAAAGGGCAGTGTATCTATCGAAGTTATAATAAAATTAGTTTTACTGAAAAGTCGAATTTGACTTGTTGGAGCTGTGACAAAACTGGCTACTTTGAAAAGAATCGTAAGGTTGTTTTTGCTAATAAATGCTAAAGAATTCAACGCGGGTACGTGTTAAACTATAACTTTGGGTTCGAGAGTTTTTCAGGTACAAGACTTCGGGTAACGTGTGATTGGATCATCATCTCGATTGTTCGTTATTTGAAGTGTCTTCCGAAATTTCGAAGCGTTTTAAATGCAGCTTGTCATTGTCAATATCCAAAGGATAAATTCGTCATAAATCTCGATTAATTCTCGTATCCTTTTAAGTGTTACAATTAAAAGTGATGTTCTATCACAGTTTTGAAGTCAAAGTATAGCTTTGAAAAAATGTAAGGATCTAAGAGTGATGGTTTTGCTTATATCTCGAGTTGCATTCTGAGATTTCAAAAATCAGAATAGGTGATTGAATTTGAATGAGTATGGTTGTTTTAATTTCTTATAAAAGAAGGTATACTGTTGTGAAAATAAGGAGTATAGTTGATGATTTACTGAATTAGAATCGAAGAATGTAATATATTAAGTGTGCATTTATATATCTCTGGGGTATTACCTACCCGTTAAAAAAATGTCACAAATAATATTTTGAACAAGAATTTTTCATTACAGTCTTTATGAAAATATATGTATGCATATTTTCTTCAGATGTAATATAGATTTAATGAGTTAATATCATATTAAGATCATTTGATTTTCGGCTTGGATTAGTAAAGAATAATCTCTAAAACATTAGAGATTACATAATCTTCGCGGAGTATTTCGCTAATGTAATCAATACTTCAATATTTATTCTTATAGATATTTCCTTACTGAATTATGCTGATGCTCATAGAACTCTTGCTAACTTCACAAGATACGAATGTTGTTTTCCAGTAAGTTTCGAGTACATTGTGATGAAAGTGTAAAATCAAACATGTTATTGAATGATACACTTGGTTTATTATGAAACTGAATTCATTTAATTGAATCAAAGATTGTAGTTACGATGGTTAGGTTGTTAACGAAGGATGTACATCATAGCATATTAGTAATATGAATTTAACTGAGTAGTATCTACCCTTTTTCAATTCATATTCAATAGCTTAGTACGAAATATTTTTATAGTTTCAGCATTCATATATATAAAATATATATATATATATATATATATATATATATATATATATATATATATATATATATATATATATATATATATATATATATATATATATATATATATATATATATATATATATATATATATATATATATATATATATATAATTTCTTTAGAAGAATGAGTTAATACTTCGTAACTCGTTGATACAAAATACTCGTTGTTGATCAATGATGACGTCCACGGCGATTCTTAAACAGACAGAACTTGTGATGTTATAGATGCTGCTAGTGCTGATGATGCTGATAGCACTGACGGTGATGGTGGTGCTGACGATATTGTTGATACGGATGATGCTGCCGGTAACTGCTGGTGATGCTGCTGAAGCTTGTGGTATTGAGGCTTGCGATGTGGATGTTACTGGCAGTATTGGTTATGCTGCTGGTGCTGCTGATGGTGTTTGTAATCCTTGCACCATGTGTTCCAAAGCCACTACTTGGGCGCGAAGTTCGTTAATTTCTGCTAGTACACCGGGATGATTGGCGGTTGGAACGAGCGGATGAATAAGATTTGCAATATGGGATATTATATAATCATGATGAGATACTCTAGCAATGAGTGAGAAAATGGTGTCTCGAACAGGTTCGCCGGTAAGTGCTTCAGGTTCATTGCCAAGAGGGCAATGTGGTAGATGGAAGGGATCACCTTCTTCTTGTCTCCAATGGTTGAGTTGACTACGTGTGATAACCCGGAAATTTCCAACCAAATTTAAACTTTAATCTTTATATGTTTCCGACACGATAAGAAATATTTGTTAAGTTAAATTTCAAGAATTTTAAACTATGTTCATACATTCATTCAACCTCGACCAAGTTCCAACGATTCACGAACCATTAAACGAATATGATTATATATGTATATGTGTATATATATTATAACTTGAAACGTAAACAAAATATTAGATTAAATACTTTATATGATTGTATCTATTTCAAAATGTTTATCAATGAAATTAGAAGATAAGATCAAATGATTGAATTATCATATATATTGAATTATGATTACAAGTCTCTGTTGAAATGCCCACGTTGATTTGAGAAATCTTTCCATTTTAACAATATTTGAAAAATGGTAAAGTGATTTATAAATAAGAATAAATTGTCAATCATTGAGAACTAGACAAATGATAGTGGAAGATTGAATCTCATAAAGACTCGATTGATCTATTTTGTTTCAAACGTACAAAAACGTTTTCAATTTAAAAAGAACTTTATTATTAAAACGTATATAACTTTTTTAAATATCTAGAATCACTTTTGACAACTCATTACTTAACTAGTATGATAAAGATAACGATATTTATATTTTATTTTATTAAATATATATAACGATTTAAATTAATATTATATATATTTATACGCGTATTATACGTACATAATTTTATACTTTTACTATACTTAAACTTTACCTTTACTTTATTTTTACTTTACTTTAACTTTAATAATTCACTTTAATAATTCATACTTTAATAATTCACTTTAATAATTCATACTTTAATAATTCACTTTAATAATTCATACTTTAATAATTCACTTTAATAATTCATACTTTAATAATTCACTTTAATAATTCAAAAATCTATTATAAATAGAATTCAATAGGTTTTATTATTTCATAGAAACTTGAAAATATTTTTCTCTAAACTCTCTCAATCGATGTACATATATATTTACTCCGTATTATTTCAAGATATTATTAGTATACATAAAATATTACGACGGAGTGCTGTCCGAGTGATTTCGAAATTGTTTTTCGAGTAGGATAGGATTAAGGAAATTATGGGTTATAGCTATGGAGGTGATTGAGTATGGTTCATGGGTATGCTCGTGAGGTCAATATAGTATTTATCATTTCCGTTGCGTCTACGTACCTTTCCTGCAATATTGAATCTCAATATTGATACGTGAGTACTCATAATTTAACTTTTACATACTAATAGTGTATCCCTGACTAGTGCTCGAATATTTAGGATTATGCATGCTTGTACTTTTGATATTGCCGTTAGACAGGTTAGGTTGAATATTGAATTAGTTACACTTGCGGTTGAGATAAGGTATAAGATATGCATGTCCTTGGAAAGCTAGCGAAAAATTAAGAACTTTTCCTTTAGATATCGAATGGTTTCGATGAACGGATTAGAAGTTATAATCAATTGAATTTTCGATATTTTTATTAAAAATGATTATTATTATCGTCGTTTTTTTATCGTCGTTCTAGTTTTATCTTATTATTATCATTATTATTATCTTTATCAATAAAAGGGATTTATCATTAAAAATTGTTATTTTTTTTTTATTATTACTATCGTTATTATCGTTAAAGTTATAATTAGTATTATTATTATTATCCAATTATTATTATTATTATTATTATTATTATTAGTATTATTATTATTATTATTATCATTATTAATATATATATATATATATATCATTATTTAAAAATGGTTATTGTTATTGTTATTATTATTATTACTATATTATCATTAAGATAATTATTAGTATTATTGTTAATAATGTTATAGTAACTATCATTATTAATATAAGTGTAATTAAAAAAATATTGGTAACACCTAATTATTTTGATTACTATTATTATCATTATTATGAATACGATATAAAAGACGATTAAAAGCTATTAAACGAAACGATTAGGAAATAATGAGTAAGAGTATCATGATGAAATTAAAATATTATAAGATATTGATTTAGATAAAATTATCGTTCTTATTATTTTTATCATTACTATTATTATTAAAAGTATCGTTAGTATTAAAACTATCATTTTAACAAAAATTATCATTTTAATAGAAATGTCATTGTTACTATAAAATATCATTATTATTATTATTATTATTATTATTATTATTTTAAATAGAATTATTATTTTAAAGATAATATTAAAAATTATCGTAAATATTAAAGTTATCATAATTAGAATTATCGTTTTATCATAATGTCATCTTAGTAATTATAAATATTGATATTTTTATAATAATATATTTTTTATAATAATAATTATTATTACAAAATAATACAACTTTTACTTACTATCATTATAGATATTATTTTATCAAATAAATATGTGATACAAACATATTTTACTACGTGTAATAACTTACTTTAATAATACCTATCAAATTATCTTTATGATACTAAATGAACCCTATAAATTTTATTACTTAACATATATAAAAGTATATTTTATTACATAAATTTAATATAAAATTTTATTTATTAATAAATAAATTATATTATTACTCTAATAAATCTTTTAAAAATATTTAAAAATATAAAACGACGATATTTAAACTATATATTAATCATGTATAGATTTTTGGAAATTATTTTGAGTCAAATTTACTTTTGTTGACTTTTGCATATTAGTCTCGAGCATTAGGATTGTGGTACACTATGACTTGACCTAATTTGTTAGACAAATATTGACCAACACATAATTATATATAATTAATTTAGGTTCGTGAATCCGAGGCCAACCTTGCACTTGTTCAATGACGTTATATGTATTTTTACTACGAAATACAGTATGGTGAGTTTCATTTGCTCCCTTTTACTCATTACATTTTTGGGCTGAGAATACTTGCACTGTTTTAATAACTGTTTTACAATATTTATAAGCGTGAGTTTCATTTGCTCCCTTTTACTCATTACATTTTTGGGCTGAGAATACATGCACTGTTTTAATAACTGTTTTACAATATTTATAAGCGTGAGTTTCATTACTCTCTTTTTAAATGCTTTTGCAATATATATTTTTGGGACTGAGAATACATGCGCTTCTTTTATAAATGTTTTACAAAATAGACACAAGTAAACGAAACTACATTATATGGTTGAATTATCGAAATCGAATATGCCCCTTTTATTAAGTCTGGTAATCTAAGAATTAGGGAACAGACACCCTAATTGACGCGAATCCTAAAGATAGATCTATTGGGCCTAACAAACCCCATCCAAAGTACCGGATGCTTTAGTACTTCGAAATTTATATCATGTCCGAAGGAGGATCCCGGAATGATGGGGATATTCTTATATGTATCTAGTTAATGTCGATTACCAGGTGTTCACCATATGAATGATTATTTTTGTCTCTATGCATGGGACGTATATTTATGAGAACTGGAAATGAAATTCTTGTGGTCTATTAAAATGATGGAAATAAATGATTATGATAAACTAATGAACTCACCAACCTTTTGGTTGACACTTTAAAGCATGTTTATTCTCAGGTGTTAAAGAAATCTTCCGCTGTGCATTTGCTCATTTTAAAGATATTACTTGGAGTCTTTCATAGCATATTTCGAAGAACGTTGCATTCGAGTCATTGAGTTCATCAAAGATTATTATTAAATCAATTTATAGTTGGATAGTGGATATTATGAAATGGTATGCATGCCTGTCAATTTTCGATGTAAAGAAGGTTTGTCTTTTAAAAACGAATGCAATGTTTGTAAAATGTATCATATAGAGGTCAAATACCTCGCAATGTAATCAACTATTGTGAATTGTTTATAATGTATATGAACGGGTCCTTTCAGTTGGTATCAGAGCGGTGGTCTTAGCGAACCATGTCTGCATTAGTGTGTCTAACTGATAAGTCGTTAGGATGCATTAGTGAGTCTGGACTTCGACCGTGTCTGCATGTCAAAAGTTTTGCTTATCATTTTTAGTCGGAAATCATCTGCTTATCATTCTTAGGAAATTACCTGCTTATCATTACTAGTTTAGACACGTCTTGCTACATTAATTGCATGAGTAGTGTATAGACACAATTCATATCTTAGCGTATCTGCTAAATCATATCTTATCGTATCTGTTACTTTAAACTTGCCTGACATATCCCGCAAATCCTCCGTAATCTACGAAATCTTTTGATCTATATATATATATATATATATATATATATATATATATATATATATATATATATATATATATATATATATATATATATATATATATATATATATATATATATATATATATATATATTCTATGTAATTAGAATACCATCCGTTAGCCAAAATCATTTCATATCGGAAAAAAAAATCCTTTATCCAATCGTACGAAATGGAACTCGTCATCAGTTCAAGTCACTCAGATTCCGAAATGGAATCCCATTCAAGCTCCGAAAGAAGTGTGACCGGAATAGATAAACCAATCAGTCATCACCTATTCTGGATGAATTGGGGATGGGTTCGTAGCCTCCTCAATCATTGGAGACAAGAAGAATGTGATTCCTTCCATCCACCACATTGCCCTCTTGACGAAGAACCTGAAGCACTTACCGGCGAACCTGTCCGAAACACCATTTTCTCGCTCATTTCCAGAGTATCTCGTCACGATTATATATTACATCAAATTTTAGATTTTATTTATCCGCTCGTCCGAACCGACAATCACCCCGGTGTAATAGAAGAAGTCAACGAGCTTCGCGTTCGGGTAGTGGCTTTGGAGAATATGGTGCAGAGATTACAAACACCAGCAGCAGCATAACCAGTACCACCATCATCAACGCAAATAGTACCATTACCAACTCCAACCACAACCGCGTCGTAAACCTCAACTTCACAATCTGTCCCACGAGCATCAACGTCATACGTATCATAGATACCAAGGAGTACCAACAACAATAACTGATGAAGTATTAATTCATAACTTCATTGGATTAACATTCAGCGGCGATTATGTAATCTCTAAAGTCTTAGAGATTATCTAATCTAGCCCTAACCATAAATAAGTTAAGCGAAACAAAATGATAGAAGGAAGAGTAGAAACCCTGACAAAAACGGTGTGTGATTAACAAGCTAAATTTGCTTTACCAACAGCATCAACAGTACCGTCAGCGTTACCAGCATCGTCAGTACAGTCAACATCCGAATCAACAACACCGATAACATCACAAACTCCGTCAGTTCAAGAATCACTGTGGACATCATTACGAATCAATAACGTGTATATTGTATCAACGAGTTATGAAGAATTAACTCATTCCCTCTGAAGAAATTATATGTATATTATATATATATATATATATATATATATATATATATATATATATATATATATATGTATATATATTTTGAAATAAATCTTTCCGTGTTAAGCTATTGTGTGTGAATCTTAACTACTCGGTTAATTCATATTATAAATATGCAATAATGTACGTCCTTCGGCCGCAACTTAACCAGCGTTAACTACAATCTCTGTCGCAATTCAACAAATTCCAATTTATAATAAATCAAGTATATATTTGATTTTACACTTTCATCATCGATGTACCCGAAACTTTTCAGATAACATCATTCGTACTTTTCCAAATTCACAAGAATTCCACGAATCGAACATCATACATCAACAAATAACGAAGTATTGATTCATAATTTTAATGTCATTAAAGAAATACTGCGTAAAAGTTATGTACTTTTTAAAGCCTTTAGTGATTATTCAATTCTAGTTTCAACCGTAAATCAAATGAGTTTAATTTAACATTAACTCATTAAATCTATCTTACATCCGAAGAAAATATACATATATATATTTTTATAAAGACTGTAATAAAATTCTTTTGTACAAAATATTAATTGTGAAATTTTTTTTTTAACGGGTAGGTAATACCCGAGAGATATATAAATTCACAATTAATATGTTACATTCTTCGAATTTGATTCAGCAAATCATCCATTATACTCCCTACTTTCACAACAATATACATTCTTTTATAGAAATCAAAACAACCATACTCATTCAAAATTTAATTACATATTCTGATTTTGAAATCTCAAAATTCAACTTGAGATATGACCAAAATCATCACTCTTAGATCCTTACATCTTTCACAAGCTATATTTTGACTTCAAAACTGTGTTAGAACATCAAATGTATGTTAACGATTACAATCTGTGTTCAAACCCTTCGAAAATTTCTGAAGACACTTCGAATGATGAGCAATCGAGATGATGATCCAACCACATGTTACCCACAGTTATGTACCCGAAAAACTCTTGAAACCAAAGTAAAAGTTTAAACAACGTATCCGCGTCAGATTCTTTGGCATTTATTAGCAAAAATAACTTTGCGACTCCTATTCAAAGTAGCCAGTTTTGTCACAGCTCCAGCAAATCAACTTCGACTTTTCAGTCAGACTAACCTTATTATAACCTTGAGATATACACCATCGTTACCAGGGAACCTTTTACATTCCACTACATTATTAGCAGATGTACCAACAACTTCATTACCCTTTGACTTTAGCCTCTCCAAAAAGTCATTATAATTATTCATTGAAACCCCATCATTTACTCATTCGCATCTTGTAATGAGAATTGCCATACGAATCATTGGGAATTAGCAATCAGTATTTTGAAATCTCGCAGGATGTCTATGCCAACAGTTATATGTGTATATATAACGTCTATCTTCTGGACTTAATTTGAATGTGAAGTTTCTGAAAAACACTCCGAACTACGAATTGGTTCTCCGAAAATGGAGAAAAAAAATTGCTGATAAAGCAGCGAAAACTATAAACGACTTTAAACGGTAAAAGCTGGATTATAATGATGAAGTGTGCTAGAAAAGCGCAGAAAAGAGAAGTTTTGGAACTGGAAAATGGATTGAGCAAAGTAGGAAGGAGGCTGTGGACAAATTACAAAGACTGGACCTGACTTGAAAGGATCCAAATGATTCAGTACCTGCTGAAGTCATTAACGAATACCTTGCTCCTGACTCTAAATCCCTGCGGACAATATTCTTCATCATCCTCTGATATTAGAAATTCTAAAATATCATCATATCTTTCATTATAAATATCCTCCATATTTCTGAAGATATTTTCTTAATTTTTCTTATTTGAAATCATTTACCTCTTCGCGCTATCTGTATTACATTATAAAAGAAACTATTTTAGTTTCTAAATTCTGAAACATTCAAGTTTAAAATAGGAATATTTTGAAGTAATGTTGGGAACTGAAGCATGAATTAGTATAATATAATGACACTTGATCAATGTGATTATATTACAGTAAGTCATGCTGAGTTTCTAAATGGAACGTGATGATTCACAGATCATAACATCATCATGTGCCATGTTATACCACTCTTGTATTCTATTTAACCTCTAAAATATCAAGAAAATATTTCTTGATGATTCGGCCTTTTCCAAGGTATTCTAGTAATTTGACAAGTCAAGATCGTGCCATCACAATTTCCTTCCTAGAACATTAACAATGTTCATTCCGAAATTCATATCAGTGAATTCTGGACCATTACAAGCGGTGCTTAATCGCAAGAAGAAGAAACGAAAGGACAAAACTTCGAAATAGAAATTGGGGTATAAATTGCAGCAAATAAAAGAGAGCATTAACTGTGAATGATAATGATTATAGAAGACAGAAGCAGAGACTTTGAAATATAAGGGAACATATAAATCCCAACGACAAACCAGAAATTATAAACCATATATATCGGTGCATATAGCAATATAAAGACACGGGAGAACTAGAAACACTATAAACCCAAGAGTATAGTAGAAGTAAATAGATTCTTCCGGCAATAGATGAAAAAGAAGAATGACCGATATGAAAGTTAGAAGTATATCGAGAATCAGAACTGGATGGAGCATATTGATGAATACTTTAAAATATGAGTTGAGGGGGGAAAGAATAGAAGGTGATGAAACATGACTAGGAACTTAGAAATCAATAGATTTAACTCACACAATGGCGGAATAAGTGAATCAAACCCTCTAGTGAATAGGTTAAGTTTTTTTTTATTTGATTAATTTAGTCAAACCACAACTAAATCAAGTGTGATTAGATCAACATCTAGAGCTATTATTCACCACCTGGGTGATTTGGACTGAGAGAGAATCGGAGGAGCTTACTAGATCTGAGTGTGTGTAACAAATGAGAGGCTTAACCTAAAATGAAGAACATAAGACTTTATATACCCCTGCTGTTGACTCACCCATACGATTCATTCATCACACGTACGAGTTGGCTTCATCAGCCGTACGGGTGATCACTCACTCGTGTCTTCTCATTTAGGTTGTAATTGTGACTTAGCTCAGCATCAACCGTGCGTATGAGCCTGTCAGCCGTACTAGTAAGGCTTCACTCGTACGTCTGACTAAGTCTAACATAGTTAAACATCTAATTCTCGTTCCTGCAGTTCCTGTAACCACATACAAACACGGATAGGATAATAACGAGCAATCATGGTGGCCTGTAAACTGTTGTACCTACAATGGACGTGGGTAGATGTCTAGGGACTTGCATAAAATGCATCAACAGAAGGTGTGAGTTATAAGGAAACGAAGGAGGTGAATTTATAAGAAAATCTCTGACAGAACAATTAAAATGGACGATCGTATTTAAAGCGGATCCTAATTCTCTTGATTACCGGAGAGTCAAATCTTATTAAGAAGATTTTCTTCAAATTCCTTGAAATCTGGGAATCAATCATATCTACGTCAAATGATAAGATGAATCTACACTTTCTCATTTCACTCTTCTATGTTAGCTTCATTCGTACTCTTCATATAAATGGATTGTTCATCCAAATTATTCGTTGATGATAAAACTCTAATTTTCAGCCCGTATGCATCAAGAAAACACACTTATTATCATTCACGACCTTTCCACTCAAATTTCGGGACGAAATTTCTTTAACGGGTAGGTACTGTGACAACCCGGAAATTTCCAACCAAATTTAAACTTTAATCTTTATATGTTTCCGACACGATAAGCAATATTTGTTAAGTTAAATTTCAAGAATTTTAAACTATGTTCATACATTCATTCAACCTCGACCAAGTTCCAACGATTCACGAACCATTAAACGAATATGATTATATATGTATATGTGTATATATATTATAACTTGAAACGTAAACAAAATATTAGATTAAATACTTTATATGATTGTATCTGTTTCAAAATGTTTATCAATGAAATTAGAAGATAAGATCAAATGATTGAATTATCAGATATATTGAATTATGATTACAAGTCTCTGTTGAAAGGCCCACGTTGATTTGAGAAATCTTTCCATTTTAACAATATTTGAAAAATGGTAAAGTGATTTATAAATAAGAATAAATTGTCAATCATTGAGAACTAGACAAAGGATAGTGGAAGATTGAATCTCATAAAGACTCGATTGATCTATTTAGTTTCAAACGTACAAAAACGTTTTCAATTTAAAAAGAACTTTATTATTAAAACGTATATAACTTTTATAAATATCTAGAATCACTTTTTACAACTCATTACTTAACTAGTATGATAAAGATAACGATATTTATATTTTATTTTATTAAATATATATAACGATTTAAATTAATATTATATATATTTATACGCGTATTATACGTACATAATTTTATACTTTTACTATACTTAAACTTTACCTTTACTTTATTTTTACTTTACTTTAACTTTAATAATTCACTTTAATAATTCATACTTTAATAATTCACTTTAATAATTCATACTTTAATAATTCACTTTAATAATTCATACTTTAATAATTCACTTTAATAATTCATACTTTAATAATTCACTTTAATAATTCAAAAATCTATTATAAATAGAATTCAATAGGTTTCATTATTTCATAGAAACTTGAAAATATTTTTCTCTAAACTCTCTCAATCGATGTACATATATATTTACTCCGTATTATTTCAAGATATTATTAGTATACATAAAATATTACGACGGAGTGCTGTCCAAGTGATTTCGAAATTGTTTTTCGAGTAGGATAGGATTAAGGAAATTATGGGTTATAGCTATGGAGGTGATTGAGTATGGTTCATGGGTATGCTCGTGAGGTCAATATAATATTTATCATTTCCGTTGCGTCTACGTACCTTTCCTGCAATATTGAATCTCAATATTGATACATGAGTACTCATAATTTAACTTTTACATACTAATAGTGTATCCCTGACTAGTGCTCGAATATTCAGGATTATGCATGCTTGTACTTTTGATATTGCCATTAGACAGGTTAGGTTGAATATTGAATTAGTTACACTTGCGGTTGAGATAAGGTATAAGATATGCATGTCCTTGGAAAGCTAGCGAAAAATTAAGAACTTTTCCTTTAGATATCGAATGGTTTCGATGAACGGATTAGAAGTTATAATCAATTGAATTTTCGATATTTTTATTAAAAATGATTATTATTATCGTCGTTTTTTTATCGTCGTTCTAGTTTTATCTTATTATTATCATTATTATTATCTTTATCAATAAAAGGGATTTATCATTAAAAATTGTTATTTTTTTTTATTATTACTATCGTTATTATCGTTAAAGTTATAATTAGTATTATTATTATTATCCAATTATTATTATTATTATTATTATTATTATTATTAGTATTATTATTATTATTATTATCATTATTAATATATATATATATATCATTATTTAAAAATGGTTATTGTTATTGTTATTATTATTATTACTATATTATCATTAAGATAATTATTAGTATTATCGTTAATAATGTTATAGTAACTATCATTATTAATATAAGTGTAATTAAAACAAATATTGGTAACACCTAATTATTTTGATTACTATTATTATCATTATTATGAACACGATATAAAAGACGATTAAAAGCTATTAAACAAAACGATTAGGAAATAATGAGTAAGAGTATCATGATGAAATTAAAATATTATAAGATATTGATTTAGATAAAATTATCGTTCTTATTATTTTTATCATTACTATTATTATTAAAAGTATCGTTAGTATTAAAACTATCATTTTAACAAAAATTATCATTTTAATAGAAATGTCATTGTTACTATAAAATATCATTATTATTATTATTATTTTAAATAGAATTATTATTTTAAAGATAATATTAAAAATTATCGTAAATATTAAAGTTATCATAATTAGAATTATCGTTTTATCATAATGTCATCTTAGTAATTATAAATATTGATATTTTTATAATAATATATTTTTTATAATAATAATTATTATTACAAAATAATACAACTTTTACTTACTATCATTATAGATATTATTTTATCAAATAAATATGTGATACAAACATATTTTACTACGTGTAATAACTTACTTTAATAATACCTATCATATTATCTTTATGATACTAAATGAACCCTATAAATTTTATTACTTAACATATATAAAAGTATATTTTATTACATAAATTTAATATAAAATTTTATTTATTAATAAATAAATTATATTATTACTCTAATAAATCTTTTAAAAATATTTAAAAATATAAAACGACGATATTTAAACTATATATTAATCATGTATAGATTTTTGGAAATTATTTTGAGTCAAATTTACTTTTGTTGACTTTTGCATATTAGTCTCGAGCATTAGGATTGTGGTACACTATGACTTGACCTAATTTGTTAGACAAATATTGACCAACACATAATTATATATAATTAATTTAGGTTCGTGAATCCGAGGCCAACCTTGCACTTATTCAATGACGTTATATGTATTTTTACTACGAAATACAGTATGGTGAGTTTCATTTGCTCCCTTTTACTCATTACATTTTTGGGCTGAGAATACATGCACTGTTTTAATAACTGTTTTACAATATTTATATGCGTGAGTTTCATTTACTCCCTTTTACTCATTACATTTTTAGGCTGAGAATACATGCACTGTTTTAATAACTGTTTTACAATATTTATAAGCGTGAGTTTCATTACTCTCTTTTTAAATGCTTTTGCAATATATATTTTTGGGACTGAGAATACATGCGCTGCTTTTATAAATGTTTTACAAAATAGACACAAGTAAACGAAACTACATTATATGGTTGAATTATCGAAATCGAATATGCCCCTTTTATTAAGTCTGGTAATCTAAGAATTAGGGAACAGACACCCTAATTGACGCGAATCCTAAAGATAGATCTATTGGGCCTAACAAACCCCATCCAAAGTACCGGATGCTTTAGTACTTCGAAATTGATATCATGTCCGAAGGAGGATCCCGGAATGATGAGGATATTCTTATATGTATCTAGTTAATGTCGGTTACCAGGTGTTCACCATATGAATGATTATTTTTGTCTCTATGCATGGGACGTATATTTATGAGAACTGGAAATGAAATTCTTGTGGTCTATTAAAATGATAGAAATAAATGATTATGATAAACTAATGAACTCACCAACCTTTTGGTTGACACTTTAAAGCATGTTTATTCTCAGGTGTTAAAGAAATCTTCCGCTGTGCATTTGCTCATTTTAAAGATATTACTTGGAGTCTTTCATAGCATATTTCGAAGAACGTTGCATTCGAGTCATTGAGTTCATCAAAGATTATTATTAAATCAATTTATAGTTGGATAGTGGATATTATGAAATGGTATGCATGCCTGTCAATTTTCGATGTAAAGAAAGTTTGTCTTTTAAAAACGAATGCAATGTTTGTAAAATGTATCATATAGAGGTCAAATACCTCGCAATGTAATCAACTATTGTGAATCGTTTATAATGTATATGAACGGGTCCTTTCACTACGGACCCATCCCCAATTCATCCAAAATAGATGATGGGAAATTGGTTGATCCATTCCAGTGATGCTACTTTCGGAGCTCAGGTAGATATCCATATCGGAATAGCTGTCGGAATCTGAGGAATTCGAACTGGTTGAGGGATCCATCTCGTAGGATCAGGGAAAGAATTTTTGGTATGAAATAAATTGTAAAATTTAGATTTGGTATTCTTCAATTACATAATTTGCATATGTATATATAATACCAAAATTCCGTAAATTACGAAGAATCTTTGAAAAGATGTCAGTCAAAGTTCACAGTAATAGATGTGCTAAGATAAAAATCCGTCTATACACTATTATGCAATAAATGCAGGAAAACGCGTCTAGACTTAAGATGATAAGTAGGTAATTTCGTAAGGATGATAAGTAGATGATTTCTGACTAGAATTGATAAGCAAACTTTTTGACATGCAGACACGGTCGAAGTCCAGACTCACTAATGCATCTTAACAACTATTAGTTAGACACACTAATGCAAGACCTGGTTCGCTAAGACCACCGCTCTGATACCAACTGAAAGGACCCGTTCATATACATTATAAATGATTCACAATAGTTGATTACATCACGAGGTATTTGACCTCTATATGATACGTTTTACAAACATTGCATTAGTTTTTAAAAGACAAACTTTCTTTACATCAAAAATTGACGGCATGTATACCATCTCATATTACATCCAACTATAATTGACTTAATATTAATCTTGATGAACTCAACGACTCGAATGCAACGTCTTTCAAAGTATGTCATGAATGACTCCAAGTAATATCCTTAAAATGAGCTAATGCACAACGGAAGATTTCTTTAATACCTGAGAATAAACATGCTTTAAAGTGTCAACCAAAAGGTTGGTGAGTTCATTAGTTTATCATAATCAATCATTTCCATAATAGTAATAGACCACAAGATTTCCGTTTATAAATATATGTACACGGCAAGTGTATAAAAGTACTCTATAAGTTGTAGGTAGCCGGTAACAAGCCTTAACGTTCATGTTTTACCCTCTGAAGTTCACCAGGTTAGGTGTGTTTAATATAACTTCGAAGTACTAAAGCATCTCATAGTCAGGATGGGGTTTGTCAGGCCCAATAGATCTATCTTTAGGATTCGCGCCTACCATACATAGACAAGTAGTTTAATGTTACCAAGCTAAGGGTATATTTCTGGTTTAAACCCACGTAGAATTTGTTTTAGTACTTGTGCCTATTTCGTAAAACATTTATAAAACAGCGCATGTATTCTCAACCCAAAAATATATATTGCAAAAGCAATTAAAAAGGGAGCAAATGAAACTCACAATACTGTATTTCGTAGCAATTATGTATATGACGGCACTGAACAAGTGCAGGGTTTGTCTCGGATTCACGAACCTATATTAAGTATATATATTTATATGTTGGTCAATATCTGTCTAACAATTTAGGTCAAGTCGTAGTGTATCACAATCCTAATGCTCAAGACCGATATGCAAAAGTCAACAAAAGTCAACTTGACCCAAAATCACTTCCAAAATCTATACATATTTATTATATAACTTATATATAGTCGTTTTATATATTTAAATATATTTATCAGATCTTATTATACTAAATAATACAAGTCATTTATTAATAAATAAAAATTTATATTTAAATTCATATATGATAAAAATATACTTTTATATATCTCAAGTAATAAAATTTATAAAATTCACTTAATATCATAAAAATATAGTGGTATGTATTATTAATGTAATTATATTACGTGTGGTAAAAATATCTTTGTACGCATATTTATTTGATAAAATAATATTGATAATAATAATAATGATAAAATAATAAAATGATAGTTTCAATAAAAATATTAATTTTTAGTAATAAAGATAATTTTATTAATAACATCAAATGATAACAATTATAATAATCGTTTTAATAATAATATTAAGATTAATAATAATTCAGTTGACCATATCTTTTAATCCGTTCATCGAACCCACACGATTTCTAAATGAACAGTTATCAATTTTTCTTTAGCTTTTCAACGACATGCATATCATATACCTTATCTTAGTAGCATATATCAAATTTGTGATTTATCATAAACTATTTAACGATGAAACTAAGCATACAAACATGCATAATCATATATACTCGAGCACTAGTCAGGGATACACCATTAATATATAAAAGATAAGATATGAATGCTCACGTATCAATATTGTGATTCAATATTGCAGGAAAGTAAGTTGACGCAACGAAAATGATAAACGTTAGGTTGACCTCACGAGCAATACCCTCGAACAATACCCATAACCTCCATAGCTATAACCCATAATTTCCTTAGCTCTATCCTGTTTGAAAACTTATTTTGAAATCGTCTGAATATAACTCCGTCGTAGTATTTTATGTATACTAATAATATCTTGAAATAATACTAAGTAAATATATATATGTAATTCGATTGAGAGAGTTTAGAGAAATATATTTTCAAGTTTCTATGAAATAATGAAACCTATTGAATTCTATTTATAATAGATTTTTGAATTATTAAAGTGAATTATTAAAGTATAATTATTAAAGTGAATTATTAAAGTATGAATTATTTAAGTGAATTATTAAAGTATGAATTATTAAAGTGAATTATTAAAGTGAATTATTAAAGTGAATTATTAAAGTTAAAGTAAAGTAAAAGTAAGTAAAAGCAAAGTAAAGGTAAAGTTAAAGTATAGTAAAAGTATAAAACTATGTACGTATAATACGCGTATAACTATATTTAATATTAATTTAAATCATTATATCATAAAACATTTTAGAAAAGTAGAATTATATATATTCATAATAGGTTTCAAGTTTTTAAATTACAGTCTGTTGGTGAAGCATGTGATAAAGTCCAAAGGTTTAATAAACGTATGAAATCATCTTAATGAAAAATGTCGAGTTACTTAACTTGTTGATATCCAACATCTAAGTTATTTACACTCCACGTTCTTACTTATAGATCACCTTACCATTTTCCGAATATTGTCAAAAAGAATAGTTTTCTTAAATCACAGTGGACCTCATAACATTGGCCCGTAATCATATCATAATGTATCTGATAATTCAATCATTTGATATTATCTCTTAATTATGTCGATAATTATATCGAAACAAATACGTTCATGTAAAGTATCATATATCTAATACTTTTTTAATGTTTTCAGTTAATATTATATATTATATATACATATCTATATACACATAATTGTTCGTGAATCGTCGAACACGGTCAAAGGGAAATTGATTACATGAATGTAGTTCCAAACTTTTTGAGATTCAACATTACAAATTCTGCTTATCGTGTCAGAAACATATAAAGGTTAAGTTTAAATTTGGTCAGAAATTTCCGGGTCGTCACAATATTCTTGCTCTAACGGTAAACCAAATGAGTTTAATATCATATTGACTCATTAAATCCATGGTTACATCTGAAAATATATATGTATATATGTTTTCATAAAGATTGTAATTAAAAATTCATGTGTATAAACTATTAATGGTGAAAATATTTTAACGGGTAGGTAATACCCGACGAATATTTAGATTTCACGTTAATGAGTTATACTGTACATTCTTCGAATCTGATTTAACAGTCATTTATTATCCTACTTACATCCACCGATATACGTATCCGTTCACCACAAAATAACCATTTTCACTCAATTTCATATTTGAATTTTAACTTATCAGAATCCAACAAGTGGCATAATGAAGAAAACATTTGACAAAATAAAATTTGTTAGAAACAAACAAATTAACTATGAGAAATTTTGTTAAGAAACCACGCAAACAAAATCCTAGCTAACTGTTCCTAGCTAACTGTTAATTCCATATTACATTTTTTTATCGCAATTTAATTATCGCAATTTTAATTATCGCAATTTTATTTATCGTCATTTAATTTTTGTTATTTATTTTACGCACTTTAAATATCGGGACACGTATACAAGGTTTTGACATATCATATCGACGCATCTATATATATTATTTGGAATAACCATAGACACTCTATATGCAGTAATGCTTGAGTTAGCTATACAAGGTTAAGGTTGATTCTAAAATAATAATATATATACTTTGAGTTGTGATCGAGTCTGAGACATGTATATAATGGGTCACGACACGTATTAATTAATTCAAATATTATATATTAAACTATATATGAATTGTTGAACTGCTAACTGTGGACTATCAACTGAGGACTACCAACATTGGACAATTAAAATGAATTAAAATATTGATTATAACATATGAAACTAAACATTTCTTCAAGTTTTCCACTTGATTTCATCTTAACCTCATTTGTATCTTGACAATTACAATCTGCATTCAAACCTTTCATGATTCTTGAAAACACCTCAATCGAGAGGATGAACCAACCGCACTTCATCTACAGAAGGAAAGATTTAAGCATATAGCTATACACCTGAAAAACTCTCAGAAACTGAGTAAACGTTTAACACATATATGTGCTAGCTCTTTTGGCGTGGTTATTACCGAAAATAAATTTACAATCTCTCTCCAAATTTGCCAATTTTGTCACAGCTCCAGCAAGTCAATTCCGACTTTTCATTCAAATTAGCCTTTTATAACCTCGATATATGTAACGACCCGGATTTTTATGCTAATATATAGAAGATTAATGTTTACATAATTAATGTTTCCAACATGTTAAGCAATCAAACTCATTAAGATTTGGTTATTTGAAATGAATTTTATACAAATGTTTGGCCACCCAGTTTGTCTGACGATTCACGAACGTCATAACTCGAAATAATTATATAATGATGTATATATGGATATATATATATATACTTATGATTTGATAAAATGATATTTAAGTATCTCATTACATATAATAACAATTGGTTATATACATAAAATGAGATTACTAACTTAAAGACTTCAAGATTATATATATATATATATATATATATATATATATATATATATATATATATATATATATATATATATATATATATATATATATATAACGATTAACGTTGTAATAACTTCTAAATTAAAATGTATGTATATGTATTGTATTAATATGTATTAATACACTTTTGAAGGACTTAAACATATATACTAACATACTTATACTCAACAAAGATAGCTATACTCATAATCTCATTCAATTCCATCAAGAATTCTATTCGTATTCATTCGGTATTTATACCCGTATCATACCCAGCTTCCATACTTAAATACTATGAGTATATGCCAATATGAAATACCAATTATAGCCTCCTTAGCAGCCCTATGAGTCACAAGACAAGGATAAACATGATGGAGACTTGTGGGAACCAACATTTAACTTCTAGTTTGCATTATTATGCTATATTCCAAATTTTGATAAAGTCTCTTAACCATATGCATGAACCACAACTTTTAACACTCTTTTTACTCATTCATATCATCTATTTAACTTACCTTCACTCTCATAATACTCACACACAAGAACTCCAAGTATTCTCTCCATTTCTTACTCTTTAAACACTCTTTAAACACACATACTTCAAGTACTAGAAAATCTTCATTCACTTTGATCATAAACTAGCTTCAAAAACACTTTGTTAACTCATCTACTCCTCTTTATCAAGGATTACAAGCCATCAAGGATATCTTTGATCACAAGATTATCATCTTATTTTCTCAGCAACTTTGTTCATTTAATTTGAGGTTCGTGAATTTGTCAAAAGGCCAAGTCTTATCACCATCTATTCTGAAATCATCACAAGTGAGTTATAGTCCTATTTTTACTATCTAAATTATTTTGGGATGAGAATACATGCAAATTTATAAATGTTTTACAAAATAAGCACAAGTTCATGAAACTACATTCTACGACTGTTTTGTTATACCGGATATCTGTACTTATTATTATTATGCTTGGTAACCTAAGAATTAGTGAAAAACACTAATTGACGCGAATCCTAAAGGTAGATCTACGGGCACCAACCACCTCCATTTTCGAATAGTGGAAATGATTTAGTACTTCGAAGGGTTCTTGTCATACATTTGAATAGTGGAATGTATGATGCCAGATATCTTAAGCGCTCTATGTTAAGGTCGGTTACCAGGCGACTCATCGTATGAATGATTTTTGCAGTTGTAATGATCCTGCGCATTTAATTAAATGAAATCTTGTGGCTTATTAAATGTTATGATTATTATATAGAAATTAAACCTATAACTCACCAACATTTTTGTTGACGTTTTAAGCATGTTTACTCTCAGGTGAATATTAAAAACGCTTCCGCTGTCGTATGTCAACCCAAGGTCAAGATTTGGAGTCGGCATAATTTTTTATATTGTTTAAACTTACATTCGGAGTATTTGTTGTAATATATTTGATCATATTGTAATGGGTTATGTAAAAACTTATTTATTTGAGGAGATTGTCTTTGATAGACAATATAAATTTTGTCATTAAGACCTTTATTCAATAATAAAGGTTATGGTTGTTTTTTTAAAAACGAATGCAAGATTTGAAAAACGTCTCATGTAGAGGTCAAAACCTCGCAAAGAAACCAATTAATATGAAACGTTTATAATTAATATGAACGGGGCATTTCAATATATAAGTTTGCCTTTCATCATCGTTACCAGGGAACCATTTATATTCCACCACATTAGGAGCAAATTATTAGCAACTTCATTACTCATTGGCTTAAGTCTCTCCGAAAAACCATTATATTTGTTCATTAAAACCCTATCATATACTCATCCGCATCTTGTAACAAGAATTGCCATACCAATTACCGGGAATCAACAAATATGTATTTTGAATCTCGCAACGTTTTTACATCAACAATTATACATATAACATTTATCGCTTAGAATTATGATCTTTCATTCTGAAATTTGGAAAAGCACCCAGTCTACTAATCAATACTCTGAGTTTTGAAAAAGCTGAATGAAGCAGCAAAAACCTGTAAACGATCTTAACAGTCGAAAGTTTGATGATGAAGAATAGTATGTTGGTAAAGCTCAGAAAAGTTGAAACTGGAAAACGGATTGAGCAAATCATGAAGTAGGCTGTGGAATAATCACAAAGACTAAACCTGCTTCTAAAGAATCCAAATGATTCGGTATCTGTTAAAGTCATTACCAAATACGTTGCTCCTGACTCTAAACCTTTACGGATAAATCTTCTTCACAATCCTTTGATATTAGAAATTCTAAGATATCATCGTATCTTTCATTAAAAATATCCTTGATATTTCTGAGATATTTTCATAACTATTCTTATCTGAAATCATTTATCTCTTCGCGTTATCTGTATTATATCATAAAGGAAACTGTTAAGTTTCTATATTCTGTAAACCTTCGAGTTGAAATTATGAATGTTTTGAAGTAGTGTTGGAAACTGAAGCATGAGTTAGTATAATATAATGACACTTGATCAACGTGATTATATTACAGTAAGTCATGCTGAGTTTCTAAATGGAACATGATGATTCACATATCATAACATCATCATGTGCCATGTTACACGACTCTTGTATTCTACTTAATCTCTAAACACATTAAGAAAATATTTTTCTTGATGATTCGATGTTTAACATTAGCCTCCTTAGAACATTAGCCATGTTCATTCGAAACTCCATATCCACGAATTATGGACCATTACTTGATGTGCTTAATGGATAGAAGAGAAAACAGAGCATAAAGCTTCGAAGTGTAAATGGGGGTATAAATCGCAGTAAATAGGAGAGAGCATTAACTGTGGATGACAATGATTATAGGAGACAGAAGCATGGACATCGAAAAATAAGGGAAGATATAAAACCCAACAACAACTCAGAAATTACAAACCGTATATGTCGATGCATATAGCAATATAAAGACACGAGAGAACTAAGAACACTATAAAACCAAGAGTATAGTAGAAGTAAATAGATTCTTCCGGCGGCAGGTTAAAAAGAAGAATGACAGATATGAAAGTTAGAAGTATATCGAGAACCAGAACTGGATGGAGCATACTGACGATTGATTCAAAGTATGAATTAAAGGAGAAAGAATAGAAGGTGTGAATTGTAAGGAAACGAAGGGGGTGGATTTATAGTGAAATATCTGATAGAGAAATCGAAACAGATTATTGCATTTAATCAAAGAGGATCTTAATTTCCTTAATTTCCCAAGAATCAAATCTTATTATGGAGATTTTTTCTAATTCCTTGAATTCCAGAAATCAACCGTGACTACATCACCGGTTAAGATGAACCAGCATTTACTCATTTCATTCTTTTGTGATAGCTTCACTCGTACTCTTCGAGTAATCGAATTATCTTATCCATATTACTCAACAGTAATAAAACTCTAATTATCGGCTCATATTCGTCAGGAAAATATTCTTATTGTTAGCCATGACGATCTCGATCAAATTTCGGGGACGAAATTTCTTTAACGGGTAGGTAATGTGACGACCCGGAAATATCCGACCAAATTTAAACTTAATCTTTATATGTTTCCGACACGATAAGCAAAGTCTATAATGTTGAGTCTCGAAAATTTTGGAACTATGTTTCATATATTCAATTGACCTTAGACTATTTCTGACGATTCACGAACGATTATTTGTATTTAGATATAAATAAGCATATAAAACTAAACATAAATAAATAAATATATATATATATATATATATATATATATATATATATATATATATATATATATATATATATATATATATATATATATATATATATATATATATAATATTTTGAAATAAGATTTAATTAGTAAAATTAAATATGTAAATGACTAACGATATAATAAAACATGTTATATATTCAGACAAAGTATATTGAGTATATGTATATGGTTTCAAATTTATTAGTAAACGTTAGAAGCACTCGTTTACCATTCGATGGTTATTTAAACAAGTTAAATTCAAACTTATGCGATTTTAAAATAAACTATATATCCGAAAACGAGTTATATAAATTTTAGCTTTATTAAAAACAAGTTAAATTCAGACTACTTGGAATTAAAAAGAAATATTAGTCACATTTTTTTGATCAGGTTTCAAAAATTTAATGATCAAAATAAATAAATATATTTAATTTAAAATTTTGGAATTTTTCCGAAGACTTTTATACGCCCCTAATTTTCAACGGAGCACGATATACTCAGTGTGTTAAAACTGTCGGTAGGAATATACAAATTAGAGACTGTTCTGCTTACTGTTTACTTTATGAATTATTTCATCAATCGAATCTTAATTATTTATACATATGATATATGTATACACATATCTTAGGATATATATGCACTGCATCTCCACTCTTCCTTCTAAACCAAACCCATCAACCCCCTTGTTCTTTCCTATTTAGTGAGCTCAAAGATTACATCGAATACAACTATCATCATATTATTTATTTTTTTCGCTACTGCTGCAGCTTGTTTACTTCATGATTCTGTTCGTTATTATCCCGTGTTTCCTGGTTTGGAACAGTCACCAAAACAAACAACTATCAAATGCAAAACTGCTTCTGCAGTTGTATATTTTTATTTTATTTTGTTCGACTGAAACAGATGAGGATGCAACCTCCTGTTGCTATCATGAAGATTAAACAGCAGCCCCATCGTGGACTGCTGCAACCATCGAAACAACCACGCATCATCACTCTTATGAAACCAACGGCCACCATTACCCGCCACTCACTTTCTCTCATCCTCCTCCTCCTTGTCTTTCTTTTTCGTCATCAACAACCACGAGCACTTCATCACCACTATGGTCAAACCATCACCACCCAACAACACCACAATCGTCACCTTCATCTTCAACCTCCCAACACCTCCATCACAAACACCACCACCGTGAGCTACTGCAGCTGCAACCTTGTATTTTCTGTATTTATTTTTGCTCGACACCCACCATGAAGTCATCGTAAAACTTAAACTACGTTTTAATGTAATTGTCAACCAAGTAAAGAAACCCACCACCATCGATTATATCACCACCTATGGTGACTACCCGTTAATAACTACAGCCATACTATTCATCATTCAAGAAATGCTGCTTTTCGAAGTGTTAAGAACACAATCAATTAACAGCTGTCCGATTTCCAAACCCAAACCCAAAAGTTTTAGGCTAGTACTATTGCTACTGTTTTGATGTTTAATTTTAACCAAACAACCCAAAAAAGCACCCAACAAAACTGATAAACTGTTGCATAGTTATTTCCCTTTTTCCCTTCGTTAATTATATTTTTTTTGCTGTTACCTTCGAACAAAACTGCTCCCTTGATTGATCTGTTGCTCAAAAAGAATCCACAAAGAGGTTTTCGCTGTCGCAGTGAGTCACCAATCTAAACCGCCATCTGTTAACAGCTTTTACCTATGCCTGCTTTTGTTTATTTCTTTTTCGAACACCAAAGCAGTCACCACCACAAACAATACGCCAAAGAAGATAGTGAAGCAAAATCTTGATTTCGTACGTATGAATATGTTGATTAATATCGATGATGATGATTAAGTGAATAAAGTGTTGGTGATAACGATTATAATGATGTCGATAAAGGTTAATGATTCAAAGATGAGGAATATGGATGATGAGGTAATGATGATGAGATAATAATGAATGCCTGCGTAATATTTTTTTTGTTCTGCCGTTCCTATTTTATTTCCACCAAGCCGAACCCACAGGAATCCCTTTTTACAACAGGCTACTATTGGGCCATATTTGTTAAATAAACTTAGATAACTTAACTGATGGGCCAGAATCCTTTTGTTGTTGGGCTTGAAACTTGATTAATCAAAAGAAGATAAGGGCTGGTACACGAGTTAAAAGAGTTTAAGTGTAAGTTAAATAAGAAAAGAACAGATAGACGACTGGTCAGGGGTGTTTGTGTTTAACGAGAGGTCACGGGTTCGAGGCTGAGCAACGACATTATTTTTTTAGTTAACCAGGGAAGCTACACACTTAAGGTAGTATTATTGTTGATATTATTATTATTATTATTATTATTATTATTATTATTATTATTATTATTATTATTATTATTATTATTATTATTATTATTATTATGAAAATGATTAAGTTACAATTTAAAATAATTCATTAACTACTATTTTAGCAAACAAAAAATGTTTATGTAAAAAAAATAATATTTACATATGTCATAAGAATATCTAAATTATTATTTTAAAATAACATATAAAAATAATATATAAATATATATATACATATAACATATGAAATAATAAATACATTATTAATTTAAGTAAGTAATATATATATATATATATATATATATATATATATATATATATATATATATATATATATATATATAAACTGGTTTGATCACAATTATATGTTCGTTATGTGTTTTGATATATATAAAAATGATATAGGTTCGTGAATCTGAGGCCAACCCTGCATTGTTCAGTATCGTCGTATGGGTATTTTTACTACAAAATACAGTATCGTGAGTTTCATTACTCCCTTTTTATATATATATTTTTGGGACTGAGAATACATGCGCTGATTTTATTAATTTTTTACGAAATAGACACAAGTGATCAAAAACTACATTCTATGGCTGGATTATGAATATTGAATATCACCCCTTTTTAGCTTGGTTACCTAATAATTAGGAAACGGGTATGGCCCCTAATTGACGCGAATCCTAAAGATAGATCAATGGACCTCGATAAGTCCCATTCGGGGTACGAATGCTTTAGTACTTCGAGATTATTATTATTATACAGATGAGGGGTTCTGTTTGGGGATATTCTATGCATTAAAGTTAAGTCGGTTATCAAGCGTTCACCATATGAATGATTTTTAATTCGCGGGTTACGCCTGTTATTTTGTACTCGGGTTACGTGTACAAATTAAATATATGAAATCTTGTGGTCTATTAAAATAATGGAAATGAATGTTTTTGATAAACTAATGAACACGCCAACCTTTTGGTTGACATTTGAAAGCATGTTTATTCTCAGATTTGAAAGAAATCTTCCGCTGTGCATTTGCTTATTTAAAGATATTACTTGGAGTCATTCATGACATATTTCAAAAGATGTTGCATTCAAGCCGTTGAGTTCATCAAGATTACTATTAAGTCATTTATAGTTTGGATATATTATGAAAGGGTATGCATGCCTGTCAACTTTCGATGAAATGAAAGTTTGTCTTTTAAAACGAATGCAATGTTTGTAAAATGTATCATATAGAGGTCAAGTACCTCGTGATGTAACCAAATGTAATGTATTTGTCCAGATGGATTAGGACGGGTCGCTTCAATGAAAACATATTTATTATCAGCCATGACCATCCTAATCAAATTTTGGGACGAAATTTCTTTAACGGGTAGGTACTGTGACAACCCAAAAATTTCTGACCAAATTTAAACTTGATCTTTATATGTTTCCGACACGATAAGCAAAGTCTGTAATGTTGAAGTCTCAAAAACTTTGAGCTATGTTCATGTAATCAATTACCCTTTGACTGCTCTTGACGATTCACGAACAATTATGTGTAAATAGATATAGTAACACTTGATTGTTATCAAACAAGTTATAAACTTATAAGGATTTAAAATAAACATTAGTTCTAGTAATAGATTATGCGATTTTGAATATAATTAGTTTTAGAAGAATAAACGTTCTATGTGATGACCCGGGAATTTCCGACCAAATTTAAACTTAATCTTATATGATTTCGACACGATAAGCAAAGTCTATTAAACTGAGTCTCATAATGTTTGAACTATTTCCATGAATGCATTTGACTTTGACCATCTTTGACGATTCACGAACAATTAGGTGTAAATAAATATGTATACATATATGTATATTTATATACATATATTTGAATATAAACAAAAGTATATATAATGATTTAAAATAATAAAATACAATAGATCAGTAAGATTTATGTATATAAAATAAAATACAAGATAATAAATTGGTTATTAAAATAAAGTTATATATAAATGTGTATGAGTCCTATAGATAATTATTATGATATACATATTGCATATAAATATTATATGTTATTATATTTAGATATAATTTATAATATGAAATTTTAATATATTAAATTTAATTACAAGTTATGACATAAGTTGTTATTATTATTATTATTACTTTCATTAGTATTATTACACTTAATATTAATATTAATATTAACATCTGTATTATTAATATTATTGTTTGTAACATGAAATTTGATATGTGCAAGTTGTTACATTATTATTATTACCAATATTATTATCAGTAATAATATTAATAATATAACTAATATTACTATTAGTATCAAGAACAATATTATTATTATCATTTCATTAATATTATCATGATTAATTATTAGTAAGATTATTAATATCAATATCTTATTTACTTTTATCATTATTCTTATCATTATTATTTTTATTATTAATATCACCATGAACATTATTATTAATAGTTATCAATATTATTATCAATTATTATATTTAATACTACTAGAATTATTATTATTAATAAATTATATTAATTTATTATTAAAAATAATATAACAGATATTATATAAGGGAATATGTTTTGTATCAACATTCTTGTTCTTATCTGATTCTGTTATACATCAAAACCAATTGATAATTGTAACCAGTACACATCCCTATCTGCTTTTTATTTACTTTGTTTTCTTCTCTTGGACCGAATATAATGTCGACAGAGTTCAATTCATAAAAGGAATCAATTAGCTCGTGTTCAAAAGGAATTCATCCAATTTTCTATCACCAATATTCAACTATAACTGCTGCAAGTTTATTTCAGATGAATCAAAAACTGAATTATTTATTTTATTTTATTTACAGCTCGCTACCTCTGTTTTTGTTCTTATTTTTTTTAAATTTCGAATTCGAGTGAAATTGCAAAATGTAATAGTGTGGTTCCGTTGGAAATGTTTCATTCAAAGTATCTGGAAAGTTTTAATCTTCAATTTTTCATATTGATCACGAATTTGAGGGTCAAAGTTATGTTTTCAAAAGTCAAACTTTATGTTCTTGATGAAATTCGAACTTATTTAGATGTTTCCAGTTAAATTGACATTTGATAAAGTTTCATGGAGTTATTTGAGACATAATTTATGTTATAATCTTCGACTAAAACATTCTTAAAATCGAGTTTGATATTGGTGTTTTTTTTTAAAACCGTGAGCAAGATTTTGCTGTTCTTGACTTATTTTTCTTTTCTAATCAAGAACATCACCATCAGATATTTTTGTGTTGATTTCGAGTCCTAAACCCATAAATTAAATTCACGAAAGATTGATACCTGGTCAATTGAAAATGGAAGATGAAGAAGAAGACACTGAAATCATACGTGTTATATATTTAGGTAGAGTGTATTAAAACAGAAAAATGGGCATTAGCCTGATGGTTTGAGTGTGTGACGGGTGAGCGAGAGGTCGCGGGTTCGATCCGTGGCAGGGACATTTTTTTAGACAAATTATTTCTTGAGGTAGTCTCACCTTTTTAATTAATATTATTATTATTATTATTATTATTATTATTATTATTATTATTATTATTATTATTATTATTATTATTATTATTATTATTATTATTATTATTATTATTATTATTATTATTATTATTATTGTTGTTGTTGTTGTTGTTGTTATTAGAATTAGAATTACTTATCATTTATTATTATGATGACTATTATTTATAGTTATTATTAGTATCATAATTATTATTAAAAGTATCAAAATTGTTATTATTATTATTATCATAATTATAAGCATTATATTTATTATTATTATTATAGAAATAATACAAATTATTATCATCTTCGTAAATATTGGTATTGGTATCTTTCTGTAAATAATAGAACTGTTAACATTAAAATAAGTACTATTATTTGTATTATCACGTGTATTATTATTATGTAATTACTAAATTCAGTATTAAAATTAATATCTTTATATATACAAAATGAATAAATGCAACACATATATATTATTAATATAAAATGGATATAACTAATAAATTTATATATATATATATATATATATATATATATATATATATATATATATATATATATATATATATATATATATATATATATATATATATATATATATATATATATATATTTGTTCGATTACAACTACGTATATTAATAAATATACAAATGATATAGGTTCGTGAATCGGAGGCCAACCTTAGATTGTTCAGTTGTTCAATACCGTCATATGTATTTTTACTACAAAATACAGTACTGTGATTTTCATTTGCCTTTTTACCCTTTATATTTTTGGGCTAAGAATACATGCGCAATATTTATAAATGTTTTACAAAATAGACACAAGTACGTGAAACTACATTCTATGGTTGAATTATCGAAATCGAATATGCCCCTTTTTATTAAGTCTGGTAATCTAAGAATTAGGGAACAGACACCCTAATTGACGCGAATCCTAAAGATAGATCTATTGGGCCTAACAACCCCATCCAAAGTACCGGATGCTTTAGTACTTCGAAATTTATATCATATCCGAAGGGTGTCCTGGAATGATGGGGATATTCTTATATATGCATCTTGTTAATGTTGGTTACCAGGTGTTCAATCCATATGAATGATATTTTTATCCCTATGTATGGGATGTGTATTGAAATATGGAAATCTTGTGGTCTATTAAAATGATGGAAATTATTATTTATGTTAAACTAATGAACTCACCAACCTTTTGGTTGACACTTTAAAGCATGTTTATTCTCAGGTACGAAAGAAATCTTCCGCTGTGCATTTGCTCATTTTAAAGATATTACTTGGAGTCATTCATGACATATTTCAAAAGACGTTGCATTCGAGTCATTTAGTTCATCAAGATTATTGTTAAGTCAATTATAGTTGGATATATTATGAAATGGTATGCATGCCTTCAACTTTCGATGTAATGAAAGATTGTCTTTTTTCAAAAACGAATGCAATGGTTGTAAAATGTATCATATAGAGGTCAAGTACCTCGCCATGTAATCAACTATTGTGAATCGTTTATAATTAATATGGACTTCGTCTGGATAGATTAGGACGGGTCTCTACAGTTGGTATCAGAGCGGTGGTCTTAGCGAACCAGGTCTGCATTAGTGTGTCTAACTGATAAGTCGTTAGGATGCATTAGTAAGTCTGGACTTCGACCGTGTCTGCATGTCAAAAATTTTGCTTATTATTTTTGTCGAAAATCATCAGTTTATCATCTTTAGGAATTACCTGCTTATCATTCTTAGTCTAGAAACATCTTACTGCAATGATTGCATGAATAGTATATAGACAAAATCCATATCTTAGCATATCTGTCACTTTAGACTTTATCTGACACGTTTCCTTAATTTTCTCCGTAATTCACGGGATCTTTGGAAGTATGTATAGATATTCTATATATAATTAGAATATCATTCGATATTCGAAAGTCATTTCATATCAAAACCCTTTAACTGATCATGAGAGATGGATCCTACACCTAGCTTGGATTCCATTAGTTCCGGAAGCAATTTTGAGATATATATTGAAGCAGACTCCGAAGTTAATGAACCAGAAGTGCCTCAACCATTTAGTTATTTTTCTTTCTGGAGGAGATGGGGGTGGGTATGAGACTTACTCACTCGATGGAGAAATGAAGAAGGCGAGCCCTACTGCGAACCAAACTTACCTCCTAACATCGGAAAAAAACGATGTACTCACCGATGAACCGATGCGCAACACTGTATTCACCCTTCTTGCTAAATTTTTCCACCTCGAAGGTCGCATTACTGCAATCTCAGAAAATATTCAACCTCTACTTCCGAATACCAATAGAAGGGGAATATTATAAGATGTTAGGGAACTTCGAATTGATAATCAAGATCTATCGAATCAAATGAGTGGATGGATAGAAATGATAGAGGGTAGGATAGAAAACCTGACACGGATGGTACGTGATCTATCAGCTATACTTACTACACCAACATCATCACCAACATCAGCACCAACAACACTTGTAGCACCGACAGCAATAGTATCATCATCAGCAGCACCAGCAGCATAACCAGCACCAATAACAACATCATCACACGTCTCAACCTCACAATCTATACCTCAAGCATAATCATCATTCTATGAATCGTTCTACATAAACTATCTTCATCCTTCACGGCAATTATGTAATCTCTAATGTTTTAGAGATTATGTACTCTAGTTCTAGCCGTAAATCTAATGAGTTTAATATCACATTGACTCATCAAATTCATGATTACGTCTGAAGAAAATATATATGTATATATGTTTTCATAAAGATTGTAATTAAAAGTTTTATTGTACAAACTGTTAATGGTGAAAATATTTTAACGGGTAGGTAATACTCGAAGAATATTTAGATCTCACGTTAATAAGTTAAACTGTACATTCTTCGAATCTGATTCAGCAGTCATTTACTATCCTACTTATATCTATAGAGATACGAATCCGTTCACCGTAGAATTACCATTTTGATTCAATTTCATATTTGGATTTTGATTTATCAGAATCCAACAAGTGGCATAATGAAGAAAACATTGGACAAAATAAAATTTGTTAGAAACAAACAATTTAATTATGAGAAAAATTTTGTTAAGAATTCACGCTAACAAAATCCTAGCTAACTGTTCCTAGTTAACTGTTAATTCCGTATTACATTTATCGCAATTTATTTATCGCAATTTAATTATCTCAAATTTAATTCTCACAATTTTATTCATTGTCATTTAATTTCGGTTATTTACTTTACGCACTTTATTTATCATCATTTAATTCCTGCTATTTATTTTACGCACTTTAAATATCGGGACACGTATACAAGGTTTTGACATATAATATCGACGCATCTATATATATTATTTAGAATAACCATAGACACTCTATATGCAGTAATGATCGAGTTCTCTATACATGGTTGAGGTTGATTCTACAATAATATATATAGTTTAAGTTGTGATCGAGTATGAGACATGTACACGGGTCACGATACGTATTAATTAATTCGAATATTATATATTAAATTATATATGAATTGTTAAATTGCTAACTGTGGACTATCAATCGAGGACTACCAATATTGGACAATTAAAATGAATTAAAATATTGATTATAACATATGAAACTAAACAAATCTTCAAGTTTGCCAATTGATTTCACCCTAAAACCTCATTTGTATCTTGACGATTACAATCTGCGTCCAAACCTTTTGTAATTCTTGAAAACACCTCAATCGAGAGGATGAATCAACCGCACTTCATCTACGTAAGAAAAGATTGATGCATATAATTATGCACCTGAAAACACTCGAAACTTGATTAAACGTTAAACAAGTATCTATGCTAGCTTTTTTGACGTTGTTATTACCAAAAATAACTTTGCAATCCCTTTCAAAATTAGTCAATTTTGTCACAGCTTCAACAAATCAAATTTCAACTTTTCGTTCGAATAAATTCTATTATAACCTTGATATATAAGTCTGTTTTTCGTCATCGTTGTTGGGGAACCTTTTATATTCCGCCACATTAGCAGTAAACTTACCAGCAACTTCATTACTCATTGGCTTAAGTCTTTTCGAAGAACCATTATATTTTTTTCATTAAAACCTTATCATATATTCGTCTGCATCTTGTAACGAGTATTGCCATACCAATTACCGGGAATCAGCAATCAGTATTTTGAATCTCGCAGTGTTTCTACATCAACAATTATATGTATACATATAAACTTTATCTCTTAGAATTATGATCTTCCATTCTGAAAATTCTGAAAAGCACCCAGTCTACAAATCAATACCACAAATTCTGAAAAAGCTGAATGAAGCAGCAGAAACCGTAGCCAACCGAAAACGACCTTAATCATCGAAAGTTTGATGATAAAGAATAGTATGTTGGAAAAGCTCAGAAAAGTTGAAAATGAAAAACAGATTGAGCTAACCACTAAAGAGACCAAGTCCAAATACAAGGACCATACCCTATACTCAAAGAATCCAGGTAATTCTGGATCCGTTGAAATCTTTAAAGAATATCTTGCTCCGTACTCATGTTAAAATCTTGCCGAAAATCTTTCTTCATCAACCATCGAACTTAGAAATCCCAAAATATCATCATAAATATCTTCGATATTTCTGAGGATATTTTCACAACTCTTCTTGTCCGAAATTAGTTATCTCTTCGTGCTATCCGTATTAAATCATAAAGGAAATCATTTTAGTTTCTAAATTTCTTTAAAATTCGAGTTTAAATTATTAATGAATTCTAGAGTAGTGTTGCAAATTGATGCATGAGTTAGTATAATATAATGACACTTGATCAACGTGATTATATTACAGTAAGTCATGCTGAGTTTCTAAATGGAATGTGATGATTCACAGATCATAACGTCATCAAGTGCTATGTTACACGACTCTTACGTTCTGTCTATAAACATATCAAGGACATATTTTCTTGATAGTCCTATCTTTCCTTGAATTCTGGTAATTTGATAAGTCAAATTGTGCTATTACCATTTCTTTCTTAGGACATTAACAATGTTCTTTCTGAAACTTATATCTGCGAATTCTGGATCATTACAAGAGATGCCCAATCGCAAGAAGAAGAAGAAGAAACGAAGGGACAAAGCTCCGAAATAGAAATTAGAGTATAAATCGCAACAAATAGGGGGGAAGTATTAACTGGGGATGACAATGATTATAGAAAATAGAAGCAAGGACTTCGAGGTATAAGGGAAGATATAAAGCCCGATAACAACACATAAATTACAAACCGTGTATATCCATGTTTATAGCAACATAAAGACACGGGAGGATTAAAAGCACTATCACCCCAAAATAATAGTGAAAGTAAACAGATTCTTCTGGTGGAAGATTGAAAAAAAGGATGACAGAAATGATAATTAGAAGAAAAAAAAATTCAAGAATTAGTACTGGATGAAGCATTTTCACAATCGTTTGGATGTATGAACTAAGAAGGAAGTATAGGAATGGTGAGAATAATGGAACGGAAAAAGTTTAATTTATAGTGGAAATATCAGACAGAGTAATTGAGGCAGATCATCGTATTTAATTATAGAGATCTTAATTTCCTTACTCGCCGAAGAATTAAATCTTTTAGAAGATTTTTTTTAAATCCCTTGAATTCCGGAATTCAACCAATACAACGTCAAAAGTTAAGACGCACCCTATTTTCTAAATTCAACCCTGACTACGGCAAAAGCTATGACGAATCTTTACTTCTTTATTTCGCTCTTTTGTGATAACTTCATTCGTACTTTTTGAATAATCAAATTATTTTTATCCATATTACTCAATGATGATAAAACTCAAATTATCAACTCATATTCGTCATGAAAACAATTTTTTTGTTAGCCATGACCACCTCACCCAAATTTCGGGACGAAATTTCTTTAACGGGTAGGTACTTTGATGACCCGGGAATTTACGACCAAATTTAAACTTAATCTTATATGATTTCGACATGATAAGCAAAGTCTATTAATGTAATGACCCTGGATTTTCCAACATTTATTTATTAATAATTATTCTTATTAATACTTGTGATTTAACGAATGTATGTTATTACATTTACTTGTTACCATGATTGATCATACTTGACTTTAAATGCCCGAAACGTCTTTGTGACACACGTACATTACACGAATAATATTTTCAAGTATTATTTACATTCATGATTAAGTTTTATTAATCATTTTAATTAACTATGGATATTAGTTAATTACTTGGGCTTTTATTAATATTAGTGGACTTGGAAGCCCACCCTACATCTTTAATGGACTTGTTAGCCCACTCTACTTAACTAGATGGATTATTTAACCCAACACTCATGTAAGTATCACATTAGAATGAAACTAGTTAGTTTAATACATGAGAATCTAGTCACTTGCTCATTCCCATGCAAACACACTTATTAACCACCTTTTAAACCAAATGCATGAAGTAACCTTGTGGATTTTTCTCTTCCCCTCTCTCCTTGCAAAGTCGATGGCCAAATGGCCTTGGGAGAAGTTTTTGTTTTCAAATTTTGTTTACTTACTCACTTGTTCACTTCACATTTTACACACACACAAACTTGCACTCTTTCTCTCATCTTTCCTTTCTCTCTAACTTTGTAAGTTGCAAGTTATTTTTCTCCTTCTTTTCTTTAGCCAAAACCGAAACATAATACACCCATAATCATCATCTTTAGTTTATTGTTACTTGTCTTTGATTATTATTTACATTACTTGTAGTTGTTTGTTGTTACTTACTAATTATTAAGAATCAAACTTGTTAGTTTGATTCTTCATTTATCTTGTTCATAACAAGAACACACAAGAACTAAACTTGCTAGTTTATGTTCTACATTTAAAGTTTTAAAAGATTAAAGTTCATGAGTTAAAACCATACTTGAAGTTCATGAAGTAACCTTAAAGTTTACTTTCTAAAGATCAAGACTTAGGCTTGAATCTTTAAAAGTATGAAACCCATGAACTTGTTACTTATTTATTTAGATTATTTCTTCATTTTATGTAATTTAAAGTTGTGATTTGGTCAAGTATTACAAGTTAGTCTTGATCTCATACTTCTTGGAACTAAAAGTTAACTTGAAAGTTCAAGAACATGGAAGTGTAACTCTTTAGTTATAACTTCATACACTTGTGTTAGATTTAACTTAATAACTTTAGATCTAGACTTTTGGGTCTTGGATCTTCAAGATCTAACTAAGAACTATGTTCTACATTTTAAGATCTTGATTAGTTAGTTTACATTCAAGGTTGTAGTTCAATATTGCTTTTATATTTCATGTATGTGTTAAATCTAAGACTTTGATGTAACTTTGGTTCATCAAAACACTTGCAACACTTAATTGAGTTGTGCTACTTATCTTAGACTTACACTTGGGTTATGATGGTCAAAACTTGGTAAATATGATGTAAACACATCAATGAGTTGTACACTTGAAGCTATATGCATCAAGGATGAGAACCGTGATAAGCATCGAGTACCAAGAACCACCGGAACCTACTGTTCTACTATTTATGGGTCTGATCAGTACGACCTGGGCTACTGTAAAGATGATTTTCAGTTAGCTCTGTTCTAGTAGATAACTTTTCATTTAGGACTCGTATTAATCCGAGTTACGGTTTAGGATTTATGGCCCTCCGATCGTCACTATGTCCTTTTAACGTTGTGCTGAAAATTCTGGCCTACTCGCACTTAGACCGTCGCCACGGTCAAACGAACATGAGTTTGCTTCTGGAATTTTTACCACAACTAAAGGACTCATATACGGAGCCAAGTCCACTGGTCTCACGTTATTTCAGTAGGTATAGAGGCCGTGGTGACTAATCCAAGTCAGCCTTTGTTTTAAACTCTTTTCATAAACGAAACTTACTTTACACCTTTTGTTTGATGATGAATGATGATGACCCTTAAGACCTAATTTACATACATTTAAACCTATTTGAATGATTTACTGACTTAGTACTATTTGACTTAGGTTGAGGACTTTCTGGACCTACGTACTTGCTTATTTCCCGACTCGACTTTACCACTACTTTACCACTGTGAGATATAGCATCCCTTTTGACTTTAACTATTTTGGGAACTGAGAATACATGCGCATTTTACATTTTACATACTAGGCAGGAGTACTTAAACTTATATATGTGTGGGTTATACAACGGCATAAACATCCCTTTAGCTCGGTAACGTTTAGTCATTGGTTTTTGAACCGGTGAACGCGAATCTTAGATATGGATCCATAGGGTTTGACATCCCCACTCGGGCTAGTAGCGCTAGCATTTAACGGGTGTTTAATACTTCGTATACATACGCACTTGCCAAGTGTACTTTCAGGGGGTATAAACGTTAAGTTAGTTACCAAGTGCCCACGGTTAAACATATACTTTATCATACTGTTTTGAAACGCTCTTTGTAGCACTGAAATCTCGTGGCCTACCTTACATACTGTTATACTTAAACTATAGTTCACCAACCTTTGTGTTGACATTTTTAAGCATGTTTTTCTCAAGTGCTTAAGGTTGCTTCCGCTGTGTACTAGTCTTGCCATAGACACCAGCTGCTCTAGAGTTATCACCGCATGAACTGTTTATCTTGCATCCATAACTTTAATACTTTTGAACAATGATTTGTAACGACCTAAGGGTCACGTACTATTATCCTTGCTTCTATTCATTGAAGCATACTTTGGTTGTTAAACATTGATGTTGGTTAAGACATCACCTTTTTATCATGAATGCAAACGTATTTTGAAATAGCATATAGTGTTTGACCTTGTAATGATCCTGTTGTTGATGATTCGTACACGATGGTTTTGTACGGGGCATCACATTTGGTATCAGAGCATTGGATGTAAGAAATTAGGATGCATTAGTGAGTCTGGACCGACCCGAGTAGGATTCACTAATAGGACTAATCTACAACTTGCTAGTTTACTTGTTTCCGCTAAACTTACTGCATGCTGCTACTTACTTTTACTGCTATATGCCGTATGCTACTACATGATTTCACTACTGCATGATATTACTTGCTTTCGATTGCATGCTACTTCTGTACGATTTACTGTTATTGCCATGCTATTTACCGTTATACATGATTTAGACTGTTGGCCTAATACGTGCTTGCCTTATGACTTACTGACATGGAAAATTTAGTTTTCCTTGTTCAGATGTCAGATATTCCACCTGCTATCATTTTGGGCAGTTCAGACTCGTCAGCCACTTCACCTGCTACTGTTGTCGATCCACCGATCCCTTTGGCGACATCTTCTAGTGACCCCGACGCTTCGACTTTCGGAGCTAGTAGCCATACCCCCGCCCCAGTGGCTACTTCTGACGGAGCCCAGGACCCCCCAGATATTCCAGCTCCATCTGCCCCAGGACCCTCGGGGTCACAGCCTCGCTTCGGTGATGTTGTGATTCCCGCGGAATTTGGGGAGGGTCCATTCCGTAACCAGTATCGCCATTGGTGCCGACGCCTCGTGCCTATTTCACCCTTCAGATACCGACAGATGATGGTCGACTGAGGGGAGCCAGTACAGACACCCGTGCAGCCACCTCCACACGATTCAGATGATCCTTCATCTGACGACTCATCTACAGACGACTCTAGTGACGATGACTCCGACGAGGAGGACCCCGATGATGCACCTGTTCAGCCACCCTCCACCCCGCCGAAGAAGCGGTATCGCTTCGACGGTACCATTATTCCGGGGATCAATGGAGGACGAGCATTCACTGATGCATTTGGTTGGCGTCGTAGGATTACCGCCCGTAAGCGGCTCGTGCCGTATCCTGCTGATCCCTTCATCCGTAAGCCTTACCGCCTCGCAGCCTCTACTTCTGGAGTCGGACCGTCAGCACCACCAGCTCCACCAGCACCACCCGTACCTACTGCACTGCCTGCCCCACCCACTCCCTCTGTCGAGGAACTTATGTGGGAGGTGGAGATCCTCCGTGCTCGGGTAACTGAGCTCGAGGACCAGATGTCCCATGTATTGGACATCCTACACCCACCATCACCGTAGGACTTTTGTATTTAGATTTCATTATGTAATCTAGTTGTAGTTTTATGTTTCACTTATGTATTGTACGAAATTATGCGAATGTATGCAACTTATTATTATTAATGAATGGAACTTTGCGTTATTTAATTCTTGTACGATGTTATATTTACGTTACTGTATGATTCTGTGGTATTTGTACCTGGATTGTGTTACTTAATAAACATGTGATGTGTTGATTCCATATTGGTTACCATATATTGTATTATTACTATTTGAATACTGGATTTTGACTTGAGTCAAAATTTTTGTTTAGAACACCATGGCCAACGGACGATCAACATCAACACCTACCGCAGCCCAAATCGAGGAGATGATTGCCGAAAGGGTAGCCGTGGCCATTGCGGAAATGCAACCCCAAGCTCCACCGCCACCGCCACCGGTTATTCAGCCCGTTCGTAATGGGTGTACGTACAAAGAGTTCCAAAGCTGCAAACCACACAACTTTAGTGGAACAGAGGAGCCGGTTGGTCTCACTAGATGGTTCGAGAAGTTATAATATGTGTTTCGAGTTAGTAACTGTTCAGAGGAGAATAAAACCAAGTTTGCTTCATGCACGCTGTCTGATGGCGAACTAACGTGGTGGAACACGTTGGCTCAAGAAAAAGGTATCGATGAGGCATTTGCTACCCCATGGGAGGAATTCAAAGGGGCCCTGATTGAGGAATATTGCCCTAGGACCGAAATCCAGAAGATGGAGATTGAATTCATGCAGTTAAAGGCCGTTGGGAACGACCTTGATGGTTACAACAGGAGGTTTTTGGAATTAGCCCTGATGTGTCCGACAATGGTTACATCGGAGTTTAAACGAATGGAAAGATACTTCTGGGGACTTCCTAAGAGCATTAAGGGAAACGTCACCTCGTCCAAGCCACCTAATGTCCCGGAGGCAATGCGCATGGGGCATACTTTAATGAACCAAATTATGAAAATGGGATAACAACAGGGGAAGGACCTATGATCAGAACCTGGCGAAACGACATGAGGGTTTCAGAGGAAACAACAACGGTGGAAACCCCAATCCGAACACCAACTCAAACCCGAACTACAAGGGAACCTTACCACAATGTAAGCGGTGCTACAAGCACCATACTGGGTATTGTAACGTTGTTTGTGAAAAGTGCCAACGGACTGGGCATATTGGTAAAGACTGCAAGGTCACCACCCTAAATGTGAAGGCGAACACCAATGGACCTAAAAAGTGCTACGAATGTGGACAAACGGGCCATTTCAAAAATGCGTGCCCAATAAAAGAAAAGACGGCGGACCACCCCGTGGTAGAGCTTTCAACGTTAATGCAAGGGACGCCCAAGAAAACCCCGACTTGGTGACAGGTATATTCACTATCAACAATCTATTAGCTTATGTCTTATTTGATACTGGTGCCGATAGAAGTTATGTATGTAGACATTTTTGCGATAAGATTAATTGGTCATTAGTCCCGTTAAAAGAGAGTATGCTTGTCGAGGTCACCAATGGAAAACTTGAGAAAGGTGACCATATTAGTCGAGGAGCTATTATCAACATAGCTGGTGCAGATTTCGAAATTGATTTGATACCCCTCAAATTGGGAAGTTTTGACGTGATCGTCAGTATGGATTGGTTGAGCAAGATAAGGGCCGATATTATCTATGGAGATAAAGCTCTTTGTATACCACAAGGAGACGGTGAGCCACTGATCATCTACGGAGAGAGATGTACCTCGAAGCTGAACCTCATTAGTTGCGTGAAAGCACAAAAGATTATGAAGAAGGGACGTCTTGCCGTGCTAGCGCATGTGAAAACGGTAGAAACCGAGGTGAAAAGCGTGAACGACGTTCGAATTGTGAACGAATTTTCCGATATCTTCCCTAAATAATTGCCTGGATTACCGCTGCCGAGAGCAGTAGAGTTTCAGATCGACTTAGTGCCAGGAGCTGCACCTATAGCTCACGCACCTTATAGACTCGCACCTTCTGAGTTGCAAGAATTACAGAGTCAACTACAAGAACTACTTGACCGTGGATTTATCCAACCAAGTTTCTCGCCTTGGGGCGCACCTGTGTTGTTTGTAAAGAAGAAGGATGGATCCTTCCGTATGTGTATCCACTACCGTGAACTAAACAAATTGACGATCAAGAATCGGTATCCTCTTCCTCGCATTGATGATCTTTTTGATCAACTTCAAGGATCGAGCGTTTACTCTAAGATTGATTTGTGATCCGGTTATCACCAGTTGAGGGTGAAGGAAAGCGATGTGATGAAAACTACGTTCAGAACTCGTTATGGTCATTATGAGTTTCTCGTGATGCCGTTCAGATTGACCAATGCACCTGCCGTATTTATGGACCTCATGAATCGTGTTTGCAAGCCGTACTTGAATAAGATCGTTATTGTCTTCATAGATGATATCCTCATCTACTCTAAGAGTGAAGAAGAGCATGAGCAACACCTCCGATTAGTGCTTGAACTATTGAGACAAGAGCAACTTTACGCCAAATTCTCCAAGTGTGAATTTTGGTTGAAGGAAGTCCAATTTCTGGGTCATGTGGTGAGCGACCAGGGTATCAAAGTTGACCCCGCCAAGATTGAAGCTATCAGCAAGTGGGAGACCCCCACTACTCCAACTCACATTCGCCAATTCCTAGGTCTTGCCGGTTACTACTGAAGGTTTATTGAAGGATTCTCTCTGATTACGCGTCCTTTGACTGCACTGACTCACAAGGGGAAGAAGTTCATTTGGGAACCCGCACACGAATCAGCATTCCAGACTTTGAAGAAGAAGTTAACGACCGCACCTATCTTATCGCTACCCGAAGGCAGTGAAGATTTCATTGTTTATTGCGATGCTTCAAAAAGTGGTTTTGGTTGTGTACTGATGCAACGATCAAAGGTTATTGCATATGCCTCCCGACAATTGAAGATTCACGAGCGAAACTACACTACCCACAATTTTGAACTTGGAGTCGTTGTCTTTGCGCTCAAATTGTGGAGACACTATCTTTATGGAACTAAGAGCACTATCTTCACCGATCATAAGAGTCTCCAACATATATTTGATCAGAAGCAACTAAATATGAGACAGCATCGATGGATTGAGACGTTGAACGACTATGATTGTGAACTCTGTTATCACCCTGGCAAGGCTAATGTTGTAGCTGACGCTTTAAGCCGAAAGGAGAGGACGACACCTCTTCGTGTTCGGGCTCTGAACATCACCATCCATTCGAAACTCAACAGTCAGATCCGTGTAGCCCAAGACGAGGCTCTCAAGGAGGAGAATATATCTCACGAACATTTGAACATTCTTGTCTCTCGATTCGAGGTTAGGGAGTCTAGACTCCGATGTTATGCCGGAAGAATTTGGGTACCACGTTATGGAGCTCTACGGAACCTTATACTTGATGAAGCACACAAGTCGAGATATTCGATTCATCCCGGAGCGGGAAAAATGTACCACGATCTTAAAGAACAGTACTGGTGGCCGAATCTTAAGAAGGACATTGCGACTTATGTTGGTAAGTGTTTGACTTGCTCGAAGGTTAAGGTCGAGCATCAGAGGCCCTCTGGATTACTTCAGCAACCGGAAATCCCGCAATGGAAGTGGGAAAGGATAACAATGGATTTCATCACCAAGCTACCAAAGACGGTGGGCGGATACGATACCATCTGGGTTATTGTTAACCGTCTTACCAAATCTGCACACTTCTTGGCTATGAAGGAAACGGATACGATGGAGAGACTTGCTCAATTATAAATCAAGGAGGTTGTATCTTGGCATGGTATACCTTTATCGATCATCTCAGATCACGATCCTCATTTTGCTTCTAGATTCTGGCGTTCTTTACAAGAAGCCATGGGGACCCGTCTCGACATGAGTACTGCTTATCACCCACAGACCGACGGGCAAAGTGAACAAACAATTCAGACCTTGGAAGACATGTTGCATGCACGTGTCATTGATTTCGGAAAGGCCAGGGAAAGGCATTTGCCACTCGCTGAATTTTCTTACAACAACAATTATCACTCGAGCATTAATGTCGCACCTTTTGAAGCATTGTATGGCCGCAAGTGCCGATCTCCTATTTGTTGGGCCGAAGTAGGCGAAAAGCAAATCACTGGACCCGAGGTAGTCCACAAAACAACGGAGAAGATTGCTCAAATTCAAGCTAGACTTAAGACTGCCCGTGATCGTCAAAAGATTTATGCTGACCGTAAACGTAAAGACTTTGAATTCAACATTGGTGATCGTGTAATGTTGAAGGTTGCACCTTGGAAAGGTGTGATTCATTTTGGAAAACGTGGAAAGTTGAACCCACGATACATTAGTCCTTTTGAAATCTTGGAACGTGTTGGACCCGTTGCTTACCGTTTGGATCTACCAGCATAATTGAGCTCAGTTCATCGTACCTTCCACGTGTCAAACTTGAAGAAGTGTCTTGCTGCACCCGAACTCATCATACCGCTTGAAGAACTTACGATTGATGACAAACTCTACTTTGTGGAAGAGCCTGTTGAAATTATGGATCGTGAGATCAAAAATTTGAAACGAAACAAGATTCCGATCGTCCGAGTACAATGGAATGCCAAACGAGGACCTGAGTTTACCTGGGAGCGAGAGGATCAAATGATGCAGAAGTATCCTCACCATTTCCCGACTCCTCCATCTACCTCAGCTTAAATTTCGGGACGAAATTTTCTTTAACAGGTGGGTAATGTAACGACCCTGGATTTTCCAACATTTATTTATTAATAATTGTTATTATTAATACTTGTGATTTAACGAATGTATGTTATTACATTTACTTGTTACCATGATTGATCATACTTGACTTTAAATGCCCGAAACGTCTTTGTGACACACGTACATTACACGAATAATATTTTCAAGTATTATTTACATTCATGATTAAGTTTTATTAATCATTTTGATTAACTATGGATATTAGTTAATTACTTGGGCTTTTATTAATATTAGTGGACTTGGAAGCCCACCCTACATCTTTAATGGACTTGTTAGTCCACTCTACTTAACTAGATGGATTATTTAGCCCAACACTCATGTAAGTATCACATTAGAATGAAACTAGTTAGTTTAATACATGAGAATCTAGTCACATGTTCATTCCCATGCAAACACACTTATTAACCACCTTTTAAACCAAATGCATGAAGTAACCTTATGGATTTTTCTCTTCCCCTCTCTCCTTGCAAATTCGACGACCAAATGGCCTTGGGAGAAGTTTTTTTTTTCAAATTTTGTTTACTTACTCACTTGTTCACTTCACATTTTGCATACACACAAACTTGCACTCTTTCTCTCATCTTTCCTTTCTCTCTAACTTTGTAAGTTACAAGTTATTTTTCTCCTTCTTTTCTTTAGCCAAAACCGAAACATAATACACCCATAATCATCATCTTTTGTTTATTGTTACTTGTCTTTGATTATTATTTACATTACTTGTAGTTGTTTGTTGTTACTTACTAATTATTAAGAATCAAACTTGTTAGTTTGATTCTTCATTTATCATGTTCATAACACGAACACACAAGAACTAAACTTGCTAGTTTATGTTCTACATTTAAAGTTTTAAAAGATTAAAGTTCATGAGTTAAAACCATACTTGAAGTTCATGAAGTAAACTTAAAGTTTACTTTCTAAAGATCATGACTTAGGCTTGAATCTTTAAAAGTATGAACCCATGAACTTGTTACTTATTCATTTAGATTATTTCTTCATTTTATGTACTTTAAAGTTGTGATTTGGTCAAGTATTACAAGTTAGTCTTGATCTCATACTTCTTGGAACAAAAAGTTAACTTGAAAGTTCAAGAACATGGAAGTGTAACTCTTTAGTTATAACTTCATACACTTGTGTTAGATTTAACTTAATAACTTTAGATCTAGAGTTTTGGGTCTTGGATCTTCAAGATATAACTAAGAACTATTTTCTACATCTTAAGATCTTGATTAGTTAGTTTACATTCAAGGTTGTAGTTCAATATTACTTTTATATTTCATGTATGTGTTAAATCTAAGACTTTGATGTAACTTTGGTTCATCAAAACACTTGCAACACTTAATTGAGTTGTGCTACTTATCTTAGACTTACACTTAGGTTATGATGGTCAAAACTTGGTAAATATGATGTAAACACATCAATGAGTTGTACACTTGAAGCTATATGCATCAAAGATGAGAACCGTGATAAGCATCGAGTACCAAGAACCATTGGAACCTACTGTTCTACTATTTATGGGTCTGATCAGAATGACCTGGGCTACTGTAAAGATGATTTTCAGTTAGCTCTATTCTAGTAGATTACTTTTCATTTCGGACTCGTCTTAATCCGAGTTACGGTTTAGGATTTATGGCCCTCCGATCGTCACTATGTCCTTTTAACGTTGTGCTGAAAATTCTGGCCTACTCGCACTTAGACCGTCGCCACGGTCAAAAGAAGATGAGTTTTCTTCTGGAATTTTTACCACAACTAAAGGACTCATATACGGAGCCATGGCCACCGGTATCACCTTATTTCAATAGGTATAGAGGCTGTGGTGACTGATCCACGTCAGCCTTTGTTTTAAACTCTTTTCATAAACGAAACTTACTTTACTCCTTTTGTTTGATGATGAATGATGATGACCCTTAAGACCTAATTTACATACATTTAAACCTATTGGAATGATTTACTAAGTTAGTACTATTTGACTTAAGTTGAGGACTTTCCGGACCTACGTACTTGCTTATTTCCCGACTCGACTTTACCACTACTTTACCACTGTGAGTTATAGCATCCCTTTTTACTTTAACTATTTTGGGAACTGAGAATACATGCACATTTTACATTTTACATACTAGGCACGAGTACTTAAACTTATATATGTGTGGGTTATACAACGGCATAAACATTCCCTTTAGCTCGGTAACGTTTAGTCATTGGTTTTTGAACCGGTGAACGCGAATCTTAGATATGGATCCATAGGGTTTGACATCCCCACTTGGACTAGTAGCGCTAGCATTTAACGGGTGTTTAATACTTCGTATACATACGCACTTGCCAAGTGTACTTTCAGGGGGTATAAACATTAAGTTAGTTACCAAGTGCCCACGGTTAAACGTATACTTTATCATACTGTTTTGAAACGCTTTTTGTGATGCCCCGTACAAAACCATCGTGTACGAATCATCAACAACAGGATCATTACAAGGTTAAGTACTTTATGCATTTAAAAAAAAAGTTTGCATTCATTAATAAAGTGATGTCTAAACCAACATCGAATGTTTTACAATCTAAAAGCATGCTTCACTAAGTAGAAGCAAATAATAAGTGTATGTAACCACAATGGTCGTTACAAGTCATAGTTCAAAAGTACTAAAGTTTGAATGCAAGGTAAAGTAGTTCATGCGATGAGAACTCTAAGCAGCGGGTGTCTACAGCACGACTAGTACACAGCGGAAGCTAACCTCAAGCACCTAAGAAAAACATGCTTAAAAACATCAACACAAAGGTTGGTGAGCTATAGTTTAAGTATAACAGTAAGTAAGGTAGGCCACGAGATTTCAGTGCTACAAAGAGCGTTTCAAAATAGTATGATAAAGTATATGTTAACCGTGGGCACTTGGTAACTAACTTAACGTTTATACCCCCTGAAAGTACACTTGGCAAGTGCGTATGTCTACGAAGTATTAAACACTCGTTAAATGCTAGCGCGACTAGCCCGAGTAGGGATGTCAAACCCTATGGATCCATATCTAAGATTCGCGTTCACGGTTCAAAAACCAATGATTAAACGTTACCAAGCTAAAGGGAATGTTTATGCCGTTGTATAACCCACACATATATAAGTTTAAGTACTCGTGCCTAGTATGTAAAACATAAAATCCGCATGTATTCTCAGTTCCCAAAATAAGTTAAAGTAAAAAGGGAATGCTATAACTCACAATGATAATGTAGTCGTAAAGTCGGTTTCGAAAAAGGTGTGCAAGTAATCGGTCCGAAGGTCCTCAACCTAAGGCAAATAGTACTAAGTCAGTAAATTGTCTTAATAGGTTTAAAAGTATGTAAATAAGGTCTTAAGGGTCATCATCATTCATCATTTAACAAAAGGTGTAAAGTAGGTTTCGTTCATGAAAGTAGTTTAAAACAAAGGCTGAATTCAGTCAGTCACCACGGCCTCTACCCTAACTGAATTAGGGTGAGACCAGTGTCCATGGCTCCGTATATAAGTCCTTTAAGTGTGGTAAAATTTACAGAAGCAAAATCGTCTTCGTTTGACCGTGGCGACGGTCTAAGTGCGTGTAGGTCAGAAATTTCCGCACAACGTTAAAAGGACATAGTGACGATCGGAGGGCCATAAATCCTAAACCGTAACTCGGATTAAGACGAGTCCTATATGAAAAGTTATCTACTCGAAAAGATCTATTTGAAAATCATGGTCTTAGTAGCCCAGGTCTACTGGTCTGTTACAGAAACAGGAGGACAGAGGGCTGTAAACAGAAAACAGGAAGTTAAAAGTGAGTTCCGGAGGTCTTGGTGCTTGATGCTTATCACGGTTCTCATCCTTGATGCATATAGCTTCAAGTGTATAACTCGTTGATGTGTTTATATCATCTTGACCAAGATTTTACCATCATAGCCCAAGTGCAAGTCTAAGACATGAAGCACAACTCACTTAAGAGTTGTATGAAGTTTGATGAACCAAAGTTACATCAAAGTCTTAGATCTAACACATACATGGACTTTAAAGCTAATAACAAGTTACAAACTTGAAAGTAAACTAACTAATCAAGATCTTAAGATGTAGAACATAGTTCTTAGTTAGATCTTGAAGATCCAAGACTCAAAAGTCTAGATCAAGCATAAGTATACAAAGTTATATCTAAAGAAAACTTATTTGTGTGGTCTTGAACTTTCAAAGTTAACTTTTAGTTCAAGATTAATGAGATCAAGACTAACTTGTTGTACTTGACCATTTAAACTAATTACATGAAATTAAAGTGCAAGAAGTAAACTAAGTAAACATGTAATTTGTTCATGGTTGTTCATACTTTAAAGATTCAAACCAAAGTTTGATCTTTAAGAAAGTAACCTTTAAAGTTTACTAACATGACTTAAAAGTATGAGTTTATCAACACATGAACATTAATCTTTTAAAAAAAATAACAAATGTAGAACATATCTAGAAAGTTTATGTTCTTGTTGTTCTTGTTATTACAAGATAAAAGAAGAATAAAACTAGTAAGTTAGATTCTTGAAACCAAGTAAGTAAATAACTAACAACAAGTAAGTAAGTAACAATAACCAACAAGAATTCAAACAACAACAAATGATGATGATGATTAAGGTGTGTTTGTAATTCGGTTTTGGGATAAAGAAAAGAGAAGAAGAGTTGTTCATAACACTTACAAGAAAGAGAGAAAAAAAGAGAGAAAAGATGAAGCAAGTAAGTGTGTGTTTTTGAGAGAGTAAACAAGTGAGCAAGTAGTAATGAAAAATGAAACCAAAATGCCCATCTAATGGCCCTAAGGCCACGATTTCAGCAGCCAAAAAGGGGAGGGAGTTTGTTTGGTGGTCACTAGCATGCAAAGTTCATAAAAGGTGGTTAAAAGAATGGGTTACATGGGGATTAAGAGCTAACAAGATTCCAATTGATCTAACCAACTAGTTACATATTCTAAGTAATACTTACAAGGAAGAGTGGGCTAACTAAGTCCACTAATAATGTAGGGTGGGCTTGGAAGCTCAATATCATGAGTCCATTTACTTTAAACAAGCCCAAGTTCCATTAATTAACAATTAAATCCAACTAAGGCTCAATTAATTAACTAATAACTTTAGTTAATTAAAATGATTAATAAAATCAGTCATGAATGCAAATAATATCTAAAAATATTATTCATGAAAGTTTCGTGTGTCACAAAGACGTTCCGGGCAATTAAAAGTCAAGTACGGGCAATCATGGCAACATGTAAATGTAATAACATACATTTGTTTAATCACACGTATTAATAATAACAATTATTAATAAATAAACATTGGAAAATCCAGGGTCGTTACATTACCCACCTGTTAAAGAAAATTTCGTCCCGAAATTTAAGCTGAGGTAGGTGGAGGAGTCGGGAAAAGGTGAGGATACTTCCGCATCATTTGATACTCTCGCTCCCAAGTAAACTCAGGTCCTCGTTTGGCATTCCATCGTACTCGGATGATCGGAATCTTGTTGCGTTTCAATGTTTTGATCTCACGATCGATAATCTCAACTGGTTCTTCTACAAAGTGGAGTTTGTCATCAATTGTAAGTTCTTCCAATGGTATGATAAGTTCAGGTGCAGCAAGACACTTCTTCAAGTTTGAAACATGGAAGGTAGGATGAATTGAGCTCAATTGTGCTGGTAGATCTAAACGGTAAGCAACGGGTCCAACACGTTCCAAGATTTCAAAAGGACCAATGTATCATGGGTTTAACTTTCCACGTTTTCCAAAGCGAATCACACCTTTCCAAGGTGCAACCTTCAACATTACACGATCACCAACGTTGAATTCAAAGTTCTTACGTTTAAGATCGGCATAACTCTTTTGACGATCGCGGGCAGTCTTAAGTCTAGCTTGAATCTGAGCAATCTTCTCCGTGGTTTCGTGGACTACCTCGGGTCCGGTGATTTGCTTTTCGCCTACTTCGGCCCAACAAATCGAAGATCAGCACTTACGGCCATACAATGCTTCAAAAGGTGCAGCATTAATGCTTGAGTGATAACTGTTGTTGTAAGAAAATTCGGCGAGTGGCAAATGCCTTTCCCAGGCCTTTCCGAAATCGATAACACATGCACGCAACATGTCCTCCAATGTCTGGATCGTTCGTTCACTTTGCCCGTCAGTCTGAAGATGATAAGCAGTACTCATGTCAAGACGAGTTCCCATGGCTTCTTGCAAAGAACGCCAAAATCTAGAAGCAAAACGGGGATCGCGATCTGAGATGATCGATAAAGGTACACCGTGTCATGATACAACCTCCTTGATGTATAGATGAGCAAGTCTTTCCATTGTATCAGTTTCCTTCATCGCTAGTAAGTGTGCAGATTTGGTAAGGCGGTCAACAATAACCCAAATAGTATCGTATCCGCCTACCGTCTTTGGTAGCTTGGTAATGAAATCCATTGTGATCCTTTCCCACTTCCATTGTGGGATCTCCAGCTGTTGAAGCAATCCAGAGGGCCTTTGATGCTCGGCTTTAACCTTCGAGCAAGTCAAACACTTACCAACATAAGTCGCAACGTCCTTCTTAAGATTCGGCCACCAATACTGTTCTTTAAGATCGCGGTACATCTTACCCACTCCGGGGTGAATCAAATATCTCGATTTGTGTGCTTCATCAAGTATTAGGTTTCGTGGATCTCCATAATAAGGTACCCAAATTCTTCCGGCATAACATCAGAGTCCAGACTCCCTAACCTCGAATCGAGAGACAAGTATGTTCAAATGTTCATGAGATATATTCTCCTCCTTGAGAGCCTCACCTTGGGCTACTCTGATCTGGCTGTTGAGGTTCAAATGGATGGTGATGTTCAGAGCCCTAACATGAAGAGGTGTCGTCCTCTCCTTTTGGCTTAAAGCTTCAGCTACAATATTGGCCTTGCCAGGGTGATAACAGAGTTCACAATCGTAGTCGTTGAGTGTCTCGATCCATCGACGCTGTCTCATATTCAGTTGCTTCTGATCGAAGATGTGCTGGAGACTCTTGTGATCGGTGAAGATAGTGCTCTTAGTTACATACAAATAGTGTCTCCACAATTTAAGCGCAAAGACAACGGCTCCCAGTTCAAGATCATGAGTAGTGTAGTTTCGCTCGTGAATCTTCAATTGGCGGGAGGCATAGTCAATAACCTTTGATCGTTGCATCAGTACACAACCAAAACCACTTTTCGATGTATCGCAATAAACAACAAAGTCGTCACTGCCCTTAGGAAGTGATAGGATAGGTGCGGTGGTCAACTTCTTCTTCAAAGTTTGGAATGCTGATTCGTGTGCGGGTTCCCAAATGAACTTCTTGCCCTTGTGAGTCAGCGCGGTCAAAGGACGCGCAATCAGAGAAAATCCTTCGATAAACTTTCGGTAGTAACCGGCGAGACCTAGGAATTGGCGAATATGCGTCGGAGTAGTAGGGGTTTCCCACTTGCTGATAGCTTCAATCTTAGTGGGATCAACTTTGATACCCTGGTCGCTCACAACATGACCCATAAATTGTACTTCCTTCAACCAAAATTCACACTTGGAGAATTTGGCGTAAAGTTGCTCTTGTCTCAAGAGTTCAAGTACTAGTCGGAGGTGTTGCTCATGCTCTTCTTCACTCTTAGAGTAGATGAGGATATCATCTTTGAAGACGATGACAAACTTGTCCAAGTAAGGTTTGCAGACACGATTCATGAGGTCCATGAACACGGCAGGTGCATTTGTCAAACCGAATGGCATCACGAGAAACTCATAATGACCATAACGAGTTCTGAATTCAGTTTTCATCACGTCACTTTCCTTCACCCTCAACTGGTGATAACCAGATCGCAAATCGATCTTTGAGTAGACACTCGATCCTTGTAGTTGATCAAAAAGGTCGTCAATTAGTGGAAGAGGATACCGATTCTTGATAGTCAATTTGTTGAGTTCACGGTAGTCGATATACATACAGAAGGATCCATCCTTCTTCTTCACAAACAACACAGGTGCACCCCAAGACGAGAAGCTTGGTTGGATAAATCCTCGATCAAGTAGTTCTTGTAGTTGACTCCGTAATTCTTGCATCTCGGAAGGTGCGAGTCTATAAGGTGCGCGAGCTACAGGTGCAGCTCCTGGCACTAAATCAATCTGAAACTCTACTTCTCCCTGCGGCGGCAATCCAGAAAATTCCTCTGGGAAGACACCGGAAAATTTGTTCACAATTCAAACGTCGTTCACGCTCTTCTCCTCAGTTTCTACCGCTTTCACATGTGCTAGGACAGCAAAACGTCCCTTCTTCATAATCTTTTGCGCTTTCACGCAACTAATGAGGTTCAACTTCGAGGTACATCTCTCTCCATAGATAACTAGTGGTTCGCCATCTCCTTGTGGTATACGAAGTGATTTATCTCCACAAATAATATCGGCCCTTATCTTGCTCAACCAATCCATCCCGACGATCACGTCAAAACTTCCCAGTTTGATAGGTATCAAATCAATTTCGAAATCTGCACCAGCTATGTTGATAATAGCTCCACGACTAATATGGTCAACCTTTTCAAGTTTTCCATTGGCGACCTCGACAAGCATAATCTCTTTTAACGGGACTAATGACCAATTAATCTTATCGCAAAAATGTCTACATACATAACTTCTATCCGCACCAGTATCAAACAAGACAGAAGCTAAAAGATTGTTGATTTTGAATATACCTGTCACCAAGTCGGGGTTATCGCATGCATCCCTTGCATTAACATTAAAAGCTCTACCACGGGGTGGTCCGCCATCTTTTTGCTTGTTTGGGCACGCATTTCTGAAATGGCCCGTCTGCCCGCATTCGTAACACTTTTTAGGTCCATTGGTATTCGGCTTCCCATTCAAAGTGGTGACCTTGCAGTCTTTTCTGATAGCACAGCCCGTTGACACTTCTCACAGACAACATTGCAATACCCAGTGTGGTGTTTGTAACACCTCTTGCATTGTGGTAAGGTTCCCTTGTAGTTCGGGTTGGAGTTGGTGTTGTTGTTGGGGTTGGGGTTTCCACCGTTGTTGTGCCTCTTGGCGGGGGTCTGGTCATAGGTTCTCCCCTATTGTTGTGGTGGTTGTTGTTGTTGTTGTTGTTGTTGTTGTTATTATCCCACTTTCGCTTTTCGCTACTACCAGCTTCAAACTTAGCCTTCTCCGGCTCATCAATAAGAATCTGATTCATGAGGGTGTGCGCCATGCGCATTGCTTTGGGAACATTCGGTGGTTTGGACGATGTGACGTTTCCTTTGATGGACTTAGGGAGTCCCTAGAAGTATCTCTCCATACGCTTGAATTCCGAGGTGACCATTGTCGGACACATAAGAGCTAACTCAAGAAACCTCCTGTTGTAACCATCAAGGTCGTTCCCAACGGCCTTTAACTGCATAAATTTGATTTCCATCTTCTGGATTTCGGTTCTCGGACATTACTCATCAATCATAGAAGCTTTGAATTCCTCCCATGGCGTAGCATACGCCTCATCGATGCCTTTCGCTTGAGCTAACGTGTTCCACCACGTTAGTGCGCCGTCAGATAGTGTGCACGAAGCAAACTTGGTCTTATTGTCCTCCGAACAGTTGCTAACTCGGAATACTGATTCAAGTTTCTCGAACCATCTGGTGAGACCAACCGGTCCCTCGGTTGCACTGAAGTTATGTGGTTTTCAGCTCTGGAATTCCTTGTAAGTACACCCATTTCGAACGGGTGGGATAACCGGTGGTGGTGGCGGTAGAGGTTGGAGGTTTCTTTCTGCTAGGGCTGCGGCTACACGTTCTTGGATCATCTCTTCAATTTGAGCAGCAGTAGGTGTGGATCGACCGTTAGCCATGGTGTTCTATACAAACATTTTGACTCAAGTCAAAATCCAGCATTCAATATATAATAATATAGTATATATAACAACCAACATGTAAATAGCACAACACATGTTAATTAAGTAACGCAAGTTGATACAAGTACCGCAAAACACCATACAGTAACATAAGTAGAACACTTGTGCAAAAAGTAACATCACAAAGTTTCCATTCATTAATAATAATAAGTTTCATACATCTAAATAAGTTTGTACAATACATAAGTGAAATATGAAACTACAACTAGATTACATCATGAAATCTAATACAAAAGGTCCTACTGTGAAGGTGGGTGTAGGATGTCTAAAACCTGAGCCAACTACTCCTCGAGTACAGTAACCCGAGCTCGGAGGATTCCCACCTCCCTTGTCAATTCCTCGACTGTGGGAGATGGTGAGGCAGGCGGTGCTGGTGGTGCAGGTTGGGCCGGTGGAGCGGATGGTGCTGGTGGAGTGGGTGGTGCTGGTGGAGCGGGTGGTGCAGACCGCACGAAGCGGGGTGCAGATGTCCCGGCTCCAGAAATAGTCAGCACGTAACGAGGTGCCTTACGTATCTGTGGGTCGGCAGGGTACGGCACAAGCCGTTTACGGGCAGTAACCCTCCGACACCGACCAAAAGCGTCAGTGAAAGCATGACCTCCATTCACCCCTGGAATGACGGTGCTATCAGGACGGTACCGCTTCTTCGGCGGGGTAGAGGGTGCCTGTATAGGTACGTCAGTAGGGTCCTCGTCGTCACTGGAGTCTGATGAAGAATCATCTGATGAAGAATCGGTGAATGATGAGTCATCCGAATCATGTGGTGGTGACACGGGTGGCTGAACTGGCAGTCCGAAGGCGGCCAACATCTCTCTGTGTCTGAATGGCGGAATCGGCACTAAACGTCCATCTGGAGCGCGTCGGCACGGCATGCGCATATGGTTACGGAATGGCCCTTCCCCGAACTCCGTGGGGATCACCACACCAGCGATACGGGGCTGTGAATTCGAGGGTCTGGGAGCAGACGGAGCTAGAATCTCCGTAGGGTCCACGTGTCCATCAGTACTAGCCACTAGTGCAGGCGGCTGGCTGCTAGTCCCGGAAGATGAAGCACCGGGGTAACTCGTGCGTACCGAGATCGGTGGATCGGCAACGGTGGTAGGTGGAGTAGATGAAGAGTCGAAACTGCCCAAAATGCTAGCAGGTGGTACATTCGACATCTGAATAAGGAAAAATAAATTTTCCATGTCAGTAAGTCATAAAGCAAGCACGTATTAGGCCAACAGTATAAATCATGTATAACAATAAGTAGCATGGAAATAATAACGAATCGTATAGAAGTAGCATGCAATCGGAAGCAAGTAATATCATACAGTAGTGAAATCATGTAGTAGCATACGGCATATAGCAGTAAAAGTAAGCAGCAACATGCAGTAAGTTCAGCAGAAACACATAAACTAGCAAGTTGTAGATTAGTCCTATTAGTGAATCCTACTCGAGTCGGTCTTAGCCTCACTAATGCAACCTAATTCCCTACAACCAATGCTCTGATACCAAATGTGATGCCCCGTACAAAACCATCGTGTACGAATCATCAACAACAGGATCATTACAAGGTTAAGTACTATATGCGTTTTCAAAAAAAAAAAAGTTTGCATTCATCAATAAAGTGATGTCTAAACCAACATCGAATGTTTTACAATCCAAAAGTATGCTTCACTGAGTAGAAGCAAATAATAAGTGTATGTGACCACAATGGTCGTTACAAGTCATAGTTCAAAAGTACTAAAGTTTGAATGCAAGGTAAAGTAGTTCATGCGATGACAACTCTAAGCAGCGGGTGTCTACAGCACGACTAGTACACAGCGGAAGCTAACCTCAAGAACCTGAGAAAAACATGCTTAAAAACGTCAACACAAAGGTTGGTGAGCTATAGTTTAAGTATAACAGTAAGTAAGGTAGGCCATGAGATTTCAGTGCTACAAAGAGCGTTTCAAAATAGTATGATAAAGTATATGTTAACCGTGGGCACTTGGTAACTAACTTAACGTTTATACCCCCTGAAAGTACACTTGGCAAGTGCGTATGTCTACGAAGTATTAAACACTTGTTAAATGCTAGCGCGACTAGCCCGAGTGGGGATATCAAACCCTATGGATCGATATCTAAGATTCGCGTTCACGGTTCAAAAACCAATGATTAAACGTTACCGAGCTAAAGGGAATGTTTATGCCGTTGTATAACCCACACATATATAAGTTTAAGTACTCGTGCCTAGTATGTAAAACATAAAATCTGCATGTATTCTCAGTTCCTAAAATAAGTTAAAGTAAAAAGGGAATGCTATAACTCACAATGATAATGTAGTCGTAAAGTCTGTTCGGAAAAGGTGTGCAAGTAATCGGTCCGAAGGGCCTCAACCTAAGGCAAATAGTACTAAGTCAGTAAATCGTCTTAATAGATTTAAAAGTATGTAAATAAGGTCTTAAGGGTCATCATCATTCATCATTTAACAAAAGGTGTAAAGTAGGTTTCGTTCATGAAAGTAGTTTAAAACAAAGGCTGAATTCAGTCAGTCACCACGGCCTCTACCCTTACTGAATTAAGGTGAAACCAGTGGCCATGTCTCCGTATATGATTCCTTTAAATGTGGTAAAATTTACAGAAGCAAACTCGTCTTTGTTTGACCGTGGAAACGGTCTAAGTGCGTGTAGGTCAGAAATTTCTGCACAACGTTAAAAGGACATAGTGACGATCGGAGGGCCATAAATCCTAAACCGTAACTCGGATTAAGATGAGTCCTATATGAAAAGTTATCTACTCGAAAAGATCTATTTGAAAATAGAGGTCTCAGTAGCCCAGGTCTATTGGTCTGTTACAAAAACAGTAGGACAGAGGGCTGTAAACAGAAAACAGGAAGTTAAAAGTGAGTTCCGGTGGTCTTGGTGCTTGATGCTTATCACGGTTCTCATCCTTGATGCATATAGCTTCAAGTGTACAACTCTTTGATGTGTTTGCATCATCTTGACCAAGATTTGACCATCATAACCCAAGTGCAAGTCTAAGACATGAAGCACAACTCACTTAAGAGTTGTAAGAAGTTTGATGAACCAAAGTTACATCAAAGTCTTAGATCTAACACATACATATACTTTAAAGCTAATAACAAGTTACAAACTTGAAAGTAAACTAACTAATCAAGATCTTAAGATTTAAAACATAGTTCTTAGTTAGATCTTGAAGATCCAAGACTCAAAAGTCTAGATCAAGCATAAGTATACAAAGTTATATCTAAAGAAAACTTATTTGTGTGTTCTTGAACTTTCAAAGTTAACTTTTAGTTCAAGATTAATGAGATCAAGACTAACTTGTAGTACTTGACCATTTAAACTAATTACATGAAATTAAAGTGCAAGAAGTAAACTAAGTAAACATGTAATTTTTTTATGGTTGTTCATACTTTAAAGATTCAAACCAAAGTTTAATCTTTAAGAAAGTAACCTTTAAAGTTTACTAACATGACTTACAAGTATGAGTTTATCAACACATGAACATTAATCTTTTAAAAAAAATAACAAATGTAGAACATATCTAGAAAGTTTATGTTCTTGTTGTTCTTGTTATTACAAGATAAAAGAAGAATAAAACTAGTAAGTTAGATTCTTGAAACCAAGTAAGTAAATAACTAACAACAAGTAAGTAAGTAACAATAACCAACAAGAATTCAAACAACAACAAATGATGATGATGACTAAGGTGTGTTTGTAATTCGGTTTTGGGATAAAGAAAAGAGAAGAAGAGTTGTTCATAACACTTACAAGAAAGAGAGAAAAAAAGAGAGAAAAGATGAAGCAAGTAAGTGTGTGTTTTTGAGAGAGTAAACAAGTGAGCAAGTAGTAATGAAAAATGAAACCAAAATGCCCATCTAATGGCCCTAAGGCCACGGTTTCAGCAGCCATAAAAGGGGAGGGAGTTTATTTGGTGGTCACTAGTATGCAAAGTTTATAAAAGGTGGTTAAAAGAATGGGTTACATGGGGATTAAGAGCTAACAAGATTCCAATTGATCTAACCAACTAGTTACATATTCTAAGTAATACTTGTAGTGACCCAAACTTTTCCATGTTTATATATATTAATTGAGATTGATATTTACATGATTAAATGTTTCCAACATGTTAAGCAATCAAACTTGTTAAGACTTGATTAATTGAAATAGGTTTCATATAGACAATTGACTACCCAAGTTGACCGGTGATTCACGAACGTTAAAACTTGTAAAAACTATATGATGACATATATATGGTTATATATATAGTTAACATGATATTATGATAAGTAAACATATCATTAAGTATATTAACAATGAACTACATATGTAAAAACAAGACTACTAACTTAATGATTTTGAAACGAGACATATATGTAACGATTATCGTTGTAACGACATTTAATGTATATATATCATATTAAGAGATATTCGTACATCATAATATCATGATAATATAATAATTTAAAATCTCTTTTGATATTATAAACATTGGGTTAACAACATTTAACAAGATCGTTAACCTAAAGGTTTCAAAACAACATTTACATGTAACGACTAACGATGACTTAACGACTCAGTTAAAATGTATATACATGTAGTGTTTTAACATGTATTCATACACTTTTGAAAGACTTCAAGACACTTATCAAAATACTTCTACTTAACAAAAATACTTACAATTACATCCTCGTTCAGTTTCATCAACAATTCTACTCGTATGCACCCGTATTCGTACTCGTACAATACACAGCTTTTAGATGTATGTACTATTGGTATATATACTCCAATGATCAGCTCTTAGCAGCCCATGTGAGTCACCTAACACATGTAGGGACCATCATTTGGCAACTAGCATGAAATATCTCATAAAATTACAAAAATATGAGTAATCATTCATGACTTATTTACATGAAAACAAAATTACATATCCTTTATATCTAATCCATACACCAACGACCAAAAACACCTACAAACACTTTCATTCTTAAATTTTCTTCATCTAATTGATCTCGCTCAAGTTCTATCTTCAAGTTCTAAGTGTTCTTCATAAATTCCAAAAGTTCTAGTTTCATAAAATCAAGAATACTTTCAAGTTTGCTAGCTCACTTCCAATCTTGTAAGGTGATCATCCAACCTCAAAAAATCTTTGTTTCTTACAGTAAGTTATCATTCTAATACAAGGTAATAATAATATTCAAACTTTGGTTCAATTTCTATAACTATAACAATCTTATTTCAAGTGATGATCTTACTTGAACTTGTTTTCGTGTCATGATTCTGCTTCAAGAACTTCGAGCCATCCAAGGATCCATTGAAGCTAGATCCATTTTTCACTTTTCCAGTAGGTTTATCCAAGGAACTTAAGGTAGTAATGATGTTCATAACATCATTCGATTCATACATATAAAGCTATCTTATTCGAAGGTTTAAACTTGTAATCACTAGAACATAGTTTAGTTAATTCTAAACTTGTTCGCAAACAAAAGTTAATCCTTCTAACTTGACTTTTAAAATCAACTAAACACATGTTTTATATCTGTATGATATGCTAACTTAATGATTTAAAACCTGGAAACACGAAAAACACCGTAAAACCGGATTTACGCCGTCGTAGTAACACCGCGGGCTGTTTTGGGTTAGTTAATTAAAAACTATGATAAACTTTGATTTAAAAGTTGTTATTCTGAGAAAATGATTTTTATTATGAACATGAAACTATATCCAAAAATTATGGTTAAAGTCAAAGTGGAAGTATGTTTTCTAAAATGGTCATCTAGACGTCGTTCTTTCGACTGAAATGACTACCTTTACAAAAACGACTTGTAACTTATTTTTCCGACTATAAACCTATACTTTTTCTGTTTAGATTCATAAAATAGAGTTCAATATGAAACCATAGCAATTTGATTCACTCAAAACGGATTTAAAATGAAGAAGTTATGGGTAAAACAAGATTGGATAATTTTTCTCATTTTAGCTACGTGAAAATTGGTAACAAATCTATTCCAACCATAACTTAATCAACTTGTATTGTATATTATGTAATCTTGAGATACCATAGACACGTATACAATGTTTCGACCTATCATGTCGACACATCTATATATATTTCGGAACAACCATAGACACTCTATATGTGAATGTTGGAGTTAGCTATACAGGGTTGAGGTTGATACCAAAATATATATAGTTTGAGTTGTGATCAATACTGAGATACGTATACACTGGGTCGTGGATTGATTCAAGATAATATTTATCGATTTATTTCTGTATATCTAACTGTGGACAACTAGTTGTAGGTTACTAACGAGGACAGCTGACTTAATAAACTTAAAACATCAAAATATATTAAAAGTGTTGTAAATATATTTTGAACATACTTTGATATATATGTATATATTGTTATAGGTTCGTGAATCAACCAGTGGCCAAGTCTTACTTCCCGACGAAGTAAAAATCTGTGAAAGTGAGTTATAGTCCCACTTTTAAAATCTAATATTTTTGGGATGAGAATACATGCAGGTTTTATAAATGATTTACAAAATAGACACAAGTACGTGAAACTACATTCTATGGTTGAATTATCGAAATCGAATATGCCCCTTTTTATTAAGTCTGGTAATCTAAGAATTAGGGAACAGACACCCTAATTGACGCGAATCCTAAAGATAGATCTATTGGGCCTAACAAACCCCATCCAAAGTACCGGATGCTTTAGTACTTCGAAATTTATATCATATCCGAAGGGTGTCCCGGAATGATGGGGATATTCTTATATATGCATCTTGTTAATGTCGGTTACCAGGTTTTCACCATATGAATGATTTTTATCTCTATGTATGGGATGTGTATTGAAATATGAAATCTTGTGGTCTATTGTTACGATTTGATATATATAGGTTAAACCTATAACTCACCAGCATTTTTGTTGACGTTTTAAGCATGTTTATTCTCAGGTGATTATTAAGAGCTTCCGCTGTCGCATACTTAAATAAGGACGAGATTTGGAGTCCATGCTTGTATGATATTGTGTAAAAACTGCATTCAAGAAACTTATTTTGTTGTAACATATTTGTATTGTAAACCATTATGTAATGGTCGTGTGTAAACAGCATATTTTAGATTATCATTATTTGATAATCTACGTAAAGCTTTTTAAACCTTTATTGATGAAATAAAGGTTATGGTTTGTTTTAAAATGAATGCAGTCTTTGAAAAACGTCTCATATAGAGGTCAAAACCTCGCAACGAAATCAATTAATATGGAACGTTTTTAATCAATAAGAACGGGACATTTCAATACTTACAAGGAAGAGTGGGCTAACTAAGTCCACTAATAATGTAGGGTGGGCTTGGAAGCCCAATATCATGAGTCCATTTACTTTAAACAAGCCCAAGTTCCATTAATTAACAATTAAATCCAATTAAGGCCCAAGTAATTAACTAATAACTTTAGTTAATTAAAATGATTAATAAAATCAATCATGAATTCAAATAATATCTAAAAATATTATTCGTGAAAGTTTCGTGTGTCACAAAGACGTTCTGGGCAATTAAAAGTCAAGTACGGGCAATCATGGCAACATGTAAATGTAATAACATACATTTGTTTAATCACACGTATTAATAATAACAATTATTAATAAATAAACGTTGGAAAATCCAGGGTCGTTATACTCTTTGTAGCACTGAAATCTCGTGGCCTACCTTACATACTGTTATACTTAAACTATAGCTCACCAACCTTTGTGTTGACATTTTTTAGAATGTTTTTTTTAGGTGCTTAAGGTTGCTTCCGCTGTGTACTAGTCTTGCCATAGACACCCTGAAAGGACCCGTTCATATACATTATAAATGATTCACAATAGTTGATTACATTGCGAGGTATTTGACCTCTATATGATACATTTTACAAACATTGCATTCGTTTTTAAAAGACAATCTTTCTTTACATCGAAAATTGACAGGCATGCACACCATTTCATAATATCCACTATCCAACTATAAATTGATTTAATAATAATCTTTGATGAACTCAATGACTCGAATGCAACGTTCTTCGAAATATGTTATGAAAGACTCCAAGTAATATCTTTAAAATGAGCAAATGTACAGCGGAAGATTTCTTTAACACCTGAGAATAAACATGCTTTAAAGTGTCAACCAAAAGGTTGGTGAGTTCATTAGTTTATCATAATCATTTATTTCCATCATTTTAATAGACCACAAGAATTTCATTTCCAGTTCTCATAAATATACGTCCCATGCATAGAGACAAAAATAATCATTCATATGGTGAACACCTGGTAACCGACATTAACTAGATACATATAAGAATATCCCCTATCATTCCGTGATCCTCCTTCAGACATGATATAAATTTCGAAGTACTAAAGCATCCGGTACTTTGGATGGGGTTTGTTAGGCCCAATAGATCTATCTTTAGGATTCGAGTCAATTAGGGTGTATGTTCCCTAATTCTTAGATTACCAGACTTTAATAAAAAGGGGCATATTCGATTTCGATAATTCAACCATAGAATGTAGTTTCAATTACTTGTGTCTATTTCGTCAAACATTTATAAAAGCGCATGTATTCTCAGTCCCAAAAATATAAAGGGTAAAAAGGCAAATGAAACTCACCATACTGTATTTCGTAGTAAAAATACATATAACGTCATTGAACAAGTGCAAGGTTGGCCTCGGATTCACGAACCTAAATTAATTATATATATTTATGTGTTGGTCAATATTTGTCTAACAAATTAGGTCAAGTCATAGTGTACCACAATCCTAATGCTCGAGACTAATATGCAAAAGTCAACACAAGTAAATTTGACTCAAAATAATTTCCAAAAATCTATACATGATTAATATATAGTTTAAATATCGTCGTTTTATATTTTTAAATATTTTTAAAAGATTTATTAGAGTAAATAATATAATTTATTTATTAATAAATAAAATTTTATATTAAATTTATATAATAAAATATATACTTTTATATATATTAATTAATAAAATTTATAGGGTTCATTTAATATCATAAAGATAATATGATAGGTATTATTAAAGTAAGTTATTACACGTAGTAAAATATGTTTGTATCACATATTTATTTGATAAAATAATATCTATACTGATAGTAAGTAAAAGTTGTATTATTTTGTAATAATAATTATTATTATAAAAATATCAATATTTATAATTACTAAGATGACATTATGATAAAACGATAATTCTAATTATGATAACTTTAATATTTACGATAATTTTTAATATTATCTTTAAAATAATAATTCTATTTAAATTTAAAATAATAATAATAATGATATTTTATAGTAACAATGACATTTCTATTAAAATGATAATTTTTGTTAAAATGATAGTTTTAATACTAACGATACTTTTAATAATAATAGTAATGATAAAACTAATAAGAACGATAATTTTATCTAAATCAATATCTTATAATATTTTAATTTCATCATGATACTCTTACTCATTATTTCCTAATCGTTTCGTTTAATAGCTTTTAAATCATCTTTTATATCGTGTCCATAATAATGATAATAATAGTAATCAAAATAATTCGGTATTACAAATATTTGTTTTAATTACACTAATATTAATAATGATAGTTACTATAACATTATTAACGATAATACTAATAATTATCTTAATGATAATATAGTAATAATAATAATAACAATAACAATAACCATTTTTAAATAATGATATATATATTAATAATGATAATAATAATAATAATACTAATAATAACTTTAACGATAATAACGATAGTAATAAATAAAAAAAATAACAATTTTTAATGATAAATCCCTTTTATTGATAAAGATAATAATAATGATAATAATAAGATAAAACTAGAACGACGATAAAAATGACGATAATAATAATCATTTTTAATAAAAAAAATCAAAAATTCAATTGATTATAACTTCTAATCCGTTCATCGAAACCATTCGATATCTAAAGAAAAAGTTCTTAATTTTTCGCTAGCTTTCCAAGGACATGCATATCTTATACCTTATCTCAACTGCAAGTGTAACTAATTCAAGATTTAACCTAACCTGTCTAAGGGCAATATCAAAAGTACAAGCATGCATAATCCTAAATACTCGAGCACTAGTCAGGGATACACTATTAGTATGTAAAAGTTAAATTATGAGTACTCACATATCAATATCGAGATTCAATATTGCAGGAAAGGTACGTAGACGCAACGGAAATGATAAACACTATATTGACCTCACGAGCATACCCATGAACCATATTCAATCACCTCCATAGCTATAACCCATAATTTCCTTAATCCTATGCAACTCGAAAAACAATTTCGAAATCACTCGGACAGCACTCCGTCGTAATATTTTATGTATACTAATAATATCTTGAAATAATACGGAGTAAATATATATATGTAAATCGATTGAGAGAGTTTAGAGAAAAATATTTTCAAGTTTCTATGAAATAATGAAACCTATTGAATTCTATTTATAATAGATTTTTGAATTATTAAAGTGAATTATTAAAGTATGAATTATTAAAGTGAATTATTAAAGTATGAATTATTAAAGTGAATTATTAAAGTATGAATTATTAAAGTAAATTATTAAAGTATGAATTATTAAAGTGAATTATTAAAGTTAAAGTAAAGTAAAAATAAAGTAAGGGTAAAGTTTAAGTATAGTAAAAGTATAAAACTATGTACGTATAATACACGTATAAATATATATAATATTAATTTAAATCGTTATATATATTTAATAAAATAAAATATAAATATCGTTATCTTTATCATACTAGTTAAGTAATGAGTTGTCAAAAGTGGTTCTAGATATTTATAAAAGTTATATACGTTTTAATAATAAAGTTCTTTTTAAACTGAAAACGTTTTTGTACGTTTGCAACTAAATAGATCAATCGAGTCGTTATGAGATTTAATCTTCCACTATCCTTTGTCTAGTTCTCAATGAATGACAATTTGTTCTTATTTATAAATCACTTTATCATTTCCGAATATTGTTAAAATGGAAAGATTTCTCAAATCAACTTGGGCCTTTCAACAGAGACTTGTAATCATAATTCAATATATCTGATAATTCAATCATTTGATCTTATCTTCTAATTCCATTGATAAACATTTTGAAACAGATACAATCATATAAAGTATTTAATCTAATATTTTGTTTACGTTTCAAGTTATAATATATATACACGTATACATATATAATCATATTTGTTTAATGGTTCTTGAATTGTTGGAACTTGGTCGAGGTTGAATGAATGTATGAACATAGTTTAAAATTCTTGAAATTTAACTTAACAAATATTGCTTATCGTGTCGAAAACATATAAAGATTAAAGTTTAAATTTGGTTGGAAATTTTCGGGTTGTCACAGTACCTACCCGTTAAAGAAATTTCGTCCCGAAATTTGAGTGGAAAGGTCATGAATGATAATAAGTATGTTTTCATGATGCATACGGGCTGAAAATTAGAGTTTTATCATCAGCGAATAATTTGGATAAACAATCCATTTATATGAAGAGTACGAATGAAGCTAACATAGAAGAGTGAAATGGGTAAGTGTAGATTCATCTTATCATTTGACGTAGATATGATTGATTCCCAGATTTCAAGGGATTTGAAGAAAATCTTCTTAATAAGATTTGACTCTCCGGTAATCAAGGGAATTAGGATCCGCTTTAAATGCGATCGTCCATTTTAATTGTTCTGTCGGAGATTTTCTTCGTTTCCTTACAACTCACACCTTCTGTTGATGCATTTTATGCGAGTCCCTAGACATCTACCCACGTCCATTGCAGGTACAACAGTTTACAGGCCACCATGATTGCTCGTTATTATCCTATTCATGTTTGTATGTGGTTACAGGAACTGCAGGAACGAGATTTAGATGTCTGACTATGTTAAACTTAGTCAGACGTACGAGTGAAGCCTCACTAGTACGGCTGACAGGATCATACGCACGGTTGATGCTGAGCTAAGTCACAATTACAACCTAAATGAGAAGACACGAGTGAGTGATCACCAGTACGGCTGATGAAGCTAACTCGTACGTGTGATGAATGAATCGTATGGGTGAGTCAACATCAGGGGTATATAAAGTCTTATGTTCTTCATTTTAGGTTAAGCCTCTCATTTGTTACACACACTCAGATCTAGTGAGCTCTTCCAATTTTCTCTCAGTCCAAATCACCCAGGTGGTGAATAATAGCTCTAGGTGTTGATCTAATCACACTTGATTTAGTTGTGGTTTGACTAAATTAATCAAAAAAAAATTAACCTATTCACTAGAGGGTTTGATTCACTTATTTCGCCATTGTGTGAGTTAAATCTGTTGATTTCTAAGTTCCTAGTCATGTTTCATCACCTTCTATTCTTTCCCCCTCAACTCATATTTTAAAGTATTCATCAATATGCTTCATCCAGTTCTGATTCTCGATATACTTCTAACTTTCATATCGGTTATTTTTCTTTTTCATCTACCGCCGGAAGAATCTATTTACTTCTACTATACTCTTGGGTTTATAGTGTTTCTAGTTCTCCCGTGTCTTTATATTGCTATATGCATCGATATATATGGTTTATAATTTCTGGTTTATCGTTGGGCTTTATATGTTCCCTTATATTTCAAAGTCTCTCCTTCTGTCTTCTATAATCATTATCATTAACAGTTAATGCTCACTTTTATTTGCTGCAATTTATAGCCCAATTTTTATTTCGGAGTTTTGTCCTTTTGTTTCTTCTTTTTGTGATTAAGCACCGCTTGTAATGGTCCAGAATTCACAGATATGAATTTCAGAATGAACATTGTTAATGTTCTAGGAAGGAAATTGTGATGGCACGATCTTGACTTGTCAAATTACTAGAATACCTTGGAAAAGGCCGAATCATCAAGAAATATTTTCTTGATATTTTAGAGGTTAAATAGAATACAAGAGTCGTATAACATGGTACATGATGATATTATGATCTGTGAATCATCACGTTCCATTTAGAAACTCAGCATGACTAACTGTAATATAATCACGTTGATCAAGTGTCATTATATTATACTAATTCATGCTTCAGTTCCTAACACTACTTCAAAATATTCCTATTTTAAACTTGAATATTTCAGAATTTAGAAACTAAAATAGTTTCTTTTATGATGTAATACAGATAGTGCGAAGAGGTAAATGATTTCAAATAAGAAAAATTAAGAAAATATCTTCAGAAATATGGAGGATATTTATAATGAAAGATATGATGATATTTTATAATTTCTAATATCAGAGGATGATGAAGAATATTGTCCGCAGGGGTTTAGAGTCAGGAGCAAGGTATTCGTTAATGACTTCAGCAGGTACTGAATCATTTGGATCCTTTGAAGTCAGGTTCAGTCTTTGTAATTTGTCCAAAGCCTCCTTCCTACTTTGCTCAATCCGTTTTCCAGTTCCAAAACTTCTCTTTTTCTGCGCTTTGCCAGCACACTTAATCATTATCATTCAGCTTTTACCGTTTAAAGTCATTTTTAGTTTTTGCTGCTTCATCGGCATTTTTTCCATTTTCGGAGAACCAATTCTTAGTTCGGAGTGTTTTTCAGAAACTTCACATTCAAATTAAGTCCAGAAGATAGACATTATATATACACATATAACTGTTGGCGTAGACATGCTGCGAGATTTCAAAATACTGATTGCTAATTCTCAATGATTCGTATGGCAATTCTCATTACAAGATGCGAATGAGTAAATGATGGGGTTTCAATAAATAATTATAATGACTTTTTGGAGAGGCTAAAGTCAAAGGGTAATGAAGTTGTTGGTACATCTGCTAATAATGTGGTGGAATGTAAAAGGTTCCCTGGTAACGATGGTGTATATCTCAAGGTTATAATAAGGTTAGTCTGACTGAAAAGTCGAAGTTGACTTGCTGGAGCTGTGACAAAACTGGCTACTTTGAATAGGAGTCACAAAGTTATTTTTGCTAATAAATGCCAAAGAATCTGACGCGGATACATTGTTTAAACTTTTACTTTGGTTTCAAGAGTTTTTCGGGTACATAACTGTGGGTAACATGTGGTTGGATCATCATCTCGATTGCTCATCATTCGAAGTGTCTTTAGAAATTTTTGAAGAGTTTGAACACAGATTGTAATCGTTAACATACATTTGATGTTCTAACACAGTTTTGAAGTCAAAATATAGCTTGTGAAAGATGTAAGGATCTAAGAGTGATGATTTTGGTCATATCTCGAGTTGAATTTTGAGATTTCAAAATCAGAATATGTAATTAAATTTTGAATGAGTATGGTTGTTTTGATTTCTATAAAAGAATGTATATTGTTGTGAAAGTAGGGAGTATAATGGATAATTTGCTGAATCAGATTCGAAGAATGTAATATATTATTTGTGAATTTATATATCTCTCGGGTATTACCTACCCGTTAAAAAAAAATTTCACAATTAATATTTTGTACAAAAGAATTTTATTACAGTCTTTATGAAAATATATATATGTATATTTTTTCCAGATGTAACATAGATTTAATGAGTTAATGTTAAATTAAACTCATTTGATTTACGGTTGAAACTAGAATTTAATAATCCCTAAAGGCTTTAAAAAGTACATAACTTTTACGCAGTATTTCTTTAATGACATTGAAATTATGAATCAATACTTCATTATTTGTTGATGTATGATGTTCGGTTCGTGGAAGTCTTGTGAATTTCGCAAAGTACGAATGATGTTATCTGAAAAGTTTCGGGTACATCGATGATGAAAGTGTAAAATCAAATATATACTTGATTTATTATGAATTGGAATTTGTTGAATTGCGACAGAGATTGTAGTTAACGCTAGTTAAGTTGCGGTCGAAGGACGTACATTATTGCATATTTGTAATATGAATTAACCGAGTAGTTAAGATTCACACACAATAGTTTAGCACGGAAAGATTTATTTCAAAATATATATATATATATATATATATATATATATATATATATATATATATATATATATATATATATATATATATATATATATATATATATATATATATATATATATATATATATATATATATATATATATATATATATATAATATACATATAATTTCTTGAGAGGGAATGAGTTAATTCTTCATAACTCGTTGATACAATATACACGTTATTGATTCGTAATGATGTCCACAGTGATTCTTGAACTGGCGGAGTTTGTGATGTTATCGGTGTTGTTGAATCGGATGTTGACTGTACTGACAATGCTGGTAACTCTGACGGTACTGCTGATGCTGTTGGTAAAGCAAGTTTAGCTTGTTAATCACACACCATTTTTGTCAGGGTTTCTACTCTTCCTTCTATCATTTTTGGTTCGCTTAACTGATTTATGGTTAGGGCTAGATTAGATAATCTTTAAGACTTTAGAGATTACATAATCGCCGCAGAATGTTTCTCCAATGAAGTTATGAATTAATACTTCGTCAGTTATTGTTGTTGGTACTCCTTGGTATCTATGGTGCGTATGACGTTGATGCTCGTGGGACAGATTGTGAAGTTGAGGTTTACGACGTGGTTGTGGTTGGAGGTGGTAATGGTACTGTTGGCGTTGATGATGGTAGTACTGGTTATGCTGCTGATGCTGCTGCTGGTGTTTGTAATCTCTGCACCATATTCTCCAAAGCCACTACCCGAGCGCGAAGCTCGTTGACTTCTTCTATTACACCAGGGTGATTGTCGGTTCGGACGAGCGGATAAATAAAATCTAAAATTTGATGTAATATATAATTGTGACGAGATACTCTGGAAATGAGCGAGAACATGGTGTTTCGGACAGGTTCGCCGGTAAGTGCTTCAGGTTCTTCGTCAAGAGGGCAATGTGGTGGATGGAAGGGATCACCTTCTTCTTGTCTCCAATGATTGAGGAGGCTACGAACCCATCCCTAATTCATCCAGAATAGGTGATGACTGATTGGTTGATCTATTCCGGTCACACTGCTTTCAGAGCTTGAATGGGATTCCATTTCGGAATCTGAGTGACTTGAACTGATGACGAATTCCATCTCGTACGATTGGATAAAGGATTTTTTTTTTCTCGATATGAAATGATTTTGGCTAACGGATGGTATTCTAATTACATAGAAAAGATTTCGTAGATTACGGAGGACTTTGCGGGATATGTCAGGCAAAGTTTAAAGTAACAAATACGATAAGATATGATTTAGCAGATATGCTAAGATATGAATTTTTGTTTATACACTATTCATGCAATCAATGCAGCAAGACGTGTCTTAGACTAAAAATGATAAGCAGGTAATTTCCTGAGGATGATAAGAAGTTAATTTTCGACACAAAATGATAAGCAAAACTTTTGACATGCAGACACGGTCGAAGTCCAGACTCACTAATGCATCCTATCGACTTATCAGTTAGACACACTAATGCAGACCTGGTTCGCTAAGACCACCGCTCTGATACCAACTGAAAGGACCCGTTCATATACATTATAAACGATTCACAATAGTTGATTACATTGCGAGGTATTTGACCTCTATATGATACATTTTACAAACATTGCATTCGTTTTTAAAAGACAATCTTTCTTTACATCGAAAATTGACAGGCATGCACACCATTTCATAATATCCACTATCCAACTATAAATTGATTTAATAATAATCTTTGATGAACTCAATGACTCGAATGCAACGTTCTTCGAAATATGTTATGAAAGACTCCAAGTAATATCTTTAAAATGAGCAAATGCACAGCGGAAGATTTCTTTAACACCTGAGAATAAACATGCTTTAAAGTGTCAACCAAAAGGTTGGTGAGTTCATTAGTTTATCATAATCATTTATTTCCATCATTTTAATAGACCACAAGAATTTCATTTCCAGTTCTCATAAATATACGTCCCATGCATAGAGACAAAAATAATCATTCATATGGTGAACACCTGGTAACCGACATTAACTAGATACATATAAGAATATCCCCTATCATTCCGGGATCCTCCTTCGGACATGATATAAATTTCGAAGTACTAAAGCATCCGGTACTTTGGATGGGGTTTGTTAGGCCCAATAGATCTATCTTTAGGATTCGAGTCAATTAGGGTGTCTGTTCCCTAATTCTTAGATTACCAGACTTTAATAAAAAGGGGCATATTCGATTTCGATAATTCAACCATAGAATGTAGTTTCAATTACTTGTGTCTATTTCGTCAAACATTTATAAAAGCGCATGTATTCTCAGTCCCAAAAATATAAAGGGTAAAAAGGCAAATGAAACTCACCATACTGTATTTCGTAGTAAAAATACATATAACGTCATTGAACAAGTGCAAGGTTGGCCTCGGATTCACGAACCTAAATTAATTATATATATTTATGTGTTGGTCAATATTTGTCTAACAAATTAGGTCAAGTCATAGTGTACCACAATCCTAATGCTCGAGACTAATATGCAAAAGTCAACACAAGTAAATTTGACTCAAAATAATTTCCAAAAATCTATACATGATTAATATATAGTTTAAATATCGTCGTTTTATATTTTTAAATATTTTTAAAAGATTTATTAGAGTAAATAATATAATTTATTTATTAATAAATAAAATTTTATATTAAATTTATATAATAAAATATATACTTTTATATATATTAATTAATAAAATTTATAGGGTTCATTTAATATCATAAAGATAATATGATAGGTATTATTAAAGTAAGTTATTACACGTAGTAAAATATGTTTGTATCACATATTTATTTGATAAAATAATATCTATACTGATAGTAAGTAAAAGTTGTATTATTTTGTAATAATAATTATTATTATAAAAATATCAATATTTATAATTACTAAGATGACATTATGATAAAACGATAATTCTAATTATGATAACTTTAATATTTACGATAATTTTTAATATTATCTTTAAAATAATAATTCTATTTAAATTTAAAATAATAATAATAATGATATTTTATAGTAACAATGACATTTCTATTAAAATGATAATTTTTGTTAAAATGATAGTTTTAATACTAACGATACTTTTAATAATAATAGTAATGATAAAAATAATAAGAACGATAATTTTATCTAAATCAATATCTTATAATATTTTAATTTCATCATGATACTCTTACTCATTATTTCCTAATCGTTTCGTTTAATAGCTTTTAAATCATCTTTTATATCGTGTCCATAATAATTAATAATGATAATAATAGTAATCAAAATAATTCGGTGTTACAAATATTTGTTTTAATTACACTAATATTAATAATGATAGTTACTATAACATTATTAACGATAATACTAATAATTATCTTAATGATAATATAGTAATAATAATAATAACAATAACAATAACCATTTTTAAATAATGATATATATATTAATAATGATAATAATAATAATAATACTAATAATAACTTTAACGATAATAACGATAGTAATAAATAAAAAAAATAACAATTTTTAATGATAAATCCCTTTTATTGATAAAGATAATAATAATGATAATAATAAGATAAAACTAGAACGACGATAAAAATGACGATAATAATAATCATTTAAAAAAAAAATCAAAAATTCAATTGATTATAACTTCTAATCCGTTCATCGAAACCATTCGATATCTAAAGAAAAAGTTCTTAATTTTTCGCTAGCTTTCCAAGGACATGCATATCTTATACCTTATCTCAACTGCAAGTGTAACTAATTCAAGATTTAACCTAACCTGTCTAAGGGCAATATCAAAAGTACAAGCATGCATAATCCTAAATACTCGAGCACTAGTCAGGGATACACTATTAGTATGTAAAAGTTAAATTATGAGTACTCACATATCAATATCGAGATTCAATATTGCAGGAAAGGTACGTAGACGCAACGGAAATGATAAACACTATATTGACCTCACGAGCATACCCATGAACCATATTCAATCACCTCCATAGCTATAACCCATAATTTCCTTAATCCTATGCAACTCGAAAAACAATTTCGAAATCACTCGGACAGCACTCCGTCGTAATATTTTATGTATACTAATAATATCTTGAAATAATACGGAGTAAATATATATATGTAAATCGATTGAGAGAGTTTAGAGAAAAATATTTTCAAGTTTCTATGAAATAATGAAACCTATTGAATTCTATTTATAATAGATTTTTGAATTATTAAAGTGAATTATTAAAGTATGAAGTATTAAAGTGAATTATTAAAGTATGAATTATTAAAGTGAATTATTAAAGTATGAATTATTAAAGTAAATTATTAAAGTATGAATTATTAAAGTGAATTATTAAAGTTAAAGTAAAGTAAAAATAAAGTAAGGGTAAAGTTTAAGTATAGTAAAAGTATAAAACTATGTACGTATAATACACGTATAAATATATATAATATTAATTTAAATCGTTATATATATTTAATAAAATAAAATATAAATATCGTTATCTTTATCATACTAGTTAAGTAATGAGTTGTCAAAAGTGGTTCTAGATATTTATAAAAGTTATATACGTTTTAATAATAAAGTTCTTTTTAAACTGAAAACGTTTTTGTACGTTTGCAACTAAATAGATCAATCGAGTCGTTATGAGATTTAATCTTCCACTATCCTTTGTCTAGTTCTCAATGAATGACAATTTGTTCTTATTTATAAATCACTTTATCATTTCCGAATATTGTTAAAATGGAAAGATTTCTCAAATCAACGTGGGCCTTTCAACAGAGACTTGTAATCATAATTCAATATATCTGATAATTCAATCATTTGATCTTATCTTCTAATTCCATTGATAAACATTTTGAAACAGATACAATCATATAAAGTATTTAATCTAATATTTTGTTTACGTTTCAAGTTATAATATATATACACGTATACATATATAATCATATTTGTTTAATGGTTCTTGAATTGTTGGAACTTGGTCGAGGTTGAATGAATGTATGAACATAGTTTAAAATTCTTGAAATTTAACTTAACAAATATTGCTTATCGTGTCGAAAACATATAAAGATTAAAGTTTAAATTTGGTTGGAAATTTCCGGGTTGTCACACACCCGCTGCTCTAGAGTTATCACCGCATGAACTGTTTATCTTGCATTCATAACTTTAATACTTTTGAACAATGATTTGTAACGATCTAAGGGTCACGTACTATTATCCTTGCTTCTATTCATTGAAGCATATTTTGGTTGTTAAACATTGATGTTGGTTAAGACATCACCTTTTTATCATGAATGCAAACGTATTTTGAAATAGCATATTGTGTTTGACTTTGTAATGATCCTGTTGTTGATGATTCGTACACGATGGTTTTGTACGGGGCATCACAATTAAACTGAGTCTCATAATGTTTGAACTATTTCCATGAATGCATTTGACTTTGACCATCTTTGACGATTCACGAACAATTGGGTGTAAATAAATATGTATACATATATGTATATGTATGTATATATATATATATATATATATATATATATATATATATATATATATATATATATATATATATATATTTGAATATAAACAAAAGTATATATAATGATTTAAAATAATAAAATACAATAGATCGGTAAGATTTATGTATATAAAAAAAAAATATGAGATAATAAATTGGTTATTAAAATAAAGTTATATATAAATGTGTATGAGTCCTATAAATAATTATTATGATATACATATTGGATATAAATATTATATGTTATTATATTTAGATATACTTTATAATATGAAATTTTAATATATTAAATTTAATTACAAGTTATGACATAAGTTGTTATTATTATTATTACTTTCATTAGTATTATTACACTTAATATTAATATTAATATTAATATTAATATTAATATTAATATTAACATCAGTATTATTAATATTATTGTTTGTAACATGAAATTTGATATGTACAAGCTGTTACATTATTATTATTATTACCAATATTATTATCAGTAATAATATTAATAATATAACTAATATTACTATTAGTATCAATAACAATATTATTATTATCATTTCATTAATATTATCATGATTAATTATTAGTAAGATTATTAATATCAATATCTTATTTACTTTTATCATTATTCTTATCATTATTATTTTTATTATTAATATCACCCTGAACATTATTATTAATAGTAATCAATATTATTATCAATTATTATTATTAATACTACTAGAATTATTATTATTAATAAATTATATTTATTTATTATAAAAAATAATATAACATATATTATATAAGGGAATCTGTTTTGTATCAACATTCTATGGTTGAATTATCGAAATCGAATATGCCCCTTTTTATTAAGTCTGATAATCTAAGAATTAGGGAACAGACACCCTAATTGACGCGAATCCTAAAGATAGATCTATTGGGCCTAACAAACCCCATCCAAAGTACCGGATGCTTTAGTACTTCGAAATTTATATCATATCCGAAGGGTGTCCCGGAATGATGGGGATATTCTTATATATGCATCTTGTTAATGTCGGTTACCAGGTTTTCACCATATGAATGATTTTTATCTCTATGTATGGGATGTGTATTGAAATATGAAATCTTGTGGTCTATTGTTACGATTTGATATATATATAGGTTAAACCTATAACTCACCAGCATTTTTGTTGACGTTTTAAGCATGTTTATTCTCAGGTGATTATTAAGAGCTTCCGCTGTCGCATACTTAAATAAGGACGAGATTTGGACTCCATGCTTGTATGATATTGTGTAAAAACTGCATTCAAGAAACTTATTTTGTTGTAACATATTTGTATTGTAAACCATTATGTAATGGTCGTGTGTAAACAGGATATTTTAGATTATCATTATTTGATAATCTACGTAAAGCTTTTTAAACCTTTATTGATGAAATAAAGGTTATGGTTTGTTTTAAAATGAATGCAGTCTTTGAAAAACGTCTCATATAGAGGTCAAAACCTTGCAACGAAATCAATTAATATGGAACGTTTTTAATCAATAAGAACGGGACATTTCAGTTGGTATCCGAGCGTTGGTCTTAAAGAACCAGAATTTTGCATTAGTGTGTCTTATCTAGTTTGTTAGGATGCATTAGTGAGTCTGGACTTCGACCGTGTTTACTTGAAAAATGATTGCTTAACAAATTTTGTTGGAAACTATATATTTTTAACATGTGAATATTATGTGATATATTAATCTCTTAACGCGTTTGATATTATGTGATAGATGTCTACCTCTAGAACAAGTCCCATTGACTCACCTAATAATAATGAAGAGTCAAATGTAAATTGGAATGATTCGTGGACTGATTCACAAGTTCCCGAAGAGGAACCGGAAGAAGAGTCGGAACCGGAAGAAGAATCGGAACCGGAAGAAGAATCGGAACCGGATGAAGAAATAGAACCGGTGGGGGAAATAATAAAACGGTTAAGTAAAAGAAAATCCTCAACCAACCGACCAAGGTTAATTATGGTCAATGGTGTTTCCGCCAAGGAAGCAAAATATTGGGAGGATTACCAATTCTCCGATGAATCGGATTCCGACGAGAATTCCGATGATGTTATAGAAATTACCCCAACTGAATTTAAAAAGGTAAAAGAAAATAATAAGGGAAAGGGCATAAAAATAGAGAAATCTAATTCCAACCCCGATGAACTTTATATGTATCGTCAACCCCCGAAGTCCTTAAGTTGTAACAATGACCCGGGAACCTCTAAACCACCAGGTTTTTCTAAACCAATGTGGATAACGACGGCTCGTATTAGGGGAACATCATATATCCCTAGAAACTTGGCAAAACGAACCAAAACCGAAGAAGAAGAAACAAGCGAGTCGGAATAAGATAGTTGTATTCGTGTGGTGTAATATATGTAATATAGTGTGCTTATGCTTTATGATATATGTAAAAATTGCTTGTATTAATAAGTATTTTTTTTTATGAATCTAACTCTTGTCTATTTTACAGTATAAAAACACAAAATGGATAGACAACCCAATATTTTAAGAGACCTACCCAGAGACATGATTGATGAAATCTTGTCTAGAGTCGGTCAGAATTCTTCGGCACAACTATTTAAGGCGAGATCAGTTTGTAAGACATTTGAAGAACGTTCCAAGAATGCCTTGGTTTATAAAAGGCTTTCGTTCGAAAGATGGGGGATATCACATTGGGAAATCCATAAGTTACGATGTGTTTACTTTGACGCATATATTGCGGGGAACCCAAATGCTATTTTACGCAATGGGTTAATAAATTATTTTGACTCAATATATCCGAATATTGGACTTCGTGATTTAGAAAAAGTGGCTAACATGCAACATAAAGAAGCATGTTATGCTTACGGATTAGTATTGTTCGCTTCTCACCAAAGTGAGAACAAGAACATCGGCCTACAACTATTAAACAAAACGTTCCCACAAGTGACGGAGTCGGTAATTGGGGTAAGAAATGAGGTTTTTAGATTGTTACGGGACTGTTGGACATTACGTAACCCTCGTCCCTTTGACGACGTTACAACACGCTATCTTATCAACGGCCATAACGGTTATGTTCCACAAGACCAAGGATGGGAAGTAATCCTAGTAAAACCAGAATGCATGACTTGTTTCTGGACGTATGAATTACGTGTCTTTATTGCCTTTGCTGAACGACTTGTGTACTAGCTAGAATTATCTTCACAACCATCTTGTATCAAATTTATTGTGTGCTATATTTCATGATATATGTAAAATAAGCGGTATTGTAAGTTTGTAAAATATTGTATAAAAGTTTGAACGCGAAATATTATTATAATCAGTTTTTCATATAGAATTGTAGTAGTTGAATTGTATATTAGCTACTAAGTATGAACTTAACTGGTAGGTACTACCCGAATTTAAACTTATAAAACGCTAATATGAAGAAAAAGCTTTTATAAATGAGTTCATATTATGCTACGAAATACTATTAACTACTCTTAATATTCTGTATGATTAACTTGTTCCATTTGACTATTTTGAAGGAAATGGCACCGACTACTCGACACACCGTGAATATGAATGAAGAGGAATTCCGTACTTTTCTAGCTTCAAACATAGCTGCAGTACAGGCTGCGCTACATACCAACAATAACCTTGGATCTAGCAGTACAGGAAATCGTGTAGGATGCACCTACAAAGAATTCACTGCCTGCAAACCTTTGGAATTTGATGGAACCGAAGGACCGATCGGATTGAAACGGTGGACCAAGAAGGTCGAATCGGTGTTTGCCATAAGTAAGTGTACTGAAGAGGACAAAGTGAAGTACGCTACGCATACCTTCACAGGTTCTGCATTAACATGGTGGAATACCTATCTAGAGCAAGTGGGACAAGACGATGCGTACGCACTACCGTGGTCAGCATTCAAGCAATTGATGAACGAGAAGTACCGTCCCAGAACCGAGGTCAATAAGCTCAAGACAGAACTTAGAGGGTTACGAACCCAAGGATTTGATATTACCACGTACGAAAGACGATTCACAGAATTGTGCCTATTGTGTCCGGGAGCATTCGAAGATGAGGAAGAGAAGATCGACGCGTTTGTGAAAGGATTACCGGAAAGAATCCAAGAAGATATAAGTTCACACAAGCCCGCCTCCATACAACAGGCATGTAGAATGGCTCACAAACTAGTGAACCAGATTGAAGAAAGAATTAAGGAACAGACTGCTGAAGAGGCCAATGTGAAGCAAGTCAAAAGAAAGTGGGAGGAAAACGGTGATAAGAATCACCAATACAACAACACCAGCAATTACAACAATAATCGCAACAATTATCCCAACAATCGCAACATCAATCGCAACTACAACAAACGGCCCAACAACAACAACAACAACAACAACAACTACAACAATCATCCTAACAACAATAATAACCGTAACAACAACAACAATCAGAAGCAGCTATGCCAAAGGTGTGAAAAGTATCACTCGGGGTTCTGCACCAAATTTTGCAACAAGTGTAAAAGAAATGGTCATAGCGCGGCGAAGTGTGAGGTTTACGGACCAGGGGTTAATAGAACGAAAGGAACAAATGGTGTCGGAACGAGTAATGGCGGAGCAAGTAGTGTCGGAGCAAGTTATGCCAATGTAGTTTGTTATAAATGTGGAAAACCGGGCCACATTATTAGAAATTGCCCGAACCAGGAGAACACGAATGGACAAGGCCGCGGAAGAGTTTTCAATATTAATGCGGCAGAGGCACAGGAAGACCTGGAGCTTGTTACGGGTACGTTTCTTATTGACAATAAATCTGCTTACGTTTTATTTGATTCGGGTGCGGATAGAAGCTATATGAGTAGAGATTTTTGTGCTAAATTAAGTTGTCCATTGACGCCTTTGGATAGTAAATTTTTACTCGAATTAGCAAATGGTAAATTAATTTCAGCAGATAATATATGTCGGAATCGAGAAATTAAACTGGTTAGCGAAACATTTAAGATTGATTTGATACCAGTAGAGTTAGGGAGTTTTGATGTGATAATCGGTATGGACTGGTTGAAAGAAGTGAAAGCAGAGATCGTTTGTTATAAAAATGCAATTCGCATTATACGAGAAAAAGGAAAACCCTTAATGGTGTACGGAGAAAAGGGCAACACGAAGCTACATCTTATTAGTAATTTGAAGGCACAAAAACTAATAAGAAAAGGTTGCTATTCTGTTCTAGCACACGTCGAGAAAGTACAAACTGAAGAAAAGAGCATCAATGATGTTCCCGTCGCAAAAGAATTTCCCGATGTATTTCCGAAAGAATTACCGGGATTACCCCCACATCGATCTGTTGAATTTCAAATAGATCTTGTACCAGGAGCTGCACCAACAGCTCGTGCTCCTTACAGACTCGCACCAAGCGAGATGAAAGAACTGCAAAGCCAATTAAAAGAACTTTTAGAGCGTGGTTTCATTCGACCAAGCACATCACCGTGGGGAGCTCCTGTTTTGTTTTTCAAGAAGAAAGATGGTACATTCAGGTTGTGTATCAACTACCGAGAGTTGAACAAACTTACCATCAAGAACCGCTACCCACTACCGAGAATCGACGACTTATTTGATCAACTACAAGGCTCGTCTGTTTATTCAAAGATTGACTTACGTTCCGGGTATCATCAAATGCGGGTGAAAGAAGATGATATTCCAAAGACTGCTTTCAGAACACCAGCTGTGTTCGTGGACCTTATGAACCGAGTGTGTGGACCATACCTTGACAAGTTTGTCATTGTTTTCATTGATGACATACTTATTTACTCAAAGAATGACCAAGAACACGGTGAACATTTGAGAAAGGTGTTAGAAGTATTGAGGAAGGAAGAATTGTACGCTAAGTTTTCAAAGTGTGCATTTTGGTTGGAAGAAGTTCAATTCCTCGGTCACATAGTGAACAAAGAAGGTATTAAGGTGGATCCGGCAAAGATAGAAACTGTTGAAAAGTGGGAAACCCCGAAAACTCCGAAACACATACGCCAGTTTTTAGGACTAGCTGGTTACTACAGAAGGTTCATCCAAGAATTTTCCAGAATAGCAAAACCCTTGACTGCATTAACGCATAAAGGGAAGAAATTTGAATGGAATGATGAACAAGAGAAAGCGTTTCAGTTATTAAAGAAAAAGCTAACTACGGCACCTATATTGTCATTGCCTGAAGGGAATGATGATTTTGTGATTTATTGTGACGCATCAAAGAAAGGTCTCGGTTGTGTATTAATGCAACGAACGAAGGTGATTGCTTATGCGTCTAGACAATTGAAGATTCACCAACAAAATTATACGACGCATGATTTGGAATTAGGCGCGGTTGTTTTTGCATTAAAGACTTGGAGGCACTACTTATATGGGGTCAAAAGTATTATATATACCGACCACAAAAGTCTTCAACACATATTTAATCAGAAACAACTGAATATGAGGCAGCGTAGGTGGATTGAATTATTGAATGATTACGACTTTGAGATTCGTTACCACCCGGGGAAGGAAAATGTGGTAGCCGATGCCTTGAGCAGGAAGGACAGAGAACCCATTCGAGTAAAATCTTTGAATATAATGATTCATAATAACATTACTACTCAAATAAAGGAGGCACAACAAGGAGTTTTAAAAGAGGGAAATTTAAAGGATGAAATACCCAAAGGATCGGAGAAGCATCTTAATATTCGGGAAGACGGAACCCGGTATAGGGCTGAAAGGATTTGGGTACCAAAATTTGGAGATATGAGAGAAATGGTACTTAGAGAAGCTCATAAAACCAGATACTCAATACATCCTGGAACGGGGAAGATGTACAAGGATCTCAAGAAGCATTTTTGGTGGCCGGGTATGAAAACCGATGTTGCTAAATACGTAGGAGAGTGTTTGACGTGTGCTAAGGTCAAAGTTGAACATCAGAAACCATCAGGTCTACTTCAACAACCCGAAATCCCAGAATGGAAATGGGAAAACATTACCATGGATTTCATCACTAAATTGCCAAGGACTGCAAGTGGTTTTGATACTATTTGGGTAATAGTTGATCGTCTCACCAAATCAGCACACTTCCTGCCAATAAGAGAAGATGACAAGATGGAGAAGTTAGCACGACTGTATTTGAAGGAAGTCGTCTCCAGACATGGAATAGCAATCTCTATTATCTCTGATAGGGATGGCAGATTTATTTCAAGATTCTGGCAGACATTACAGCAAGCATTAGGAACTCGTCTAGATATGAGTACTGCCTATCATCCACAAACTGATGGGCAGAGCGAAAGGACGATACAAACACTTGAAGACATGCTACGAGCATGTGTTATTGATTTCGGAAACAGTTGGGATCGACATCTACCGTTAGCAGAATTTTCCTACAACAACAGCTACCATTCAAGCATTGAGATGGCGCCGTTTGAAGCACTTTATGGTAGAAAGTGCAGGTCTTCGATTTTTTGGAGTGAAGTGGGGGATAGACAGATTACGGGTCCGGAGATTATACAAGAAACTACCGAGAAGATCATCCAAATTCAACAACGGTTGAAAACCGCCCAAAGTCGACAAAAGAGCTACGCTGACATTAAAAGAAAAGATATAGAATTTGAAATTGGAGAGATGGTCATGCTTAAAGTTTCACCTTGGAAAGGCGTTGTTCGATTTGGTAAACGAGGGAAATTAAATCCAAGGTATATTGGACCATTCAAGATTATTGATCGTGTCGGACCAGTAGCTTACCGACTTGAGTTACCTCAACAACTCGCGGCTGTACATAACACTTTCCACGTCTCGAATTTGAAGAAATGTTTTGCTAAAGAAGATCTCACTATTCCGTTAGATGAAATCCAAATCAACGAAAAACTTCAATTCATCGAAGAACCCGTTGAAATAATGGATCGTGAGGTTAAAAGACTTAAGCAAAACAAGATACCAATTGTTAAGGTTTGATGGAATGTTCGTAGAGGACCCGAGTTCACCTAGGAGCGTGAAGATCAGATGAAGAAGAAATACCCGCATCTATTTCCAGAAGATTCGTCAACACCTTCAACAGCTTAAAATTTCGGGACGAAATTTATTTAACGGGTAGGTACTGTAGTGACCCGAACTTTTCCATGTTTATATATATTAATTGAGATTGATATTTACATGATTAAATTTTTCCAACATGTTAAGCAATCAAACTTGTTAAGACTTGATTAATTGAAATAGGTTTCATATAGACAATTGACTACCCAAGTTGACCGGTGATTCACGAACGTTAAAACTTGTAAAAACTATATGATGACATATATATGGTTATATATATAGTTAACATGATATTATGATAAGTAAACATATCATTAATTATATTAACAATGAACTACATATGTAAAAACAAGACTACTAACTTAATGATTTTGAAACGAGACATATATGTAACGATTATCGTTGTAACGACATTTAATGTATATATATCATATTAAGAGATATTCGTACATCATAATATCATGATAATATAATAATTTAAAATCTCTTTTGATATTATAAACATTGGGTTAACAACATTTAACAAGATCGTTAACCTAAAGGTTTCAAAACAACATTTACATGTAACGACTAACGATGACTTAACGACTCAGTTAAAATGTATATACATGTAGTGTTTTAACATGTATTCATACACTTTTGAAAGACTTCAAGACACTTATCAAAATACTTCTACTTAACAAAAATGCTTACAATTACATCCTCGTTCAGTTTCATCAACAATTCTACTCGTATGCACCCGTATTCGTACTCGTACAATACACAGCTTTTAGATGTATGTACTATTGATATATACACTCTAATGATCAGCTCTTAGCAGCCCATGTGAGTCACCTAACACATGTGGGAACCATCATTTGGCAACTATCATGAAATATCTCATAAAATTACAAAAATATGAGTAATCATTCATGACTTATTTACATGAAAACAAAATTACATATCCTTTATATCTAATCCATACACCAACGACCAAAAACACCTACAAACACTTTCATTCTTCAATTTTCTTCATCAAATTGATCTCTCTCAAGTTCTATCTTCAAGTTCTAAGTGTTCTTCATAAATTCCAAAAGTTCTAGTTTCATAAAATCAAGAATACTTTCAAGTTTGCTAGCTCACTTCCAATCTTGTAAGGTGATCATCCAACCTCAAGAAATCTTTGTTTCTTACAGTAGGTTATCATTCTAATACAAGGTAATAATCATATTCAAACTTTGGTTCAATTTCTATAACTATAACAATCTTATTTCAAGTGATGATCTTACTTGAACTTGTTTTCGTGTCATGATTCTGCTTCAAGAACTTCGAGCCATCCAAGGATCCATTGAAGCTAGATCCATTTTTCTCTTTTCCAGTTGGTTTATCCAAGGAACTTAAGGTAGTAATGATGTTCATAACATCATTCGATTCATACATATAAAGCTATCTTATTCGAAGGTTTAAACTTGTAATCACTAGAACATAGTTTAGTTAATTCTAAACTTGTTCGCAAACAAAAGTTAATCCTTCTAACTTGACTTTTAAAATCAACTAAACACATGTTCTATATCTGTATGATATGCTAACTTAATGATTTAAAACCTGGAAACACGAAAAACACCGTAAAACCGGATTTACGCCGTCGTATTAACACCGCGGGCTGTTTTGGGTTAGTTAATTAAAAACTATGATAAACTTTGATTTAAAAGTTGTTATTCTGAGAAAATGATTTTTATTATGGACATGAAACTATATCCAAAAATTATGGTTAAAGTCAAAGTGGAAGTATGTTTTCTAAAATGGTCATCTAGACGTCGTTCTTTCGACTGAAATGACTACCTTTACCAAAACGACTTGTAACTTATTTTTACGACTATAAACCTATACTTTTTCTGTTTAGATTCATAAAATAGAGTTCAATATGAAACCATAGCAATTTGATTCACTCAAAACGGATTTAAAATGAAGAAGTTATGGGTAAAACAAGATTGAATAATTTTTCTCATTTTAGCTACGTGAAAATTGGTAACAAATCTATTCCAACCATAACTTAATCAACTTGTATTGTATATTATGTAATCTTGAGATACCATAGACACGTATACAATGTTTCGACCTATCATGTCGACACATCTATATATATTTCGGAACAACCATAGACACTCTATATGTGAATGTTGGAGTTAGCTATACAGGGTTGAGGTTGATTCCAAAATATATATAGTTTGAGTTGTGATCAATACTGAGATACGTATACACTGGGTCGTGGATTGATTCAAGATAATATTTATCAATTTATTTCTGTATATCTAACTGTGGACAACTAGTTGTAGGTTACTAACGAGGACAGCTGACTTAATAAACTTAAAACATCAAAATATATTAAAAGTGTTGTAAATATATTTTGAACATACTTTGATATATATGTATATATTGTTATAGGTTCGTGAATCAACCAGTGGCCAAGTCTTACTTCCCGACGAAGTAAAAATCTGTGAAAGTGAGTTATAGTCCCACTTTTAAAATCTAATATTTTTGGGTTGAGAATACATGCAGGTTTTATAAATGATTTACAAAATAGACACAAGTACGTGAAACTACATTCTATGGTTGAATTATCGAAATCGAATATGCCCCTTTTTATTAAGTCTGGTAATCTAAGAATTAGGGAACAGACACCCTAATTGACGCGAATCCTAAAGATAGATCTATTGGGCCTAACAAACCCCATCCAAAGTACCGGATGCTTTAGTACTTCGAAATTTATATCATATCCGAAGGGTGTCCCGGAATGATGGGGATATTCTTATATATGCATCTTGTTAATGTCGGTTACCAGGTTTTCACCATATGAATGATTTTTATCTCTATGTATGGGATGTGTATTGAAATATGAAATATTGTGGTCTATTGTTACGATTTGATATATATAGGTTAAACCTATAACTCACCAGCATTTTTGTTGATGTTTTAAGCATGTTTATTCTCAGGTGATTATTAAGAGCTTCCGCTATCGCATACTTAAATAAGGACGAGATTTGGAGTCCATGCTTGTATGATATTGTGTAAAAACTGCATTCAAGAAACTTATTTTGTTGTAACATATTTGTATTGTAAACCATTATGTAATGGTCGTGTGTAAACAGGATATTTTAGATTATCATTATTTGATAATCTACGTAAAGCTTTTTAAACCTTTATTGATGAAATAAAGGTTATGGTTTGTTTTAAAATGAATGCAGTCTTTGAAAAACGTCTCATATAGAGGTCAAAACCTCGCAACGAAATCAATTAATATGGAACGTTTTTAATCAATAAGAACGGGACATTTCAATACTTACAAGGAAGAGTGGGCTAACTAAGTCCACTAATAATGTAGGGTGGGCTTGGAAGCCCAATATCATGAGTCCATTTACTTTAAACAAGCCCAAGTTCCATTAGTTAACAATTAAATCCAATTAAGGCCCAAGTAATTAACTAATAACTTTAGTTAATTAAAATGATTAATAAAATCAATCATGAATTCAAATAATATCTAAAAATATTATTCGTGAAAGTTTCGTGTGTCACAAAGACGTTCTGGGCAATTAAAAGTCAAGTACGGGCAATCATGGCAACATGTAAATGTAATAACATACATTTGTTTAATCACACGTATTAATAATAACAATTATTAATAAATAAACGTTGGAAAATCCAGGGTCGTTATACTCTTTGTAGCACTGAAATCTCGTGGCCTACCTTACATACTGTTATACTTAAACTATAGCTCACCAACCTTTGTGTTGACGTTTTTTAGAATGTTTTTTTTAGGTGCTTAAGGTTGCTTCCGCTGTGCACTAGTCTTGCCATAGACACCCGCTGCTCTAGAGTTATCACCGCATGAACTGTTTATCTTGCATTCATAACTTTAATACTTTTGAACAATGATTTGTAACGATCTAAGGGTCACGTACTATTATCCTTGCTTCTATTCATTGAAGCATATTTTGGTTGTTAAACATTGATGTTGGTTAAGACATCACCTTTTTATCATGAATGCAAACGTATTTTGAAATAGCATATTGTGTTTGACTTTGTAATGATCCTGTTGTTGATGATTCGTACACGATGGTTTTGTACGGGGCATCACAATTAAACTGAGTCTCATAATGTTTGAACTATTTCCATGAATGCATTTGACTTTGACCATCTTTGACGATTCACGAACAATTGGGTGTAAATAAATATGTATACATATATGTATATGTATATATATATATATATATATATATATATATATATATATATATATATATATATATATATATATTTGAATATAAACAAAAGTATATATAATGATTTAAAATAATAAAATAAAATAGATCGGTAAGATTTATGTATATAAAATAAAATATAAGATAATAAATTGGTTATTAAAATAAAGTTATATATAAATGTGTATGAGTCCTATAAATAATTATTATGATATACATATTGGATATAAATATTATATGTTATTATATTTAGATATAATTTATAATATGAAATTTTAATATATTAAATTTAATTACAAGTTATGACATAAGTTGTTATTATTATTATTACTTTCATTAGTATTATTACACTTAATATTAATATTAATATTAATATTAATATTAACATCAGTATTATTAATATTATTGTTTGTAACATGAAATTTGATATGTACAAGCTGTTACATTATTATTATTATTACCAATATTATTATCAGTAATAATATTAATAATATAACTAATATTACTATTAGTATCAATAACAATATTATTATTATCATTTCATTAATATTATCATGATTAATTATTAGTAAGATTATTAATATCAATATCTTATTTACTTTTATCATTATTCTTATCATTATTATTTTTATTATTAATATCACCCTGAACATTATTATTAATAGTAATCAATATTATTATCAATTATTATTATTAATACTACTAGAATTATTATTATTAATAAATTATATTTATTTATTATTAAAAATAATATAACATATATTATATAAGGGAATCTTTTTTGTATCAACATTCTTGTTCTTATCTGATTCTGTTATACATCAAAACCTATTGATAATTGTAACCAGTACACATCCCTATCTGCTTTTTATTTACTTTGTTTTCTTCTCTTGGACCGAATATAATGTCGACAGAGTTCAATTCATAAAAGGAATCAATTAGCTCGTGTTCAAAAGGAATTCATCCAATTTTCTATCACCAATATTCAACTATAACTGCTGCTAGTTTATTTCGGATGAATCAAAAACTGAATTATTTATTTTATTTTATTTACAGCTCGCTACCTCTGTTTTTGTTCTTATTTTTTTAAATTTCGAATTCGAGTGAAATTGCAAAATGTAATAGTGTGGTTCCGTTGGAAATGTTTCATTCAAAGTATCTGGAAAGTTTTAATCTTTAATTTTTCATATTGATCACGAATTTGAGGGTCAAAGTTATGTTTTCAAAAGTCAAACTTTATGTTCTTGATGAAATTCGAACTTATTTAGATGTTTCCAGTTAAATTGACGTTTGATAAAGTATCATGGAGTTATTTGAGACATAATTTGTGTTATAATCTTCGACTAAAACATTCTTAAAAATCGAGTTTGATATTGGAGTTTTTTTTTAAAAACCGTGAGCAAGATTTTGCTGTTCTTGACTTATTTTTCTTTTCTGATCAAGAACATCACCATCAGATATTTTTGTGTTGATTTCAAGTCCTAAACCCGTAAATTAAATTCACGAAAGATTGATACCTGGTCAATTGAAAATGGAAGAGGAAGAAGAAGACACTGAAATCATACGGGTTATGTATTTAGGTAGAGTGTATTAAAACAGAAAAATGGGCATTAGCCTGATGGTTTGAGTGTGTGACGGGTGAGCGGGAGGTCGCGGGTTCGATCCGTGGAAGGGACATTTTTTAGACAACTTATTTCTTGAGGTAGTCTCACCTTTTTGATTATTATTATTATTATTATTATTATTATTATTATTATTATTATTATTATTATTATTATTATTATTATTATTATTATTATTATTATTATTATTATTATTATTATTATTATTATTATTATTATTGTTATTGTTGTTATTAGAATTATAATTACTTATCATTTATTATTATGATCACTTTTATTTATAGTTATTATTAGTATCATAATTATTATTAAAAGTATCAAAATTGTTATTATTATTATTATCATAATTATAAGCATTATATTTATTACTATTATTATTATTATTATTATTATAGAAATAATACAAATTATTATCATCTTCGTAAATATTGGTATTGGTATCTTTCTGTAAATAATAGAACTGTTAACATTAAAATAAGTACTATTATTTGTATTATCACATGTATTATTATTATGTATTTACTAAATTCAGTATTATAACTATCATTAATAGTAAAATTAATATTTTCACAAGTACTATTGTTAATATCACTATTATTATCATTAATAAGGTTATTATTAACATTATTACCTTTACTAGTAATATTATGTATTAACATTGTTATTAATTGTCATTTCTAAGAATATGAAAGTATTACTATTATTACTATTTTTGACAAACAAACAATAGATATATATATACATATATATATGTATATATATATATATATATATATAATACATATAACATAACAAAAATTAATATCTTTATATATACAAAATGAATAAATGCAACACATATATTTTATTAATATAAAATGGATATAACTAATAAATTTATATATATATATTTGTTCGATTACAACTACATATATTAATAAATATACAAATGATATACGTTCGTGAATCCGAGACCAACCTTACATTGTTCAGTTGTTCAATACCATCATATGTATTTTTACTACAAAATACAGTACTGTGAGTTTCATTTGCCTTTTTACCCTTTATATTTTTGGGCTGAAAATACATGCGCAATATTTATAAATGTTTTACAAAATAGACACAAGTACGTGAAACTACATTCTATGGTTGAATTATCGAAATCGAATATGACCCTTTTTATTAAGTCTGGTAATCTAAGAATTAGGGAACATACACCCTATTGACGTGAATCCTAAAGATAGATCTATTGAGCCTAACAACCCCATCCAAAGTACCGGATGCTTCAGTACTTCGAAATTTATATCATATCCGAAGGGTGTCCCGAAATGATGGGGATATTCTTATATATGCATCTTGCTAATGTCGGTTACCAGGTGTTCAATCCATATGAATGATATTTTTATCTCTATGTATGGGATGTGTATTGAAATATGAAAATCTTGTGGTCTATTAAAATGATAGAAATGATTATTTATGTTAAACTAATAAACTCACCAACCTTTTGGTTGACACTTTAAAGCATGTTTATTCTCAGGTACGAAAGAAATCTTCCGCTGTGTATTTGCTCATTTTAAAGATATTACTTGGAGTCATTCATGACATATTTCAAAAGTCGTTGCATTCGAGTCATAGAGTTCATCAAGATTATTGTTAAGTCAATTATAGTTGGATATATTATGAAATGGTATGCATGCCGTCAAATTTCGATGTAATGAAAGATTGTCTTTTTTCAAAAATGAATGCAGTGTTTGTAAAATGTATCATATAGAGGTCAAGTACCTCGTGATGTAATCAACTGTTGTGAATCATTTATAATAGATATGGACTTCATCCAGATAGATTAGGATGGCTCTCTACATTATAATAGTTATTTGAGAATGTTTTCAGTCTAAAAAGAACCTTGTTACTACAACATTTTTTTAATGTAATTTGAATATGTATATAAAACTTAATTAAAGCTTTATATTATAAAATTTACATATATTATATATATATATATATATATATATATATATATATATATATATATATATATATATATATATATATATATATATATATACATAGTTTTAAAGATATAAAACGTATTACGATATATTTCGAAAGGTTATCACTTTTTACAATATGTCAAGATGTATATTATTAAAGTTATTATCATTACCTTTTATTGTTATAAATCTTAAGAATTATATATAACTAATAGAGTGTCACGTCTTCTTTAAAAATGAATATAACTTTATAAATATCTAGAACCCCTTTTGACAATTCATTTCTGAGCCTTTATAATAAAGATAAAGGTTTTAACGTTATCCTGAATTTCAGATTCTTTCTAGAAACTTTTAGACAAATTATCCATAACAATGATCCATAAAATATAGATCGAAATAACGAGAAATAAAAACGTGTTTTAAAACTTGTAAGATGTTAAAAATAAACGATGGCGCATAAATGAATTATAGCAAATTAAGTTTTAAAGTGTAAACGTTACGTGTTATTATATTTTCTAAACGAATTTAAAATGAACTTTGAAATATAATTAGTTTTGAAAAACTAAATATTATATTATTACATAAATATTTCATTATTACATAAATATTTCCATTACATACGATATGTACAAGTTTATATTTTTAAATGAAAATATATATATTTTACAACGTGATTTAATATAATATTAACTAAATACAAACCATTTTGATTTAAATTTATATTATCATATGTATATATATAACGAGACGTCGATTTATAGAAGCAAATGACCATAACACTTATACGTTCAAGTTACATTTTGAGTGGTATAGTTTATTAATAACTTATGTCTATATTTTGATAAAGGTACACGTCCTGAAACGTAAAGTACTAGTTTCCTAAGCATACGAAAATGCGTTCAACGTACGAGTCATTGGAACTAAAATTACAAGTTAACCATGCATGTAAATATAATATAATATATAATTAATTATATAAATTAAATATATTATATATAAAATAATAATTAAAAACCGTCGGCAGCCTTAAATAATTGTGGGTGAGCTGGAGGATTGACCTCTGCGACTGTGTACCATTTACCCACCCATACTCCGCAATTGCGGAGCTGTGGGATCAGGTTCGGGGCTATAAAACTCGAGCTCGTTGCTGAATTCATTTATCCACTCCATCTCTCTAAATCTATATATATATATATATATTATATATATATATATATATATATATATATATATATATATATATATATATATTTATTATTATTATTATTATATTAAGATTATAAATATTATTATTAATCTTATTATTATTTATTAGTATTATTATTATTGGTATTATACATAAAATACTACGACGAGGTCATGAGCGAGCTATTTCAAAATGGTTTTTCGAGTGGGATAGAGTTAAGGAAATTATGAGTTATAGCTATGGAGGTTATGGGTATGGTTCGGGGGTATTGTGAAGCGACCCGTCCTAATCCATCTGGACGAATACATTACATTTGGCTACATCGCGAGGTATTTGACATTTATATGATACATTTTACAAACATTGTATTCGTTTTTAAAAGACAAACTTTCATTTCATCGAAAGTTGACAGGCATGCATACCATTTCATAATATATCCAAATATAAACGACTTAATAATATTCTTGATGAACTAAACTACTCGATTGCAATGTCTTTTGAAATATGTCATGAATACACCAAGTAATATCTCTAAAATGAGCAAATGCACAGCGAAAGATTTCTTTCATACCTGAGAATAAACATGCTTTAAAGTGTCAACCAAAAGGTTGGTGAGTTCATTAGTTTATCATAATCAATCATTTTCATCATTTTAATAGACCACAAGATTTTCATTTCCATTTTTCATAAATATACGTCCCATGCATAGAGACAAAAATCATTCATATGGATTGAACACCTGGTAACCGACATTAACAAGATGCATATAAGAATATCCCATATCATTCCGGGACATCCATCGGACATGATAAAAATGAATTCGAAGTACTAAAGCATCCGGTACTTTGGATGGGGTTTGTTAGGCCCAATAGATCTATCTTTAGGATTCGCATCAATTAGTAGATCGGTTTACTAATTCTTAGGCTACCAAGCAAAAAGGGGCATATTCAGCTTCGATCATTCAACCATATAATGTAGTTTCAATTACTTGTGTCTATTTCGTCAAACATTTATAAAAGCAGCGCATGTATTCTCAGTCCCAAAAATATATATTGCAAAAGCATTTAAAAAGGGAGTAATGAAACTCACAATGCTGTATTTTGTAGTAAAAATACATATGATGATATTGAACAATGCAGGGATGGCCTCGGATTCACGAACCTATATCATTCATTTATATATTAAAATGTATACTGGAATTCACATAAGTTCATTTATTATTCACATAATATTTATATATCTTTCTTGTCATTTAGGATTTATTCTAAACTTCATTAAAATATATTCTTTATTTATGTAAATCATATCTTAATTTATATGTTATATATATTTATTACTTTAACGACCCGTCCTAATTCATCTGGACGAATACATTACATTTGGTTACATCGCGAGGTACTTGACCTCTATATGATACATTTTACAAACATTGCATTCGTTTTTGAAAAGGCAATCTTTCATTACATCGAAAGTTGACGGCATGCATACCATTTCATAATATATCCAACTATAATTGACTTAATAATAATCTTGAAGAACTCGACGACTCGAATGCAACGTCTTTTGAAATATGTCATGAATGACTCCAAGTAATATCTCTAATATGAGCAAATGCACAGCGGAAGATTTCTTTCGTACCTGAGAATAAACATGCTTTCAAGTGTCAACTAAAAGGTTGGTGAGTTCATTAGTTTATCATAACAATCATTTCCATTATTTTAATAGACCACAAGATTTTCATTTTCAGTTCTCATAAATATATGTCCCAAGCATAGAGACAAAAATATCATTCATATGGATTGAACACCTGGTAACCGACCATAACAAGATGCATATAGAATATCCCCATCATTCCGAGACTCCCTTCGAACATGATAAATTCAAAGTACTAAAGCATCCGGTACTTTGGATGGGGCTTGTTGGGCCCAATAGTACTATCTTTAGGATTCGCGTCAATTAGGGTGTATGTTCCCTAATTCTTAGATTACCAGACTAAAAAGGGACATATTCGGTTTAATAATTCAACCATATGATGTAGTTTTCAATTACTTGTGTCTATTTCATAAAACAGTTATAAAAACAGGGCATGTATTCTCAGTCCCAAAAAAAAAATTGCAAAAGCATTTAAAAAGGGAGCAAATGAAACTCACGATGCAATATTTTGTAGTAAAATATTCATACGACGATACTGAACAATGCAGGGTTGACCTCGGATTCACGAATCTATTTCAGTAATATATATATTAAAACACATAATGAGCATGTAATGGTATTCAATCCAGTTTAATTATAAAATATATTACTTGGTAAAAATATTAATGTTTTTATTATTTCCAATACAATATATATCTATATATGTCATTTTTTATATTAAAATAGTGAATTAGGAACACTTATGATATATGTAATAATTATATTTTTATATCAATATCTTTTGTTTGTCAAAATAAAAATTATGATAATACTAAAGTAATGATAATAATATAAATAATAATTTTGATAATGATCTTAGTCATTTTATTTGTAGCAATAATAATAATGATAATGATAGTATTAATAAAATAATAATGATAATACTAATCCTTATTTTAGTACTAATGATAATAATAATAATAATAATAATAATAATAATAATAATAATAATAATAATAATAATAATAATAATAATAATATTCATAATAATAATACTAAAAGTGAGCAAACTACCTTAAAAGATATTATAAGCTTCCACAAAAAAAAATGCCACTACTCGGGCTCGAACCCGCAACCTCTCATTTCACAAACACGCACCCAACCATTGAACCGCTAGTTTGATTTTGTATTATTTTGCACGATTATATTTTTTAACCTGTAAGTAACTGTTATTTTCTTCTTAAAACAAAAACCCACATCATCATTATCGTCTTTATCTTTATCATCACCTTCATTATCATCATAACCTAATCATTCATTATCTTTCTCATCATGTCATCATTATCATGATATCACCATTGATATCATCAACATACAGCTCATGGTAACATCCTAATTTTATACCCCATATCTCTCGGCTAAACAACATAAAGAATGGCAGCCCACAATCACGATTTATTGGATTCAGTGGTTAAAGTATTAAAGTGTCTCGGCCCACATTTAAACAGCCCATCATGAATTCAAATCAAGCAGCCCAAAAGCAGGAACTCGGTTCGAGTATAATCGATGGGTGAGGGAAAATGATTTCGTCCAGATCAAAAGAAAAAAAAAAAAATATAGATAGCCGTCAATTATGGGATTCTTGGTCGGCCATAAAGGGCTGTATTGGTTCCACTAGTATTTTAATATGCAACTTCCATGTCTCATTCTCTAAGTTGCTAAATATAAGTCATCTATAAAAAAAACGAACCTATCTTATTTATTTTTATATATAATAAATTGTTTCATCATATTCAATATTTATCTCCATCATCGTTATCAATCAGAACCAGGAACCGTAATAAAACATGGGGTGTGGTTTTGTTTGATATTTTTGGGTTGGAATACGATTGAAACGGACATATTGCAGCTGCAGGTTCATGATTGTTGTTGGTGGTGATTTGGTGACGGATGGTAACCGTGAAACATAAAAATGAAGGCAACAGATTGCAGGTGGTGTTGTTGTGATCATAAATCAAACCAGCAAGAAAGGTTTATTCCAATAGTTGCAGGTCATCGGAACAGTAGATTAACAAACAAAAGAAGTTGCAGGTTTTTAAGAGTAATATAGTAGGTGGTGATTAAGGTGGATTGTTTTGAGTCGAAGACATAAACAGTGACCGATGGTGGTAAGTGGTGTTTTATTGTGGTTTGAAGGTGACGATGGAAGGTGGTTGTAGATTGGGTGGTTACCAAAAGTGATGTTAACAATGATGATTATGTATAAAGTAACATCTTTACAATTCACAATATGTACGATCTATAAATATGGAAACATCCTAACCTTTTGAAACTCAACAAAGAGGCAAATTCTGGAACATAACTCTTGTGAACAGTATAACGGCTGAATTATAATTGAATCCGATAGAGGAAGTGAGATGTTAGGGTTTCTGGATTCGATAACGAATAGAAGTGACATTAATGGTTTGAGCAAAGAATACATAAATGATGGTGAGAGATGAAGATGGTGAGATGGTGATCATACTGATCATGATCAGTAAAAAAAAATGGGTATTGAATTGGGTGGTGTGTTTTGGTCTTCTTGAAGATGAAAGGTGGCTTAGATGATGGTTGTTCATGGTAGTAACGGTTATTCCTGGGTTTGGTTTGAAGTAGGTTCGATGGTAATTTGTGATAATGGTTTAACGATGGTTGTTTCTGTAGAACAGTTGTAGCATAAAAGAGATCAAAACAATAGTAGTTTTCGAGGGTGTTGCAGCTGAACTGGTGGCTATTGGGGTTGCTTTTCAATTAGCCATATCAGGGTATACATATATAAGTAGATATTACATGTTAGATTGATAGATAGAGATATATGTAAAGATATATATAAATTGATAGATTGAGACAGGTAACGGAAATTAAGAAATTAAATACAGTAATGAATGATTGAAGGATGGATTTTCTCTCAAAATAGAGAGTGGTGTTATGCTTGTAGGGTAATAAGTGAAGTGAAAACAAGAATATAAAAGAGTCTCGTGATTTTTAATTTGTACTAACCTACCGACTCAATCTTTTATATATATATATATATATATATATATATGTATGTATATATATATATATATATATATATATATATATATATATATATATATATATATATATATATATATATATATATATATATATATATATATATATATATTATATCGAATAAGCGAAGTTTAATGATTAATGAACTTAAACAATTGGAAACATTGTAAATCATTTGTATTTTAAAGTCAAATTATAAATTATAAATTATAAATTATAAATACAAATTATAATTATAAGGTACATAATTTATTCATGAACTTTCACTTATTCTCAAAAGTCTCATAAGTTTGCATTAAACTTGTTTCATATCAATCGTATGACCATCGAGCATTACTGTCGATTACCAAATAAATTTGAAACTATACATATTCAATATATTTCATATACATATATATATATTTGTGTGTGTGTGTTTTAAATAATAATAATAATTTATTATTTTATTATTAATTCTAACAATTACATCATATGATATTTCAATTTATATTTTAAATTATTATTTATATATATATATATATATATACATATATATATATATATATATACATATATATATATATATACACACACACATATCTATTTACAATTAAATGTTCATGAATCGTCGAAACCGGTCGAAGGTCAATTGAATATATGAAAACAGTTCAAAATTTTTGAGACCCAACATTACAGACTTTGCTTATCGTGTCGAAGCCATATAAAGATTAAGTTTAAATTTGGTCAGAAATTTCTGGGTCGTCACAATTACTATAATTAATATCTATACCTTTAGTTATCTTGATATCTATATATATTTATGTACACATATGTTTAGTATTATATTTAAAAATCGATATTGTATAAGTATTTTAAATGTTAGCCTGTTTGATTTATAGTTATATGAGATATTATAATAAATGTAATAAGTACCTTTTATGAATCTAATATTTATTTGTTAAAAAAATGTTAGTTTTGATAATAATAAGTTACTAATAATAATACTAATAACTTTATTAATAATGATAATAATAATAATAATAATAATAATAATAATATTGTTAATAATGATACTTATGTTAATGATAATATTACTAATAATTATAAAAGTGATACTAATACCAATATTAGTGAAAATAATAATAAGTTGTGTTATTTTCGTAGTAACAATAATAGTAATAATCATATTCGTAATAATAATAGAAATCATACTTTATATTAATAATAATAATAATAATAATACTTTTAATTCATAACTATATTACATAATAATAACTAAAATTATAATATTAGTAATCATATCATCAATTTTAACATAATCATAATTTATAATAACAATAACAATAATAATAATAATAATAATAATAATAATAATAATAATAATAATAATAATAATAATAATAATAATAAAAATAAAAATAATAATAATAATAATAATAATAATAATAATAATAATAATAATAATAATAATAATAATAATAATAATAATAATTATAATAATAATAATAACAAAAATGATGATAATAATAATAAAACTAAATAACAACAATAAAATACCTTCAAGTATTTAAGCCAAAAAGATGCTGCCTCAGCAGGGAATCGATCCCAAGACCACTCGCTAACCCGAACAACCCCTTAACCACTCTTCTAATCATGTTTATCTGATTTATATCAGATCCCAATTAAATATAAATCGTATTTTTTCTATTTTCTTATATCTTCTTCCTCTTCATACATTAATCGATCGAAACCGTGAATCACTTATAATAACAATTAAGGTGTTGTTTTTAAAATACTAACTAAAACATAAATCACTTGACTGCGTTTGGAATTGATTAAAAATTGAAAGAAAAATAAAATAAAATAAAAATGTTGTATCAGCTTCTCTGAAGGACACGATGAACTCATTTGGTGATTTTAAATTTGGGACTGTTATAGGCCACGACTTCTACATGAAAAAGGTTCACAATCCATCTTATAAACTTTCTGAAACTTCAATTGATCTTAAAACATTGAATAGATTTCAAATTTTTCGATGAACACAAGCGTTGACTTTTTAATTTAAATCTTTTACTCTCAAATTAAAACTCAGTTTGAGGAATTAGAGTTTGAAAATTTGCAGAAAGTTCAACCAAAGGATTCCTAACAAAACTGTTTTCATAGATTTTGAAATGTGATTTGAAATCAGGTTTTTGGTAATTTGAATCAAGAACAGAGGTAACGTGTCTGGTTTTCTCAGAAATCCTTATTTAATTTGACAAATGCAGCAACTAATAGTAGTGTTTATTTGATAATTGATGATAGAGGGGTGAATAAACCCGTAACAGCTTGTTGTAATCGATTTATATAATGAATTAAGGTCGACATGTAAATATTCTGTTAGTACATAAATATATAAAAAAAATATAAAAAGCAAATATGAATTTTAACAAGTTGTACTGGATTTTGGATTGTGCTGAGAATTGGATATGGACAGGTAACAGATTAAAGACCAAAACAAGAATCCCATACAGTTCGATGGATGCTTGCAACCTAACTCGTACGATTTTTTTCTTTATAGATTATATAATTAATATAAATATATTAGAATTAATAACAATTACATAAATAATAATGATAAAGAAAAATAATAATAATGAATAATAATACTGATTTTTTAATAAACATATTTATATATACGTAATATATATATATATATATATATATATATATATATATATATATATATATATATATATATATATATATATATATATATATATATATATATATATATATCTGTATATATCTATTTATATTTATATATCACTATATATGTATATATCTTTAAATTTTTATAGATTTTAATTAATATTATTAATAAATATAAATATAACAATAACATTAATACTCTTAATAATATACATAATAATAATAATACAAATTTATAATAATATAATAGTAATAATAATATTTCTAATAATAATGATAACAATTACCATAAATATATAACAATAATATTGTTAATAACAATAATACTAATATCATTAATAATAACGACAATATTAATAATAATAATAATAATAACATATCAATTTATATATACCAACTTATTCATACCCGATTATATATATATATATATATATATATATATATATATATATATATATATATATATATATATATATATATATATATATATATATATATATATATATATATATTTATATCTTGTATTGGAAATAATTTTAATAATAATATTAATAATACAAATATTAATATTAATATTAACATTAATATTAATAATGAAAATAATAATAGTGATATTAATATAACAAATCATATTTTTAATGTATAATTATATTTAACATATTAATAGTATATATTATAGTTGTACCACATATAACATATGTTGGATATTATTTATTCATTTTTAATACATTATAAGATATGTATTTGTATATTAAATATAATTGTCTTATATATATATATATATATATATATATATATATATATATATATATATATATATATATATATACTTGATATGTTACATTCTTAAAAATATATTTTGACATATAATATCTATAACTATTATTTATATTTCAATATACCTGTTATAATAATTATTATAGAATCATTTATATTTATACATAGATTTATTCTAATAACAACTTATTTTGTATAATATTTTACATATTTAATATTTTTAATGAATTAATAACATTTTATAATTTCCAATACTTATATCTATAATTATATATATATATATATATATATATATATATATATATATATATATATATATATATATATATATATATATATATATATATATATATATATATATATATATATATATATATATATATATATATATATATATTGTTTACAAACAATTGTTCGTGAATCGTCGGGACTGGTCAAAGGTTAATTGAACACATGAACATAGTTTTCAAAGATTTTGAGAATTCAACATTACAGACTTTGCTTATCGTGTCGGAAAAACATATAAAGATTAAGTTTAAATTTGATCAGAAATTTTTGGGTCGTCACATATTGCTCGTGAGCCAAACTAGTGCTTATCATCTCCATTGCGTCTACGTAATTTCCTGCAATATTGAATCACAATATTGATACGTGAGCACTCATAACTTAACTTTTATAATATAATAATGTATCCCTGACTAGTGCTCGAGTATATATGATTATGCATGCTTGTATGTTTAATTTCGTCGTTAAATAATTTATGATAAGTCATGAATTTAATACATATGCTACTGAGATAAGGTATATGATATGCATGTCGTTGGAAAGCTGTCGAAAAATTATTAAGTTTTCATTTAGAAGTCGTGTGCTTTCGATGAACGAATTTACTGATATGGTCAACTGAGTTATCATTAACTCTATTATTATAATTATTATTATTATTATTATTATTATTATTATTATTATTATTATTATTATTATTATTATTATTATTATTATTATTATTATTATTATTATTATTATTACGATCGTTGTTATCGTTATCGTTATCGTTATCGTTATCGTCGTTATTATCGTCATTATTATTATTATCTAATAACTATTATTATTATTATTATTATCATTATCGTTATTAATATAAATATTATCATTAAAAATTGTTATTGTTATTATTATTACTATCGTTATTATCATTAAGGTTATTATTATATTATCAATATTATTATTATTAGTATTATTATTATTACTAAAATAATTAATATTTTTATCAAAATTATCATTTTATTATTTTTATCGTTATTATTATTATTATTAAAAGTATCATTAATATTAAAAATATCATTTTTATTAAAATTATTATTTTGAATAAAATTATTATTATAAAATAGTTAATAATAAAAGTGTTGTTATTATTACAATTATCACGATTAGAATAATCATTTTATTATAATTAATATCATCATTAGCAAATATAAATATGGTTATTTTTATTATTAGTAGAATAATAATTATTATTATTATTATTACAAAATAATACAACTTTTATTATTATCAATATTATTTTATCAAATAAATATGTAATACAAAGATATTTTTACCACGCGTAATATAATTACATTAATAATACATACCGCTATATTTTTATGATATTAAGTAACTTTATAAATTTTATTACTTAAGATATAAAAAAGTATATTTTTATCATATATTTATATATATTAATATAAAATTTTATTAATAAATGACTTTTATTATTTACTCTAATAAAATCTGATAAATATATTTAAATATATAAAATGACTATATTTAAGATATATAATAAACATGTATAGATTTTTGTGACAACCCGAAAATTTCCGACCAAATTTAAACTTTAATCTTTATATATTCTCGACACGATAAGCAAAGTTTGTAAGTTGAATCTCAAGAATTTTAAACTGTGTTCATACACTCATTTAACCTCGACCAAATTCCAATGATTCACAAACTATTATATGAACGAATATGATTATATATGTATATGTGTATATATTATAACTTGAAAACATTAACAAAGTATTAGACGTATAATACTTTACATAAATGTTTTTGTTTCTTAATATACTCAAATAGTTATCGATGGAATTAAAAGATGATATCAAATGATTAATTTATCATATACATTGAATTACGATTACGAGTCTCTGTTAGGAGATCCACTTTGATTTGGAAAACATTTCCTTTTAACGATATTCGGAATAAATGGTAAAGTGATCTTCGAGTAAGGACAAAGTGTCAAGTAGCGAGAGCAAGTCAGATTGGTGGAAATTTCTGTTAAATTCCAATACATGGCTTACAATAATTGTCTCTTGACTTTTGATAAGATAAATTAATTAACCTTCATATTAGGTATTGTGAAAGTGAAATTAGGGAATAGAGGTAAATTAGAAAATAGATATCGACAAGTTACATAGATCGACATTTTACATTAAGATGATTCCTTACGTTTGATTTTTCCTTTAGACTTAATCCTACGAGTCATGATTAAACTGAAAGTTAAAACCTTGAAACCTGATATGATTTATATATAATTTTTACTTTCATAAACGAAAATGTCATTTCGATATAATAAACTTTTTAAGAACGTTTTATGACATTAGAACTTCTACTATTATAACCTTTATGATAAAATGATTTGGAATATAAAGTAATTGGAATATTAAAATGTCTTTGTAAACATTTTATAAATAAAGTATACCAATTTTAAACTTTAAAAATACAAATGTTACTAAATAGTAATTCTTGATATTTAAACAATTCATAAATACATAAATTTTGAATATCATTAGTTTTGAAAAACTATATATTAAGTAAAGAGTTCAAACTTATATTTTGAAATGAAAATATATATTTTAACTTAGTCATAAAACGTTCTGATTTAAAATAATATATTTTGACAAACAAAGAGTCGCTGAATTATAGAAGCAAATGACCACAACACACAATTTTACAAGTTACATTTATCATAAAATAATTTATTGATGAGTAAGTCAAATTATTAATAAGAGTACAACATAAAAGGCTAGTTTTCTAAACGTACGAAAGTGCGTTTGAAAAACCGAAAGTGGTACATGAGTCGAGTGACAACGTCCAGGTCAATTGAGTAAAAATTACATTTTTACTACCCACGTAAATATAATATAATATATAACTAATTATATAAATTAAATATATATATTAAATATATATATATAAGTGTCGGCAGCTTTGATTCGTGGTTTGTGAGCTGGATCCCCATTTCATGCGGTCGCATGAATTAACCAAAGAGACTCCATGCGATCGCATGGAGTCAGAATGTTGAACACTTCTATAAAACGAACGAGTTCCTCACTGGTATACACACACATAACACCGATATATTACTCAATCTGTTTTTATTATTATTATTTATATTATTATTATTATTATTATTAGTCATATAATTATTATTAGTAGTATTAGAAGTAATTATTATTAGTATTTATACATAAAATACTATGACGAAGTGCTGCTCGAGTGATCTAAAACGGGTTTCCAAAAATAGATTTTATAAGTAGGATAGGGCTAAGGAAATTATAGGTTATAGCTATGGAGATGATGGGTATGCTTCATGGGTATGCTTGTGAGGTCAATTTAGTGGTTAGCATCTCCGTTGTGTCTACGTACATTTCCTGCAATATTGAATCTCAATATTGATACGTAAGCACTCATAATTTAATTTTTACATACTAAAAGTGTATCCCTGACTAGTGCTCGAGTATATAGGATTATGCATGCTTGTACTTTTGATATTGCCTTTAGTTAGGTTATGTTGAATTCTGAATTAGTTACATATGCGGTTGAGATAAGGTATAAGATATGAATGTCGTTGAAAAGCTAGCGAAAAATTAAGAACTTTTCATTTAGATATCGAATGGTTTCGATGAACGGATTCGAAGTTATAATCAATTGAATATTTGTATTATTAATAAAAATGATTATTATTATCGTCGTTATTATCGTTGTTATAGTTTTTATCTAATTATTATTATTATTATTATTATTATTATTATTATTATTATTATTATTATTATTATTATTATTATTATTATTATTATTATTATTATTATTATTATTATTATTATTATTATTATAATTATTATTATCAATAAGTAGTATTATCATTAAAAATTGTTATTTTTATTATTATCGTTATTATCGTTAAAGTTATAATTAATATTATCATTAATATAATTATAATATTTATTATCATTAGTATTATTATAGTTAAAAACTAATATTAGTAACACCTAATTAATATGATTACTATTATTATCATTAATATGAACGCGATATAAAAGACGATTAAAAGCTATTAAATGAATCAATTAGGGAATAATGAGTATGGGTATCCTGATGAAAATTAAAATATTGTAAGATATTGATTTAGATAAAATTATCGTTCTTATTATTTTTATTAATAATATTATTATTAAAAGTATCGTTAGTATTAAAACTATCATTTTAACAAAAATTATCATTTTAAATGAAATGTCATTGTTATTATAAAATATCATTATTATTATCATTTTAAATAAAATTATTATTTTAAAGTTAATATTAAAAAGTATCGTAAATATTAAAGTTATTATAATTAGAATTATCATTTTATCATAATATCATTTTTTAGTGAATATAAATATTGATATTTTTATTAATAGAATAATAATAATTATTATTACAAAATAATACAACTTTTACTTATTATTATTATCAATGTTATTTTATCAAATAAATATGTAATACAAATAATATATTTACCTTAATAAAACCTATCATAATATTTTTTATGATATTAATGAACTTTATTACTTAAAATATATAAAAGTATATTTTTATATAAAGTTTTATTTATTAATAAATGAATAATATTATTTACTATAATAAATCTTTTAAAAATATTTAAAAATATAAAACGACGAAATTTAAACTATATAATAATCATGTATAAATTTTGGGAATCATTTTCAGTCAAATTGACTATTGTTGACTTTTACATATTAGTCTCGAGCATTAGGATTGTGGTACACTATGACATAACATAATTTGTTGGACAAATATTGACCAACATATAAATATATATATACTTAATTTCGGTTCGTGAATTCGAGGCCAACCTTGCACTTGTTCAATGACATTATATGTATTTTTACTACGAAATACAGTATGGTGAGTTTCATTTGCCTTTTTACCCTTTATATTTTTGGGCTGAGAATACATGCGAAATTTTTATAAATGTTTTACGAAATAGACACAAGTAATCGAAACTACATTATATGGTTGAATGATCGAACCCGAATATGCCCCTTTTTGCTTGGTAGCCTAAGAATTAGTAAACCGATCTACTAATTGACGCGAATCCTAAAGATAGATCTATTGGGCCTAACGAAACCCGTCCAAAGTACCGGATGCTTTAGTACTTCGAATTCGTTTTTATCATGTCCGAAGGATTTCCCGAAATGATAGGGGATATTCTTATATGCATCTTGTTAATGTCGGTTACCAGGTATTCAATCCATATGAATGATTTTTGTCTCTATGCATGGGAGGTATATTTATGAGAAATGGAAATGAAATTCTTGTGGTCTATTAAAATGATGGAAATGAATGATTATGATAAACTAATGAACTCACCAACCTTTTGGTTGACACTTTAAAGCATGTTTATTCTCATGTATTAAAGAAATCTTCCGCTGTGCATTAGCTCATTTTAAAGATATTACTTGGAATCATTCATGGCATATTTCAAAAGACGTTGCATTCGAGTCATTGAGTTCAGTAAAGATTATGATTAAGTCAATGACAGATTAGATCATTTATAGATGGATATTATGAAATGGTATGCATACCCGTCAACTTTCGATGTAAAGAAAGTTTGTCTTTAAAAACGAATGCAATGTTTGTAAAATGTATCATATAGAGGTCAATTACCTCGCGATGTAATCATATGTTATTGTATTCGTTCTTATGGATTAGGACAGGTCATTACATGTGGTATCAGAGCGGTGGTCTTAGCAAACCAGGTCTGCATTAGTGTATCTAACTGTTAAGTCGTTAGGATGCATTAGTGAGTCTGGACTTCCACCGTGTCTGCATGTCAAAAGTTTTGCTTATCATTTTGTGTCGGAAATCATCTACTTATCATCCGTAGAAAATTACCTGCTTATCATTCTTAAGTCTAGACACATCTTGCTGCATTGGATGCATGAATAGTGTACAGACAAAATTCATATCTTAGCGTATCTGCTAAATCATATCTTATCGTATCTATTACTGTAAACTTTGCCTGACATATTCCGTAAATTCCTCCGTAATCTACGAAATCTTTTGTTCTATATATATGGATATTCTATGTAATTAGAATACCATCCGATAGCCGAAAAATCATTTCATATCGAAAAATCCTTTATTCAATCGTACAAAATGGAATTCGTCATTAGTTCAAGTCACTTGGATTTTGAAATGGAATCCCACTCAAGCTCCGAAAGCAGTGTGATCGGAATGGATCAACCAATCAGCCATCATCTATTCTGGATGAATTGGGGATGGGTTCGTAACCTCCTTAATAGTTGGAGATAAGAAGAAGGCGATCCTTTCCATCCACCACATTGCCCTCTTGACGAAGAACCTGAAGCACTTACCGGTGAACCAATCCGAAACACCATTTTCTCTCTCATTTTCAGAGTATCTCGTCACGATTATATACTACATCAAATGCTAGATTTTATTTATCCGCTCATCTGAACCGACAATCACCCCGGTGTAATAGAAGAAGTCAACGAGCTTCGCGCTCGGGTAGTGGCTTTGGAGAATATGGAGCAAAGACTACAAACACCAGCAGCAGCACCTGTAGCATAACCAGTACCACCATCATCAACGCCAACAGTACCATTACCACCTCCAACCACAACCGCGTCGTAAACCTCAACTTCACAATCTGTCCCACGAGCATCAACGTCATACGCACCATGGATACCAAGGAGTACCAACAACAATAACTGGTGAAGTATTAATTCATAACTTCATTGGAGAAACATTCCGCGGCGATTATGTAATCTCTGAAGTCTTAGAGATTATCTAATCTAGCCCTAACCATAAATCAGTTAAGAAAACCAAAATGATAGAAGGAAGAGTAGAAACCCTGACAAAAATGGTGTGTGGTTAACAAGCTAAACTTGTTTTACCAACAGCATCATCAGTACCGTCTGCGTCACCAGCATCGTCAGTGCAGTCAGCATCAGAATCAACAACACCTATAACATCACAAACTCCGTCAGTTCAAGAATCATTGTGGACATCATTACGAATCAATAACGCGTATATTGTATCAACGAGTTATGAAGAATTAACTCGTTCCCTCTGAAGAAATTATATGTATATTATATATATATATATATATATATATATATATATATATATATATATATATATATATATATATATATATATATATATATATAATATTTATATATATATATAATATATATATATATATATATATATATATATATATATATATATATATATATATATATATTTTGAAATAAAAATAAATCTTTCCGTGCTAAGCTATTGTGTGTGAATCTTAACTACTCGGTTAATTCATATTACAAATATGCAATAATGTACGTCCTTCACCCGCAACTTAACCATCGTTAACTACAATCTCTGTCTTAATTCAACAAATTTCAATTCATAATAAATCAAGTATATATATTTGATTTTACACTTTCATCATTGATGAACCCAAAACTTTTCAGATAACATCATTCGTACTTTGCGAAGTTCACAAGAATTTAACGGAAAACAACATCACGCCTCAACAAATAACGAAGTATTGATTCATAATTTCAATATTATTGAAGAAATACTTATGTAATCTCTAAAGCCTTCAAGGAATTATTCAATTCTAGTTCCAACCGTAAATCGAATGAGTTTAATTTAGTATTTACTCATTAAAATCTATGTTACATCTGAAGAGAATATATACATATATATTTTCATAAAGACTGTAATAAAATTCTTTTGTACAAAATATTAATTGTGAAATTTTATTTAACGGGTAGGTAATACCCGAGATATATATATATATATATATATATATATATATATATATATATATATATATATATATATATATATATATATATATATATATATATATTCACAATTAATATGTTACATTCTTCGAATCTGATTAAGCAAATTATCAACTATACTCCCTACTTTCACAATAATATACATTCTTTCATAGAAATCAAGACAACCATACTCATTCAAACTCAATTACATATTCTGATTTTGAAACCTCAGAATTCAATTCGAGATATAACTGATACCATCACTTTTAGATTTCTACATCTTTCGAAGCTAAACTTTGACTTCAAAACTGTGTTAGAACATCAAATGTATATTAACGATTACAATCTGTGTTCAAACCCTTCGAAAATTTCTGAAGACACTTCAATTAATGAGCAATCGAGATGATGATCCAACTACATATTACCCACAGTTATGTACTTAAAAAAAGCTCTCGAAACCAATGTCATAGTTCAACACATATATGTGTCAGATCCTTTGGCATTTATTAGCAAAAATAACTTTTCAATTTCTTTTCAAAGTAGCAAATTCTATCACAGCTCCAGCAAGACAACTTTGACTTTTCATTCGGAGTAGCCTTATCATAATCTTGATATAGATGATTACCCTTTTGTTACCGGAGAACCTTTCATGTTCCACACATTAGCAATAAACTTATTCACAACTTCACTGATCTTTGACCTTCCGAAGAATCATTATATTTACCGAAACCCCATCATGTACTCATTCGCATCTTGTAACGAGAATTACCGTACGAATCATCGAGAATCAGCAATCAGTATTTTGAAATATCGCAGCATGTCTACACCAACAGTTATATGTGTATATATAACGTCTATCTTCTGGACTTAATTTGAATGTGAAGTTTCTGAAAAACACTCCGAACTACGAATTGGTTCTCCGAAAATGAAAAAATGCTGATGAAGCAGCAAAAACTATAAACGAATTTAATAGTAAAAGTTTAATGATAATGAATAAGTGTGCTGGCAAAGCGCAGAAAAAGAGAAGTCTTGTAACTGGAAACCGGATTGAACAAAGTATGAAGGAGGTTGTGGACAAATTACAAAGACTGAACCTGACTTCAAAGAATCCAAATGATTCAGTACCTGCTGAAGTCATTAACGAATACCTTGCTCCTGACTCTAAACCCCTGTTGACAATATTCTTCATCATCCTCTGATATTAGAAATTCTAAGATATCATCGTATCTTTCATTATAAATATCCTCCATATTTCTGAAGATATTTTTATAATTATTCTTATCTGAAATCATTTACCTCTTCGCGCTATCTGTATTACATCATAAAAGAAACTATTTTAGTTTCTAAATTCTGAAACATTCGAGTTTAAAATAGGAATATTTGTGAAGTAGTGTTGGGATCTGAAGCATGAGTTAGTATAATATAATGACACTTGATCAACGTGATTATATTACAGTAAGTCATGCTGAGTTTCTAAATGGAACGTGATGATTCACAGATCATAACGTCATCATGTGTCATGTTACACGACTTTTATATTCTCTTTAACCTCTAAAATATCAAGAAAATATTTCTCGATGATTCGGTCTTTTCCGAGGTATTCTAGTAATTTGACAAGTCAAGATCGTGCCATTACAATTCCCTTCTTAGAACATTAAGAATGTTCATTCTGAAATTCATATCTGCTAATTATGGATCATTATAAGTAGTACTTACTCGCAAGAAGAAGAAACGAAAGGACAAAGCTCTGAAACAGAAATTGGGGTATAAATCGCAGCAAATAAAAGAAAGCATTAACTGGAGATGACAATGATTATAGGAGACAGAAGCAGGGACATCGAAATATAAGAGAAGATATAAAACCCAACAACCACCCAGAAATTATAAACCGTATATATCAACACATAACAATATAAAGACACGGGAGAACTAAAAACACTATAAAACCAAGTGTATAGTAGAAGTAAATAGATTCTTCCGGTGGTAGATGAAAAATAAGAATAACTGATATGAAGATTAAGAATATATCAAGAAGCAGAACTGGATGGAGCTTATTGATGAATGCTTTAAAGTATGAGTTAGAAATAATGGAAGGTGTGAGTTAAAAGGAAATGAAGGAGGTGGATTTATAGTAAAATATCCGACAGAGAAATCAAAACAGATGATCGCATTTAAAGCAGATCCTAATTCCCTTGATTATCGAAGAATCAAATCCTATTACGAAGATTTTCTCCAAATCTCTTGAACTTGGAAATCAATCCTCTCTACGTCAAAAGATATGACAAATCTATACCTACTCATTTCACTCTTTTGGTGATAACTTCACTCGTACTCTTCACAAAATCAAATGGTTTTATCCATATTACTCAATGATGATAAAACCCTAATCTTCAGCTTATATGCGTCATGAAAACATACTTATTGTCAGCCATGACCATTCCAATCAAATTTTGAGACGAAATTTCTTTAACGGGTAGGTACTGTGACAACCCGGAAATTTCCGAGCAAATTTAAAATTTAATCTTTATATATTCCCGACACGATAAGCAAAGTTTGTAAGTTGAATCTCAATAATTTTAAACTGTGTTCATGCACTCATTTAACCTCGACCAAATTCCAATGATTCACGAACCATTATATGAACGAATATGATTATATATGTATATGTATATATTATAACTTGAAAACATTAACAAAGTATTAGACGTATAATACTTTACATAAACGTATTTGTTTCTTAATATACTCAAATAGTTATCGATGGAATTAAAAGATGATATCAAATGATTGATTCATCAGATACATTGAATTACAATTACGAGTCTCTGTTAGGAGGTCCACTTTGATTTGGAAAACATTTCCTTTTAACGATATTCGGAATAAATGGTAAAGTGATCTTCGAGTAAGGACAAAGTGTCAAGTAGCGAGAGCAAGTCAGATTGGTGGAAATTTCTGTTAAATTCCAATACATGCCTTACAATAATTTCCTCGTGACTTTTGATAAGATAAATTAATTAACCTTCATATTAGGTATTGTGAAAGTGAAATTAGGGAATATAGGTAAATTAGAAAATAGATATTGACAAGTTAAATAGATCGACATTTTACATTAAGATGATTCCTTACGTTTGATTTTTCCTTTAGACTTAATCCTACGAGTCATGATTAAACTGGAAATTAAAACCTTGAAACCTGATATGATTTATATATGATTTTTACTTTCATAAACGAAAATGTCATTTCAATATAATAGACTTTTTAAGAACGTCTTATGACATTAGAACTTCTACTATTATAACCTTTATGATAAAATGATTTGGAATATAAAGTAATTAGAATATTAAAATGTCTTTGTAAATATTTTATAAATAAAGTATACCAATTTTAAACTTTAAAAATACAAATGTTACGAAATAGTAATTATTGATATTTAAACAATTTCTAAATACATAAATTTTGAATATCATTAGTTTTGAAAAACTATATATTAAGTAAAGAGTTCAAACTTATATTTTGAAATGAAAATATATATTTTAACTTAGTCATAAAACGTCCTGATTTAAAATAATATATTTTGACAAACAAAGAGTCACTGATTTATAGATGCAAATGACCACAACACTCAATTTTACAAGTTACATTTTTCACAAAATAATTTATTGATGAGTAAGTCAAATTATTAATAAGAGTACACGTCGCGTAACGTAAAAGGCTAGTTTTCTAAACGTACGAAAGTGCGTTCGAAAAACCGAAAGTGGTACATGAGTCGAGTGACAACGTCCAGGTCAATTGAGTAAAAATTACATTTTTACTACGCACGTAAATATAATATAATATATAATTAATTATATAAATTAAATATATATATTAAATATATATATAAGTGTCGGCAGCTTTGATTCGTGGTTTGTGAGCTGGATCCGCATTTCATGTGATCGCTTGAATTAACCAAAGAGACTCCATGCAATCACATGGAGTCAGAATGTTGAACACTTCTATAAAACGAACGAGTTCCTCACTAGTACACACACACACATAACACCGATATATTACTCCCTCTATTTTTATTATTATTATTTATATTATTATTATTATTACTATTATTAGTCACATAATTATTATTAGTAGTATTAGGAGTAATTATTTTTAGTATTTATACATAAAATACTACGACGGAGTGCTGCTCGAGTGATCTAAAACGGGTTTCCAAAAATGGATTTTATAAGTAGGATAGTGCTAAGGAAATTATGGGTTATAGCTATGGAGATGATGGGTATGGTTCATGGGTATGCTCGTGAGTTCAATTTAGTGGTTATCATCTCCGTTGCATCTACGTACCTTTCCTGCAATATTGAATCTCAATATTGATACGTAAGCACTCATAATTTAATTTTTACATACTAAAAGTGTATCCCTGACTAGTGCTCGAGTATATAGGATTATGCATGCTTGTACTTTTGATATTGCCTTTAGTTAGGCTATGTTGAATCGTGAATTAGTTACATATGCGGTTGAGATAAGGTATAAGATATGCATGTCGTTGGAAATCTAGCGAAAAATTAAGAACTTTTCATTTAGATATCGAATGGTTTCGATGAACGGATTAGAAGTTATAATCAATTAAATTTTTGTATTATTAATAAAAATGATTATTATTATCATCGTTATTATCGTTGTTATAGTTTTTATCTAATTATTATTATTATTATTATCATTATTATTATCATTATTATTATCAATAAGTAGTATTATCATTAAAAATTGTTATTTTTATTATTATTGTTATTATCGTTAAAGTTATAATTAATATTATCATTAATATTATTATAATATTTATTATCGTTAGTATCATTATAATTAAAAACTACTATTAGTAACACCTAATTAATATGATTACTATTATTATCATTATCATGAACGCGAAATAAAAGACGATTAAAAGTTATTAAATGAATCGATTAGGGAATAATGAGTATGGGTATCCTGATGAAAATTAAAATAATGTAAGATATTGATTTAGATAAAATTATCGTTCTTATTATTTTTATTAATAATATTATTATTAAAAGTATCGTTAGTATTAAAACTATCATTTTAACAAAAATTATCATTTTAAATGAAATGTCATTGTTATTATAAATAATCATTATTATTATCATTTTAAATAAAATTATTATTTTAAAGTTAATATTAAAAAGTATCGTAAATATTAAAGTTATTATAATTAGAATTATCATTTTATCATAATATCATTTTTTATCATAATACAAATAATATATTTACCTTAATAAAACCTATCATAATATTTTTTATGATATTAATGAACTTTATTACTTAAAATATATAAAAGTATATTTTTATATAAAGTTTTATTTATTAATAAATGAATAATATTATTTACTCTAATAAATCTTTTAAAAATATTTAAAAATATAAAATGACGAAATTTAAACTATATAATAATCATGTATAAATTTTGGGAATCATTTTGAGTCAAATTGACTTTTGTTGACTTTTGCATATTAGTCTCGAGCATTAGGATTGTGGTACACTATGACATAACATAATTTGTTAGACAAATATTGACCAACATATAAATATATATACTTAATTTAGGTTCGTGAATTCGAGGCCAACCTTGCACTTGTTCAATGACGTTATATGTATTTTTACTACGAAATACAGTATGGTGAGTTTCATTTGCCTTTTTACCCTTTATATTTTTGGGCTGAGAATACATGCAAAATTTTTATAAATGTTTTACGAAATAGACACAAGTAATCGAAACTACATTATATGGTTGAATGATCGAAGCCGAATATGCCCGTTTTTGCTTGGTAGCCTAAGAATTAGTAAACTGATCTACTAATTGACGCGAATCCTAAAGATAGATCTATTGGGCCTAACGAAACCCATCCAAAGTACCGGATTCTTTAGTACTTCGAATTCATTTTTATCATGTCCGAAAGATTTCCCAGAATGATAGGCGATATTCTTATATGCATCTTGTTAATATTGGTTACCAGGTGTTCAATCCATATGAATGATTTTTGTCTCTATGCATGGGACGTATATTTATGAGAAATGGAAATGAAATTCTTGTGGTCTATTAAAATGATGGAAATGAATGATTATGATAAACTAATGAACTCACCAACCTTTTGGTTGACACTTTAAAGCATGTTTATTCTCAGGTATTAAAGAAATCATACGCTGTGCATTAGCTCATTTTAAAGATATTACTTGGAATCATTCATGGCATATTTCAAAAGATGTTGCATTCAAGTTGTTGAGTTCAGTAAAGATTATGATTAAGTCAATGACAGATTAGATCATTTATAGATGGATATTATGAAATGGTATGTGTCAAGACACGTCCTAATCCATCCGAACGAAGACCATATCCATTATAAACGATTCACAACAGTTGATTACATTGCGAGGTACTTGACCTCTATATGATACATTTTACAAACATTGCATTCGTTTTTGAAAAGACAAACTTTCATTACATCGGAAGTTGACAACATGCATACTATTTCATAATATATCTAACTATAATTGACTAAATAATAATCTTGATGAACTCAACGACCCGAATGCAACGTCTTTTGAAATATGTCATGAATGACTCCAAGTATTATCTCTAAAATGAGCAAATGCACAGCGGAAGATTTCTTTCATACCTGAGAATAAACATGCTATCAAGTGTCAACCAAAAGGTTGGTGAGTTCATTAGTTTAACATAAATAATCATTTCATAATTTTAATAGACCACAAGATTTCATATTTACATTTCTCATAAACATACGTCCCATGCATAGAGACAAAAATATCATTCATATGGATTGAACACCTGGTAACCGACATTCATAATATGCATATAAGAATATCCCCATCATTCTGGGATCCTCCTTCCGACATGATATAAATTTCGAAGTACTAAAGCATCCGGTACTTTGGATGGGGCTTGTTGGGCCCGATAGATCTATCTTTAGGATTCTCGTCAATTAGGGTGTATGTTCCCTAATTCTTAGATTACCAGACTTAATAAAAAGAGGTATATTCAATTTCGATAATTCAACCATAGAATGTAGTTTCAATTACTTGTGTCTATTTCGTCAAACATTTATAAAAGCACATGTATTCTCAGTCCTAAAAATATATATTGCAAAAGCATTTAAAAGAGATTAATGAAACTCACGCATATAAATATTGTAAAACAGTTAATAAAGCATTTGCATGTATTCTCAGCCCAAAAATGTAATAAGTAAAAAGGGAGTAAATGAAACTCACGCATATAAATATTGTAAAACAGTTAATAAAGCATTTGCATATATTCTCAACCCAAAAATGTAATAAGTAAAAAGGGAGTAAATGAAACTCACGTATATAAATATTGTAAAACAGTTAAAAAAGCATTTGCATGTATTCTCAGCCCAAAAATGTAATAAGTAAAAAGGGAGTAAATGAAACTCACCATACTGTATTTTGTAGTAAAAATACATATAACGACATTGAACAAATGTAGGATTGACCTCGGATTCACGAACTTATATTATTTGTATTTTTTTTATTAATATACATAGTTGTAATTGAACAATTTCATATATTATAACTTTATATATTTATATCCTTTTTATATTAATAGTGTATATATATATATATATATATATGTTTCATATTTTCATTTTGTATATAAAGATATTATTTTTGTTATGTTATATGTATTAAATATATCCTTATATATATATATATATATATATATATATATATATATATATATATATATATATATATATATATATATATATATATATTATTTGTTTGTTGTTAAAACTAGTATTAATACTAATACTATCATAATTTTACAAATGACAAAATAATAACAAATTTTAATACTTAATATTAATAAAAGTGTTAATGTTAATAATGACTCTATTAATGATAATAATAGTGATTTTAATAATAATACTTGTGAAAATATTAATTTTATTATTAACGATAGTTATAATACTGGTTTTAGTAATTTACATAATAATACACATGATAATACAAATGATAATACTTATGTTAATATTATCAGTTCTATTATTTATGAAGAGATGCTAATACTAATATTTATGAAAATAATGATAACGTCAGTAATGATTCTTATTACTAATACTTTTGTTGATAAGAACAGTAATAATACTACAATTTATAAAATGATACTAATAATAAGATTTATATTGATAAATTGTATTATGTTCATGCTAACAATAATAATAATAATGATGATCATAATTATAATAATAATAATAATACCTATGTGATATTAGTAATAATAATAACAATAATACTACTTAATGATAATAATATTAATAATAATAATTTTTAACAATACTAATTAATATTATCAATAACAATAACCATCATAATAATGATAATAATAATAATAATAATAACAATAATATTAAAAAATTTTAAAATGAATCTACCTCTTAAGAATGAGTTCCAAAAAGAAATATAACCCCTGCCAGGATTCGAACCCGCAACCCCTCGTATACCCGTCAACACCCACGACCATGGCTCCAGCTAGTTCTTTGTAGATTAATACACTCCTAATTATATATATACCCATTTATCTATCCTGTTCTATTTCTTCTTTATCCTCACACATTATCTCGATCAGAAATCTTCCTAACAATCTTTCAAACGAATTTAGGATTTGACATAGGATATAAAATTGATACAAAATGTTTCTTTGTGGTTGGTTGAGATTAACAGAAAAAAAAATGAAAATAAAAACAGAAGCAACAGCTCACGATGAACCTCAATGTACTCCAATCGTGATTAAAATTTTGAGACTGTTTTAACTTATAATTCCAACATGAACTACCTTCTAAATTGTTCATAGAAACTTTCTGTATGCTCAATTGAACCTAAAACAACATATAGGAATCGAATTTTTGTGAAGAACACTTCCTTTGACTTTTTCAAATTAAAGTTTGACTCACAAATTCTTACTTGATACGAAAAATTGAGATTCGAAACTTTACAGAGAGTTTGAGTGGAAGATTTCTAGCAACCTTGCATTTCCAGTTTTTGAAATTCGATAAAAAAAATGAGCTGTTTGAAATTAGAAGTAAGAACAGAGGTTACGCACCCAGTTCTCCATTTTTTTTTGTTTAATTCAAGTAACTGAAGGCTGTATTGATTTTATTTGATACTGATAATAAAAAGAAATAGGGATGAGTAAATTATATCATAAGTAGGTCGATTATATATTGATTCATAGTGTAAAAATTCTCAATCAGATAAAAACGAATACATGAAGTTAAAAAAAAATAACAGATGAAGAGGACTTCTAACAGAATCGTACACCTTTATTCGATCTGGAAAGGTAACAAATCAGACAGAAACAAAACGTAAAAAGCTTGATTGGAACCCTAAACTGATTCGTACCATTTTATTATATAATTAATATTAATAAATATCTTAATAATAATAATACTAATAATAATAATTATATAAATAATAATAATAATAATAATATGATATTAATAATAACAATAATGGTAATTTCAATAAGTTTAATAATAATTAATTAATAATAAAAATGATACAAATAATATTATTAATAATACTAATTTAAATGATACTAATACTATTAAATGATAATAATAATATTAATACATATCTAATTTCATATTTATGTCGAAAATTTAAAATAATGATATTAGTAATTAATAATACTAATAGTAATAAAGATATAATATATTGCGTATATCAAATTTTACATCTATATATTATTTCACAATATTAATAATACTGATATTGATTTTAATATTATTATTTATGTTAATGATAATAAGAAAAGTAATAATAAGGATTTTAATATATTAATTATACTTTAACTTGTAATTACATATATTTATTCTATATATACTATTAATTTTATAATATTAAATGTTTATATAATATATATTATATATTTCATATTTGTACATTTTTAACATTTTACATATAGTAATAATTATGTATAGAATATGTGTATATATATATATATATAAATATATATATATATATATATATATACATATATATATATATATATATATACATATATATATATATATATAGATACATATATATATATATATGTATATATATATATATGTATATATATATATATATATATATATATATATATATATATATATATATATATGTTTGTTTACTTAGATCAATATTAATAAATAAATTCAAAGTATAACATCGTACATTTAATACTTTGTTAACGTTTTCAATTAATAAGTATATATTATATACACATATCAATATACACAAAAATGTCCGTGAATCGTCAGGCATGGTCAAAGGGTAATTGATTACATGAGTATAGATTTCAAAACTTCGAGACTCAACATTACAGACTTTGCTTATCGTGTCGGAAACATATAAAGATTGAAGTTTAAATTTGGTCGGAAATTCCCGGGTCATCACAGTACCTACCCGTTAAAGAAATTTCGTCCCGAAATTTGAGTGAAGTGGTCATGGCTAACAATAAAAATGTTTTCATGACGAATATGAGTTGATAAATTGAGTTTTATCATCATTGAGTAATATGGATAAAATAATTCGATTATTCGAAGAGTACGAATGAAGCTATCACCAAAGAGTGAAATAGGAAAGTAAAGATTCATCTTAACTTTTGACAGAGTCAGGGTTGAATTTAGAAAATAAGATACTTCTTAACTTTTGACGTTGTCTTGATTGAATTCCGGAATTCAAGAGATTTAAAAGAAAATCTATGAAATCTATAAGATCTGATTCTTTGGGATTTATGGAAATTAAGATCTTTTTAATTAAATGCGATCATTTGTCTTGATTGCCCTGTCAGGTATTTCCACTATAAATGAACTTCTTCCGTTCCATTATTTTCACCATTCCAATACTTTCTTTCTTAGTTCATACATCCAAAGGATTGTGAAAGTGCTTAATCCAGTTCTAATCCTTGATATTTTCCTAATTATCATTTCGGTCATCCTTCTTTTCAATCTTCCACCAGAAGAATCTGTTTACTTCTACTATTACCTTAGGTGATACTATTCTTAATTATACCGTGTCTTTATATTGCTATTCGTATTAATATCCACAGTTTGTAACCTTCGTGTCGTCATTGGACTTTATATTTTCTCTTATATTTTGGAGCTCTTTGCCTTTTTATTATCTTCTCGACCTCTAGTAAAGCGAGTAACGGTCCAGAATTCATAAGGATGGAGTTTCAAATGAACATCATGTTATAACCAAGAAAGAACGTATTAGCACGATTTGATTTGCTAAATTTTCATAATCGCTGAGGATAGAACTATCAAGAATATATTTTATTGATATGTTCTAGAATTAAGCAGAATGAAAGAGTTATGTAACATGGCACGTGATGACGTTAGGATCTGTGAATCATCACGTCCCATTAGAAACTCAGCATGACTTACTGTAATATAATCACGTTGATCAAGTGTCATTCTATTATACGAACTCATGCATCAATTTCCAACACTACTTCAATAACATTCATATTTTAAGCTCAAAAGTTTACAAAATATAGAAACTAACAGTTTCTATATGATGTAACACTGATAGCACGAAGAGATGAATAATTTCAGATAAGATTAGTTATAAAATATATTCAGAAATATCGAGGATATTTATAATGAAATATACGATAATATCTTTGAATATCTAAGATCAGAGGATGATAGAAACTATTGTCTGCTAGGGTTTAGAGTAAGGAATAAGATATTCACTAAAAACTTTAGCAGATATTGAATCATTTGGATTCTTTGAAGTCAAACTTATTCTTTATGATTTGTCCACGGCTTTCTTCATAGTTTCTTATAATCTGCTTTTCGGTACTAAATTTTCTATTGAATCTTTCCAATATAATGATACACAGGAAGCACGAAGAGGTATATAATTTCGAACGAGACTATTTATGAAAATATCCTCAGAAATATCAAAGATATTGATGATGATATTTTGGAATTTCTAAGTTCGATGGTTGATGGAGAAAGATTTTCCGCAAGATTTTAACATGACTTCGGAGCAAGATATTCTCTAAACATTTCAACGGATCCAGAATTATCTGGATCCTTTGAATATAGGGGTTGGTCCTTGTATTTGTCCTTGGTCTCCTTCATGGGTAGCTCAATATGTTTTTCAGTACCAAATTTTCTATCGAGCGTTCCTAACACTCCTTTCTTTATCATCAAACTTTTGGCCGTTTAAGCCATCTACAATTTTAATGTTTCCTCTGCATTTAATGTAGCCATATCTGAATCATCGGTTATCAATTCGAGGTGGTTTCAGGAGAATTGTGTTTTTAGATGATTAAACGCTGATGGTAATATGATGGAATATCAAAGGTTCCCCGGTAACAATAAAAGAGCACGCATATATATCAAAGTTATAATAAGGTTGTTTTGAATGAAAAGTTGAAGTTGACTTGCTGGAGCTGTGACAAAATTGACTAATTTGGAAAGAGATTGCAAAGTTATTTTCGGTAATAATAACGCTAAAGGAATTTGCACAGCTATGCGTTAAACGTTTACTCAGTTTCCGAGAGTTTTCAGGTACATAACAATATGCATCAATCTTTTCATCCGTAGATGAAGTGCGGTTGGTTCATCCTCTCAATTGAGGTGTTTTCAAGAATCAAGAAAGGTTTGAACGCAGATTGTAATCGTTGAGATACAAACGAGGTTTAAGATGAAATCAAGTGGCAAACTTGAAGAATTGTTTAGTTTCATATGTTATAATTAATATTTTAATTCATTTTAATTATTCCAATGTTGGAAGTCCGCAGTTGATAGTCCACAGTTAACAGTCCAATAATATATAGTTTAATTTATAATATTCGGATTAATTAATACATGTCGTGACCCGTATACGTCTAAGACTCGATCACAACTCAAACTATATATATTATTGTAGAATCAACCTCAACCCTGTATAGCTAACTCCCGCATTACTGCATATAGAGTGTCTATGGTTATTCCAAATAATATATATAGATGCGTCGATATATATGTCAAAACCTTGTATACGTGTCCCGATATTTAAAGTGCGTAAAAATAAATAACAGAAATTAAATGACGATAAATAAAATTGCGAGAATGTAAATTGCGATAATTAAATTGCGATAAATAAAATGTAATCAGTTAGCAAGGAACAATTAGCTAGGAACAATTAGCGTGGTTTCTTAACAAAATTTCATATTGTTAATTAGTCTGTTTCTAATCAATTTTTATTGTGTCTATTATTTCTTCATTATGCTACTTGTTGAATTCTGATAAATCAAAATCCCAATATGAAATTGGATGAATATGGTTATTCTGTGGTGAACGGATTTGTATATCGGTGGATGTAAGTAGGATAGTAAACGATTGTTGAATCAGCTTCGAAGAATGTACAGTGTAACTTATTAATGTGAAATCTGAATATTCCTCGGGTATTACCTACCCGTTAAAATATTTTCACCATTATCAGTTTGTACGAAAGAATTTTTAATTACAATCTTTATGAAAACATATATACATATATATTTTATTCAGATATAATCATGGATTTAATGAGTCAATATGATATTAAACTTATTTGATTTACCGTTAGAACAAGAATATATAATCTCTCAAACATTAGAGATTACATAATCACCATGTCGAACGAAGATAAATGATGTAGAACGATTCATAGAACGATGATTATACTCGAGGTACAGAATGAGATGTTGAGGCATGGATTGTTGAAACTTGGGTTGTTGATGGTACTGGTGCCATTGGTGCAGAGGCTGGTGATATTACTGGTGTTGGTGATACTGCTGGTGCTTGCAAATTGTATACCATGCTCTCTAAAGTTAATACTCGAGCTCGGAGTTCTCTAACTTCTTCTACTAACCCTGGTTGATTATCAGTGTGAGGTAGAGGTCGGATATCTTCTCTAGTTCCGTTAATTGTAGCTTCAAGACGAAAAATTCTTGCAAATAGGGTATAAACGGTGTTGCGAACGGGTTCGCCGGTGAGCGGGTCAAGTACTCCAAGGTTAGGTGGTAGATTCGATTCATGATATGGAGTACCTTCTTCCCTTCTCCATAGGGTGAGTATTTCGCGAACCCACCCCTATTTTCTCTAGTAATCACGGTAGTTGATTGGTTGGTGTGCTCCTATCATGCTGTCTTCGGAGTCAGAGGAACTTGGTCGATTCGTAGAGGCCATCTTATGAGATCTCAGGAAAGATTTTTGGTATGAAGAGTTTAGGGACAGCAATTGATAGTTTGATGGTATTCTCAATGCATAATTTGCATAAATATATATAGTACCAGGATCCCTTAAATTAAGGAGAAATTTACGAGACATATCAGGCAAGGTATACAGTAACAGATACGCTAAGATATGAATTGTCAAATATGCTAATATATGAATTTTGCCTATACACTATTCATGCAGTCAATGCAGTAAAACGTGTCTAGACTAAGAATAATGAGTAGGTAATTTCCTAAGGATGATAAGCAGATGATTTCTGACAAAAATGATAAGCAAAACTTTTGACATGCAAACATGGTCGAAGTCCAGACTCACTAATGCATCCTAATGACTATCAGTTAGACACACTAATGCAAGACCTGGTTCGCTAAGACCACCGTTCTGATACCAACTGTCAAGACCCGTCCTAATTCATCCAGACGAAGTCCATATCGATTATAAACGATTCACAATAGTTGATTACATCGCGAGGTACTTGACCTCTATATGATACATTTTACAAACATTGCATTCGTTTTTGAAAAGACAAACTTTCATTACATCGAAAGTTGACAACATGCATACTATTTCATAATATATCTAACTATAATTGACTAAATAATAATCTTGATGAACTCAACGACCCGAATGCAACGTCTTTTGAAATATGTCATGAATGACTCCAAGTATTATCTCTAAAATGAGCAAATGCACAGCGGAAGATTTCTTTCATACCTGAGAATAAACATGCTATCAAGTGTCAACCAAAAGGTTGGTGAGTTCATTAGTTTAACATAAATGATCATTTCATAATTTTAATAGACCACAAGGTTTCATATTTACATTTCTCATAAACATAAGTCCCATGCATAGAGACAAAAATATCATTCATATGGATTGAACAACTGGTAACCGACATTCACAATATGCATATAAGAATATCCCCATCATCCCGGGATCCTCCTTCGGACATGATATAAATTTCGAAGTACTAAAGCATCTGGTACTTTGGATAGGGCTTGTTGGGCCCGATAGATCTATCTTTAGGATTCGCATCAATTAGGGTGTCTGTTCCCTAATTCTTAGATTACCAGACTTAATAAAAAGGGGCATATTCGATTTCGATAATTCAACCATAGAATGTAGTTTCAATTACTTGTGTCTATTTCATCAAACATTTATAAAAGCGCATGTATTCTCAGTCCTAAAAATATATATTGCAAAATCATTTAAAAGAGATTAATGAAACTCACGCATATAAATATTGTAAAACAGTTAATAAAGCATTTGCAGGTATTCTCAGCCCAAAAAATGTAATAAGTAAAAAGGGAGTAAATGAAACTCACGCATATAAATATTGTAAAACAGTTAATAAAGCATTTGCATGTATTCTCAGTCCAAAAATGTAATAAGTAAAAAGAGAGTAAATGAAACTCACGCATATAAATATTGTAAAACAATTAATAAAGCATTTGCATGTATTCTCAGCCCAAAAATGTAACAAGTAAAAAGGGAGTAAATGAAACTCACCATACTGTATTTTGTAGTAAAAATACATATAACGACATTGAACAAATGTAGGATTGGCCTCGAATGCACGAACCTATATCATTTGTATTTTTTTATTAATATACATAGTTGTAATTAATCAATTTCATATATTATAACTTTATATATTTATATCCTTTTTATATTAATAGTATATATATATATATATATATATATATATATATATATATATATATATATATATGTTTCATATTTTCATTTTGTATATAAAGATATTACTTTTTGTTATGTTATATGTATTAAATATATCCTTATATATATATATATATATATATATATATATATATATATATATATATATATATATATATTATTTGTTTGTTGTTAAAACTAGTAATAATAGTAATACTATCATAATTTTACAAATGACAAAATAATAACAAATTTTAATACTTAATATTAATAAAAGTGTTAATGTTAATAATGACTCTATTAATGATAATAATAGCGATTTTAATAATAATACTTGTGAAAATATTAATTTTATTATTAATGATAGTTATAATACTGGTTTTAGTAATTTACATAATAATACACATGATAATACAAATGATAATACTTATGTTAATATTATCAGTTCTATTATTTTTGAAGAGATGCTAATACAAATATTTATGAAAATAATGATAACGTCAGTAAAGATTCTTATTACTAATACTTTTGTTGAAAAGAACAGTAATAATACTACAATTTATAAAATGATACTAATAATAAGATTTATATTGATAAATTGTATTATGTTCATGCTAACAATAATAATAATAATGATGATCATAATTATAATAATAATAATAATAATACCTATGTGATATTAGTAATAATAATAATAACAATAATACTACTTAATGATAATAATATTAATAATAATAATTTTTAACAATACTAATTAATATTATCAATAACAATAACCATCATAATAATGATAATAATAATAATAATAATAACAATAATATTAAAAAAAATTTAAAATGAATCTACCTCTTAAGAATGAGTTCCAAAAAGAAATATAACCCCTGCCGGGATTCGAACCCGCAACCCTTCGTATACCCGTCAACACCCACGACCATTTCTCCAGCTAGTTCTTTCTGGATTAATACACTCCTAATTATATATATACCCATTTATCTATCCTGTTCTATTTCTTCTTTATCCTCACACATTATCTCGATAAGAAATCTTCCTAACAATCTTTCAAACGAATTTAGGATTTGACATAGGATATAAAATTGATACAAAATGTTTCTTTGTGGTTGGTTGAGATTAACAGAAAAAATGAAAATAAAAACAGAAGCAGCAGCTCACGATGAACCTCAATGAACTCCAATCGTGATTAAAATTTTCAGACTGTTTTAACTTATAATTACAACATGAACTACCTTCTAAATTTTTCATAGAAACTTTCTATATGCTCAATTGAACCTAAAACAACATATAGGAATCAAATTTTTGTGAAGAACACTTCTTTTGACTTTTTCAAATTAAAGTTTGACTCACAAATTCTTACTTGATACGAAAAATTGAGATTCGAAACTTTACAGAGAGTTTGAGTGGAAGATTTCTAGCAACCTTGCATTTCCGGTTTTTGAAATTCGATAAAAAAAAATGAGCTGTTTGAAATTAGAAGTAAGAACAGAGGTTACGCACCCAGTTCTCCATTTTTTTTGTTTAATTCAAGTAACTGAAGGCTGTATTGATTTTATTTGATACTAATAATAAAAAGAAATAGGGATGACTGAATTATATCATAAGTGGGTCGATTATATATTGATTCATAGTGTAAAAATTCTCAATCAGATAAAAACGAATACACGAAGTTAAAAAAAAAACAGATGAAGAGGACTTCTAACAGAATCGTACATATTTATTCGATCTGGAAAGGTAACAAATCAGACAGAAATAAAACGTAAAAAGCTTGATTGGAACCCTAAACTGATTCGTACCATTTTATTATATAATTAATATTAATAAATATCTTAATAATAATAATACTAATAATAATAATTATATAAATAATAATAATAATAATAATAATAATAATAAAAATATGATATTAATAATAACAATAATGGTAATTTCAATAAGTTTAATATTAATTAATTAATAATAAAAATGATACAAATAATATTATTAATAATACTAATTTAAATGATACTAATACTATTAAATGATAATAATAATATTAATACATATCTAATTTCATATTTATGTCGTAAATTTAAAATAATGATATTAGTAATTAATAATACTAATAGTAATAAAGATATAATATATTGCGTGTATCAAATTTTACATATATATATTATTTCACAATATTAATAATACTGATATTGATTTTAATATTATTATTTATGTTAATGATAATAAGAAAAGTAATAATAAGGATTTTAATATATTAATTATACTTTAACTTGTAATTACATATATTTATTCTATATATATACTATTAATTTTATAATATTAAATGTTTACATAATATATATTATATATATTTAGTATTTGTACATTTTTAACATTTTACATATAGTAATAATTATGTATAGAATATGTATATATATATATATATATATATATATATATATATATATATATATATATATATATATATATATATATATATACATATATATATATATATGTTTACTTAGATCAATATTAATAAATAAATTCAAAGTATAACATCGTACATTTAATACTTTATTAACGTTTTCAATTAATAAGTATATATTATATACACATATCAATATACACAAAAATGTTCGTGAATCGTCAGGCATGGTCAAAGGGTAATTGATTACATGAGTATAGATTTCAAAACTTTCGAGTCTCAACATTACAGACTTTGCTTATCATGTCGGAAATATATAAAGATTGAAGTTTAAATTTGGTCGGAAATTCCCGGGTCATCACAGTATGCATGCCTGTCAACTTTCGATGTAAAGAAAGTTTGTCTTTAAAAACGAATGCAATGTTTGTAAAATGTATCATATAGAGGTCAATTACCTTGCGATGTAATCATATGTTATTGTATTCATTCTTATGGATTAGGACGGGTCATTACAATTTTGAAAGTCATTTTGAGTCAAACTGATTTTTGTTAACTTTTGCATATCGGTCTCGAGCATTAGGTTTGTGGTACACTATGACTCAACCTTAATTGTTAGACAAATATTGACCATTATATAAATATATATATACTTAATATAGGTTCGTGAATCCGAGGCCAACCTTGCACTTGTTCAATGCCACCATATGTATTTTTACTACGAAATACAGTATTGTGAGTTTCATTTGCTCCCTTTTTAAATGCTTTTGCAATATATATATTTTTGGGACTGAGTATACATGCACTGTTTTTACAACTGTTTAACGAAATAGACACAAGTACTTGAAACTACATTCTATGATTGAATTATTATACCGGATATCACCCTTTTTAGCTTGGTAGCCTAAGAATTTGGGAACAGACCCCCCAATTGACGTGAATCCTGAAGATAGATCTATGAACTTTGACACATCCCATCCGGGTTACGGATGCTTTAGTACTTCAATTTTATATACAGATGAGTGTACCTGTATATTTAGGAATATTCTAGATACATTTGTTAATGTCGGTTACCAGGTGTTCACCATATGAATGAATTTTTGCAGAAGAGTGTTCCTACAGTTAACTATGAAAATGAAATCTTGTGGTCTATTAAAATTATGGAAACGATTGATTATGATAAACTAATGAACTCACCAACCTTTTTGGTTGATACTTTTAAGCATGTTTATTCTCAGGCATTAAAGAAGCCTTCCACTATGCATTTGCTCATTTTAAAGATATTACTTGGAGTCATTCATGGCATATTTCAAAAGACGTTGCATTCGAATCGTTGAAGTCATCAAGATTATTATTAAGTCATTTATATTATGGATATATTGGGAAATGGTATGCATATTGTCAACTATCATTATAATGAAAGTTGTCTTTTAAAAATGAATGCAATGTTTGTAAAATGTATCATATAGAGGTCAAATACCTCGCAATGTACTATATGTTATTGTATTCGTCCTTATGGATTAGGACTGGTCGCTTCACATCAAGCACCAAGAAACTCACCGAAGCACTTGTTTTTGTTTTTTGGGGTCTGATCAGACTCCCGGGACTTCTGGAAAGTTGATTTTCAGATAGTTCAGTGTGAGTAGATGACTTTTAATTCAAGACTCGCCTAAATCCGATATACGGTATGGGATTTATAGCCTTCCGAAAATCACTACGCCTTCGTAACGACGTGCTGAAATTTATGACCTACTCGCACTTAAACTGTCGCCACGGTCAAACGACATCGAATTAGGATCTTAAAATCATACAGTAGCAAAAGGACTCACATACGGAGCCTTGGCCACTGGCCGCGCGTCTTTTCAATTTGTATAGAGGTCGTAGTAGCTGATCGAATTCAGCCTTTCATTTAGACCTCTATTCTTGTTGAAAACTTACTTTATCTTTTACGAATGATGATGACGATGATGATGCTTAAGACTTAACTTACTTACTTTTAAAACCTTTGGGGAGGATTTACTAACTTAGTAACCTTTGACTTAGGTTGAAGACCTTTTGGATCGACCAACTTGCTTGGTTGGACCGACTTACTTGCTTACATTTCCGTAACATTTTTACCGCACATTCACTGTGAGTTATAGCTCCCTTTTACTTTAACTATTTTTGGGACTGAGAATACATGCTATTTTTATGTTTTACATACTAGACACGAGTACATAAACTTTATATATGTGTGGGTGACATAATGGCACAAAGATTCCCCTTAGCTCGGTAACGTTTAACTATTGGTTTATGAATCGGTAGACGCGAATCTTAGATATGGATCCATAGGGTTTGACATCCCCAATCGGGCTAGTCGCGCTACCATTCAACGGGTGTTTAGTACTTTGTAAACTTACGCACTTGCCAGGTGTAATTTTAGGGGGTGATATTACTTGTTAAGTTATTTATCGGGTGCCCACGGATAAGCATATACTTTATCATACTGATTTGAAATATTGATTTGAAACGCTGGTTGAAGCACAGAAATATCGTGGTCTACATTACATTACTGATTACAAACAAACTATAGCTCACCAACATTCTTGTTGACTTTTTAAGCATGTATTTCTAAGGTGCTTAGACGTTGTTGCTTATGCTGTTAGACTTGCTATTATAGTCTTGGTGTTATAGACTTGCTGTGACAGACTCGCTTTGTTAGACTTCCGCTGCATTACTTAGAGATGTCTCAATCATGGAACTTTTACTTTTCATTCACAAATTATGTTACATTTGAACAATGGCTTTGTAATGACCTTTGTGTCACGTACTTATGTTAATGCTTTCTATTTGTAGAAGCACGTTATCTTTGTAAAACAATTGACGTTGGTAAAGACGTCACCTTTATATGAATGCAAAACTTGTTTTAAACAGCACGTAGTATTGTACCGTGTAATGGACCTGTTGTTGATGATCCGTACACGTTGATTTTATACGGGGCGTCACATTTGGTATCAGAGCATTGGTTGTAGGGAATTAGGTTGCATTAGTGAGTCTTGACTGAGTTGAGTAGGATTCGCTAATAGGACTAATCTACAACTTGCTCGTTTACTTATTTCTTCGGAACTGCTGCATGCTACTGCTTACTTTTACTGCTATGTGAACCTGCTGCATGCTACTGCTTACTTTTACTGCCATGTGAACTTGCTGTATGCTACTGCTTATTCTCGCTACTGCATGCTACTATCTGCTTTTTGCATGATACTTCTGTTTGATACTGTTATTATTGCCATGCTATGTACTGCTGTAGACGATCTAGGCTGCTGTAGTTATTATGCCTGATTACGTTCTTGCTACATGTCTGCTATTCGCTGTACCGATTTGGAAAATTTATCTTTCCTAGTTCAGATGTTTTTCTGAACCCTTTTCCCACTCGTCTAAACCCCAAGAACTAGTATTGTAATCCGCCTGTTACTACCGTTCCACCGTCCCAGAGGTCGAAACATTACTTCACGCAATCTAGGAAGAGTACCCCTCGGATTGCACGCCCACTAAAGTTGATTCTCGAAGGAGGAGATATGTGAGGACTTGTCGGAGTAACCGTACCTCGCCCCACCCCCGAGCTTACCCTAATTAGTCACGTACAACGTATGAACATTAGAAGGATGTTCAGTTTCCGCAAGTTGACCCGTATCCTGTACGCTTTCTTGACCGTCGCTTATCTCTTTCATTCTTCACCACTACTCGACGATCTAACGACACTTCTGGACTTAGGTTCCTAACACTCTTAGGCATTGGAGAAGTCAGGAAGGCATCTCCTTTCACAAGGTCAGAGTGTCTTCTACTATTGCTCAGCCATACCCAAAGACTAGGGATGTGACGACCCGGAAAATTTCGACTAATTTTAAACCAAACTCTCAATACGATTTCCTAATTTTGACACGATAAGCAAAGTCTGTAATGTTGAGTCTCAAAAATTTTGAACTGTTTCCTATGTTCAATTGACCTTCGACCATTCCCGACGATTCACGAACAACTATTTGTAAATAGATGCATATATATTTAAATACATATATATATTTAAATACATATAGATATATATATATATATATATATATATATACATATATATATATATATATATATATATATAGTAATTTGAATTGTAATTTAAAATAATATAAAATATAATAAAAGTTATTAGGAATCTATATACATATATATAAAGTATATTAAATATAATAGTAATACTCGTTTGTCGATTCGTTGGTATTTAAATAAGTGATTCAAACTTATGTGATTTTAAAATAAACGAATGCTCATTATTAGACTACGTAAACTTTAGACTAGTTGAAAATACATTTAGTATCTTATTTTGAATTTTAATTAATTTGTATATTTTAGTTAGGATTGAGCTCGAATGACAGGTCAATTTTTATGATCGATATGGAATGAGTTTAAACTCGAATTTATGAGAAGTTGAAATTAAACGATGGTCCATAATTAAGTTTTATCAATTCTATGTTTGCAAAAAATATATTTAAATACCTCGAGTTAAGTTTTAATACTCCGTACAGATTAATTGAAATCAAAAATAAATATTAGATGATCCATTTTGATCACGTGTTTCACAATTAATGACTGAAATAATTAAATATAATTAAATTAAAAACTTGGAATTTTTTTCCGCCACTGACTAACAACGGGCACGATATAGCACTACGTGAAAACTATCGGTACAAAAAGACATATAAGAGCCTGCTAGATATTTTTTTTTCTCACATGTGTTTATCTTAAATTGATTATTTAATTTTTAAAGTAGGAATTACTGTGAGTCTGTGATTGTTTGTTTTCTTTATTCATCCACTGAATCTTATATATTTCATATACATATTCAATCACACGTAGACATCCACTAATCAACTATCAACCCATCTAATTCTGTTAAATTCTTATGATTAAAATTATAAGTACTATTCTTGTTTTTATCCTATTATCTAATCTATATGTAATATATATGCTTATGAACACTGCAAGAATCACAATCATACTTTTACTTTTTGCTTTTTATCAACATACGCATGTGAATTAGTGTTTCCATTACAACAACTACATAAAATTATACATATATATATATATATATATATATATATATATATATATATATATATATATATATATATATATATATATATATATATATATATATATATATATATATATATATATATATATATATATATATATATACATGCATATCACCATATTCTTTAACTGAAAACAATTTAATTTCTACTTCTATTTAAGTTCCATTCGTGAGCTCACCATCATTTACTTGTTCAATCACCTTAGATCACCATGCTTCACCATATAATCATATCATCTCACCATTCATCACCTTCTTCAAAATATCATCAATAATCACCACTAACACCCATTTTTTGTGCTACTACTGTCCAAGAACCAATCACCTCCTTCGTTTCCTGCTCAAACCAGCCGAGACACATGATATTTTGGTTTCGGTTCAATACAAACCCACAACCACCATGACCACCATTACAACCCCATAACTACCATCATAAACCCCAAAACTCACAAGCTTAACCATTTAACAACCATCATCATCGAGTCATGTATCAACTGTTATACTCTTCTATTTTTTTCTGTTCATATTCGACTTGCAACAAACCAAACCCACTTCCACTTACAGCCGTACAAGGAAGTTAACAACCATCATTGATTACTACTACGATTGCTTCTATTCTCTTGTTATGATGAACGAATAACCAGACCATCATAAATTATGAATCTATCGTTGCTTTGTATTTGTTTTGTCTGAAACCAGCCTAAACACACCCATTTGATGCCACTTCTACTTGTTTCTACTGCTATTTATTTTCTGTCTGGGCTACAGCTGCTGTTTGATAGGATCTCATCAACCGCCACCATTGATCTTCAATCACCATCCATGCTACTCTTTACTCGTTTTCTGTTTATGCTTCCTGTCCAATTATAACTACCATCACAACAACCTACAACCAAAAATCACCATGAATGAACCTGAATAAATCATGTTTCTATTTCCTTCTATTTCGGTCCAGATTATAAACCATTATAACCACACCCATATCGAATGCCAAGCACAACACTGCTTCAGTTTGCTGCAACTATCCGAAGACCACCATCACAACTACTCTCTTCTGTTTCCATTACAATAATGATAATGATACATGATTCTGTTACAAGGTTGTGATTTTATGTGAATCCACCCTAAACTGCCACCCAACGAAACCCATTTATAGTTACTCGAAGATTACCTATACCCTTTTCGATCATATTTGCAACTGTTACTGCTTAATTTTGTTTCTATTATCGAGCAAGCAACACCACAACCTTCATCACAATCGTGAACCTCCAACACCACAGCATACTGCAGCTGCGTATGTTCCTGTTTCTATTAACCTAATCAAACGCAACCCAAACAGATGGAAAACTACATTTTTTGTTTCTGTTGTGAATTACTACTGCTATTGTTATTCTATTTCGATTCCTGTTTAAACGAAGAAGGAGAAGGATACTATGACTATTGAACATCGGATGCTAACTTTTTCTTTGCTTTTCTTTTTGTGGTCGCTATCACCCAACACCGACACCCTTTATTTCATGTCGACCTAATTGATTCACAGTTGGACATCCAGTTGAGATGGCCTGAGTAAACTGATCGGGCTATTCTTGGGCCTTATAATCTTCTAATCAAAGACAAACGGGCTGCTGCATTAGGTCTAAGTGTTATTGGACTTTTTAAATTGTTTCTTGGGCTTATGATATTGCGACTTGGGCCGTGTCCCATTTTTCTGCTTTGGACCGAAATCCATTCTATGATTTCTGAGTGGGACGAATGATATTAATGACAATTATGATGATGATATACGATGAATTGATTTTATGTTGTTATTGGTGATGGTAACATGAAAATGTTTATGTTATGATAACGGTGATAAAGTCAAGCGTGTTTATGATAACAAAAATGATGATTGATGATGATAAAGATGTTAATTGGTGATAATAATAATACGCATGTTAATAACCGAGTAAGTAATGTTAGATGATGAAGAAGATGGAAATAGACAAAGAGTTAAAAGGATTTAAAATCCTAATTAAATCTGAAAGACACGGATAGAGCGGTGGTTTGGGGTTTAGCAAGATTGCGAGAGGTCTCATGTTCGAGCTCGGTCTGAGGCATTATTTTTAGAAAAGGCTTAAAGGTAGTTTACCCATTTTTAATAATAATAATAATAATAATAATAATAATAATATTATTGTTATTATTATTATTATTATTATTATTATTATTATTATTATTATTATTATTATTATTATTATTATTATTATTATTATTATTATTATTATTATTATTATTATTATTATTATTATTACTATTACTATTATTATTAGAATAGAATGAGAATTAGAATTATTATTATTATTATTAGTATTATTATTATTATTAGTATTAACATGATTTTAAGATTATTATTATTATTACTATTAGTATTATTATAATATTATTATTAACATTAGTATTAGTATTATCAGTAAGAATATTATTAGTAGTATCATTATTATTAAAATTATCATTTTTATCATTATTAGATTTATCATGATTTTTAGTATTATTTTTATCTATTATTATTAGTATTATTAATATATCAAATAAATATTTTTCTATATAAAAATAGATTTATTAATATTTTTGTAATAAATATTAATTATCTAGTTAAAGTATATAAAAATAAATATATCTAATTAAGCTATTAATGAAACATTAAAATAACAACTATATCACTAATAATATGTAAATTTGTTTGATTACTATTATATGTGTTAATATATATAAATGATATAGGTTCGTGAATTCGAGGCCAACCCTGCAATATTTAGTTCTGTCGAATGCATATTTTTACTACAAAATAGCGTATTGTGAGTTTCATTTGATCCCTTTTTAAATGCTTTTGCAATATATATTTTTGGGACTGAGAATACATGCGCTGCTTTTATAAATGTTTTACAAAATAGGCACAAATACTTGAAACAACATTCTATGGTCGGATTATTAAACCGAATATCACCCTTTTTAGTCTGGTAATCTAAGAATTAGGGAACAGAAACCCTAATTGACGCGAATCCTAAAGATAGATCTATTGAGCCTAACAAACCCCATCCGGGTTACGGATGCTTTAGTACTTCGATTTTATCATGTCCGATGAGAGTCCCGGAATGATGGGGATATTCTAGATGCATTTTTGTTAATGTCGGTTACCAGGTGTTCACTAGATGAATGATTTTTAATTCACAGGTTATGCGTATTATTTTGTACACGGGTTACGTATGAGCTTATAATTGAAATCTTGTGGCCTATTATTATTATTATGATTTATGATAAAGATTAAACCTATGAACTCACCAACCTTTTGGATGACACTTTAAAGCATGTTTATTCTCAGGTATGAAAGAAATATTCCGTCGTGCATTTGCTGATTTTAAAGATATTACATGGAGTCACTCATGGCATATTTATATCAGTACCTTGCAATGGGACCAAATGTTGACGCGTTCTTCCAGGTGGATTAGGACGGGCTATCATATGGGAGTCGCCTCAAGACATATCGTATTACTACTTACTACACGTACAACCCACCACGAGACCTAGATTGAATTTCTAGAAAGGAACCTAACGAAATTACATGAACCTGAACATTTTGAAGAAATTTCGGAACATTTAGGCATTGATGCATGACCTACGGAACCTACGCACCCACACCGAGAAACCTTGAGATTAATTATGTATATTTTTTTTAGATAGCATAGTTAAAGCACCGTTAGATGAAATTGTGTAGAACTTGAAGTGATCACGTTACATTGACCATATGAAGTGATATTGGAATGAACGTACGATTTAGTACAATATAATGATGCCATGCCAGTGTGATTATATTGGAGTAAATCATGCAGAAGTTCTAATGTTACTACATAAGGAATATGAAGTGATTCAAAGAAAATTTTGGTAGGAACCACTTGAGTATACGCATTATGGTCTGTTAGAGGTAGGGAAAGAATAACCACATAGCCCAGATACTGTACAAGGAGGGCCTTGATTGCAGAATTGATAATCCAAAAATTTGTTATAGATATAGATGAAAGGACCCATTCATACCGATTATAAACGATTCACAATAGTTGATTTCATTGCGAGGTATTTGACCTCTATGTGATACATTTTACAAACATTGCATTCATTTTTAAAAGATAAACTTTCTTTACATTGAAAGTTGGTGGCTTGCATACCATTTCATAATACATCCAACTATAATTGACTTAATAATAATCTTGATGAACTCAAAGACTCGAATGCAACGTCTTTTGAAATATGTCATGAATGAATCTAAGTAATATCTCTAAAATGACCAAATGCACAGTGGAATATTTCTTTAATACCTAAGAATAAACATGCTTTAAAGTGTCAACCAAAAGGTTGGTGAGTTCATTAGTTAATCATAATTAATCATTTCCAATACTATAATAGACCACAAGATACTTATATTTCGAAAACAATCTGTGCAGGTCTGCTCACTCCTGTAAAAATCATTCATATGAAGAACAACAGATGGGAATACGGAAAGTGCAAAACAATTTCACCAACGGTAGCTAATGCATCGTGGAATGCAAAAATTTCTCACCGAAAAAATCTCATCAACGGTAGCTAATGCATCGTGCAATGCAAAAATTTCTCACCGTAAACAATTTTACCAACGGTAGCTAATGCATCGTGCAATGCAAAAATTTCTCACCGTAAACAATCTTACCAATGGTAGCTAATGCATCGTGCAATGCAAAAATTTCTCACCGTAAACAATCTCACCAATGGTAGCTAATGCATCGTGCAATGCAAAAATTTCTCGCCGAGGGAAATACAATACAATCTCACCAACGGTAGCTAATGCATCGTGCAATGCAAAAATTTCTCACCGAGGGAAATACAATACAATCTCACCAATGATAGCTAATGCATCGTGCAATGCAAATATTTCTCACCGAGGGTAGCTAACGCAACACAATCTCACCAACGGTAGCTAATGCATCGTGCAATGCAAAAATTTCTCACCGAGGGTAGCTAATGCAATCTTTATAGAAATCGAACCTCTGAATCCAAATAATTCTATCATAGAATGTAGTTTTTAGTACTCATGTCTATTTCGTCAAACATTTATAAAAGCATCTCATGTATTCTCAGTTTAAAAATATAGATTTCAAAGGCATTTAATAAAACAGTTGTAAAAACAGCGCATGTATTCTCAGTCCCGAAAATATAAAGAGTAAAAGGGAATCAAATGAACTCACCATACTGTATTTTGTAGTAAAAATACATATGATGACATTGAACAAGTGTAGGGTTGGCCTCGGATTCACGAACCTATATCATTCGTATATATATTAAAACATATACTTGTAATCGAACAAATATATATATTATTATTAGTGATATAATTTTTATATTATTAATTTATATATCTCATTATTACTATATAAAAATATAACTTTTGTTATGTTATATGTATCAAATATTTTATATGTATATATTTCATTTGTTTGTTAAAATAGTAATTATATTAATACTAAAATAATATTCGTAGTGATTAAAATAATGATAATGATAATACTAGTGTTAATAATAATGATAATAATATTAATGATTTTATTAATAATGATAGTTTTAATGATAAATCTAATAATAATGATAATAACAGTAGTTTTTAATAAAATGAAAATTTTAATATAATGATAATGAAATTAATAATTTTGATAATAATACATAATACTTAATAATAATTATTATTATAACAATCTTATTACTAATGATAATCTTAATAATAATACTTTTGTTAATAATAATAATAATAATAATAATAATAATAATAATAATAATAATAATAATAATAATAATAATAATAAGTCTACAATGATACTAATACTAATATTAATCATAGTAATATTAGTTTGTATTATTTTCATAATAACAATAATAATAATAATCCTAATCATAATAATACTTATATTGATATTAATAATACTAATAATAACATTAATAATACTTAATGATGTTACATAATAGCAAAATGATAATAATAATAATAATAATAATCATAATATAACTAATACCTAATAATAATAATAATTGATAATTACTACTTATATTAGTAATATTAATAACAATAATAATTATAATACTAACATTAATAACAATAACAATAATAATCATAACAATAATAATCGTATTAATAATAATAATAATAATAATAATAATAATAATAATAATAATAATAATAATTAATAAGTAATAATAATAATAATAATAAATAAATACATAAAGACTACCTCAAAGGAATGATTTTCCAAAAACAATAAACAGCCCATGCCCGGGCTCGAACCCGCGACCTCTCGAACAACAACAATACTCATAAACCACTCGACTGCCTTTGCTTTTTCTGTTTTAATACCTAAAATAATTTTATTTAACCCGATACTAACTGTTTCCCTTTCTCTTCTTCTTCACAGGATCGAAGCAAAACCATTAACTAATCTTAATAACATTCAAAGCGTTATTTTAAAACGTTAAGCTAGAATAGAATCAAACCTCATTGGTATTTGAATTAATTAAACAGAATAAATAAAAAAAATTGGTTCAACAGACGTATAAACCCGTTTGCAAACTTGAAATCAATTTCGAGTTTTGTGATGACCCGAAAATTTCCAACCAAATTTAAACTTAACTTTATATGATTTCGACACGATAAGCAAAGTCTGTAATGCTGAAGTCTCAAAAACTTTGAACTGTTTTATATATTCAATTGACCTTCGACTATTACCGATGATTCACGAACTATGGGTTGCAATCAAATATATATAGTTACATAGTGTATGTATATATAATAAATAATAATATATAAGTAAAATAATATACAAGATAATAATGTTGTTGAAATGGATACATATATGAATAGGATTTCCATATAATTGGTAATTATATGTTATTACATGATTAGTAAATATTACATCAATAATAAACTGTAATATTATTATATTAAATTTAATTACAAGATAAAACATAAATATTATATTAATAATGTTACTATTACTTTCAGTATAACTATTAATATTAACATTAATATTTGTACTATTATTTTTGATATAAAATATGTATAAATATATGAAATTTAATATGTACAAGTAATATTAATATTACTATAGAAACATGTAACTTATTATATCTTCAGTATTATTATTTAGTATTAATAGAATTATTATTATTAAAATTAATTTTTATATAAATCATGAATAAAGCTGGATTCAGTTTAACGTCCTTTTCATCTCTAAAACTTTTATTCCTGATTGTAAAGTTGTTGACTCAGTCACAGGTACCAACAAAATTCGTTTAAAATCAATATCAATTAACAGTATGAGTTTGTTACAAATTACTATCAAGTCTTATTCTATTTTATTTTTTTTACCTGCTCCAATTATTCTGTCAATTCACAATCTGATATAACCAAACGAATCCTTACAAGTTGTTACACATCATTTTCATAGTACCAATCTATTACAGTTTGTAATTTTTACTTAAGTTCTGTTCTTGAGTGAAGAATCTGTGCTAATATCTATCTATCCTCTAGTACCTATACTTCTAAATATGTAGAAATGTATATGCAACTAGAATTTGACACCACACTAAACCCTTTCCTTTTTCATATTATTCTCTCTTCTTCTGATAAGTACCCAAACCAACACCCTCAATTCATTCCTCATCCGTCATCGAGCCACCAAGAAACACCACATCATCAACAATACCATAATCACGACAACACCATCTTCTACTTCCTTGAATACTTATCTCTCTACGTCTCTTTCACCATCTTCTGTGTTAAACCACGATCATCAACATCCTTGTTTAACCCTGTAAACAACTACAATCAAAACCCATCGCCACAACGGGTTATACTTTTCTGTTTGAAACGAATGAACACCACACCCACTTGCACGAACAATCATCACTAATGTGTTCCATTTTCATCGTGATCAACACAACATAAACCACCATCGTGAGTCTTCTTGTTTTTTTTGTTTTGCTCGAATCCACTGAATGCCACACAAATACTTCTTATATATGTTTCATTAAACAAACCAAGTGAAATGTCCCGTTCTTATTGATAAAAAACGTTCCATATTAATTGATTTCGTTGCGAGGTTTTGACCTCTATATGAGACGTTTTTCAAAGACTGCATTCATTTTTAAAACAAACCATAACCTTTATTTCATCAATAAAGGTTTAAAAAGCTTTACGTAGATTATCAAATAATGATAATCTAAAATATCCTGTTTACACACGACCATTACATAATGGTTTACAATACAAATATGTTACAACAAAATAAGTTTCTTGAATGCAGTTTTTACACAATATCATACAAGCATGGACTCCAAATCTCGTCCTTATTTAAGTATGCGATAGCAGAAGCTCTTAATAATCACCTGAGAATAAACATGCTTAAAACGTCAACAAAAATGTTGGTGAGTTATAGGTTTAACCTATATATATCAAATCATAATAATAGACCACAAGATTTCATATTTCAATACACATCCCATACATAGAGATAAAATCATTCATATGGTGAACACTGTAGCGACCCCGACAAATCGTCAAATGACGGCGTCATCTACGTATGGTCCCATTACATGGTCGTAAGTCTTTATAACAAAGTTTGACCGAAAAGTATGTCGCATTCATTTCACAAATAAGGGTGTTTCAAAGTTTACAAAAGTAGTTTCCATAACAAGTACATAACAATGTTTAAAGTTTGTATGAAACACGTGCGACACGATTAAAAGTAGTCAAAAAGACGCTCCACGTATGCAAGTATACTCGACATCCAATGCAAGTATCAAATAGTATGAGCGGAAGCATGTATCACCTAAGTTCAAGGACCTGAGAAAAACATAGAGAATCTGTCAACGAAAACGTTGGTGAAATCATAGGTTTAAACAAGTAAATGAGTAATAGTAAGTTGAACCACAAGATTTGCAACATCGATAAAGCCATAGTACATTCTAAAAGTTAATATTCACGAGCACCCAATTATCAAAGCTTAACGTTCCGTCCGTTGAATACCCCATCAATTAGTGCTAGAACAACACTGTTCCCGAAAATATATTTCATTCGTAAACGGTAGCGAACCGTTTGAATGAGGGTTTGTCAAACCCATATGGCCATATAACATAAGTTCTCGCTTACACCATCTGATGTAACTAATGATAATCGGATTGGGGATTTTCGTTCTAAACTCGTATGTAGAATGTTTGTTTTCCCGTTCTTGTGTTCACTTAGTTCAAAAGTATCGTTTATGTTTTCTCATCCCAAAAGTAAGTTAAAAGAGTAAAAGTGGGACTATGATCTCACCTTGTATGCACGAACCAAAAAGTACTTCGACAAGTAACGTGTGCAAAGAACAATGCTAGTCTTGACCTAAACAAATAGGTTGTATCAATAACGATAGTCACGAAGGGTCAAAGATGTTCAATTAGTCCTATGGCTCAATACGACTCGATTAATATAGCATGTGAATCAAATCATCAAGTTTTATGCAAGACACAAGTATAAAAGCATGTTAGAAAGATTGCATAATTAATTGATTAAGTTTGACAAAAAGTCAAACTTGGTCGGTCAAAGTCAACGAAAAAGTCAACACGTTCGGGTCGTGTCCCGAACTATTTTTCTGAGGTTCTTAATCATGTATGAGCATGTTAGGACAAGTTACATGTGAATCGGAGGTGCGTAGCATAGCAAACATTATTCAAAAATTGACCAAGTTGGACAGAATTCTGGCCAGGCCATTTGGCGCGCCGCGCGGGGTAGGGGCGCGCCGCGCCACCATCTGTGCAGGTCTGTTTCTGTTTTTCCCAAGTATGCACGAGCCAAAACCTTTTCCAACCCAACTCTTGACCCGCAAACACTTATAATGCCTATTATATATCGTTGGAAAGGTAATTTGACGAGGAATACAACTAAGCACATTTCATCAATCAAACTTCCACTTACAATAACCAAAAACCGTAATTAAACATTCATAATCAAAGTTTAAGTTCCAAAAACGCATTTTATGATTCGGGCAACCAATTTACATGTATGTTATGCCGTTTCGAAGGTAATCAAACACACATTGCAACAAAACACTTAACAACAATATCTCATAGCATTTGACGCATCAAAAGTTCATGTAAAGCTCATCAAACCCTAATCCAAAATCACAAATTCAACAATCTTGCATATGAAACTAATCCATGTCAACCTTCATACCAATTTGAAGCTAGTGATGCTAGGAACACAATTAAAACATGAACTTTCATCATTCAACAACATATGAACACCTAAAACTCAAGATTAAGCAAGCATTCTTTCAATATGAACTAGTTACATCAAAATATCAAAAACGAGCATACAAATCACATAAACAAACTAGACTCGAGCCATAGACACTAATTAACAACCTTATAACTTAAAAATCTCAAGAACACAAGAATTAGTGATTTTAGAAAGTTACCCAAAATTGATGAAATCGGTATGGAAACGAAGAGGAGATCACGAGGAGTTCAAATATGCAATTTGTTTTGATCGAATCCTTCTTGAACGAATTTGGATGATGATTGAAGGTTTGAGGGTTTTGAGAGAAAAAGGTGAAGTATTATTTGGGAGGTGATAAAATGAATGGAGAGGAAAGAGTTGACTAGTTGACCTAGTCATCTCTTTCTCCATTTGGCAACTTTAGTCCCTCAATTTAGGAAACGGGTACGGGAATTACCTAAACGAGATAATTCAAACGCGTATTAACGAGATGTGTTATTAACATATAACGGAACTTAAATAGTTAAACGGAAAAGTAAACGGAAAAAGGCGGGATGTTACATTACCTACACCTTAAAAGAAATTTCGTCCCGAAATTTAAGTAGGCGTAGTAGTCGTTGTTTCTTCCTCGAGATCTTGCGTTTCCGAATTCACGAATAGATGAGGATACTTCCTTTGCATTTGATCTTGTCTTTCCCAAGTAAACTCGGGTCCTCTTTTGGCATTCCAACGAACCTTGACAATCGGAATTCGGCTTTGTTTCAATGTCTTGACGGAGGTGTCCACAATTTCAACCGGTTCCTCCACAAAATGAAGTTTGTCATCAATAGTAAGTTCTTCGAGAGGGATGACGATATCGGGTTCGGCAAGACACTTTTTCAAGGTAGATACATGGAAGGTAGGATGAACGGAGTTCAATTGAGGCGGAAGATCTAAACGATAAGCAACGGTTCCAATACGTTCCAAGATTTCGAAAGGACCAATATACCGCGGATTTAGCTTCCCGCGTTTCCCAAAACGGATTACACCCTTCCAAGGTGCGACTTTTAACATTACTCGGTCACCGACTTGAAATTCAAGATCGTTGCGTCGTTTGTCGGTATAGCTCTTTTGACGACTTCGGGCCGTCCTAAGCCTATCTCGGATTTGAACGATTTTCTCGGTGGTTTCGTGAATGAGTTCGGGTCCGGTGATTTGCACATCGCCTACCTCGACCCAACAAAGAGGTGAACGACATTTGCGGCCATATAGCGCTTCAAAAGGTGCGGCTTTAATACTCGCGTGATAACTATTGTTGTAAGAGAACTCGGCGAGAGGTAAGTGCTTGTCCCAAGCTTTTCCGAAATCAACCACGCAAGCTCGTAACATGTCCTCTAAGGTTTGAATTGTACGTTCGCTTTGTCCATCGGTTTGAGGATGATATGCGGTGCTCATGTCTAAACGCGTTCCCAACGCTTCTTGCAATGTACGCCAAAATCTAGAAACGAAACGGCCATCTCGGTCGGAGATAATCGATAAAGGTACACCGTGTCGGGCTACGATCTCCTTAATGTAAAGTTGTGCAAGTTTCTCCATTTTGTCCGTTTCTTTCATGGCAAGGAAGTGTGCGGATTTGGTGAGACGGTCAACAATAACCCAAATGGTATCATAACCTCCCGTCGTTTTTGGTAGTTTTGTGATAAAATCCATCGTTATCCTTTCCCACTTCCATTGCGGGATTTCGGGTTGTTGAAGTAGTCCGGACGGTCTTTGGTGTTCGGCTTTGACTTTGGAACATGTCAAACACTTGGAAACATAAGTAGCTACGTCCCTTTTGATGTTCGGCCACCAATATAGTTGTTTAAGGTCGTGGTACATCTTATTGGCACCGGGGTGAATCGAGTATCGTGACTTATGGGCTTCATCTAAAATAAGGCTTCGTAGGTCCCCATAACTAGGCACCCAAATCCTTCCGGCGTAATATCGGAGTCCGGTCTCCCTAATTTCGAATCGAGAGACGAGAATGTTCAAGAGCTCGTGTGAAAGGTTTTCATCCTTGAGAGCCTCATCTTGGGCTACCCGAATTTGGCTATTAAGGTTTGTGTGGATGGTGATGTTTAAGGCTCGGACACGAAGAGGCACCGCTCTTTCTTTTCGACTTAAAGCATCGGCTACTACATTTGCCTTCCCGGGATGGTAACGAAGCTCGCAATCGTAATCGTTTAAGGTTTCAATCCACCTTCGTTGTCTCATGTTTAGTTGCTTTTGATCGAAAATGTGTTGGAGGCTTTTGTGGTCGGTAAAGATAGTACTCTTGGTTCCATAAAGATAGTGTCTCCACATTTTAAGTGCAAAGACAACGGCTCCGAGTTCGAGATCATGTGTCGTATAGTTTCGTTCATGAATTTTGAGTTGTCGAGAAGCATAAGCAATGACTTTCGTTCGTTGCATCAATACACACCCAAAACCATGTTTCGAGGCATCACAATATACAACAAAGTCATCATTGCCTTCGGGAAGTGACAAGATAGGAGCGGTGGTTAGCTTCGTTTTCAAAATTCGGAATGCGGATTCATGTTCGGTCGCCCAAATGAATTTCTTTCCCTTGTGAGTCAATGCGGTTAGAGGACGTGCAACCAAAGAGAAGTTTTCGATGAATCTACGATAGTACCCGGCGAGACCCAAAAATTGACGAATGTGAGTAGGAGTAGTAGGAGTCTCCCATTTGCTAATGGCTTCGATTTTCGTTGGATCGACTTTAATACCTTGGTCACTTACAACATGACCAAGAAATTGAACTTCCTTTAACCAAAATTCACACTTGGAGAATTTGGCATAGAGTTGTTCTTGTCTTAAAAGTTCAAGCACAAGTCGGAGATGTTGTTCGTGCTCTTCTTCATTTTTAGAATAGATCAATATGTCATCAATGAACACAATAACGAATTTATCGAGATACGGTTTGCACACGCGGTTCATAAGATCCATGAACACCGCCGGTGCGTTAGTGAGACCGAAAGGCATGACAAGGAATTCATAACTACCATAACGAGTCCGGAAAGCGGTTTTGGAGACATCTTCCCCTCTAACCCTTAGTTGATGATAACCCGAGCGGAGATCGATTTTCGAATATACACAAGACCCTTGTAGTTGATCAAAGAGGTCATCGATGCGAGGAAGAGGATATCGGTTCTTAACCGTCAATTTATTTAGTTCACGATAATCAATGCACATTCGTAGGGATCCGTCTTTCTTTTTAACAAACAAAATCGGAGCGCCCCAAGGTGAATGGCTAGGTTGGATGAAACCACGATCAAGTAGTTCTTGGATTTGACTTTGCAATTCTTGCATTTCAGATGGAGCGAGTCTATATGGTGCACGCGCTACGGGTGCGGCTCCCGGAATAAGATCGATTTGGAATTCAACCGGTCGATGAGGTGGAAGACCCGGTAATTCGTCGGGAAATACATCGGAAAAGTCACTAACAATTGGCACATCTTCGATACGCTTTTCGTCGGCCTCGACTTTCTTAACGTGAGCAAGAATCGTGAAACAACCCTTGCGAAGTAGCTTTCGAACTTTAAGGCACGAAACGAAATTGAGTCCGGTGCAATTTTTGTCGCCATAGACAATCAATGGTTCACCATTCTCGATAGGAATTCGAATTGCGTGAAGATCGCAAAGAATGTGAGATTTATTTTTGACCATCCAATTCATACCGATTATTACATCAAAACTCCCTAATTCCATGGGTATCAAGTCAATTTCAAATTCTTTACCCAAAATGTTCAAAGTACACCCCCGGTAATATTTGTCGGCACTTAAGAGTTTTCCGTCGGCCACTTCGATGGAATAAGTAGTATCTAAAGGGTGTGGTGGAGTGCAAAGGGTAGGAGCTAAAGTCTTGGACACAAAACATTTATCGGCACCCGAATCGAATAAGCAAGTAACATAAGAGTTGTTGAGAAGAAACGTACCCGTGACTAGTTCGTTGTCATCTCGGGCTTCCTCGGTGTTGATGTTAAAGGCTCGGCCTCGGTTGTTGGGGTTGGTTTTCTTTTTCGGGCATTCGTTCTTATAATGGCCCGTTTGGCCACACTCGTAACAAGTGATCGTTTTTGGAGGATTGGGCCCCTTTCGAGCGACGGGGGCGGTGCTTGTGCAATTGTTGGCCCTATGACCAACTCCTTGGCAACGGTGACAAATTAGCTTGTTACATTCGCCGTAATGATGTTTGTGGCACTTGTTGCACAAAGGTAAGTTTCCGACATAACCCTTCTTGCCGTCGTTGTTGAAGGGCTTTTTGGTGAAGGTGTTGTTGTTGTAGTTAGTTGATGGAGTGGCTTCCCATTTCCTTTTGTTGCCACCCGACTTGTCCTCGGCCTTAGGAGCCGGCACTACGACTTCGTCAACCGTTTCGATTAATTGACGAGCCATGTTCATAGCGGCTTGATGAGTAGCGGGTTTGGATGACATCACCCCTTGTTTGATGCTTTTTGGAAGACCGAGCATGTAGAGCTCAATCCTTTGAGATTCGGGGTTAACAAGGTTAGGACACATTAAGGATAGTTCGGCGAAGCGTTGATTATAAGCCTTAAGATCGTTTCCGACCGCTTTCAAAGCTCTTAGTTCTTCCTCGAGCTTTCGGGTTTCTTCGCGCGGAAAGTATTCGACAATCATCTTTTCCTTCAAATCGGCCCAAGAGAGGGCATGAGCTTCATCGGTACCCACCGATTGAACATAGGTGTTCCACCAAGTGAGAGCAACACCGGAGAACGTGTGGGTGGAGTATTTGACCTTGTCTTGATCCCGACAACCGCTTATGCTAAAGACGGCCTCGGTTTGTTCAAACCAACGAGTAAGCACAACCGGTCCACCGGTTCCATCATAAGTGTGAGGTTTGCACCCCATGAAAGCTTTGTAGGAGCATCCCTCGTTTGAGTTACCGGCCCCATTGTTGTTGTTGTTGTTGTTGTTGTTGTTGTTGTGGTTGTTGTTATTGTTATTGTTGTTGGAAGAGTGACCGGCCATGGCCGCATCTACGGCGGTAGCTATCATCCGTTCGAGAGCTTGTTCGGGAGTTTCATTGCGGCGTACACGACGAGGAGCCATTGTTCCTTCAAAACAAAATAATACCGTTGGTTAGTATTCTAAATAATACTAACCGTGATATGGGATAAAGATAGAGAGAAAATTATCCTTGACCCGCCTTAAATTCTTTATGTCATAATGTCGGTATGTTCATATGAGTCACCGTAATATAATTTCCGGGAATTATATTACCCTAATTCATATGTGCATTCGACATTACGTCATATAGTCAAGGTGGCGTGTCAATTAAATTATATAACGCAAGATTTAGATAGAATAAGAGTAGATATGAGTAGAAGAGTTAGAGTATAAATGCACAATTTGTCAAGTAATTCCTATGTCAAGTCTATATGCCGGTTGTAGTCTAGACTCACCAATGTACCCTAAGACTCGGGGTTGACACCAATGAACTCTAAATCCCTACAACCAAAGCTCTGATACCACTTGTAGCGACCCCGACAAATCGTCAAATGACGGCGTCATCTACGTATGGTCCCATTACATGGTCGTAAGTCTTTATAACAAAGTTTGACCGAAAAGTATGTCGCATTCATTTCACAAATAAGGGTGTTTCAAAGTTTACAAAAGTAGTTTCCATAACAAGTACATAACAATGTTTAAAGTTTGTATGAAACACGTGCGACACGATTAAAAGTAGTCAAAAAGACGCTCCACGTATGCAAGTATACTCGACATCCAATGCAAGTATCAAATAGTATGAGCGGAAGCATGTATCACCTAAGTTCAAGGACCTGAGAAAAACATAGAGAATCTGTCAACGAAAACGTTGGTGAAATCATAGGTTTAAACAAGTAAATGAGTAATAGTAAGTTGAACCACAAGATTTGCAACATCGATAAAGCCATAGTACATTCTAAAAGTTAATATTCACGAGCACCCAATTATCAAAGCTTAACGTTCCGTCCGTTGAATACCCCATCAATTAGTGCTAGAACAACACTGTTCCCGAAAATATATTTCATTCGTAAACGGTAGCGAACCGTTTGAATGAGGGTTTGTCAAACCCATATGGCCATATAACATAAGTTCTCGCTTACACCATCTGATGTAACTAATGATAATCGGATTGGGGATTTTCGTTCTAAACTCGTATGTAGAATGTTTGTTTTCCCGTTCTTGTGTTCACTTAGTTCAAAAGTATCGTTTATGTTTTCTCATCCCAAAAGTAAGTTAAAAGAGTAAAAGTGGGACTATGATCTCACCTTGTATGCACGAACCAAAAAGTACTTCGACAAGTAACGTGTGCAAAGAACAATGCTAGTCTTGACCTAAACAAATAGGTTGTATCAATAACGATAGTCACGAAGGGTCAAAGATGTTCAATTAGTCCTATGGCTCAATACGACTCGATTAATATAGCATGTGAATCAAATCATCAAGTTTTATGCAAGACACAAGTATAAAAGCATGTTAGAAAGATTGCATAATTAATTGATTAAGTTTGACAAAAAGTCAAACTTGGTCGGTCAAAGTCAACGAAAAAGTCAACACGTTCGGGTCGTGTCCCGAACTATTTTTCTGAGGTTCTTAATCATGTATGAGCATGTTAGGACAAGTTACATGTGAATCGGAGGTGCGTAGCATAGCAAACATTATTCAAAAATTGACCAAGTTGGACAGAATTCTGGCCAGGCCATTTGGCGCGCCGCGCGGGGTAGGGGCGCGCCGCGCCACCATCTGTGCAGGTCTGTTTCTGTTTTTCCCAAGTATGCACGAGCCAAAACCTTTTCCAACCCAACTCTTGACCCGCAAACACTTATAATGCCTATTATATATCGTTGGAAAGGTAATTTGACGAGGAATACAACTAAGCACATTTCATCAATCAAACTTCCACTTACAATAACCAAAAACCGTAATTAAACATTCATAATCAAAGTTTAAGTTCCAAAAACGCATTTTATGATTCGGGCAACCAATTTACATGTATGTTATGCCGTTTCGAAGGTAATCAAACACACATTGCAACAAAACACTTAACAACAATATCTCATAGCATTTGACGCATCAAAAGTTCATGTAAAGCTCATCAAACCCTAATCCAAAATCACAAATTCAACAATCTTGCATATGAAACTAATCCATGTCAACCTTCATACCAATTTGAAGCTAGTGATGCTAGGAACACAATTAAAACATGAACTTTCATCATTCAACAACATATGAACACCTAAAACTCAAGATTAAGCAAGCATTCTTTCAATATGAACTAGTTACATCAAAATATCAAAAACGAGCATACAAATCACATAAACAAACTAGACTCGAGCCATAGACACTAATTAACAACCTTATAACTTAAAAATCTCAAGAACACAAGAATTAGTGATTTTAGAAAGTTACCCAAAATTGATGAAATCGGTATGGAAACGAAGAGGAGATCACGAGGAGTTCAAATATGCAATTTGTTTTGATCGAATCCTTCTTGAACGAATTTGGATGATGATTGAAGGTTTGAGGGTTTTGAGAGAAAAAGGTGAAGTATTATTTGGGAGGTGATAAAATGAATGGAGAGGAAAGAGTTGACTAGTTGACCTAGTCATCTCTTTCTCCATTTAGCAACTTTAGTCCCTCAATTTAGGAAACGGGTACGGGAATTACCTAAACGAGATAATTCAAACGCGTATTAACGAGATGTGTTATTAACATATAACGGAACTTAAATAGTTAAACGGAAAAGTAAACGGAAAAAGGCGGGATGTTACAAACACCTGGTAACCGACATTAACAAGATGCATATATAAGAATATCCCCATCATTCCGGGACACCCTTCGGATATGATATAAATTTCGAAGTACTAAAGCATCCGGTACTTTGGATGGGGCTTGTTGGGCCCGATAGATCTATCTTTAGGATTCGCGTCAATTAGGGTGTCTGTTCCCTAATTCTTAGATTACCAGACTTAATAAAAAGGGGCATATTCGATTTCGATAATTCAACCATAGAATGTAGTTTCACGTACTTGTGTCTATTTTGTAAATCATTTATAAAACCTGCATGTATTCTCATCCCAAAAATATTAGATTTTAAAAGTGGGACTATAACTCACTTTCACAGATTTTTACTTCGTCGGGAAGTAAGACTTGGCCACTGGTTGATTCACGAACCTATAACAATATATACATATATATCAAAGTATGTTCAAAATATATTTACAACACTTTTAATATATTATGATGTTTTAAGTTTATTAAGTCAGCTGTCCTCGTTAGTAACCTACAACTAGTTGTCCACAGTTAGATGTACAGAAATAAATCGATAAATATTATCTTGAATCAATCCACGACCCAGTGTATACGTATCTCAGTATTGATCACAACTCAAACTATATATATTTTGGAATCAACCTCAACCCTGTATAGCTAACTCCAACATTCACATATAGAGTGTCTATGGTTGTTCCGAAATATATATAGATGTGTCGACATGATAGGTCGAAACATTGTATACGTGTCTATGGTATCTCAAGATTACATAATATACAATACAAGTTGATTAAGTTATGGTTGGAATAGATTTGTTACTAATTTTCACGTAGCTAAAATGAGAAAAATTATCCAATCTTGTTTTACCCATAACTTCTTCATTGTAAATCCGTTTTGAGTGAATCAAATTGCTATGGTTTCATATTGAACTCTATTTTATGAATCTAAATAGAAAAGTATAGGTTTATAGTCGAAAAAATAAGTTACAAGTCGCTTTTGTAAAGGTAGTCATTTCAGTCGAAAGAACGACGTCTAGATGACCATTTTAGAAAACATACTTTCACTTTGAGTTTAACCATAATTTTTGGATATAGTTTCATGTTCATAATAAAAATCATTTTCTCAGAATAACAACTTTTAAATCAAAGTTTATCATAGTTTTTAATTAACTAACCCAAAACAGCCCGCGGTGTTACTACGACGGCGTAAATCCGGTTTTACGGTGTTTTTCGTGTTTCCAGGTTTTAAATCATTAAGTTAGCATATCATATAGATATAGAACATGTGTTTAGTTGATTTTAAAAGTCAAGTTAGAAGGATTAACTTTTGTTTGCGAACAAGTTTAGAATTAACTAAACTATGTTCTAGTGATTACAAGTTTAAACCTTCGAATAAGATAGCTTTATATGTATGAATCGAATGATGTTATGAACATCATTACTACCTTAAGTTCCTTGGATAAACCTACTGGAAAAGAGAAAAATGGATCTAGCTTCAATGGATCCTTGGATGGCTCGAAGTTCTTGAAGCAAAATCATGACACGAAAACAAGTTCAAGTAAGATCATCACTTGAAATAAGATTGTTATAGTTATAGAAATTGAACCAAAGTTTGAATATGATTATTAACTTGTATTAGAATGATAACCTAATGTAAGAAACAAAGATTTCTTGAGGTTGGATGATCACCTTACAAGATTGGAAGTGAGCTAGCAAACTTGAAAGTATTCTTGATTTTATGTAACTAGAACTTGTAGAATTTATGAAGAACACTTAGAACTTGAAGATAGAACTTGAGAGAGATCAATTAGATGAAGAAAATTGAAGAATGAAAGTGTTTGTAGGTGTTTTTGGTCGTTGGTGTATGGATTAGATATAAAGGATATGTAATTTTGTTTTCATGTAAATAAGTCATGAATGATTACTCATATTTTTGTAATTTTATGAGATATTTCATGCTAGTTGCCAAATGATGGTTCCCACATATGTTAGGTGACTCACATTGGCTGCTAAGAGCTGATCATTGGAGTGTATATACCAATAGTACATACATCTAAAAGTTGTGTATTGTACGAGTACGAATACGGGTGCATACGAGTAGAATTGTTGATGAAACTGAACGAGGATGTAATTGTAAGCATTTTTGTTAAGTAGAAGTATTTTGATAAGTGTATTGAAGTCTTTCAAAAGTGTATAAATACATATTAAAACACTACATGTATATACATTTTAACTGAGTCGTTAAGTCATCGTTAGTCGTTACATGTAAGTGTTGTTTTGAAACCTTTAGGTTAACGATCTTGTTGAATGTTGTTAACCCATTGTTTATTATAAAAAATGAGATGTTAAATTATTATATTATCATGATATTATGATATATAATATATCTTAGTATGATGTATATACAGTTAAATGTCGTTACAACGATAATCGTTACATATATGTCTCGTTTCGAAATCATTAAGTTAGTAGTCTTATTTTTACATATGTATTTCATTGTTAATACACTTAATAATATATTTACTTATCATTTAACATAATTAACCAAGTGTATCAATATCTTAATATGATTCATATGTACCTAGTAAGACGTTGTTATAACGATAATCGTTATATATATCGTTTTCGAGTTTCTTAAATTAATAGTCTCATTTTTATGTATATAACTCATTGTTAAAATACCTAATGAGATACATACTTATAATAAAAACATGTTAACTAAATATATAACCATATATATGTCATTGTATAGTTTTTACAAGTTTTAACGTTCGTGAATCACCGGTCAACTTGGGTGGTCAATTGTCTATATGAAACATATTTCAATTAATCAAGTCTTAACAAGTTTGATTGCTTAACATGTTGGAAACATTTAATCATGTAAATATCAATCTCAATTAATATATATAAACATGGAAAAGTTCGGGTCACTACAGTACCTACCCGTTAAATAAATTTCGTCCCGAAATTTTAAGCTGTTGAAGGTGTTGACGAATCTTCTGGAAATAGATGCGGGTTTTTCTTCTTCATCTGATCTTCACGCTCCCAGGTGAACTCGGGTCCTCTACGAGCATTCCATCGAACCTTAACAATTGGTATCTTGTTTTGTTTAAGTCTTTTAACCTCACGATCCATTATTTCGACGGGTTCTTCGATGAATTGGAGTTTTTCGTTGATTTGGATTTCATCTAACGGAATAGTGAGATCTTCTTTAGCAAAACATTTCTTCAAATTCGAGACGTGGAAAGTGTTATGTACAGCCGCGAGTTGTTGAGGTAACTCAAGTCGGTAAGCTACTGGTCCGACACGATCAATAATCTTGAATGGTCCAATATACCTTGGATTTAATTTCCCTCGTTTACCAAATCGAACAACGCCTTTCCAAGGTGCAACTTTAAGCATGACCATCTCTCCAATTTCAAATTCTATATCTTTTCTTTTAATGTCAGCGTAGCTCTTTTGTCGACTTTGGGCGGTTTTCAACCGTTGTTGAATTTGGATGATCTTCTCGGTAGTTTCTTGTATAATCTCCGGACCCGTAATCTGTCTATCCCCCACTTCACTCCAACAAATCGGAGACCTGCACTTTCTACCATAAAGTGCTTCAAACGGCGCCATCTCAATGCTTGAATGGTAGCTGTTGTTGTAGGAAAATTCTGCTAACGGTAGATGTCGATCCCAACTGTTTCCGAAATCCATAACACATGCTCGTAGCATGTCTTCAAGCGTTTGTATCGTCCTTTCGCTCTGCCCATCAGTTTTTGGATGATAGGCAGTACTCATGTCTAGACGAGTTCCTAATGCTTGCTGTAATGTCTGCCAGAATCTTGAAATAAATCTGCCATCCCTATCAGAGATAATAGAGATTGGTATTCCATGTCTGGAGACGACTTCCTTCAAATACAGTCATGCTAACTTCTCCATCTTGTCATCTTCTCTTATTGGCAGGAAGTGTGCTGATTTGGTGAGACGATCAACTATTACCCAAATAGTATCAAAACCACTTGCAGTCCTTGGCAATTTAGTGATAAAATCCATGGTAATGTTTTCCCATTTCCATTCCGGGATTTCGGGTTGTTGGAGTAGACCTGATGGTTTCTGATGCTCAGCTTTGACCTTAGAACACGTCAAACATTCTCCTACGTATTTAGCAACATCGGCTTTCATACCCGGCCACCAAAAATGTTTCTTGAGATCCTTGTACATCTTCCCCGTTCCAGGATGTATTGAGTATCTGGTTTTATGAGCTTCTCTAAGTACCATTTCTCTCATATCTCCAAATTTTGGTACCCAAGTCCTTTCAGCCCTATACCGGGTTCCGTCTTCCCGAATATTAAGATGCTTCTCCGATCCTTTGGGTATTTCATTCTTTAAATTTCCCTCTTTTAAAACTCCTTGTTGCGCCTCCTTTATTTGAGTAGTAAGGTTATTATGAATCATTATATTCATAGATTTTACTCGAATGGGTTCTCTGTCCTTCCTGCTCAAGGCATCGGCTACCACATTTGCCTTCCCCGGGTGGTAACGAATCTCAAAGTCATAATCATTCAATAATTCAATCCACCTACGCTGCCTCATATTCAGTTGTTTCTGATTAAATATGTGTTGAAGACTTTTGTGGTCGGTATATATAATACTTTTGACCCCATATAAGTAGTGCCTCCAAGTCTTTAATGCAAAAACAACCGCGCCTAATTCCAAATCATGCGTCGTATAATTTTGTTCGTGAATCTTCAATTGTCTAGACGCATAAGCAATCACCTTCGTTCGTTGCATTAATACACAACCGAGACCTTGCTTTGATGCGTCACAATAAATCACAAAATCATCATTCCCTTCAGGCAATGACAATATAGGAGCCGTAGTTAGCTTTTTCTTCAATAACTGAAACGCTTTCTCTTGTTCATCATTCCATTCAAATTTTTTCCCTTTATGTGTTAATGCAGTCAAGGGTTTTGCTATTCTGGAAAAGTCTTGGATGAACCTTCTGTAGTAACCAGCTAGTCCTAAAAACTGGCGTATGTGTTTCGGAGTTTTCGGAGTTTCCCACTTTTCAACACTTTCTATCTTTGCCGGATCCACCTTAATACCTTCTTTGTTCACTATGTGACCGAGGAATTGAACTTCTTCCAACCAAAATGCACACTTTGAAAACTTAGCGTACAATTCTTCCTTCCTCAATACTTCTAACACCTTTCTCAAATGTTCACCGTGTTCTTGGTCATTCTTTGAGTAAATAAGTATGTCATCAATGAAAACAATGACAAACTTGTCAAGGTATGGTCCACACACTCGGTTCATAAGGTCCATGAACACAGCTGGTGCATTAGTTAAACCAAACGGCATGACCATAAACTCGTAATGACCGTAACGTGTTATGAAAGCAGTCTTTGGTATATCATCTTCTTTCACCCGCATTTGATGATACCCGGAACGTAAGTCAATCTTTGAATAAACAAACGAGCCTTGTAGTTGATCAAATAAGTCGTCGATTCTCGGTAGTGGGTAGCGGTTCTTGATGGTAAGTTTGTTCAACTCTCGGTAGTCGATACACAACCTGAATGTACCATCTTTCTTCTTGACAAACAAAACAGGAGCTCCCCACGGTGATGTGCTTGGTCGAATGAAACCACGCTCTAAAAGTTCTTGTAATTGGCTTTGCAGTTCTTTCATCTCGCTGGGTGCGAGTCTGTAAGGAGCACGAGCTATTGGTGCAGCTCCTGGTACAAGATCTATTTGAAATTCAACGGATCGATGTGGGGGTAATCCCGGTAATTCTTTCGGAAATACATCGGGAAATTCTTTTGCGACGGGAACATCATTGATGCTCTTTTCTTCAGTTTGTACTTTCTCGACGTGTGCTAGAACAGCATAGCAACCTTTTCTTATTAGTTTTTGTGCCTTCAAATTACTAATAAGATGTAGCTTCGTGTTGCCCTTTTCTCCGTACACCATTAAGGGTTTTCCTTTTTCTCGTATAATGCGAATTGCATTTTTGTAACAGACGATCTCTGCTTTCACTTCTTTCAACCAGTCCATACCGATTATCACATCAAAACTCCCTAACTCTACTGGTATCAAATCAATCTTAAATGTTTCGCTAACCAGTTTAATTTCCCGATTCCGACATATATTATCTGCTGAAATTAATTTACCATTTGCTAATTCGAGTAAAAATTTACTATCCAAAGGCGTCAATGGACAACTTAATTTAGCACAAAAATCTCTACTCATATAGCTTCTATCCGCACCCGAATCAAATAAAACGTAAGCAGATTTATTGTCAATAAGAAACGTACCCGTAACAAGCTCCGGGTCTTCCTGTGCCTCTGCCGCATTAATATTGAAAACTCTTCCGCGGCCTTGTCCATTCGTGTTCTCCTGGTTCAGGCAATTTCTAATAATGTGGCCCGGTTTTCCACATTTATAACAAACTACATTGGCATAACTTGCTCCGACACTACTTGCTCCGCCATTACTCGTTCCGACACCATTTGTTCCTTTCGTTCTATTAACCCCTGGTCCGTAGACCTCACACTTCGCCGCGCTATGACCATTTCTTTTACACTTGTTGCAAAATTTGGTGCAGAACCCCGAGTGATTCTTTTCACACCTTTGGCATAGCTGCTTCTGATTGTTGTTGTTGTTGCGGTTATTATTGTTGTTGGGATGATTGTTGTAGTTGCTGTTGTTGTTGTTGTTGTTGTTGTTGTTGTTGTTGTTGTTGTTGTTGTTGGGCCGTTTGTTGTAGTTGCGATTGATGTTGCAATTGTTGGGATAATTGTTGCGATTATTGTTGTAATTACTGTTGTTGTTGTATTGGTGATTCTTATCACCGTTTTCCTCCCACTTTCTTTTGACTTGCTTCACATTGGCCTCTTCAGCAGTCTGTTCTTTAATTCTTTCTTCAATCTGGTTCACTAGTTTGTGAGCCATTCTACATGCCTGTTGTATGGAGGCGGGCTCGTGTGAACTTATATCTTCTTGGATTCTTTCCGGTAATCCTTTCACAAACGCGTCGATCTTCTCTTCCTCATCTTCGAATGCTCCCGGACACAATAGGCACAATTCTGTGAATCGTCTTTCGTACGTGGTAATATCAAATCCTTGGGTTCGTAACCCTCTAAGTTCTGTCTTGAGCTTATTGACCTCGGTTCTGGGACGGTACTTCTCGTTCATCAAGTGCTTGAATGCTGACCACGGTAGTGCGTACGCATCGTCTTGTCCCACTTGCTCTAGATAGGTATTCCACCATGTTAACGCAGAACCTGTGAAGGTATGCGTAGCGTACTTCACTTTGTCCTCTTCAGTACACTTACTTATGGCAAACACCGATTCGACCTTCTCGGTCCACCGTTTCAATCCGATCGGTCCTTCGGTTCCATCAAATTCCAAAGGTTTGCAGGTAGTGAATTCTTTGTAGGTGCATCCTACACGATTTCCTGTACTGCTAGATCCAAGGTTATTGTTGGTATGTAGCGCAGCCTGTACTGCGGCTATGTTTGAAGCTAGAAAAGTACGGAATTCCTCTTCATTCATATTCACTGTGTGTCGAGTAGTCGGTGCCATTTCCTTCAAAATAGTCAAATGGAACAAGTTAATCATACAGAATATTAAGAGTAGTTAATAGTATTTCGTAGCATAATATGAACTCATTTATAAAAGCTTTTTCTTCATATTAGCGTTTTATAAGTTTAAATTCGGGTAGTACCTACCCGTTAAGTTCATACTTAGTAGCTAATATACAATTCAACTACTACAATTCTATATGAAAAACTGATTATAATAATATTTCGCGTTCAAACTTTTATACAATATTTTACAAACTTACAATACCGCTTATTTTACATAAAGCATGAAATATAGCACACAATAACTTTGAAACAAGATAGTTGTGAAGATAATTCTAGCTAGTACACAAGTCGTTCAGCAAAGGCAATAAAGACACGTAATTCATACGTCCAGAAACAAGTCATGCATTCTGGTTTTACTAGGACTACTTCCCATCCTTGGTCTTGTGGAACATAACCGTTATGGCCATTGATAAGACAGCGTGTTGTAACGTCGTCAAAAGGACGAGGGTTACGTAATGTTCAACAGTCCCGTAACAATCTAAAAACCTCATTTCTTACCCCAATTACCGACTCCGTCACTTGTGGAAACATTTTGTTTAATAGTTGTAGCCCGATGTTCTTGTTCTCACTTTGGTGAGAAGCGAACATTACTAATCCGTAAGCATAACATGCTTCTTTATGTTGCATGTTAGCTGCTTTTTCTAAATCACGAAGTCCAATATTCGGATATATTGAGTCAAAATAATTTCTTAACCCGTTGCGTAAAATAGCATTTGGGTTCCCCGCAATATATTCGTCAAAGTAAACACATCGTAACTTATGGGTTTCCCAATGTGATATCCCCCATCTTTCAAACGAAAGTCTCTTATAAACCAAGACATTCTTGGAACGTTCTTCGAATGTCTTACAAACTGATCTCGCCTTAAATAGTTGTGCCGAGGAATTCTGACCGACTCTAGACAAGATTTCATCAATCATGTCTCCGGGTAGGTCTCTTAAAATATTGGGTTGTCTATCCATTTTGTGTTTTTAAACTGTAAAATAGACAAGAGTTAGATTCATAAAACAAATACTTATTAATACAAGCAATTTTTACATATATCATAAAGCATAAGCACACTATATTACATATATTACACCACACGAATACAACTATCTTATTCCGACTCGCTCGTTTCTTCTTCTTCGGTTTTGGTTCGTTTTGCCAGGTTTCTAGGGATATATGATGTTCCCCTAATACGAGCCGTAATTTTCCACATTGGTTTAGAAAAACCTGGTGGTTTAGAGGTTCCCGGGTCATTGTTACAACTTAAGGACTTCGGGGGTTGACGATACATATAAAGTTCATCGGGGTTGGAATTAGATTTCTCTATTTTTATGCCCTTTCCCTTATTATTTTCTTTTGCCTTTTTAAATTCAGTTGGGGTAATTTCTATAACATCATCGGAATTCTCGTCGGAATCCGATTCATCGGAGAATTGGTAATCCTCCTAATATTTTGCTTCCTTGGTGGAAACACCATTGACCATAATTAACCTTGGTCGGTTGGTTGAGGATTTTCTTTTACTTAACCATTTTATTATTTCCTCCACCGGTTCTATTTCTTCATCCGGTTCCTCCTCTTCCGGTTCTGATTCTTTTTCCGGTTCCGACTCTTCTTCCGGTTCCTCTTCGGGAACTTGTGAATCAGTCCACGAATCATTCCAATTTACATTTGACTCTTCATTATTATTAGGTGAGTCAATGGGACTTGTTCTAGAGGTAGACATCTATCACATAATATCAAACGCGTTAAGAGATTAATATATCACATAATATTCACATGTTAAAAATATATAGTTTCCAACAAAATTTGTTAAGCAATCATTTTTCAAGTAAACACGGTCGAAGTCCAGACTCACTAATGCATCCTAACAAACTCGATAAGACACACTAATGCAAAATTCTGGTTCTCTAAGACCAACGCTCGGATACCAACTGAAATGTCCCGTTCTTATTGATAAAAAACGTTCCATATTAATTGATTTCGTTGCGAGGTTTTGACCTCTATATGAGACGTTTTTCAAAGACTGCATTCATTTTTAAAACAAACCATAACCTTTATTTCATCAATAAAGGTTTAAAAAGCTTTACGTAGATTATCAAATAATGATAATCTAAAATATCCTGTTTACACACGACCATTACATAATGGTTTACAATACAAATATGTTACAACAAAATAAGTTTCTTGAATGCAGTTTTTACACAATATCATACAAGCATGGAATCCAAATCTCGTCCTTATTTAAGTATGCGACAGCGGAAGCTCTTAATAATCACCTGAGAATAAACATGCTTAAAACGTCAACAAAAATGTTGGTGAGTTATAGGTTTAACCTATATATATCAAATCATAATAATAGACCACAAGATTTCATATTTCAATACACATCCCATACATAGAGATAAAAATCATTCATATGGTGAACACCTGGTAACCGACATTAACAAGATGCAAATATAAGAATATCCCCATCATTTCGGGACACCCTTCGGATATGATATAAATTTCAAAGTACTAAAGCATCCGGTACTTTGGATGGGGCTTGTTGGGCCCGATAGATCTATCTTTAGGATTCGCGTCAATTAGGGTGTCTGTTCCCTAATTCTTAGATTACCAGACTTAATAAAAAGGGGCATATTCGATTTCGATAATTCAACCATAGAATGTAGTTTCACGTACTTGTGTCTATTTTGTAAATCATTTATAAAACCTGCATGTATTCTCATCCCAAAAATATTAGATTTTAAAAGTGGGACTATAACTCACTTTCACAGATTTTTACTTCATCGGGAAGTAAGACTTGGCCACTGGTTGATTCACGAACCTATAACAATATATACATATATATCAAAGTATGTTCAAAATATATTTACAACACTTTTAATATATTTTGATGTTTTAAGTTTATTAAGTCAGCTGTCCTCGTTAGTAACCTACAACTAGTTGTCCACAGTTAGATGTACAGAAATAAATCGATAAATATTATCTTGAATCAATCCACGACCCAGTGTATACGTATCTCAGTATTGATCACAACTCAAACTATATATATTTTGGAATCAACCTCAACCCTGTATAGCTAACTCCAACATTCACATATAGAGTGTCTATGGTTGTTCCGAAATATATATAGATGTGTCGACATGATAGGTCGAAACATTGTATACGTGTCTATGGTATCTCAAGATTACATAATATACAATACAAGTTGATTAAGTTATGGTTGGAACAGATTTGTTACTAATTTTCACGTAGCTAAAATGAGAAAAATTATCCAATCTTGTTTTACCCATAACTTCTTCATTTTAAATCCGTTTTGAGTGAATCAAATTGCTATGGTTTCATATTGAACTCTATTTTATGAATCTAAACAGAAAAGTATAGGTTTATAGTCGAAAAAATAAGTTACAAGTCGCTTTTGTAAAGGTAGTCATTTCAGTCGAAAGAACGACGTCTAGATGACCATTTTAGAAAACATACTTTCACTTTGAGTTTAACCATAATTTTTGGATATAGTTTCATGTTCATAATAAAAATCATTTTCTCAGAATAACAACATTTAAATCAAAGTTTATCATAGTTTTTAATTAACTAACCCAAAACAGCCCGCGGTGTTACTACGACGGCGTAAATCCGGTTTTACGGTGTTTTTCGTGTTTCCAGGTTTTAAATCATTAAGTTAGCATATCATATAGATATAGAACATGTGTTTAGTTGATTTTAAAAGTCAAGTTAGAAGGATTAACTTTTGTTTGCGAACAAGTTTAGAATTAACTAAACTATGTTCTAGTGATTACAAGTTTAAACCTTCGAATAAGATAGCTTTATATGTATGAATCGAATGATGTTATGAACATCATTACTACCTTAAGTTCCTTGGATAAACCTACTGGAAAAGAGAAAAATGGATCTAGCTTCAATGGATCCTTGGATGGCTCGAAGTTCTTGAAGCAAAATCATGACACGAAAACAAGTTCAAGTAAGATCATCACTTGAAATAAGATTGTTATAGTTATAGAAATTGAACCAAAGTTTGAATATGATTATTACCTTGTATTAGAATGATAACCTACTGTAAGAAACAAAGATTTCTTGAGGTTGGATGATCACCTTACAAGATTGGAAGTGAGCTAGCAAACTTGAAAGTATTCTTGATTTTATGTAACTAGAACTTGTAGAATTTATGAAGAACACTTAGAACTTGAAGATAGAACTTGAGAGAGATCAATTAGATGAAGAAAATTGAAGAATGAAAGTGTTTGTAGGTGTTTTTGTTCGTTGGTGTATGGATTAGATATAAAGGATATGTAATTTTGTTTTCATGTAAATAAGTCATGAATGATTACTCATATTTTTGTAATTTTATGAGATATTTCATGCTAGTTGCCAAATGATGGTTCCCACATATGTTAGGTGACTCACATGGGCTGCTAAGAGCTGATCATTGGAGTGTATATACCAATAGTACATACATCTAAAAGCTGTGTATTGTACGAGTACGAATACGGGTGCATACGAGTAGAATTGTTGATGAAACTGAACGAGGATGTAATTGTAAGCATTTTTGTTAAGTAGAAGTATTTTGATAAGTGTATTGAAGTCTTTCAAAAGTGTATAAATACATATTAAAACACTACATGTATATACATTTTAACTGAGTCGTTAAGTCATCGTTAGTCGTTACATGTAAGTGTTGTTTTGAAACCTTTAGGTTAACGATCTTGTTGAATGTTGTTAACCCATTGTTTATTATAAAAAATGAGATGTTAAATTATTATATTATCATGATATTATGATATATAATATATCTTAGTATGATGTATATACAGTTAAATGTCGTTACAACGATAATCGTTACATATATGTCTCGTTTCGAAATCATTAAGTTAGTAGTCTTATTTTTACATATGTATTTCATTGTTAATACACTTAATAATATATTTAATTATCATTTAACATAATTAACCAAGTGTATCAATATCTTAATATGATTCATATGTACCTAGTAAGACGTTGTTATAATGATAATCGTTATATATATCGTTTTCGAGTTTCTTAAATTAATAGTCTCATTTTTATGTATATAACTCATTGTTAAAATACCTAATGAGATACATACTTATAATAAAAACATGTTAACTAAATATATAACCATATATATGTCATTGTATAGTTTTTACAAGTTTTAACGTTCGTGAATCACCGGTCAACTTGGGTGGTCAATTGTCTATATGAAACATATTTCAATTAATCAAGTCTTAACAAGTTTGATTGCTTAACATGTTGGAAACATTTAATCATGTAAATATCAATCTCAATTAATATATATAAACATGGAAAAGTTCGGGTCACTACACCAAGAACCCAAACACCACCCATAAACCCACTACCTTTTGTTTTTTTTTTCCTCAAACCCTACGAGCCACTATACCTATTATTGTATCTATATTCTCCTACTGATCGAAACAACTGAACGAAATATATATTCACATCTAAAAGTACTGTCAACTTGGGTGTAGAATAAGGTTATATGAGAGCACTATCAAGTTGGAATAAACAAACACATTATGGCCGACCAATTGGACACCAAAAGGAATGTGTAATTTTTCCTTTATTTTTTTATCGTGTTAATTAGCCAATGAAACTTATAATTGATGGACTAGAGTTTTATAATCAATATGGGGTCGAGATTTACTTTTTCTCAATGGCTACTCATTAAAATAATACGCATGATTGTTTATGATGGGAGCCAATACGCGTGATTGATTATGATGGGAGCCAATTAGCTAGCAATTTTGAATATGGTTTATGGAAAAATGACGTGTGCTTTTATATAATAATCATAGATGTGATAGTATGTTGGTAAACAAAGACTGCAGTTTGTCGATTGGGTTATAGCAGTAAAAGCACCCAATGTTAATCTATGCAGGCCATTATCATTCGTCGGGCTGTGTTTATTTTACAGTTGGGCCAATTTTATTTTGGGCCGAGTGATGTTTCCTATGTTGGGCCGTAATTGTGTGTTGTTGGGCTATGAATAAACTGGGACGAATTAAAAGAATTTTAAGTGTGATTAAAACAGAAAATGATAAGCAGAGCATTGGTTTAGGAGGATGTCTATTGGACGAGAGGTCGCGGGTTCGAATTCGGGCTAAGGCGTTTATTTTTTTTAAGCTTGTCTTCAAAGGTTGTAATCTATTATTAATTTTATTATTATTATTATTATTATTATTATTATTATTATTATTATTATTATTATTATTATTATTATTATTATTATTATTATTATTATTATTATTATTATTATTATTATTATTATTATTATTATCATTATTATTATTCTTATTATTATTATTATTATTAGTATTTGAATTAACATTATTATTATTATCATCATCACTTTTACTACTAGTATCACTATTATTATTATTATTATTATTATTATTATTATTATTATTATTATTATTATTATTATTATTATTATTATTATTATTATTATTATTATTATTATTATTATTATTATTATTATTATTATTATTATTATGATTATATTATTATTATTATTATTATTATTATTATTATTATTATTATCATTATTATTATTATTATCACTATATTATTATTAATTCAATAAAAGTTAGTCATATAAAATATATGTAATAAAACCATACTAATATTTTTATAAATTATTTATTTAAAGTATACAAGATAAATATAGACAACATATAATTTAAGATATAAAATGTAAATAAAATATATACACTTTAATTAAGAATTAGTATAAATTTTATTTATAATTACAACACTAATATATAAATACTATATATATAGAATTATTTGATTTTATGTGTTAATATATATACTTGATATATGTTCGTGAATCCGAGGCCAACCCTGCATTGTTCAATATCGTCATATGTATTTTTACTAAAAAATACATTAAGTGAGTTCATTTGATTCCCTTTTACTCTTTACGTTTTTGGAACTGAGAATACATGCGCTACTTTTACAACTGCTTTATTAAATGCTTTTGAAATACATTTTGAACTGCGAATACATGAAATGCTTTTATAAATGTTTGACGAGATAGACACAAGCAAAAAATTCCTCGAATGAATTATGTGGACGTGATAATTGCCACCATTGAATTATGTGGACGTGATAATTGCCACAATTGATATGAATATTTTTCCCCTGATTATTATTGCTTGGTAACCTAAGAATTAGGGAACATCACTAATTTTGAGAATTAGTGCACGCCTAATTGACGCGAATCCTAAAGGTAGCTACCAGGTTTAACACCCCCACCCAGAATGTTCACCAGACAGAAGGGCTAGTGGGCGTGGTGTTTAGTACTTCGAAGTTTATATGATTATTATGCAGACGAGATGTTCTGTTTTGGGGATATTATTATGCGCATTATATGTTAAGGTCGGTTACCAAGCCAAGCTATGAAAGTAATGAAAGCAATGAAAAGTGAATGTTATGTATCGAGAGAATGATTTTATACACATATTATGTGTATGTTATTTTTGTGCACAAGATATGTGTACGGTTACTAAGATTTATGAAAGATGATTTCGTACACGAGAAAGGTGTACTGTATTTAGAAGATATCTCATGTACATTACAGGTGGGTATAGGATTCGGGCCCATTTGTACCATGTAGGATTTAAATCTTGTAGTCTATCAAAATGATGAATTTTATTATTTTATGATAAACCTATGAACTCACCAACCTTTTGGTTAACACTTGAAAGCATGTTTATTCTTAGGTATGAAAGAAATCTTTCGCTGTGCATTTTCTCATATTAGAGATATTACTTGGAGTCATTCATGACATATTTCAAAAGACGTTGCATTCGAGTCGTCGAGTTCATCAAGATTATTATTAAGTCAATTATAGTTGGAGGTATTATGAAATAATATGCTTGCCGTCAACTTTCGATCTAAAGAAAGTTTGTCTTTTAAAAACAAATGCAATGTTTGTAAAATGTATCATATATAGGTCAATTACCTCGCGATGTAATCAACTATTGTGAATCGTTTATATTGTATAGGAACGGGTCCTTTCAGTTAGTATCAGAGCGGTGGTCTTAGCGAACCAGGTCTTGCATTAGTGTGTCTAACTGATAGTTGTTTAGATGCATTAGTGAGTCTGGACTTCGACCGTGTCTGCATGTCAAAAGTTTTTCTTATAATTTCGTGTCGAAAATCATCCGCTTATCATCCTTAGGAAATTACTTGCTTATCATTTTTAATCTAGACATATCTTTCTGCCTAGATTGCATGAATGGTGTACAGACAAAATTCATATCTTATCGTATCTGTTACTGTAACTTTGCCTGACATATTCCGTAAATTCCCCAGTAATCTACGAAATCTTTTGTTCTATATATATAGATATTCTATGTAATTAGAATACCATCCGATAGCCGAAAATCATTTCATATCGAAAAATCCTTTATTCAATCGCACTAAATGGAATTCATTACTAGTTCAAGTCCCTCGAATTCCGATATGGAGTTTCATCTAAGCTCCAAAAGCAGTGCCACCAGAATAAATCAACCAATCAACTGTCTCCAATTCATTTGATGGGTTCGTAGTCTACTTAATCATTAGAGACGCGAAGAAGGCGATCCCTTCCATCCACCACATTTCCCTCTTGGCGAAGAACCTGAAGCACTTACCGGCGAACCTATCCGAAACACCATTTTCAGCCTCGTTTACAGGGTAGCTCAACACAATTATATTCTATCCATAATTCTAAACCTTATTCATCTGCTCGTTCTGACTGACAATCATCCCAGAATAATCGAAGAAGTCAACGAGCTTCGCACCTGAGTAATCAATTTGGAAAACATGGTGCAAAACCTACCAGCTTCAGCAATAGCACCAGCAACACCAGTACCACCAACAACAACATCCGCAGTACCAGCCTCAACACTACATGACTCAAACTCACGTTCTATACCTCCAGCATAATCATCATACTACATGATGACCTACATCGATCATCTTCGTTCTACATGACGTTCTATATTATTTATCTTCGTTCAACATGACAATTATGTAATCTCTAATGTTTTAGAGATTATATATTTTAGTTCTAATGATAAATCAAATGAGATTAATATCATATTAACTCATTAAATCCATGATTACATCTGAGGAAAATATATATGTAAGTATATTTTCATAAAGATTGTAATTAAAAATTCTTTTGTACAAACTGTTAATGGTGAAAATATTTTAACGGGTAGGTAATACCCTAGAAATATTTAGATTTCACATTAATAAGTTACATTGTACATTCTTCTAATATGATTCAACAGTCAATTACTATCCTACTTACATCCACAAGATATACGAATCCGTTTACCACAAAATAACCATTTTCATTCAATTTCGTATTTGGATTTTTGAATTACCAGAATCCAACAAGTGGTATAATGAAGAAAACATTGGACAAAATAAAATTTGTTAGAAACAAACAAATTAACTATGAGAAAAATTTTGGTAAGAATTCACGCTAACTGTTCCTAGCTAACTGATCGCAATTTATTTATCGCAATTTATATTCTCGCAATTTTATTTATCGTCATTTAATTTACGTTATTTATTTTACGCACTTTAAATATCGGGACACGTATACAAGGTTTTGACATATCATATCGACGCATCTATATATATTATTTGGAATAACCATAGACACTCTATATGCAGTAATGACCGAGTTAGCTACACATGGTTGAGGTTGATTCTAAATAATATATATACTTTGAGTTGTGATCGAGTCTGAGACATGTACACGGGTCACGATACGTAGTAATTAATTCGAATATTATATATTAAACTATTTATGAATTATTGGACTGTAAACTATGGACTATCGACTGTGGACTGCCAACATTGGACAATTAAAATGAATTAAAATATTGATTATAACATATGAAACTAAACAATTCTTCAAGTTTGCCACTTGATTTCATCTTAAACCTCATTTGTATCTTGACGATTACAATCTGCATTCAAACCTTTCATGATTCCGAAAAACACCTCAATCGAGAGGATGAACCAACCGCACTTCATCTACGGAAGAAAAGATTTATGCATATAGTATTGCACCTGAAAAAATCTCAAAAACTGAGTAAACGTTTAACGCGTAGCTATGCTAATTCCTTTAGCGTTACTAATACCGAAAATAACTTTGCAATCTCTTTCCAAATTAGTCAATTTTGTCACAGTCCATCAAGTCAACTTCAACTTTTTGTTCGAAACAACCTTATTATAACCTTGATATATATGTGTGCTCTTTTATTGTTACCGGGGAACCTTTTATATTCTATCATATTACCAGCAGACGTACCAGCAACCTCGTTGCTCCTTGGCTTAAATCTCTTCGACAAATCACTATATTTATCTATTGAAGTCTTATCATGAACTCATCGACATCTTGTAACGAGAATTGTCATACCAAGTATCGAGAAATCAGCAACCAGTATTTTGAATCTCGCAGCAATTCTACATCAAAAGTTATATATACATATAACATTTATCTCTTAGAATTATGATCTTCCATGCTGAAATTCTGAAAAGCACCCAGTCTACGAATCAATACTCGGAATTTTGAAGATACTGATGAAGCAGCAAAAACTCTAAACATCTTAACCGTCAAAAGTTGGTGATAAAGAATAGTATGTTGGTAAAACTTAGAAAAGTTGAAACTGGAAAACGGGTTAAGCAAACCATAAAGGAGATCAAGGACAAATACAAAGACCAAACCCTGTATTTAAAGAATCCTGATGATTCTATTTCTGATGAAACCTTTAGCGAATAACTTACTCCTTAATCGCTCTAAATTGATCTAAATCATTGTGACTGAATTTCTTTATCACACTGTGAATCTAAAATTCTAAGATATTATCGTATCTTTCATTATAAATATCCTCAATATTTCTGAAGATATCTTCATAAATATTCTCGTCCGAATTTAATTATCTCTCTGCGCTATCTGTGTTATTTCATAAGAGGAAACTATTTTAGTTTCTATATTCTGTAAATCCTCGAATTTAAAATATGAATGTTTTAAAGTAGTGTTAGAAACTAATGCATGAGTTAGTATAATATAATGACACTTGATCAACGTGATTATATTATAGTAAGACATGCTGAGTTTCTAATGGAACATGATGATTCACAGATCATAACGTCATCATGTGCCATGTTACGCGACTCTTACATTCTAACTAATCTCCAAACATATCAAGAACATATTATCTTGATAGTTCTATCTTTTTCCTTGAATTCAGGAAATCAACCGTGACTATGTCACTGGTTAAGGCAAACTTACATTTATTCATTTCACTCTTTTGTGATAGCTTCACTCGTACTCTTCACATAAACGATTTATTTATTCCATATTACTCAATGATGATAAAAAAAAAAACTCTAATTTCTAGCTCGTATGCGTCATGAGAACATATTTATTGTCAGCCATGACCATCCCAATCAAATTTCGGGACGAAATTTCTTTAACGGGTAGGTACTGTGAAGACCCGGAAATTTCCAACCAAATTTAAACTTAACTTTATATGATTTCGACACGATAAGTAAAGTCTGTAATGCTGAAGTCTCAAAAACTTTGAACTGTTTCATATATTCAATTGACCTTCGACTATTACCGACAATTCATGAACTATGGGTTGCAATCAAATATATATAGTTACATAATGTAGGTACATATAATAAATGATAATAAATAAGTAAAATAATGTACAAGATAATAATGTTGTTGAAATGGATACATATATGAATAAGATTTCCATATAATTGGTAATTATATGTTATTACATGATTATAAATATTACATCAATAATAAACTGTAATATTATTATATTAAATTTAATTACAAGATAAAACATAAATATTATATTAATAATGTTATTATTACTTTCAGTATAACTATTAATATTAACATTAATATTTGTACTATTATTTTTGATATAAAATATGTATAAATATATGAAATTTAATATGTACAAGTAATATTAATATTACTATAGAAACATGTAACTTATTATATCTTCAGTATTATTATTTAGTATTTATAGAATTATTATTATTAAAATTAATTTTTATATAAATCATGAATAAAGCTGGATTCAGTTTAACGTCCTTTTCATCTCTAAAACTTTTATTCCTTATTGTAAAGTTGTCGACTCAGTCACAGGCACGAACAAAATTCTTTTAAAATCAATATCAATTAACAGTATGAGTTTGTTACAAATTACTATCAAGTCTTTATTCTATTTTATTTTTTTTACCTACTCTAATTATTCTGTCAATTCACAATCTGATATAACCAAACGAATCCTGACAAGTTGTTACACATCATTTTCATAGTACCAATCTATTACATTTTGAAATTTTTACTTAAGTTATGTTCTTGATTGAAGAATCTGTGCTAATGTCTATCTATCCTCTAGTACCTATACTTCTAAATATGTAGAAATGTATTTGCAACTAGAATTAGACACCACACTAAACCCTTTCCTTTTTCATATTCTTCTCTCTTCTTCTGATAAGTACCCGAACCAACACCCTCAATTTATTCCTCATCCGTCATCGAGCCACTAAGAAACACCACATCATCAATAATACCATAATCACGATAACACCATCTTCTACTTCCTTGAATACTTATCTCTCTACGTCTCTTTCACCATCTTCTATGTTAAACCACGATCATCACCATCCTTGTTTAACCCCGTAAACAACTACAATCAAAACCCATCACCACAATGGGTTATACTTGTCTGTTTGAAACGAACGAACACCACACTCACTTGCTCGAAAAATCATCACTAATGTGTTCCATTTTCATCGTGATCAACCCAACACAAACCACCATCGTGAGTCTTCTTGTTTCTTTTGTTTTGCTCGAATCCACTGAATGCCACATAAATACTTCTTATATATGTTTCATTAAACAAACCAAGAACCCAAACACCACCCATAAACCCACCACATTTTGTCTTTTTTTTCCCTCAAACCCTACGAGCCACTATACCTACTATTGTATCTATATTCTCCTACTGATCGAAACAACTGAACGAAATATATATTCACATCTAAAAGTACTGTCAACTTGGGTGTAGAATAAGGTTATATGAAAGCACTATCAAGTTGGAATAAACAAACACATTATGGCTGACCAACTGGACACCAAAAAGGAACGTGTAATTTTTCCTTTATTTTTTTATCGTGTTAATTAGCCAATGAATCTTATAATTGATGGACTAGAGTTTTATAATCAATATGGGGTTGAGATTTATTTTTTCTCAATGGCCACTCATTAAAATAATACGCATGATTGTTTATGATGGGAGCCAATACGCGTGATTGATTATGATGGGAGCCAATTAGCTAGCAATTTTGAATATGGTTTATGGAAAAATGACGTGTGATTTTATGTAATAATCATAGATGTGATAGTATGTTGGTAAACAAAGGCTGCAGTTTGTCGATCGGGTTATAGCAGCAAAAGCACCCAACGTTAATCTATGCAGGCCATTATCATTCGTCGGGCTGTGTTTGTTTTACAGTTGGGTCAAGTTTATTTTGGGCCGAGTGATGATTCCTATGTTGGGCCGTAATTGTGTGTTTTTGGGCTATGAATAAACTGGGATGAATTAAAAGAATTTTAAGAGTGATTAAAACAGAAAATGATAAGCAGAGCATTGGTTTAGGAGGGTGTCTATTGGACTAGAGGTCGCGGGTTCTAATTCGGGCTAAGGCGTTTATTTTTTTTAAGCTTGTCTTCAAAGGTTGTAATCTATTATTAAATTTATTATTATTATTATTATTATTATTATTATTATTATTATTATTATTATTATTATTATTATTATTATTATTATTATTATTATTATTATTATTATTATTATTATTATTAGTAATAGAATTAACATTATTATTATTATCATCATCACTTTTACTACTAGTATCGCTATTATTATTATTATTATTATTATTATTATTATTATTATTATTATTATTATTATTATTATTATTATTATTATTATCACTATATTATTATTAATACAATAAAAGTTAGTCATATAAAATATATGTAATAAAACTATACTAATATTTTTATAAATTATTTATTTAAAGTATACAAGATAAATATAGACAACATATAATTTAAGATATAAAATGTAAATAAAATATATACACTTTAATTAAGAATTAGTATAAATTTTATTTATAATTACAACACTAATATATAAATACTACATATATAGAATTATTTGATTTTATGTGTTAATATATATACTTGATATAGGTTCGTGAATCCGAGGCCAACCCTGCATTGTTCAATATCATTATATGTATTTTTACTACAAAATACATTAAGTGAGTTCATTTGATTCCCTTTTACTCTTTACGTTTTTGGGACTGATAATACATGCGCTACTTTTACAATTGCTTTATTAAATGCTTTTGAAATACGTTTTGAACTGCGAATACATGAAATGCTTTTATAAATGTTTGACGAGATAGACACAAGCAAAAAATTCCTCGAATGAATTATGTGGACGTGATAATTGCCACCATTGAATTATGTGGACGTGATAATTGCCACAACTGATATGAATATTTTTCCCCTGATTATTATTGCTTGGTAACCTAAGAATTAGGGAACATCACTAATTTTAAGAATTAGTGCACGCCTAATTGACGCGAATCCTAAAGGTAGCTACCGGGTTTAACACCCCCACCCAGAATGTTCACTAGACGGAAGGGCTAGTGGGCGTGGTGTTTAGTACTTCGAAGTTTATATGATTATTATACAGATGAGATGTTCTGTTTTGGTGATATTATTATGCGCATTATATGTTAAGGTCGGTTACCAAGCCAAGCTATGAAAGCAATGAAAAGTGAATGTTATGTATCGAGAGAATAATTTTATATCCAGATTATGTGTATGTTATTTTTGTACACAAGATATGTGTACGGTTACTAAGATTTATGAATGATGATTTCGTACACGAGAAAGATGTACTGTATTTAAAAGATATCACATGTACATTACAGGTGGGTATAGGATTCGGGCTCATTTGTACCATGCAGGATTTAAATCTTGTGGTCTATCAAAATGATGAATTTTATTGTTTTATGATAAACCTATGAACTCACCAACCTTTTAGTTGACACTTGAAAGCATGTTTATTCTCAGGTATGAAAGAAATCTTCCGCTGTGAATTTTCTCATATTAGAGATATTACTTGGAGTCATTCATGACATATTTCAAAAGACGTTGCATTCGAGTCGTTGAGTTCATCAAGATTATTATTGAGTCAATTATAGTTGGAGGTATTATGAAATAATATGCTTGCCATCAACTTTCGATGTAAAGAAAGTTTGTCTTTTAAAAACGAATACAATGTTCGTAAAATGTATCATATAGAGGTCAATTACCTCGCGATGTAATCAACTATTGTGAATCATTTATATTGTATATGAACGGGTCCTTTCAAGTTTTTAGAACGTTTTGAATTATGACTTCTACATGAAAAAGGTGTTAAATCTTTATTAGAAACTTTCTGTAACTTTATTTGAACTTAAAACATGAAACTGATTTTGAATTTTGTGATGAACACCTGTTTGACTTTTAGAAAATTAAAGTTTGACTTCGAAATTAGAACTCGATATAAGGATTTGGCTTTTGAAACTTTACAGATAGAATCACGACCTGAATTAGATCCCTTATGCATTTTTAGTTTTTGTAATTTGATTAGAAAATGGGTTGATGATAAAAATGGTCAAGAACAGAGGTCGTGACCTGGTATTCTTCAATTCTTAGTTTAATTCGATCAAATTGAAGTGAATAGATGCAATGTATGAGTTATAGTTGATGTTAAATAGTCGTATGAATTAATTAACACTGAGATTGATCAATTATATAAAGGACGTGGTATCAATTTCTCAATCAGACAAAAACAAGAACAGAAAAACTAAATAAAAACAAAATAAAGTCGAATCTATTTAATATCTGATTTGTACTGATGATAAAGATATGAGATAAATTTGGAGACAGGAAGTACCAATCTAATATAGTCGATGGTGATGTTAAACTAAATCTGGTATCTTTTATGTATAAATACGTATAATTATATTATTAATTATTAATACAAAAATAATACTGATTTTTGTATATATATCAGTATAATATATGTCTATTTATATACATCTGTATATACTTATATTTATCAGTATTTATATATAATGTATATATATGTATCTGTATCTATCTATAACAACTAATTAATAAATAATTATAACTATAATACTTTTTAATATTATAATTAATATTAACAAAAATTTATATAATAGTAATAATAATATTATTATTATTAATGATATTGATAATAATAGCTATAAAATTTATAGCAATAATATTATTAATAATAATAATATTAATTATAATAATGCTAATATTTTTAGTGATAATACCAATATTAGTAATAATAATACTAATAGAAATAATAATGGTAATAATATCAATAATATTAATAATAAAGATAAATTGTATTATTTTCTAATAACTATAGTAATTATAATGATAATAGTTTATAAAATTAATTCTTAATATTAATATCTAATAATAATATTAAAAATAATAATACTACTATTAATATTAATAGTAATAATAAAAGTACTAAAAATATTATTATAATAACTATATTTTAACTTATAATTACATTTAATATATTAATATTACATATTATTAATTATGTAATATTTAATAATTATAATTTATATAATAACATATATTTAATATTTAATATTTTAATATATTACAATATACATATAATCATCAATTATGTATTGCAATCATATATATATTCAACTATTACATATATAATATTATTCTAAATATTAAGCTTTGTTACTTAGATAAATATATTAATTATTTATTTTGAAACAAATAATTCAAGATATACATTTAATCGTTGACAAATCATATTCGAAATCATTATAGTCAATATACTCTACATATTCAAATAATAAGTTTTGTTTATTTTAAGTTATCTTATAATAGTTCAGTAACATATTTAATTTATTATATATAACTATTTACATATATAATCATTTATATATACATTAAAGGTTCGTGAATCGTCGAGAACAGTCAAAGGGTAATTGCATAAATGAAAACACTTCAAAATTTTGAGATGCAATATTACAGACTTTGCTTATTGTGTCGAGATCATTTACAGATTAAGTTTAAATTTGGTCAGAAATTTCCGGGTCGTCACAGTACCTACCCGTTAAAGAAATTTCTTCCCGAAATTTGATCGAGGTCGTCATGGCTAACAATAAGAATGTTTTCCTGACGAATATGAGCTGTTAAATAGAGTTTTATTACTGTTGAGTAATATGGATAAGATAATTCGATTACTCGAAAGGTACGAGTGAAGCTATCACAAAAGAATGAAATGAGTAAATGCAGGTTCGTCTTAACCAGTGACGTAGTCATGGTTGAATTCTGGATTTCAAGGGATTTAAAGAAAATCCTTGTAATCTATATAAGATTTGATTCTTCGGTAAATAAGAAAATTGTGATCCTCTTTAATTAAATGTGGTAATCTGTCTCGATTGCTCTGTCGGATATTTCACTATAATTCCACTCTCTTTGTTTCCTTTATATTTTGGAGTTCCATCCTTTTATTTTTCTCTTTCCGACTTTAAGTCAAACGAATGATGGTCCATAATTCATAGGTATGAAGTTCTGAATGAACATGATTAACGTTCTAAGAGAGAAATTGTAATAGCACGATTTTGATTGGTTAAAATACCAAAATTCATGAGAAAAGATAGACTATCAAGAAGATATGTTTTTGATATGTTTCGAGATTGGGTAGAACGTAAGAGTCGTGTAATATGGCACATGATGATGTTATGATCTGTGAATCATCACGTTCCATTAGAAACTCAGCATGACTTACTGTAATATAATCACGTTGATCAAGTGTCATTATATTATATTAACTCATGCATCAATTTCCAACACTACTTCATTTTCATTCATATTTTATATTCGAATTTTTTTAGAATTTAGAAAGTAAATCAGGTGCCTTTCTGACGTAACACTGATATTGTGAAAAGATAAATGATTTCAGATAAGAAAAGTTATGAAAATATCTTCAGAAATATCGAGGATATTTATAATGAAAGATACGATAATATCTTAAAATTTTCGATATCGATGGATGATGATGAAGATTTGTCCGTAAAAGTGTAGAATCGGTAGCAAGGTATTCGTTAATGACTTCAGCAGATACTGAATCATTTGGATTCTTTGAAGGCAGGTTTAGTCTTTGTGATTTTTCCATAGCCTTCTTCATGGTTTGCTCAATCCGTTTTCCAGCTCCAACTTTTCTGAGCTTTGCCAACATACTATTCTTTATTATCAATTTTCTGACTGTTACAGTCGTTTACAGTTTTTATTGCTTCTTTCAGCTTTTTCAACATTTCGAGTATTGATTCGTCGACTGGGTACTTTTCAGAATTTCAGAATGAAAGATCATAATTATAAGAGATAAATGTTATATGTATACATATAACTGTTGATGTAGACATGCTGCGAGATTTCAAAATACTGATTGCTGATTCTCAGCATTTGGTACGGCAATTCTCGTTATCAGATGCTGATGCGTAAATGATAGGGTTTCAATGAATGTAATAACTTTTTAGAAAGTCAGATATCAATGAAGTTGCTGGTAAGTTTACCGCTAATGTGATGGGATATAAACAGCTCCCCGGCAACGAAGGCGAAAAGACAACGTATATATCAAGGTTATAATAAGGTTGTTTCGAACGAAAATCCGAAGTTGACTTGTTGGAGCTGTGACAAAATTGGCTAATTTGGAAAAGGATTGCAAAGTTATAATTTCATTTTAAACTTCTACTTAGGTTCCAAGAGTTTTTCAGGTGCAGAACTATATACATAAATCTTTCCTTCTGTAGATGAAGTGCGGTTAGTTCATCCTCTCGATTGAGGTGTTTTCAAGATTCATGAAAGGTTTGAATACAGATTGTAATCGTCAAGATACAAATGAGGTTTAAGATGAATTCAAGTGGCAAACTTGAAGAAATGTTTAGTTTCATATGTTATAATCAATATTTTAATTCATTTTAATTGTCCAATGTTAGTATTCTACAGTTAGTAGTCCACATTTAGTAGTTCAATAATTCATATATAGTTTAATATATAATATTCAAATTAATTAATTGCATCGTGACCCATTGTATACATGTCTCAGACTCGATCACAACTCAAAGTATATATATATTATTTAGAATCAACCTCGACCCTTTATATGCTAACTCGAGCATTACCACGATATAGAGTGACTTACGGTTATTCCAAATAATATATATAGATGACGTCGATATGATATGTCAAAACAATGTATATGTGTCTCGATTTATACGACGATATTTAAAATGCGTAAAATAAATAATAGAATTTAAATGACGATAGATAAAATTGCGAGAATTAAAATTGCGATAAATAAATTGCGATAATTAAATTGCGATAATTAAATTGTGATAATTAAAATTTAATAGGGAATTAACAGTTAGCTAGGAACAGTTAGCTAGGATTTTGTTAGCGTGGATTCTTAACAAAATTTCTCATATTTAATTTGTTTGTTTCTAACAAATTTTATTTCGTCAAATGTTTTCTTCATTATGCCACTTGTTGGATTCTGATAGATCAAAATCCAAATATGAAATTTGAATGAAAATGGTTATTCTGCGGTGAACGGATATGTATATCTGTAGATGTAAGTAGAATAGTAAATGACTGTTGAATCAGATTCGAAGAATGTACAGTGTAACTTATTAATGTGAAATCTAAATATTCATCGGGTATTACCTACCCGTTAAAATATTTTTACCATTAACAGTTTGTTCAAAAGAATTATTAATTACATTCTTTATGAAAACATATATACATATATATATTCTTCAGATGTAATCATGAATTTAATGAGTCAATATGATATTAAACTCATTTGATTTATCATTAGAACAAGAATATATAATCTCTAAAGCATTAGAGATTACATAATCGGCATATCGAATGAAGATAAATGATATAGTATGTCATGTAGAACGATCATAATTGATGTAGAATAAGATGTAGAACGAAGATTATGCTCGAGGTGTAGAATGTGATGTTGAGGTGTGTGTGAGAATGTTGTTGTTGGTGGTATTGGTATTGATGTTGTTAGTACTGTTGGTGCCGGTGATGTTGCTGAAGCTGGTAAGTTTTGCACCATATTCTCCAAATTGATTACACGGGCGCGAAGCTTGTTGACTTCTTTCATTATTCCGGGATGATTGTCGGTCGGAACGAGCGGATGAATAAGATTTAGAATTGTGGATAGAATATAATCGTGTCGAGCTACCCTAGAAATAAGGCTGAAAAATGGTGTTTCGGATAGGCTCGCTGGTAAGTGCTTCAGGTTCTTCGCCAAGAGGGAAATGTGGTCGATGGAAGGGATCACCTTCTTCTTATCTCCATTGATTAAGTCGACTACCAACAGATCCCCAATTCATTCAGAATTGAAGATGACAATCCATTCAGTTTACACTGCTTTTGGTGCTTAGGTGAATATCCATAACGGAATAACTGTCAGAATAACTATCGGAATAGTTATCGGAATCCGAGGGACTAGAACTAGTGACGAGTTCCATTTCGTAATTTTAAATAAAGGATTTTTTGATATGAAATGATTTTCGGCTATCGGATGGTATTTTAATTACATAGAATATCTATATATATATATATAGAACAAAAGATTTCGTAGATTACGGAGGGATTTACGGAATATGTCAGGCAAAGTTTATAGTAACAGATACGCTAAGATATGAATTTTTGTCTGTACACTAATCATGCAATCCAGGCAGTAAGATATGTCTAGATTAAGAATGATAAGCAAGTGATTCACTAAGAATGATATGCAGGTAATTTTAGATACAAAATGATAAGCAAAACTTTTGACATGCAGTCTAGACCCACTAATGCATCTAAACAACTATCAGTTAGACACACTAATGCAAGACCTGGTTCGCTAAGACCACCGCTCTGATACCAACTGAAAGGACCCGTTCATACCGATTATAAACGATTCATAATAGTTGATTTTATTGCGAGGTATTTGACCTCTATATGATACATTTTACAAACATTGCATTCGTTTTTAAAAGACAAACATTCTTTACATCGAAAGTTGATGACATGCATATCATTTCATAATATCTCCAACTATAATTGACTTAATAATAATCTTGAAGAACTCAACGACTCGAATGCAACGTCTTTTGAAATATGGCATGAATGAATCCAAGTAATATCTCTAAAATGACCAAATGCACAGCGGAAGATTTATTTAATACCTGAGAATAAACATGCTTTAAAGTATTAACCAAAAGGTTGGTGAGTTCATTAGTTTATCATAATTAATCGTTTCCAATACTATAATAGACCACAAGATACTCATATTTCAAAAACAATCTGTGCAGGTCAGCTCACTGCGGTAAAAATCATTCATATGAAGAACACCGGATGGGAATACGGAAGGTGCAAAACAATTTCACCAACGGTAGCTAATGCATCGTGCAATGCAAAAATTTCTTACCGTAAACAATCTGACCAACGGTAGCTAATGCATCGTGCAATGCAAAAATTTCTCACTGTAAACAATTTTACCAACGGTAGCTAATGCATCGTGCAATGCAAAAATTTCTCACCGTAAACAATCTTACCAACGGTAGCTAATGCATCGTGCAATGCAAAAATTTCTCACCGTAAACAATCTCACCAACGGTAGCTAATGCATCGTACAATGCAAAAATTTCTCACCGAGGGAAATACAATACAATCTCACCAACGGTAGCTAATGCATCGTTCAATGCAAAAATTTCTCACCGAGGGCTATACAATACACCGAGGGAAATACAATACAATCTCACCAACGGTAGCTAATGTATCGTGCAATGCAAAAATTTCTCACCGAGGGTAGCTAATGCAAAACAATCTCACCAACGGTAGCTAATGCATCGTGCAATGCAAAAATTTCTCACCGAGGGTAGCTAATGAAATCTTTATAGAAATCGAACCTCTGAATCCAAATAATTCTATCATAGAATGTAGTTTTTAGTACTCGTGTCTATTTCATCAGACATTTATAAAAGTATCTCATGTATTCTCAGTTAAATATAGATTTCAAAGGCATTTAATAGAACAGTTATAAAAACAGCGCATGTATTCTCAGTCCCAAAAATATAAAGAGTAAAAGGGAATCAAATGAACTCACCATACTGTATTTTGTAGTAAAAATACATATGACAATATTGAATAAGTGTAGGTTTGGCCTCGGATTCACAAACCTATATCATTCGTATATATATTAAAACATATACTTGTAATTGAACAAATATATATATTATTATTAGTGATATAATTTTTATATTATTAATTTATATATCTCAATATTACTATATAAAAATATAACTTTTGTTATGTTATATGTATCAAATATTTTATATGTATATATATCATTTGTTTGTTAAAATAGTAATTATATTAATACTAAAATAATATTAGCAGTGATTAAAATAATGATAATGATAATACTAGTGTTAATAATAATGATAATAATATTAATGATTTTATTAATAATGATAGTTTTAATGATAAATCTTATAATAATGATAATAACAGTAGTTTTTAATAAAATGAAAAGTTTAATATAATGATAATGAAATTAATAATTTTGAAAATAATACATAATACTTAATAATAATAATAATTATAATGATCTTATTACTAATGATAATCTTAATAATAATACTTTTGTTAATAATAATAATAAGTCTACAATGATACTAATACTAATATTAATCATAGTAATATTAGTTTGTATTATTTTAATAATAACAATAATAATAATAATAATAATAATAATAATAATAATAATAATAATAATAATAATAATAATAATAATAATAATAATAATAATAATAATAATAATCCTAATCATAATAATATTTATATTGATATTAATAATACTAATAATAACATTAATAACACTTAATGATGTTACATAATAACAAAATGATAATAATAATAATAATAATAATCATAATATTACTAATACTTAATAATAATAATAATTGATAATTACTACTTATATTAGTAATATTAATAACAGTAATAATTATAATAATAACATTAATAACAATAAAAATAATAATCATAACAATAATAATCGTATTAATAATAATAATAATAATAATAATAATAATAATAATAATAATAATAATAATAATAATAATAATAATAATAATAATAATAATAATAATAATAATAATAATAATAATAAATACATAAAGACTACCTCAAAGGAATGATTTTCTTAAAAAAAATTAACAGCCCATGCCCGGGCTCGAACCCGCGACCTCTCGAACAACACCAACACTCATAAACCACTCGACTGCCTTTGCTTTTTCTGTTTTAATATCTAAAATAATTTTATTTAACCCGATACTAACTGTTTCCCTTTCTCTTCTTCTTCACAGGATCGAAGCAAAACCATAAACTAATCTTAATAACATTCAAAGTGTTATTTTAAAATGTTAAGCTTGAATAGAATCAAACCTCATTGGTATTTGAATTAATTAAACAGAATAAATAAAAAAAATTGGTTCAACAGACGTATAAACCCGTTTGCAAACTTGAAATCAATTTCGAGTTTTTAAAATGTTTTGAATTATGACTTCTACATGAAAAAAGTGTTAAATCTTTATTAGAAACTTTCTGTAACTTTATTTAAACTTAAAACATAAAATTGATTTCGAATTTTGTGATGAACACCTGCTTGACTTTTAGAAAATTAAAGTTTGACTTCGAAATTAGAAATCGATATAAGGATTTGGCTTTTGAAACTTTACAGATAGAATCATGACCTGAATTAGATCCCTTCTGCATTTTTAGTTTTTGTAATTTGATTAGAAAATGGGTTGATGATAAAAATGGTCAAGAACAGAGGTCGTGACCTGATATTCTTCAATTCTTAGCTTAATTCGATCAAATTGAAGTGAATAGATGCAATGTATGAGTTATAGTTGATGTTAGATAGTCGTATGAATTAATTAACACTGAGATTGATCAATTATATAAAGGACGTGGTATCAATTTCTCAATCAGACAAAAACAAGAACAGAAAAATTAAATAAAAACAAAATAAAGTCGAATCTGTTTAATATCTGATTTGTACTAATGATAAAGATATGAGATAAATTTGCAGACAGGAAGTACCAATCTAATATAGTCGATGCTGATGATAAACTGAATCTGGTATCTTTTATGTATAAATACGTATAATTATATTATTAATTATTAATACAAAAATAATGCAAATTTTTGTATATATATCAGTATAATATATGTCTGTTTTATATACATCTATATATACTTATATTTATTAGTATTTATATATACCGTATGTATATGTATCTGTATCTATCTATAACAACTAATTAATAAATAATTATAACTATAATACTTTTTAATATTATAATTAATGTTAACAAATATTTATATAATAGTAATAATAATAATATTATTATTAATGATATTGATAATAATAGCTATAAAATTTATAGCAATAATATTATTAATAATAATAATATGAAATATAATAATGCTAATATTTTTAGTGATAATACCAATATTAGTAGTAATAATAATACTAATAGAAATAATAATGGTAATAATATCAATAATATTAATAATAAAGATAAATTGTATTATTTTCTAATAACTATAGTAATTATAATGATAATAGTTTATAATAATAAATCTTAATATTAATATCTAATAATAATATTAAAAATAATAATACTAATATTAATATTAATAGTTATAATAAAAGCACTAAAAGTATTATTATAATAACTATATTTTAACTTATAATTACATTTAATATGTTAATATTACATATTATTAAATATGTAATATTTAATAATTATAATTTATATAATTACATATATTTAATATTTAATATTTTAATATATTACAATATACATATAATCATCAATTATGTATTGCAATCATATATATATATATATATATATATATATATATATATATATATATATATATATATATATATATATATATATATATATATATATATATATTTATATTCAACTATTACATATATAATATTGTTTTAAATATTAAGTTTTGTTACTTAGATAAATATATTAATTATTTATTTTGAAACAAATAATTCAAGGTATACATTTAATCATTGACAAATCATATTCGAAATCATTATAGTCAATATACTCTACATATTCAAATAATAAGTTTTGGTTATTTTAAGTTATCTTATAATAGTTCAGTAACATATTTAATTTATTATATATAACTATTTACGTATATAATCATTTATATATACATTAAAGGTTCGTGAATCGTCGAGAACAGTCAAAGGGTAACTGCATAAATGAAAACACTTCAAAATTTTTAGATTCAACATTACAGACTTTGCTTATCGTGTCGGGATCATTTACAGATTAAGTTTAAATTTGGTCGGAAATTTCTGGGTCGTCATAATAGACACCCTGGACACTTAAGGAAAGAGTTCTCCAATAGGAAAAACTTTGGACTTACTTGCGGTAGAGCAATCATTATCTCAGCTATGGAGACTCGCATGGATTCTGATTTTAGTTAGGTACGTTTCGTCACAGCATTTTATTTTCTCGAGGTTGTTTAATACTTGAGCGTTAGAAACCTTATATCAAAGAACCTTAGTGTTATGACTAATAAGCCATTAACAACCATGAGAGTTAAGTATTCTATAGGACAAGCTAATGGTAAGCTGACAGAGATAGAGGAATAATTTAAGATAGTACCTTAAAATTAACAGGTGAGTCATTTGGAGATGACCTCATGTCAACAAAACTTGAAAGTTTTAAAATAGTAGTTGGAAAGGATTAGTTACCTACGCACAAGCAGATGTTATTTGAGAAGATTGATAGAATTTTTCACAGTAGTATAATAAGATTGGGTTAGAATGAACCTTAAGATTAACCTAACACCCATCAATTTGGAAAGCTTGATGTAAAAGTTGGAATGGACTTTAGGATTAACCTAATACTCATCAAGTTAGGAAGCTTTGATGAAATAGTTGGAATGGACTGGCTTTCAAGGATGAAAGCAAAAGTTATTTATAGTGAGAAAATTATTCGTATACCTCGCGAGAATGGTGAGCCATTAATAGTTTACGGGAAGAGAAGTAGCCCGAAGCTGAACCTTATTAGTTGCATGAAGGTACAAAAGGTCATGAGAAAAGGACATTGCTACTTATGTTGGGAAGTGTCTGACTTGTTCCAAGGTCAAAGCCGAACACCAAAAGCCATATGGGTTACTTTAACAGCCCGAAATCCCATAATGGAAATGGGAAGGAATAACAATGGATTTCATCACGAAGCTACCAAAAACGGTAGGCGGTTAAGACACTATCTGGGTCATTGTTGACCGTCTCACCAAAATTGCTCACTTTATAACCATGAAAGAAACCGATACAATGGACAAATTTACACAACGATACATAAAGGAAATTGTACCCCGTCACTTCAGCAATTCAAATTCTATTTTAAAGACAACCCAAGAATCTTATTTGATACTCATTCTTACGCGACTCTAAATCCTAACTTATTCTGAGAGATTTCTCATTTGATGATAATCACACCATCACCCTTCTTACTTCGATATTAGCCATACCAGTTCAAAAATTTTCAAAATCAATGGGTGGTTAATTCTCATCCTCATACTCTCCCATTCGTATCTCACTTATAAGCAAAAGCTTCGCACTTAAGCATTTTTGGTCGAAGGACTTATGCCCTACTAATAGTCATCAACCACATTTAAATTCAGTAGTCTTCATTACCTCGTAACATTGTTGCTCAAATATCACCCACAATTTTCAAAAATATTTTACTCGATCCTCATCAATCTTTTTCCAACTTGTAACCTCTGAAATATGAAAATTTTGTTTGCCAAAATTTTACACACACTATTTTACTGTGCGATCCTCTCAAAGTTTTATAAAAATAAATTTATTTTATTGCCATTCGTACAAATTTTAGAAACCGTATATGATATATATAATAAAGTAAATAATTACTTATTTTGACTAGTACATATGAAATCTTACTTTTACAAAACAATTCTTTTATTCAAAAGGTATTTTACTTAGAAAAGTACATGTTTACTAAGAACTTCGTTTCTTTTCTTACATTGTCACCTTAAACGATTTCTATAAAATTTCCGTCGCTTGTTATATAAAATTTTTCGTATTATTCGTATCCTAGTCATCATGAAGACTTCACAACCGTCAAAACCGTGAGAATCATGTGTGTGATAAAGGCACTTACTACCATGTCATGCAGAGCCTTTGGACATCCACTAACACTTAAAGCATTCAAAATTATCACGTTACCCCAAGGATCTTATTTGCCACACTTGTTGGAACGATACTCTTTCTTACATAACTCTAAGTCCGGACTTATTCCAGGGAAATTCTCATTTAGTGATATTAACACCATCAGTATTCCGACTTTAATATTAGTCATAACTTGTTTGGCATTTTTCAAAGTTAAGAAGCGATTAACTTCTCGTCCTCATGCTCTATCCTTCATACCTCACTTTTAGCAACGGTTTCGCACGTGAACATTTTGGCCCAAAGACTTATGTCCTGATAATTATCAAAACTACATTTAACCCATTAGTTTTCATTAGTAACATGTCACCTGATGATTCAAATATTTTTCACTCGGTCTTTTTCAACTCGTAACCTCTGAAATACGAAAAACTATGTTTATCAAAAATTTTACACGTTGTTTATTTGTGCGGTCCTTCCAAGATTTATGGAAAAATGAAATTAATAAAATTTTTCTGTCGTTTATGCGATTTATAAAATCATATATGTAAGTATATAATTAAGTTAATAAATGTACCTTTACTTATTTCGGTTAGTACATACTAAGTTATACCTTCAAATTATTTAAAAATCGCTCCTTTATTGAGTTGTTTAACTTAATTCAAATAGTTTTGTGCAAAATGGTACACGTTTCATGAAATGTCCCGTTCATATTGATTATAAACGTTCCATATTAATTGATTTCGTTGCGAGGTTTTGACCTCTATATGAGACGTTTTTCAAAGACTGCATTCGTTTTTAAAAACAAACCATAACCTTTATTTTATCGACAAGGTTAAAAGGACACCACCTAGATTATCAGAAATGATAATCTAAAAAATATCACACTTACACACTACCAATACATATTGGTTTACAATATTAATATGTTACAACAAAGTAAATTTCGAATGCAGTTTTAAACAATATTATACAAGCATGCTGACTCCAAATCTTGTCCATATATTAGCATGCAACAGCGGAAGCTCTTAATAATCACCTGAGAATAAACATGCTTTAAACGTTAACAAAAATGTTGGTGAGTTATAGGTTTAACCTATATATTTATCAAATCGTAATAATAGACCACAATATTTCATATTTCAATATTCATCCCATACATAGAGATAAAAAACATTCATATGGTGAACACCTGGTAACCGACATTAACAAGATGCATATAAGGATATCCCCATCATTCCGGGACATCCATCGGACATGATATAAAACTCGAAATACTAAAGCATCCGGCACATTGGATGAGGTTTGTTAGGCCCAATAGATCTATCTTTAGGATTCGCTTCAATTAGGCGTGCACTAATTCTCAAAATTAGTGATGTTCCCTAATTCTTAGGCTACCAAGCAAAAGGGGCATATTCGGCTTCGATCATTCAACCATAGAAAGTAGTTTCATGTACTTGTGTCTATTATGTAAAACATTTATAAAGCTGCATGTATTCTCATCCCAAAAATATTAGATTTTAAAAGTGGGACTATAACTCACTTTCACAGATTTTTTCTTCGTCGAGAAGTAATACTTGGCCACTGGTCTATTCACGAACCTATAACAAATATGTACATATATATCAAAGTATGTTCAAAATATATTTACAACATTTTTAATATGTTTTAATGCTTTAAATATTTTCAGTCAGCTGTCCTCGTTAGTAACCTACAACTAGTTGTCCATAGTTAGATGTACATAAATAAATTGATATATATTATCTTGACCCAATCCACGACCCAGTGTATACACATCTCAAGCTAGATCACAACTCAAAGTATATATATTTTTGGAATCAACCTCAACCCTGTATAGCTAACTCCAACATTACTGCATATAGAGTGTCTATGGTTGTTCCAAATAATATATATATAGATGGGTCGATATGATATGTCAAAATATTTGCATACGTGTCTATGGTATCCCAAGATTTCATAATATATTAGAATATTTGTATTATACAATATAAGTTAGCTAGGATATCATTAATATAGATTTGTTACCAATTTTCACGTAGCTACAAGAAGTAAAAATATCCAATCTTGTTTTACCCATAACTTCTTCGTTTTAAATCCGTTTTGAGTGATTCAAGTTTCTATGGTTTCATATTGAATTTAAGTTTATGAATCTAAATATAAAAAGTATAAGTTTATAGTTGGAAATACAGATTATAAGTTGTTTTTGTAAAGGTAGTCATTTCAGTCGAAAAAACGACGTCTAGATGACCATTTAGGAAAACATACTTCCACTTTGAGTTTAACCATGATTTTTGGATATAGTTTCATGTTCATAATAAAAATCATTTTCTCAGAAGAACAACTTTTAAATCAAATTTTATCATTGTCTTAAATTAACTAACCCAAAACAGCCCGCGGTGTTACTACGACGGCGTATATCCGGTTTTACGGTGTTTTTCGTGTTTTTAGGTTTTAAATCATTAAGTTAGCATATCATATAGATATAGAACATGTATCAAGTTGATTTTAAAAGTCAAATTAGAAGAATTAACTTTTGTTTGCGAACAAGTTTAGAATTACCTAAACTATGTTCTAGTGATTACAAGTTTAAACCTTCGAACAAGGTAGTTTTATATATATGAATCGAATGATGTTATGAACATCATTACTACCTCAGGTTTTGTGGATAAACATACTGGAAATGAGAAAAATAGATCTAGCTTCAAAGAATCCTTCGATGGCTTGAAAGTTCTTGAAGTAGAATCATGACACGAAAACAAATTCAAGTAAGATTTTCATTCGAAATAAGATTGTTAAAGTTATAGAAATTGAATCAAAGTTTGAATATGAGTATTACCTTGTATTAGAAAGATATCTTACTGTAAATAAGAAAGATTTCTTGAGGTTGGATGATCAATCAAAGTGGATTTGCAATATTGGAAGTAAGCTAGCAAACTTGGAAGTATTCTTGATTTTATGAAACCAGAACTTATAGAATTTATGAAGAACACTTAGAACTTGAAGATAGAACTTGAGAGAGATTAATTAGATGAAGAAAATTGTAGAATGAAAGTTTTTGTAGTTGTTTTTTGAAAGGTGCCGTTCATATTGATTATAAACGTTCCATATTAATTGATTTCGTCGCGAGGTTTTGACCTCTATATGAGACGTTTTTCAAAGATTGCATTCATTTTTAAAACAAGCATAACCTTTATTTTATCGATAAAGGTTTAAAAAGAATTACGTAAATTGTCAAATAATGATAATCTAAAATATACAATTTACACACGACCATTACATAATGGTTTACAATAAGAATATTTTACATCAAAATAAGTTTCTTGAATGCTATTTTTACACAATATCATACAAGCATGGACTCCAAATCTTGTCCTTATTTTAGTATGCAACAGCGGAAGCTCTTAATAGTCACATGAGAATAAACATGCTTAAAACGTCAACAAAAATGTTGGTGAGTTATAGGTTTAACCTATATATTTATCAAATCGTAATAATAGACCACAAGATTTCATATTTCAATATACATCCCATAAATAGAGATAAAAATCATTCATATGGTGAACACCTGGTAACCGACATTAACAAGATGCATATAGAATATCCCCATCATTCCGGGACACCCATCGGACATGATAATTTCGAAGTACTAAAGCATTCCAAATTCCAGAATGGGGCTTGTTGGGCCCGATAGATCTATCTTTAGGATTCGCGTCAATTTGGGGGTCTGTTCCCAAATTCTTAGGCTACCAAGCTAAAAAGGGGCATATTCAGCTTCGATCATTCACCCATATAATGTAGTTTCATTTACTTGTGTCTATTTCGTAAAACATTTATAAAGTTACATGTATTCTCATCCCAAAATATTAGATTTTAAAAGTGGGACTATAACTCACTTTCACAGATTTTTACTTAGTCGGGAAGTAAGACTTGGCCACTGATCGATTCACGAACCTATACAAATATGTACATATATATCAAAGTATGATCAAAATATATTTACAACATTTTTTATTACGTTTTAATGATTTGAGTTTGTTAAGTCAGCAGTCCTCGTTAGTAACCTACAGCTAGTTGTTCACAGTTAGATGTACAGAAATAAATAAATATAAATTATCTTGGATCAATCCACGACCCAGTGTATACAAGCCTCAGGATAGATCACAACTCAAACTATATATATTATTTTGGAATTAACCTCAACCCTGTATAGCTAACTCCAACATTACTACATATAGAGTGTCTATGGTTGTTCCAAAATATATTATATAGATGGGTCGATATGATATGTCAAAACATTGTATACGTATCTATGGTATCCCAAGATTACATAATATATATTAGAATACATGAATAATACAATATAAGTTTGTTAAGTTATGATTTGTATAGAATTGTTACAATATTTTCCGTAGCTACAACAATCAAAAAATATCCAATCTTGTTTTACCCATAACTTCTTCGTTTTAAATCCGTTTTGAGTGAATCAAATTACTATAGTTTTATATTGAACTCTAATTTATGAATCTATACAGAAAAAGTATAGGTTTATAGTCGGAAATATAAGTTACAAGTTGTTTCTGTAAGAGGTAGTCATTTCAGTCGAAAGAACGACGTCTTGATGACCATTTTGAAAAACATACTTCCACTTTGAGTTTAACCATGATTTTTGTATATAGTTTCATGTTCATAAGAAAAATCATTTTCCCAGAAGAACAACTTTTAAATCAAAGTTTATCATAGTTTTTAATTAACTAACCCAAAACGGCCCGCGGTGTTACTACGATGGCGTATATCCGGTTTTACGGTGTTTTTCGTGTTTTTCAGTTTCAAATCATTAAGTTAGCATATAATATAGATATATAACATGTATTTAGTTGATTTTAAAAGTCAAGTTAGAAGGATTAACTTTTGTTTGCGAACAAGTTTAGAATTAACTAAACTATGTTCTAGTGATTACGAGTTTAAACCTTCGAATAAGATAGTTTTATATATATGAATCGAATAATGTTATGAACATCATTACTATCTCAAGTTTAGTAGGTAAACCTACTTGAAGTGACAAGAAATTATCTAACTTCAAAGGATCTTGGATGGCTTGAAAGTTCTTGAAGTAGGATCATGACACAAAAACAAGTTCAAGTAAGATTTTTACTTGAATTAAGATAGTTTATAGTTATAGAAATTGAATCAAAGTTTGAATATGAATATTACTTTGAATAAGAAAGATAACCTACTGTAAATAACAAAGATTTCTTGATCTTAGATGATTACTTGGAATGGATTAGAAAGCTTGGATGTAAACTAGTAAACTTGAAAGGATTTTCGAAGTGTTCTTGAAGTGTTCTTCCCAAGATGATTATAGCTTGATTCTTGAAGTAATTTTTGATGAATATGATGATTAGCTACTGGAAAAATTCTTTCATAAGTGTGTGTGTGTGTGTGTGTGTGTGTGTGTGTGTGTTGAGAGAGAATTAGAAAGAGAATTGGAAGTGAAATGGAGTGAATGATGAGTGGTAAGTGGTAAGTGGTGAGTGGGGTTAAAAGGATTTCTAGTTAGTTAACTAGTTCATGGTAGAAGTTAAAATTGATTAGTGATACATGACATAATCAAGAGTGGAATCCCATGCTAGTTCCTATTGGTATATACCCACAGTAAGTACGTCTAGAAGCTGTGTATAATACGGGTATGAATATGACTAGAATTCTTGATGAAAAAAGAATGAGAATGTAATTGTACCCATTTTGGTTAAGTATTAGTGTTTTGATATATGTCTTGAAGTCTTCCAAAAGTATATTAATACATCTAAATACACTACATGTATATACATTTTAACTGAGTCGTTAAGTCATCGTTAGTCGTTACATGTAAGTGTTGTTTTGAAACCTTTAAGTTAACGATCTTATTTAATGTTGTTAGCCCATTGTTTATTATATCTAATGAGATGTTAAATTATTATATTATCATGATATTATGATATACTAATATATCTTAATATGATATATATACATTTAAATGTCATTACAACGATAATCGTTACATATATGTCTCGTTTTGAAATCCTTAAGTTAGTAGTCTTGTTTTTATGTATATAACTCATTGTTAATATACTTATGGAGATACTTACTTATCATAATCTCATGTTAACAATATGTATATCCATATATATATCGTCATGTCATTTTTACGAGTTTTAACGTTCGTGAATCGCCGGTCAACTTGGGTGGTCAATTGTCTATATGAAACCTATTTCAGTGAATCAAGTCTTAACAAGTTTGATTGCTTAACATGTTGGAAACACTTAATCATGTAAATATCAATTTCATCTAATATATATAAACATGGAAAAGTTCGGGTCACTACATTTTTGGTCATTGGTATATGGATTAGATATAAAGGATGTGTAATTTTGTTTACATGTAAATAAGTCATGAATGATTACTAATATTTTTGTAATTTTATGAGATATTTCATGCTAGTTGCCAAATGATAGTTCCCACAGGTGTTAGGTGACTCACATGGGCTACTAAGAGCTGATCTTAGGAGTATATATACCAATAGTAAATATATTTAGAAGCTGTGTATTGTACGAGTACAAATACGAGTGCATACGAGTAGATTTGTTGATGAAAATGAATGAGGATGTAATTGTAAGCATTTTTGTTAAGTAGAAGTACTTTGATAAGTGTCTTGAAGTCTTTCAAAAGTGTATGAATACATATTAAAACACTACATGTAAATACATTTTAATTGAGTCATTAAGTCATCGTTAGTCGTTACATGTAAGTGTTGTTTTGAAACCTTTAGGTTAACGATCTTGTTAAATGTTGTTAACCCATTATTTATTATATCTAATGACATGTTAAATTATTATATTAACATGATATTAAGATGTATTAATATATCTTAATATGATATATATACAATTAAATGTCGTTACAACGATAATCGTTACATATATGTCTTGTTTCGAAATCCTTAAGTTAATAGTCTTGTTTTTACATATGTAGTTCATTGTTAATATACTTTATGATATGTTTACTTATCATTTATCATGATTATATAATGTAACAATATCTTAAAATGATTCATATGTATTTAGTAAGACGTTGATATAACGATAATCGTTATATATATTGTTTTTGAGTTTCATAATTCAATAGTCTCATTTTTATGTATATAACTCATTGTTAAAATACCTAATGAGATACTTACTTATCATAATATCATGTTAACTATATATATATATCCATATATATGTCATCATATAGTTTTTACAAGTTTAAACGTTCGTGAATCACCGGTCAACTTGGGTGGTCAATTGTCTATATAAAACGTATTTCAATTAATCAAGTCTTAACAAGTTTGATTGCTTAACATGTTGGAAACACTTAATCAAATAAATAAAAATTTCATTTAATATATATAAACATGGAAAAAGTTCGGGTCACTACAGTACCTACCAGTTAAATAAATTTCGTCCCGAAATTTTAAGCAGTTGGAGGTGTTGTCGTATCTTCTGGAGATAAGTGTGGGTATTTCTTCTTCATCTGATCTTCTTTTTCCTAGGTGAACTCGGGTCCTCTATGAGCATTCCATCGAACCTTAACAATTAGTATTTTCTTTTGCTTAAGTCTTTTTGCCTCAGGATCCATTATTTCGACGGGTTCTTCGATAAATTGAAGTTTTTCGTTGATTCAGATTTTGTCTAACGAAATAGTGAGATCTTCTTTAGCAAAACATTTCTTCAAATTCGAGACATGGAAAGTGTTATGTATAGCCGTGAGTTGTTGAGGTAACTCAAGTCGGTAAGCTACTGGTCCGACACGATCAATAATCTTGAATGGTCCTATATACCTTAAGCATGACCATCTCTCCAATTTCAAATTCTATATCTTTTATTTTAATGTTGGCGTAGCTCTTTTGTCGACTTTGGGCGGTTTTCAACCGTTGTTGAATTTGGGTGATCTTCTCGGTAGTTTCTTGTATTATCTCCGGACCCGTAATCTGTCTATCCCCCACTTCACTTCAACAAATTAGAGACCTACACTTTCTACCATAAAGTGCTTCAAACGGCACCATCTCAATGCTTAAATGTTAGCTGTTATTGTAGGAAAATTCTGCTAACGGTAGATGTCGATCCCAACTGTTTCCGAAATCAATAAAACATGCTTGTAGCATGTCTTCAAGCGTTTGTATCGTCCTTTTGCTCTGCCCATTAGTTTGTGGATGATAGGCAGTACTCATGTCTAGACGAGTTCCTAATGCTTGCTGTAATGTCTGCCAGAATCTTGAAATAAATCTGCCATCCCTATCTGAGATAATAGAGATTGGTATTCCATGTCTGGAGACAACTTCCTTCAAATACAGTCGTGCTAACTTCTCCATCTTGTCATCTTTTCTTATTAGCAGGAAGTGTGCTGATTTGGTGGGACGATTAACTATTACCCAAATAGTATCAAAACCACTTGCAGTCCTTGGCAATTTAGTGATGAAATCCATGGTAATGTTTTCCCATTTCCATTCCGGGATTTCACGTTATTGAAGTAGACCTGATAGTTTATGATGCTCAGCTTTAACCTTAGAATACGTTAAACATTCTCCTACGTATTTAGCAACATCGGCTTTCATACCCGGCCACCAAAAATGTTTCTTGAGATCCTTGTACATCTTCCCCGTTCCAGGATGTATTGAGTATCTGGTTTTATGAGCTTCTCTAAGTACCATTTCTCTCATATCTCCAAATTTTGGTACCCAAATCCTTTCAGCCCTATACCGGGTTCCGTCTTCTCGAATATCAAGATGCTTCTCTGATCCTTTGGGTATTTCATCCTTTAAATTTCCCTCTTTTAAAACTCCTTGTTGCGCCTCCTTTATTTGAGTAGTAAGGTTAGTGTGAATCATTATATTCATAGCTTTTACTCGAATGGGTTCTCTGTCCTTTCTGCTCAAGGCATTGGCTACCACATTTGCCTTCCCCGGGTGGTAACGAATCTCTAAGTAATAATCATTCAACAATTCAATCCACCTACACTGTCTCATGTTCAGTTGTTTCTGGTTAAATATGTGTTGAAGACTTTTGTGGTCGGTATATATAATACTTTTGACCCCATATAAGTAGTACCTCCAAGTCTTTAATGCAAAAACAACCGCGCCTAATTCCAAATCATGCGTCGTATAATTCTGCTCGTGAATCTTCAATTGTCTAGACGCATAAGCAATTACTTTCATTTGTTGCATTAATACACAATCGAGACCTTCCTTTGAGGCGTCACAATATATCACAAAATCATCATTCCCTTCAGGTAATGACAATATAGGTGCCGTAGTTAACTTTTTCTTTAACAATTGAAACGCGTTTTCTTGTTCATCCTTCCATTCAAATTTTCTCCCTTTATGCATTAATGCAGTCAAGGGTTTTGCTATTTTGGAAAAATCTTGGATGAATCTCCTTTAATAACCAGCTAGCCCTAAAAATTGGCGTATGTGTTTCGGAGTTTTTGGGGTTTCCCACTTTTCAACAGTTTCAATCTTTGCTGGATCCACCTGAATACCTTCTTTGTTCACTATGTGACCGAGGAATTGAACTTCTTCCAACCAAAATGCACACTTTGAAAACTTAGCGTGCAGTTTTTCTTTCCTCTGCAACTCTATACTTTTCTCAAATGTTCTTCATGCTCTTGATCATTCTTCTAGTAAATAAGTATGTCATCGATGAAAACAATGACAAACTTGTCAAGATATGGCCCACACACTCGGTTCATGAGGTCCATGAACACAGCTGGTGCGTTAGTCAATCCAAACGGCATAACCATAAACTCGTAATGACCGTATCGCGTCCTAAAAGCAGTCTTCGGAATGTCATCCTCTTTCAGCCGCATTTGGTGATATCCAGAACATAAATCGATCTTCGAATAAACTGACGAGCCTTGTAGTTGATCAAATAAATCGTCGATTCTCGGTAATGGGTAACTGTTCTTGATGGTAAGTTTGTTCAACTCTCGGTAGTCGATACACAACCTGAATGTACCATCTTTCTTCTTGACAAATAGAACAGGAGCTCCCCATGGTGATGTACTTGGTCGAATGAAACCACGCTCTAAAAGTTCCTGTAACTGACTTTGTAATTCTTTCATTTCGCTGGGTGCGAATCTGTATGGAGCACAAGCTATTGGTGCAGCTCCTGGTATAAGGTCTATTTGAAATTCAACGGATCGATGTGGGGGTAATCCTGGTAATTCTTTCGGAAATACATCAGAAAATTCTTTTGCCACGGGAACATCACTGATGTTCTTTTCTTCAGGTTTAACTTCTTCGATGTGTGCTAGAATTACGTAACAACCTTTGCTTATTAGTTTTTGCTCCTTCAAACTACTAATAAGATTTAACTTCGCGTTGTTCTTTTCTCCGTACACCATTAAAGGTTTTCCATTTTCACGCATAATGCGAATCACATTTTTGTAACAAACGACCTCTGCGCTTACCTTCTTCAACCAGTCCATGCCAATTATTACATCAAAACTCCCTAACTCGACTGGTATTAAATCAATCTTAAACATTTCATCACCCAGTTTAATTTCTCTATCCCGACATATATTATCTGCTGAAATTAATTTACCATTTGCTAATTCGAGTAAAAATTTATTATCCAAAGGTGTCAATGGGCAACTTAATTTAGCACAAAATTCTCTACTCATATAGCTTCTATCCGCACCCGAATCAAATAAAACATAAGCAGATTTATCATCAATAAGAAACGTACCCGTAACAAGCTCCGGGTCTTCCTGTGCTTCTGCAGCATTAATGTAGTGACCCGAACTTTTCCATGTTTATATATATTAATTGAGATTGATATTTACATAATTAAATGTTTCCAACATGTTAAGCAATCAAACTTGTTAAGACTTGATTAATTGAAATATGTTTCATATAGACAATTGACCACCCAAGTTGACCGGTGATTCACGAACGTTAAAACTTGTAAAAACTATATGATGACATATATATGGATATATATATAGTTAACATGATACTATGATAAGTAAACATATCATTAAGTATATTAACAATGAACTACATATGTAAAAACAAGACTACTAACTTAATGATTTTTAAACGAGACATATATGTAACGATTATCGTTGTAAAGACATTTAATGTATATATATATCATATTAAGAGATATTCATACATGATAATATCATGATAATATAATAATTTAAAATCTCATTTGATATTATAAACATTGGGTTAACAACATTTAACAAGATCGTTAACCTAAAGGTTTCAAAACAACACTTACATGTAACGACTAACGATGACTTAACGACTCAGTTAAAATGTATATACATGTAGTGTTTTAATATGTATTTATACACTTTTGAAAGACTTCAATATACTTATCAAAATACTTCTACTTAACAAAAATGCTTACAATTATATCCTCGTTCAGTTTCATCAACAATTCTACTCGTATGCACCCGTATTCGTACTCGTACAATACACAGCTTTTAGATGTATGTACTATTGGTATATACACTCCAATGATCAGCTCTTATCAGCCCATGTGAGTCACCTAACACATGTGGGAACCATCATTTGGCAACTAGCATGAAATATCTCATAAAATTACAAAAATATGAGTAATCATTCATGACTTATTTACATGAAAACAAAATTACATATCCTTTATATCTAATCCATACACCAACGACCAAAAACACCTACAAACACTTTCATTCTTCAATTTTCTTCATCTAATTGATCTCTCTCAAGTTCTATCTTCAAGTTCTAAGTGTTCTTCATATATTCTACAAGTTCTAGTTACATAAAATCAAGAATACTTTCAAGTTTGCTAGCTCACTTCCAATCTTGTAAGGTGATCATCCAACCTCAAGAAATCTTTGTTTCTTACAGTAGGTTATCATTCTAATACAAGGTAATAATCATATTCAAACTTTGGTTCAATTTCTATAACTATAACAATCTTATTTCAAGTGATGATCTTACTTGAACTTGTTTTCGTGTCATGATTCTGCTTCAAGAACTTCGAGCCATCCAAGGATCCGTTGAAGCTAGATCCATTTTTCTCTTTTACAGTAGGTTTATCCAAGGAACTTAAGGTAGTAATGATGTTCATAACATCATTCGATTCATACATATAAAGCTATCTTATTCGAAAGTTTAAACTTGTAATCACTAGAACATAGTTTAGTTAATTCTAAACTTGTTCGCAAACAAAAGTTAATCCTTCTAACTTGACTTTTAAAATCAACTAAACACATGTTCTATATCTATATGATATGCTAACTTAATGATTTAAAACCTGAAAACACGAAAAACACCGTAAAACCAGATTTACGCCGTCGTAGTAACACCGCGGGCTGTTTTGGGTTAGTTAATTAAAAACTATGATAAACTTTGATTTAAAAGTTGTTATTCTGAGAAAATGATTTTTATTATGAACATGAAACTATATCCAAAAATTATGGTTAAACTCAAAGTGGAAGTATGTTTTCTAAAATGGTCATCTATACGTCGTTCTTTCGACTGAAATGACTACCTTTACAAAAATGACTTGTAACTTATTTTTCCGACTATAAACCTATACTTTTTCAGTTTAGATTCATAAAATAGAGTTCAATATGAAACCATAGCAATTTGATTCACTCAAAACGGATTTAAAATGAAGAAGTTATGGGTAAAACAAGATTGGATAATTTTTCTCATTTTAGCTACGTGAAAATTGGTAATAAATCTATTCCAACCATAACTTAATCAACTTGTATTGTATATTATGTAATCTTGAGATACCATAGACACGTATACAATGTTTCGACCTATCATGTCGACACATCTATATATATTTCGGAACAACCATAGACACTCTATATGTGAATGTTGGAGTTAGCTATCCAGGGTTGAGGTTGATTCCAAAATATATATAGTTTGAGTTGTGATCAATACTGAGATACGTATACACTGGGTCGTGGATTGATTCAAGATAATATTTATCAATTTATTTCTGTACACCTAACTGTGGACAACTAGTTGTAGGTTACTAACGAGGACAGTTGACTTAATAAACTTACAACATCAAAATATATTAAAAGTGTTGTAAATATATTTTGAACATACTTTGATATATATGTATATATTGTTATAGGTTCGTGAATCAACCAGTGGCCAAGTCTTACTTCCCGACGAAGTAAAAATCTGTGAAAGTGAGTTATAGTCCCACTTTTAAAATCTAATATTTTTGGGATGAAAATACATGCAGGTTTTATAAATGATTTACAAAATAGACACAAGTACGTGAAACTACATTCTATGGTTGAATTATCGAAATCGAATATGCCCCTTTTTATTAAGTCTGGTAATCTAAGAATTAGGGAACAGACACCCTAATTGACGCGAATCCTAAAGATAGATCTATTGGGCCTAACAAACCCCATCCAAAGTACCGGATGCTTTAGTACTTCGAAATTTATATCATATCCGAAGGGTGTCCCGGAATGATGGGGATATTCTTATATATGCATCTTGTTAATGTCGGTTACCAGGTGTTCATCATATGAATGATTTTTATCTCTATGTATGGGATGTGTATTGAAATATGAAATCTTGTGGTCTATTATTATGATTTGATATATATAGGTTAAACCTATAACTCACCAACATTTTTGTTGACGTTTTAAGCATGTTTATTCTCAGGTGATTATTAAGAGCTTCCGCTATCGCATACTTAAATAAGGACGAGATTTTGAGTCCATGCTTGTATGATATTGTGTAAAAACTGCATTCAAGAAACTTATTTTATTGTAACATATTTGTATTGTAAACCATTATGTAATGGTCGTGTGTAAACAGGATATTTTAGATTATCATTATTTGATAATCTACGTAAAGCTTTTTAAACCTTTATTGATGAAATAAAGGTTATGGTTTGTTTTAAAATGAATGCAGTCTTTGAAAAACGTCTCATATAGAGGTCAAAACCTCGCAACGAAATCAATTAATATGGAACGTTTTTAATCAATAAGAACGGGACATTTCAGTTGGTATCCGAGCGTTGGTCTTAGAGAACCAGAATTTTGCATTAGTGTGTCTTATCGAGTTTGTTAGGATGCATTAGTGAGTCTGGACTTCGACCGTGTTTACTTGAAAAATGATTGCTTAACAAATTTTGTTGGAAACTATATATTTTTAACATGTGAATATTATGTGATATATTAATCTCTTAACGCGTTTGATATTATGTGATAGATGTCTACCTCTAGAACAAGTCCCATTGACTCACCTAATAATAATGAAGAGTCAAATGTAAATTGGAATGATTCGTGGACTGATTCACAAGTTCCCGAAGAGGAACCGGAAGAAGAGTCGGAACCGGAAGAAGAATCGGAACCGGAAGAAGAATCGGAACCGGATGAAGAAATAGAACCGGTGGTGGAAATAATAAAACGGTTAATTAAAAGAAAATCCTCAACCAACCGACCAAGGTTAATTATGGTCAATGGTGTTTCCGCCAAGGAAGCAAAATATTGGGAGGATTACCAATTCTCCGATGAATCGGATTCCGACGAGAATTCCGATGATGTTATAGAAATTACCCTAACTGAATTTAAAAAGGCAAAAGAAAATAATAAGGGAAAGGGCATAAAAATAGAGAAATCTAATTCCAACCCCGGTGAACTTTATATGTATCGTCAACCCCCGAAGTCCTTAAGTTGTAACAATGACCCGGGAACCTCTAAACCACCAGGTTTTTCTAAACCAATGTGGAAAACGACGGCTCGTATTAGGGGAACATCATATATCCCTAGAAACTTGGCAAAACGAACCAAAATCGAAGAAGAAGAAACAAGCGCGTCGGAATAAGATAGTTGTATTCGTCTGGTGTAATATATGTAATATAGTGTGCTTATGCTTTATGATATATGTAAAAATTGCTTGTATTAATAAGTATTTTTTTTATGAATCTAACTCTTGTCTATTTTACAGTATAAAAACACAAAATGGATAGACAACCCAATATTTTAAGAGACCTACCCGGAGACATGATTGATGAAATCTTGTCTAGAGTCGGTCAGAATTCTTCGGCACAACTATTTAAGGCGAGATCAGTTTGTAAGACATTCGAAGAACGTTCAAAGAATGCCTTGGTTTATAAAAGGCTTTCGTTCGAAAGATGGGGGATATCACATTGGGAAATCCATAAGTTACGATGTGTTTACTTTGACGCATATATTGCGGGGAACCCAAATGCTATTTTACGCAATGGGTTAAGAAATTATTTTGACTCAATATATCCGAATATTGGACTTCGTGATTTAGAAAAAGCGGCTAACATGCAACATAAAGAAGCATGTTATGCTTACGGATTAGTAATGTTCGCTTCTCACCAAAGTGAGAACAAGAACATCGGGCTACAACTATTAAACAAAACGTTTCCACAAGTGACGGAGTCGGTAATTGGGGTAAGAAATGAGGTTTTTAGATTGTTACGGGACTGTTGGACATTACGTAACCCTCGTCCCTTTAACGACGTTACAACACGATGTCTTATCAACGGCCATAACGGTTATGTTCCACAAGACCAAGGATGGGAAGTAATCCTAGTAAAACCAGAATGCATGACTTGTTTCTGGACGTATGAATTACGTGTCTTTATTGCCTTTGCTGAACGACTTGTGTACTAGCTAGAATTATCTTCACAACCATCTTGTATCAAATTTATTGTGTGCTATATTTCATGCTATATGTAAAATAAGCGGTATTGTAAGTTTGTAAAATATTGTGTAAAAGTTTGAACGCGAAATATTATTATAATCAGTTTTTCATATAGAATTATAGTAGTTGAATTGTATATTAGCTACTAAGTATGAACTTAACGGGTAGGTACTACCCGAATTTAAACTTATAAAACGCTAATATGAAGAAAAAGCTTTTATAAATGAGTTCATATTATGCTACGAAATACTATTAACTACTCTTAATATTCTGCATGATTAACTTGTTCCATTTGACTATTTTGAAGGAAATGGCACCGACTACTCGACACACCGTGAATATGAATGAAGAGGAATTTCGTACTTTTCTAGCTTCAAACATAGCCGCAGTACAGGCTGCGCTACATACCAACAATAACCTTGGATCTAGCAGTACAGGAAATCGTGTAGGATGCACCTACAAAGAATTCACTGCCTGCAAACCATTGGAATTTGATGGAACCGAAGGACCAATCGGATTGAAACGGTGGACCGAGAAGGTCGAATCGGTGTTTGCCATAAGTAAGTGTACTGAAGAGGACAAAGTGAAGTACGCTACGCATACCTTCATAGGTTCTGCATTAACATGGTGGAATACCTATCTAGAGCAAGTGGGACAAGACGATGCGTACGCACTACCGTGGTCAGCATTCAAGCACTTGATGAACGAGAAGTACCGTCCCAGAACCGAGGTCAATAAGCTCAAGACAGAACTTAGAGGGTTACGAACCCAAGGATTTGATATTACCACGTACGAAAGACGATTCACAGAATTGTGCCTATTGTGTCCGGGAGCATTCGAAGATGAGGAAGAGAAGATCGACGCGTTCGTGAAAGGATTACCGAAAAGAATCCAAGAAGATATAAGTTCACACGAGCCCGCCTCCATACAACAGGCATGTAGAATGACTCACAAACTAGTGAACCAGATTGAAGAAAGAATTAAAGAACAGACTGCTGCAGAGGCCAATGTGAAGCAAGTCAAAAGAAAGTGGGAGGAAAACGGTGATAAGAATCACCAATACAACAACAACAGCAATTACAACAATAATCGCAACAATTATCCCAACAATCGCAACATCAATCGCAACTACAACAAATGGCCCAACAACAACAACAACAACAACAACAACAACAACAACAACAGCAACTACAACAATCATCCCAACAACAATAATAATCGCAACAACAACAACAATCAGAAGCAGCTATGCCAAAGGTGTGAAAAGTATCACTCGGGGTTCTGCACCAAATTTTGCAATAAGTGTAAACGAAATGGTCATAGCGCGGTGAAGTGTGAGGTCTACGGGCCAGGGGTTAATAGAACGAAAGGAACAAATGGTGTCGGAACGAGTAATGGCGGTGCTAGTAGTGTCGGAGCAAGTTATGCCAATGTAGTTTGTTATAAATGTGGAAAACCGGGCCACATTATTAGAAATTGCCCGAACCAGGAGAACACGAATGGATAAGGCCGCGGAAGAGTTTTCAATATTAATGCGGCAGAGGCACAGGAAGACCCGGAGCTTGTTACGGGTACGTTTCTTATTGACAATAAATCTGCTTACGTTTTATTTGATTCGGGTGCGGATAGAAGCTATATGAGTAGAGATTTTTATGCTAAATTAAGTTGTCCATTGACGCCTTTGGATAATAAATTTTTACTCGAATTAGCAAATGGTAAATTAATTTCAGCAGATAATATATGTCGGAATCGAGAAATTAAACTGGTTAGCGAAACATTTAAGATTGATTTGATACCAGTAGAGTTAGGGAGTTTTGATGTGATAATCGGTATGGACTGGTTGAAAGAAGTGAAAGCAGAGATCGTTTGTTACAAAAATGCAATTCGCATTATACGAGAAAAAGGAAAACCCTTAATGGTGTACGGAGAAAAGGGCAACACGAAGCTACATCTTATTAGTAATTTGAAGGCACAAAAACTAATAAGAAAAGGTTGATATGCTGTTCTAGCACACGTCGAGAAAGTACAAACTGAAGAAAAGAGCATCAATGATGTTCCCATTGCAAAAGAATTTCCCGATGTATTTCCGAAAGAATTACCGGGATTACCCCCACATCGATCCGTTGAATTTCAAATAGATCTTGTACCAGGAGCTGCACCAATAGCTCGTGCTCCTTACAGACTCACACCCAGCGAGATGAAAGAACTGCAAAGCCAATTACAAGAACTTTTAGAGCGTGGTTTCATTCGACCAAGCACATCACCGTGGGGAGCTCCTGTTTTGTTTGTCAAGAAGAAAGATGGTACATTCAGGTTGTGTATCGACTACCGAGAGTTGAAAAAACTTACCATCAAGAACCGCTGCCCACTACCGAGAATCGACGACTTATTTGATCAACTACAAGGCTCGTCTGTTTATTCAAAGATTGACTTACGTTCCGGGTATCATCAAATGCGGGTGAAAGAAGATGATATTCCAAAGACTGCTTTCAGAACACGTTACGGTCATTACGAGTTTATGGTCATGCCGTTTGGTTTAACTAATGCACCAGTTGTGTTCATGGACCTTATGAACCGAGTGTGTGGACCATACCTTGACAAGTTTGTCATTGTTTTCATTGATTACATACTTATTTACTCAAAGAATGACCAAGAACACGGTGAACATTTGAGAAAGGTGTTAGAAGTATTGAGGAAGGAAGAATTGTACGCTAAGTTTTCAAAGTGTGCATTTTGGTTGGAAGAAGTTCAATTCCTCGGTCACATAGTGAACAAAGAAGGTATTAAGGTGGATCCGGCAAAGATAGAAACTGTTGAAAAGTGGGAAACCCCGAAAACTCCGAAACACATACGCCAGTTTTTAGGACTAGCTGGTTACTACAGAAGGTTCATCAAAGACTTTTCCAGAATAGCAAAACCCTTGACTGCATTAACGCATAAAGGGAAGAAATTTGAATGGAATGATGAACAAGAGAAAGCGTTTCAGTTATTGAAGAAAAAGCTAACTACGGCACCTATATTGTCATTGCCTGAAGGGAATGATGATTTTGTGATTTATTGTGACGCATCAAAGCAAGGTCTCAGTTGTGTATTAATGCAACGAATGAAGGTGATTGCTTATGCGTCTAGACAATTGAAGATTCACGAACAAAATTATACGACGCATGATTTGGAATTAGGCGTGGTTGTTTTTGCATTAAAGACTTGGAGGCACTACTTATATGGGGTCAAAAGTATTATATATACCGACCACAAAAGTCTTCAACACATATTTAATCAGAAACAACTGAATATGAGGCAGCGTAGGTGGATTGAATTATTGAATGATTACGACTTTGAGATTCGTTAACCACCCGGGGAAGGCAAATGTGGTAGCCGATGCCTTGAGCAGGAAGGACAGAGAACCCATTCGAGTAAAATCTATGAATATAATGATTCATAATAACCTTACTACTCAAATAAAGGAGGCGCAACAAGGAGTTTTAAAAAAGGGAAATTTAAAGGATGAAATACCCAAAGGATCTGAGAAGCATCTTAATATTCGGGAAGACAGAACCCGGTATAGGGCTGAAAGGATTTGGGTACCAAAATTTGGAGATATGAGAGAAATGGTACTTAGAGAAGCTCATAAAACCAGATACTCAATACATCCTGGAACGGGGAAGATGTACAAGGATCTCAAGAAAAATTTTTGGTGGCCGGGTATGAAAGCCGATGTTGCTAAATACGTAGGAGAATGTTTGACGTGTTCTAAGGTCAAAGCTGAGCATCAGAAACCATCAGGTCTACTTCAACAACCCGAAATCCCGGAATGGAAATGGGAAAACATTACCATGGATTTCATCACTAAATTGCCAAGGACTGCAAGTGGTTTTGATACTATTTGGGTAATAGTTGATCGTCTCACCAAATCAGCACACTTTCTGCCAATAAGAGAAGATGACAAGATGGAGAAGTTAGCACGACTGTATTTGAAGGAAGTCGTCTCCAGACATGGAATACCAATCTCTATTATCTCTGATAGGGATGGCAGATTTATTTCAAGATTCTGGCAGACATTACAGCAAGCATTAGGAACTCATCTAGACATGAGTACTGCCTATCATCCACAAACTGATGGGCAGAGCGAAAGGACGATATAAACGCTTGAAGACATGCTACGAGCATGTGTTATTGATTTCGGAAACAGTTGGGATCGACATCTACCATTAGCAGAATTTTCCTACAACAACAGCTACCATTCAAGAATTGAGATGGCGCCGTTTGAAGCACTTTATGGTAGAAAGTGTAGGTCTCCGATTTGTTGGAGTGAAGTGGGGGATAGACAGATTACGAGTCCGGAGATTATACAAGAAACTACCGAGAAGATCATCCAAATTCAACAACGGCTGAAAACCGCCCAAAGTCGACAAAAGAGCTACGCTGACATTAAAAGAAAAGATATAGAATTTGAAATTGGAGAGATGGTCATGCTTAAATTTGCACCTTGGAAAGGCGTTGTTCGATTTGGTAAACGAGGGAAATTAAATCCAAGGTATATTGGACCATTCAAGATTATTGATCGTGTCGGACCAGTAGCTTACCGACTTGAGTTACCTCAACAACTCGCGGCTGTACATAACACTTTCCACGTCTCGAATTTGAAGAAATGTTTTGCTAAAGAAGATCTCACTATTCCGTTAGATGAAATCCAAATCAACGAAAAACTTCAATTCATCGAAGAACCCATCGAAATAATGGATCGTGAGGTTAAAAGACTTAAGCAAAACAAGATACCAATTGTTAAGGTTCGATGGAATGCTCATAGAGGACCCGAGTTCACCTGGGAGCGTGAAGATCAGATGAAGAAGAAATACCCGCATCTATTTCCAGAAGATTCGTCAACACCTTCAACAGCTTAAAATTTCGGGACGAAATTTATTTAACGGGTAGGTACTGTAGTGACCCGAACTTTTCCATGTTTATATATATTAATTGAGATTGATATTTACATAATTAAATGTTTCCAACATGTTAAGCAATCAAACTTGTTAAGACTTGATTAATTGAAATATGTTTCATATAGACAATTGACCACCCAAGTTGACCGGTGATTCACGAACGTTAAAACTTGTAAAAACTATATGATGACATATATATGGATATATATATAGTTAACATGATACTATGATAAGTAAACATATCATTAAGTATATTAACAATGAACTACATATGTAAAAACAAGACTACTAATTTAATGATTTTTAAACGAGACATATATGTAACGATTATCGTTGTAAAGACATTTAATGTATATATATCATATTAAGAGATATTCATACATGATAATATCATGATAATATAATAATTTAAAATCTCATTTGATATTATAAACATTGGGTTAACAACATTTAACAAGATCGTTAACCTAAAGGTTTCAAAACATCACTTACATGTAACGACTAACGATGACTTAACGACTCAGTTAAAATGTATATACATGTAGTGTTTTAATATGTATTTATACACTTTTGAAAGACTTCAATACACTTATCAAAATACTTCTACTTAACAAAAATGCTTACAATTATATCCTCGTTCAGTTTCATCAACAATTCTACTCGTATGCACCCGTATTCGTACTCGTACAATACACAGCTTTTAGATGTATGTAATATTGGTATATACACTCCAATGATCAGCTCTTAGCAGCCCATGTGAGTCACCTAACACATGTGGGAACCATCATTTGGAAACTAGCATGAAATATCTCATAAAATTACAAAAATATGAGTAATCATTCATGACTTATTTACATGAAAACAAAATTACATATCCTTTATATCTAATCCATACACCAACGACCAAAAACACCTACAAACACTTTCATTCTTCAATTTTCTTCATCTAATTGATCTCTCTCAAGTTCTATCTTCAAGTTCTAAGTGTTCTTCATATATTCTACAAGTTCTAGTTACATAAAATCAAGAATACTTTCAAGTTTGCTAGCTCACTTCCAATCTTGTAAGGTGATCATCCAACCTCAAGAAATCTTTGTTTCTTACAGTAGGTTATCATTCTAATAGAAGGTAATAATCATATTCAAACTTTGGTTCAATTTCTATAACTATAACAATCTTATTTCAAGTGATGATCTTACTTGAACTTGTTTTCGTGTCATGATTCTGCTTCAAGAACTTCGAGCCATCCAAGGATCCGTTGAAGCTAGATCCATTTTTCTCTTTTCCAGTAGGTTTATCCAAGGAACTTAAGGTAGTAATGATGTTCATAACATCATTCAATTCATACATATAAAGCTATCTTATTCGAAAGTTTAAACTTGTAATCACTAGAACATAGTTTAGTTAATTCTAAACTTGTTCGCAAACAAAAGTTAATCCTTCTAACTTGACTTTTAAAATCAACTAAACACATGTTCTATATCTATATGATATGCTAACTTAATGATTTAAAACCTGAAAACACGAAAAACACCGTAAAACCAGATTTACGCCGTCGTAGTAACACCGCGGGCTGTTTTGGGTTAGTTAATTAAAAACTATGATAAACTTTGATTTAAAAGTTGTTATTCTGAGAAAATGATTTTTATTATGAACATGAAACTATATCCAAAAATTATGGTTAAACTCAAAGTGGAAGTATGTTTTCTAAAATGGTCATCTAGACGTCGTTCTTTCGACTGAAATGACTACCTTTACAAAAATGACTTGTAACTTATTTTTCCGACTATAAACCTATACTTTTTCTGTTTAGATTCATAAAATAGAGTTCAATATGAAACCATAGCAATTTGATTCACTCAAAACGGATTTAAAATGAAGAAGTTATGGGTAAAACAAGATTGGATAATTTTTCTCATTTTAGCTACGTGAAAATTGGTAATAAATCTATTCCAACCATAACTTAATCAACTTGTATTGTATATTATGTAATCTTGAGATACCATAGACACGTATACAATGTTTCGACCTATCATGTCGACACATCTATATATATTTCGGAACAACCATAGACACTCTATATGTGAATGTTGGAGTTAGCTATCCAGGGTTGAGGTTGATTCCAAAATATATATAGTTTGAGTTGTGATCAATACCGAGATACGTATACACTGGGTCGTGGATTGATTCAAGAAAATATTTATCAATTTATTTCTGTACATTTAACTGTGGACAACTAGTTGTAGGTTACTAACGAGGACAGTTGACTTAATAAACTTACAACATCAAAATATATTAAAAGTGTTGTAAATATATTTTGAACATACTTTGATATATATGTATATATTGTTATAGGTTCGTGAATCAACCAGTGGCCAAGTCTTACTTCCCGACGAAGTAAAAATCTGTGAAAGTGAGTTATAGTCCCACTTTTAAAATCTAATATTTTTGGGATGAGAATACATGCAGGTTTTATAAATGATTTACAAAATAGACACAAGTACGTGAAACTACATTCTATGGTTGAATTATCGAAATCGAATATGCCCCTTTTTATTAAGTCTGGTAATCTAAGAATTAGGGAACAGACACCCTAATTGACGCGAATCCTAAAGATAGATCTATTGGGCCTAACAAACCCCATCCAAAGTACCGGATTCTTTAGTACTTCGAAATTTATATCATATCCGAAGGGTGTCCCGGAATGATGGGGATATTCTTATATATGCATCTTGTTAATGTCGGTTACCGGGTGTTCACCATATGAATGATTTTTATCTCTATGTATGGGATGTGTATTGAAATATGAAATCTTGTGGTCTATTATTATGATTTGATATATATAGGTTAAACCTATAACTCACCAACATTTTTGTTGACGTTTTAAGCATGTTTATTCTCAGGTGATTATTAAGAGCTTCCGCTATCGCATACTTAAATAAGGACAAGATTTGGAGTCCATGCTTGTATGATATTGTGTAAAAACTGCATTCAAGAAACTTATTTTATTGTAACATATTTGTATTGTAAACCATTATGTAATGGTCGTGTGTAAACAGGATATTTTAGATTATCATTATTTGATAATCTACGTAAAGCTTTTTAAACCTTTATTGATGAAATAAAGGTTATGGTTTGTTTTAAAATGAATGCAGTCTTTGAAAAACGTCTCATATAGAGGTCAAAACCTCGCAACGAAATCAATTAATATGGAACGTTTTTAATCAATAAGAACGGGACATTTCAATTAATATTGAAAACTCTTCCACAGCCCTACCCATTAGTATTTCCCTGATTTGGGCAATTTTTAATAATGTGGCCCGGTTTTCCACATTTATAATAGAATAAGTTGGCAGTACTTGCTCCGACACTACTTGTTCTGAAATTACTCGTTCCGGCATTATTTGTTCCTTTAGTTCTGTTATACATTGGTCCGTAGACCTCACACTTTTTCGTGCTATGACTATTTCTTTTACACCTGTTGCAAAATGTTGTGCAGAACCCCGGGTGATTCTCTTCACACCTTTGGCATTGCTGTTTCTGATTATTGTTGTTGTTGCGGTTGTTATTATTGTTGGGATGATTATTGTAATTGTTGTTGTTGGGACGTTTGTTGTAGTTGTTGTTGTTGGGATTGCGATTGTTATTGTTGCGATTTATGTTGCGGTAGTTGGGATAGTTGTTGCGATTGTGGTTGTAATTGTTGTTGTCGTTGTTGTACTGGTGACTCTTGTCACTGTTTTCCTCCCACTTCCTCTTGAGTTTTTCCGTGTTGGCTTCTTCGGCCTCCTGTTCTTTAATTCTCCCCTCAATCTGATTTATGAGTTTATGAGCCATTCGACTTGCCTTCTATATAGAAGCGGGCTCGTGTGAACTCACATCTTCTTGAATCCTTACTGGTAACCCTTTTACAAACGCGTCGATCTTCTCTTCTTCATCTTCGAACGTTCACGAACACAATAGGCACAACTCTGTGAATCGTCGTTCATATGTGGTAATGTCGAACCCTTGTGTTCGTAACTCTCTAAGCTCTGCCTTGAGCTTATTGACCTCGTTTCTAGGACGGTACTGCGTTCATCAATTGCTTGAATGCTGACCATAGTAGTGTGTAAGCAGCATCTTGTCCTACCTGCTCAAGATAGGTATTCCACCATGTTAACGCTTTACCTGTGAAGGTATGCGTAGCGTACTTAACTTTATCCTCTTCAGTACACTTACTTATGGCAAACACCGATTCGACCTTCTCGGTCCACCGTTTCAATCCAATTGGCCCTTCGGTTCCATCAAATTCCAAAGGTTTGCAGGCAGTGAATTCTTTGTAGGAGCATCCTACACGATTTCTTGTGGAAATAGTTCCACTGCTAGATCGAGAGTTATTGTTATTTTGCATCGCTACCTGTACTGCGGCTATGTTTGCTGCAAGGAAAACACGGAAGTCTTCCCCACTCATGTTCAAATTCTGACGAGTTGCCAGTGCCATTTCCTTCAAAAGTAGCCAAAAGAAATGAGTTAATCATATAGAATTTAAGAGTAGTCAATAGTATTTCGTAGCATAATATAAACTTATTTATAAAAGCTTGTTCTTCATATTAGCATTTTATAGTTTTAATTCAGGTAGTACCTACCCGTTAAGTTCATATTTACTAGCTACTATACAACTTAACTACTACGCTTCTATATGAAAAACTTATTACAATAAAATTTCGCGTTCAAACTTTATACAAAATATTACAAACTTACAATACCGCTATTATACATATAGGATGAAATATAACACATAATAACATTGCTACTCGGCAGCTATAAAGGTAATTCTAGTTAATACACAAGTTGTTCAGCAAAAGAAATAAAGACACGTAATTCATAAGTCCAGAAACAGGTCATGCATTCTGGTTTTACTAAGACGACTTCCCATCCTTGGTTTTATGGAAAGTAACCATTATGACCATTGGCTAAGCAGCATGTTGTAATGTCGTCAAAAGGACGAGGGTTTTGTAATGCCCAACAGCCCCGTAACAATCTAAAAACCTTGTTTCTCATATCAACTACCGAGTCCGTCACTTGTGGGAATGTTTTATTTAAAAGTTGCAACCCAATGTTCTTTTTCTCAATTTGATGAGAAGCGAACATTATTAACCTATAAGCATAACATGCTTCTTTATGTTTCATGTTAGAAGCTCTTTCTAACTCACGAAATCCTATGTTAGGATATGTTGAGTCAAAATAGGTTCTTAACCCGTAGCATAAAATTGCATTTGGGTTCTCCACATTTAATGTTTTAAAGAAAACACGGCGTAACTTACGGTCTCCCCAATGTGATATACCCCACCTATCAAAAAAAAAAACCTTTTATAAACTAAGGCATTTCTGGAAAGTCTTTCAATGTTTGACAAGTTAATTTTGCCATAACTAAATGTGCTGATGAATTCTGACCGACTCTAGACAAGATTTCCTTAATCATATCCTCTGGTAGGTCTTCTAAAATATTCGGTTGTCTACCCTTAACGTCCATTTTGTTTTTATGCTGTAAAATAGACAAGGATTAGATTCGTAAAAGATAATTAACAAACAATACAAGCAATTTTTACATAGAACATAAAAGAAAAAGCACACTACAATACACATAATACACAACATGATTACAACCCTCTAATCTGAATCACTGATTTCTTCTTCTTCGGACTTGGTTCATTTTCCTAATTTTCTAGGGATATATGGTGTTCCTCTAATACGAGCTGTCGTTTTCCACAATGGTTTAGAAAAACCTGGTGGTTTAGAGGTTCCCGGGTTATTGTTACAATTTAGAAAATACGGACGTTGCCGATACATATAAAGTTCATCGGGGTTGGAATTAGGTTTCTCTATTTTTATACCTTTTCCCTTATTATTTTCTTTTGCTTTATTAAATTAGGTCGAGATAATTTCTATAATATCATCGGAATCCTCATCGGGATCCGATTCATCGGAAAATTGGTAATCTTCCCAATATTTTGCTTCCTCGGCGGAAACACCATTGACCATTTTTAACGTTGGTCAGTTGATTGAGGATTTTCTTTTATTTAATCGATTTACTATAGGTATCAATATTTCTTCCTCCGGAACCTCTTCTTCTTCCGGTTCCTCCTCTTCCGGTTCCTCCTCTTCTGGTTCCTCTTCTTCCAGTTCCTCCTCTTCCGGTTCCTCCTCTCCCGGTTCCTCTTCTTCCGGTACCTCTTCGGAAATTTGTGAATCTTCCCAAAATATATTCGACACTTCATTATTATTAGGTGAATCGATGGGATTTATACTAGTGGTAGACATCTATCACACAATATCAAACACATTAAGAGGTTAATATATCACATAATATATACATGTTAATAATATAGTTTCCAACAAAAGTGTTAAGCAATCGTTTTTAAATAAAACACGGTCGAAGTCCAGACTCACTAATGTATCCTAACAAACTCGATAAGACACACTAATGCAAATTTCTGGTTCTCTAAGACCAACGCTCGGATACCAACTAAAATGACTCGTTCATATTGATTATAAACGTTCCATATTAATTGATTTCGTTGCGAGGTTTTGACCTCTATATGAGACGTTTTTCAAAGACTGCATTCGTTTTTAAAAACTAACCATAACCTTTATTTTATCGACAAGGCTAAAAGGACACCACCTAGATTATCAGAAATGATAATCTAAAAAATATCACACTTAAACACTACCAATACATATTGGTTTACAATATTAATATGTTACAACAAAGTAAATTTCGAATGTAGTTTTAAACAATATTATACAAGCATGCTGACTCCAAATCTTGTCCATGTATTAGCATGCAACAGCGGAAGCTCTTAATAATCACCTGAGAATAAACATGCTTTAAACGTCAACAAAAATGTTGGTGAGTTATAGGTTTAACCTATATGTTTATCTAATCGTAATAATAGACCACAAGATTTCATATTTCAATATACATCCCATACATAGAGATAAAAATCATTCATATGGTGAACACCTAGTAACCGACATTAACAAGATGCATATAAGAATATCCCCATCATTCTGAGACATCCATCGGACATGATATAAAACTCGAAGTACTAAAGCGTCCGGTACTTTGGATGGGGTTTGTTAGGCTACCATAGAAAGCAGTTTCATGTACTTGTGTCTATTTTGTAAAACATTTACAAAGCTGCATGTATTCTCATCCCAAAAATATTAGATTTTAAAAGTGGGACTATAACTCACTTTCACAGATTTTTACTTCGTCGGGAAGTAAGACTCGGCCACTGGTCGATTCACGAACCTATAACAAATATGTACATATATATCAAAGTATGTTCAAAATATATTTAAAATATTTATAATACGTTTTAATGTTTTAAATATTTTCAGTCAGCTGTCCTCGTTAGTAACCTACAAGTAGTTGTCCATAGTTAGATGTACAGAAAGATTTTGACCCAATCCACGACCCAGTGTATACACGTCTCAGGCTAGATCACAACTTAAAGTATATATATTTTTGGAATCAACCTCAACCCTGTATAGCTAACTCCAACATTACTGCATATAGAGTGTCTATGGTTGTTCCAAATAATATATATAGATGGGTCGATATGATATGTCAAAATATTTGCATACGTGTCTATGGTATCCCAAAATTTCATAATATATTAGAATATATGTATTATACAATATAAGTTAGCTAGGATATGATTAATATAGATTTGTTACCAATTTTCACGTAGCTACAACAAGTAAAAATTTCCAATCTTGTTTTACCCATAACTTCTTCGTTTTAAATCCGTTTTGAGTAATTCAAGTTGCTATGGTTTCATATTGAATTTAAGTTTATGAATCTAAACAAAAAATGTATAAGTTTATAGTCAAAAATACAGATTATAAGTCGTTTTTATAAAGGTAGTCATTTCAGTTGAAAGAACGACGTCTAGATGACCATTTTGGAAAACATACTTTCACTTTGAGTTTAACCATGATTTTTGGATATAGTTTCATGTTCATAATAAAAATCATTTTCTCAGAAGAACAAATTTTAAATCAAAGTTTATCATAGTTTTAAATTAACTAACCCAAAACAGCCCGCGGTGTTACTACGACGGCGTATATCCGGTTTTACGGTGTTTTTCGTGTTTTCAGGTTTTAAATCATTAAGTTAGCATATCATATAGATATAGAACATGTGTCTAGTTGATTTTAAAATTCAAGTTAGAAGGATTAACTTTTGTTTGCGAACAAGTTTAGAATTAACTAAACTATGTTATAGTAATTACAAGTTTAAACCTTCGAATAAGGTAGTTTTATATATATGAATCGAATGATGTTATGAACATCATTACTACCTCAGGTTTTGTGGATAAACCTACTGGAAATGAGAAAAATAGATTTAGCTTCAAAAGATCCTTGGATGGCTTGAAAGTTCTTGAAGTAGAATCATGACACGAAAACAAATTCAAGTAAGATTTTCACTCGAAATAAGATTTTTAAAGTTATAGAAATTGAATCAAAGTTTAAATATGAGTATTACCTTGTATTAGAAAGATATCTTACTGTAAATAAGAAAGATTTCTTGAGGTTGGATGATCACTCAAAGTGGATTTGCAAGATTGGAAGTAAGCTAGCAAACTTGTAATTATTCTTGATTTTATGAAACTAGAACTTATAGAATTTATGAAGAACACTTAGAACTTGAAGATAGAACTTGAGAGAGATCAATTAGATGAAGAAAATTTAAGAATGAAAGTGTTTGTAGGTATTTTTAGTCGTTTGTATATGGATTAGATATAAAGGATGTGTAATTTTGTTTACATGTAAATAAGTCATGAATGATTACTAATATTTTTGTAATTTTATGAGATATTTCATGCTAGTTGCCAAATGATGGTTCCCACATGTGTTATATGACTCACATGGGCTGCTAAGTGCTGATCATTGGAGTGTATATACCAATAGTAAATATATTTAGAAGCTGTGTATTGTACGAGTACAAATACGAGTGCATATGAGTGGATTTGTTGATGAAAATGAATGAGGATGTAATTGTAAGCATTTTTATTAAGTAGAAGTACTTTGATAAGTGTCTTGAAGTCTTTCAAAAGTGTATGAATACATATTAAAACACTACATGTAAATACATTTTAACTGAGTCGTTAAGTCATCGTTAGTCTTTACATGTAAGTGTTGTTTTGAAACCTTTAGGTTAACGATCTTGTTAAATGTTGTTAATCCATTGTTTATTATATCTAATGAAATGTTAAATTATTACATTAACATGATATTAATATGTATTAATATATCTTAATATGATATATATACAATTAAATGTCGTTACAACGATAATCGTTACATATATGTCTTGTTTCGAAATCCTTAAGTTAATAGTCTTGTTTTTACATATGTAGTTCATTGTTAATATACTTAATGATATGTTTACTTATCATTTATCATGATTATATAATGTAACAATATCTTAAAATGATTCATATGTATTTAGTAAGACGTTGATATAACGATAATCGTTATATATATCGTTTTCGAGTTTCATAATTCAATAGTCTCATTTTTATGTATATGACTCATTGTTAAAATACCTAATGAGATACTTACTTATCATAATATCATGTTAACTATATATATATATCCATATATATGTCATCGTATAGTTTTTACAAGTTTTAACGTTCGTGAATCACCGGTCAACATGGGTGGTCAATTGTCTATATAAAACCTATTTCAATTAATCAAGTCATAACAAGTTTGATTGCTTAACATGTTGGAAACACTTAATCATGTAAATAACAATTTCATTTAATATATATAAACATGGAAAAAGTTCGGGTCACTACATTGTACACACTTCTAAATTTACTAAGAACTTCATTCCGTTTATGTTGTCACATCAAATGTTTAAAGGTTTTTTTTCAAAACTTCCTTGGTTGATTTTATTAAAGGTTTTTGTATTAGACTACACCATGTATGGATCACACTTCTTCTTACCCTCCGTTAGGGATGAAGCTTACCATTAAGATCTTTGTTAAAAACTCTTGAGCCACTTTGGATGGCAGTTTTATAAAATTTGTTAGGAAGTCCTTCCGCTCATAAAATGTTCTTTTAAGGTTAGAAATGGCAAAAACAGGGGCCGATAAATCAGTTTTCTGAGGTACACTCAGTGGTCACCCCATTATAGGAAAGGCACTAGGTGGGTTTCTACTCTCAATATTTCACGGCTAATTGCAACACCCTCGTAAACATCATCTCTATGAATCAGTATGTTGAGGTACAAGAAATCATTTTTGAGATTCTTTTCACTTGGAGTAAACCATTCTTTATGACCAAGGGTTCACGTATCTTCTCATCCGCACATCCCCTTAAGTATAAGGATAAAATTAGATCAACTCGCTCATTGTACGAAGAGTTCACTCTCGTTCAAAGATCACACCTTTCATGCAATTTTCTCTCGGAAATGTAATGTAAATTACTTTAAAAATCTATAATTCTTGTTATCCTCTTGGAAGGGACTGCTTAAAACATCTATAACACTGATGTGGTTACTCTATATATTTCTTCCTTCGTTAGTTGCAACGATATGTTGTTCTAGTCGATGTTAACCCTAACTTCAGCATGTAACTAAAAGCATATGGTTACATTATGAAACTGTGCTTTCATTCCATCCCAGGATAAGTTCACATGCAGCATGTTAAACTGGGTGATATCTTTCATTACTCGTTCAGACCATCCTGAAGACACTATAAATAATTATGGCTTGCATTACATGTAAGTCTGATTAGTCACTCTCAGCTAAAATTTTAATTCATTTATTCAAATGAAACGTTTCTTAAATATCGGGTTCTTTATGCCTATGGTCTCCTTCCGAAATTAAGGAGTTAATAAAATTCGTGGCTAACACTATCCAGACATCAAATCACATGGTTGTGATCACCATGTTTTCCATTCTATCTGTCAGCTTTGTATTGCGACATAAGCGCTCAATGTTTTAGATGAGTTTGGTAACATTCATGATGTATTTCGTGCATCCAGCTTACTGAAGATGTCTGTAAGGCTAAAAACATCATTTTTCCTTTTGTGGATATATATTCAGATGACATACTCATGTTAACAAGAAACGAAATCAATTTGTTGATCTTAAGGGCAAGAGACTTAATTAATGGCATATACATATTCTTACTTTTATACGCCCAAGTACCTTTCAAGGTAAATAGCTCACTTCTGAACCCACGAGTCTCTCGGAACTTTGATACGCTCCTTCTTTTTCAAATTCGGTACCGTTATTGGTCACTCCCGTAAAATTTTGGGATGAAATTTTCTTTAACGGGTGGGTAATGTAACGACCCGACTTTTTTGACTTATATTTTTGTGCTCTATATCTACATATACGTGCGTACTAAGCTAGTTTATGCTCTGGGATCTTTATTCATGATTAATTACTTTCGTTAGTATCTTACAACGTGTTGTTAAGTGCGTAATCACTTAACTTGATCCCCGAATGCGTTTACGACCGTTAGTGTCACATGTCGTTTAAAACGAGCTATGTACTTTGTACACGTTAAACTTTTGTCATAATTAGAATATTATGACTACGTAATACTAATTGTTATTTTCTAATGACAATTACTTGGCTTATTAGTTGCTTAATTACGCTTAGTAATTTACTAATGCATACTAGCATTTTTGTTAACCATTACTACACATGTTTCATGGGATCCCAATAACAAGCACCACCTTTAGACCACCACCATACGAAAAGCAAAAAGTTGTCCACCTTGTCCCCCCTTGGCCTTACAGTTTTGGAGACACAAACCACCACCTCCACCACTATAAATACAAGCCTTGATCTTTCATTTCACACTTGATTTTATTCTCATTTTACACACACTTGCTCTCTAGTCTTTCTCAAACTAAAATTGTAAGTTTTTAAATTTTCTTCTTCTTCTTCTTCTTCTTCTTCTTCTTCTTCTTCTTCTTCTTCTTCTTCTTCTTCTTCTTCTTCTTCTTCTTCTTCTTCTTCTTCTCTTCTTAATCATGACATCATCATCATCATAAGATCAAGCTTTTTAGCTTTTTGATCTTGTTATATCTTGTAGATTCAAACTTTGATTTGAATCCTTCAAGAACATGAAATATTCAAGCTTTTTAGCTTTGAATCTTCATTACTTTGTTGGATCTAAGTTTTGAAGCTTAAGATCACTTTATTTTGTTAAAAGATCAAAACTTGTGTTTATGATCTTCATATAACTTGTAGATCTAGCTTTTTACTTTAAGGATCTTCAAGAACATTAAAGATCCAAGCTTTCTAGCTTAGGGTTTCATTATTTTGTTAAAGATCTAAGCTTTTTAGTTTATGATCTCATTACTTTTACTAGATCTTAGCTTTCTAGCTTATGGTCTCATTAATCTTGTAAAGATCAAAGCTTTCTAGCTTAGGGTTTTTTAACACTTGAGATCTAAGTTATTATTGTAGATCTCACTTAATTGGAACCTTTTTATGATTTTTATGATGATAAAAATCAAGTCTTCATCATCTCATATGATGAAGATGCATAAACTTGTATCAAAGGGACAAAGGTTGAAGCTTTATTGTGTTTATACAATAAAGAGACAACCTTGTTGTTCAAAACTTGTAGAAAGTTAGCTTTTACTTTTATTTGTGTGTTGATGGTTAAAACTTGGTCATAATGATGCTAAAACATCAAAGAGTTGTACACTTGAGGCTTATACGCATCAAGGATGAGAACCGTGATAAGCATCAAGCACCAAGAAACCCACCGAAGCCCTTGTTTCTGTTTTTCGGGGTCTGATCAGACTCTTGGGTCTTCTGGAAATTTAATTTTCAGATATTTTGGTTTGAGTAGATGACTTTTCGTTCAAGACTCGCGTAATTCCAATATACGGTTTGGGATTTATAGCCTTCCGAAAATCACTACGCCTTCGTAATGACGTGCTGAAATTTCTGACCTACTCGCGCTTGAACCATCGCCACGGTCAAACGACATCGAGTTAGGATCTGAAAATCGGAAAGTGGAAAAAGGACTCATATACGGAGCCTTGGCCACTTGCCGTGTGTCTTTTCAGTTTGTATAGAGGTCGTAGCAGCTGATCGAATTCAGCCTTTCGTTTAGACCTCTATTCTTGTTGAAAACTTACTTTATCTTTTATGAATGATGATGACGATGATGATGCTTAAGACTTACTTACGTACTTTTAAAACCTTTGGGGACGATTTACTGACTTAGAAACCTTTGACTTAGGTTGACGACCTTTTGGATCGACCAACTTACTTGTTTGGACCGACTTACTTGCTTACATTTTTGTATCATTTTTACCGCACATTCACTGTGAGTTATAGCTCCCTTTTACTTTAACTATTTTTGGGACTGAGAATACATGCGCTTTTTATGTTTTACATACTAGACACGAGTACTTAAACTTTATATATGTGTGGGTGACATAACAGCACAAAGATTCCCCTTAGCTCGGTAACTTTTAACTATTGGTTTATGAACCTGTAGACGTGAATCTTAGATATGAATCCATAGGGTTTGACATACCCACTCGGGCTAGTCGCGCTAGCATTCAACAGGTGTTTAATACTTCGTAAACTTACGCACTTTCCAGGTGTACTTTTAGGGGGTGATATTACTTGTTAAGTTAGTTACCAGGTGCTCATGGATAAGCATACACTTTATCATACTGATTTGAAATACTGATTTGAAATGCTGGTTGAAGCACTGAAATCTCATGGTCTACATTACATTACTGATTACAGACAAACTATAGCTCACCAACATTCGTGTTGACTTTTTAAGCATGTATTTCTCAGGTGCTTAGACGTTGTTGCTTTCACTGTTAGTCTTGCTGTTATAGTTTTGGTGTTATAGACTTGCTGTTACAGACTCGCTGTGTTAGGCTTCGACTGCATTACTTAGAGATGTCTCAATCATGGAACTTTTACTTTGCATTCACAACTTATGTTACATTTGAACAATGGCTTTGTAATGACCTTTGTGTCACGTACTTATGTTAATGCTTTCTATTCGTAGAAGCACGTTATCTTTGTAAAACAATTAATGTTGGTAAAGACGTCACCTTTTCATGAATGCAAAATTTGTTTTAAAAAAGCATGTAATATTGTATCGTGTAATGGACCTATTGTTGATGATCCGTACACGTTGATTTTGTACGGGTCACATGATGTCCTCATCAACACTCACTAAAATCAAACATCTCGGGACTAGCTACCCGTCGTAGGCCTGTGCTGGTCTATACTTCTCTTTGAAAGGTAAAACCTGGGAGTCCTCCTCCTGCAGATGGGTATGCTGTAGGAAGCACCTAAACTTGGCATATTGTCTGGATACATTTCAACAAACGAGTAAGTACTAAGCGCAAGTATGGCGCTTAGGATTAGTGCACTGTAAAATAAATTGTAGACTAAAAATAAATTAAAATAGGAAAAAATAAATTAAAAAGGATAAGCAAAGGGTGCCTTCCAATAGCGCTTTGTTTATCAAGTTGGTACAACTCGACTTCTTCTGGCATGTCTTCAATCGGTGGCCATTGACTTTGAAATTTCCGGTAGGTCCTTCTAATTCTACGTCTCCATGCAGAAAAGCGTGTTACTTTGAATGGTCCACTCCATCGTGATCTGAATTTACCAGCGAATTTCTTGAATCAAGAGTTTAAGAGTAGAACTTTATCTCCAGGAGCGAACTTTATTGGTATCAGTTTGCATCATGTGTCAGCTTCGTTCATTTCTTGTAGATATATGACGTCTCGTATGCTTGGTCTCTTAATTCAGTGAATTCATTCATCTGCGTCTTCTGATGCCTAGCGGTTACTGGAGGATCAAGGTTATAGGTTTTCCATTCCTAGAGAGGTTTTTATTCGAGTTCCAGTGGAAGGTGACATGCTTTTCCATAGATCATGCTGTAAGGTGTAGTTCCTAGAGGATTCTTGTAAGCAGTCCAGAATGCCCACAGAGCATCACCTAGTTTCTCGGCCCATTTATTTCCATGATGGCCGACGGTTCATTCTAGAGTTCTTTTAAGTGCTGTGTTAGTGAGTTCTGCGTGCTCGTTGGTCTGCGGATGATAAGCAGTGGACATTTTATGGGTAACTCCGTATTGTTGCATTATCTTCATGAATTGAGTATTACAGAAGTGTGTGCCTCTATCACTTATTATAGCGCGAGGAGCTCCAAATCAGCAGAAGAGTCTTTTTCAGGAAATTGGTGACGACCTTGGTGTAGTGCCCCGACCAAATCCATATGGACGAGAACATTACATATGATTACATCGCGAGGTATTTGACCTCTATATGATACATTTTACAAACATTGCATTCGTTTTTAAAAGACAACCTTTCATTTCATCAAAAGCTGACAGGTATGCATACCATTTCATAATATCCAAACTATAAGTGATCTAATCTGTCATTTAATTAATAATAATCTTTAATGAACTTCAACGACTCGAATGCAACGTCTTTTGAAATATGTCATGAATGACTCCAAGTAATATCCTTAAAATGAGCTAATGCACAGCGGAAGATTTCTTTCAAACCTGAGAATAAACATGCTTTCAAATGTCAACCAAAAGGTTGGTGAGTTCATTAGTTTATAGTAATCATTTCATTTCATCATTTTAATAGACCACAAGATTTTTAATATTATAAAATGTGCAGAAGTCCCATTTCAACTGCACAAAAAATATCATTCATATGGAGAACACCTGGTGAGGATTCAAAATATAATAGTAACTATCTGTGTCGGTCTTTCACCCCACGGCTGAATACATGTGCCTTCAAAATATAGAACCTCTGTGCCGGTCTTTACACCCCACGGCTGAACACATGTTTATAAAATATAGGCCAACCGGTGCCAAAATGTCATAAATAATAAACCATTCATATCAACCAACCATCTCATAGCAGACATTTCGCATCGTACTAGAGATAAAAATCATTCATATCAATCCGAATCCCAGATAATTCTATCATAGAATGCAGTTAAGGTACTTGTGTCTATTGCGTCAAACATTTATAAAGCGCATGTATTCTCATTCCCAAAAATGTAAAGAGTAAAAGGGAATCAAATGAACTCACCTATTGTATTTTGTAGTAAAAATACATAGAACGACATTGAACAAGTATAGGGTTGGCCTCAGATTCACGAACCTATATTAATTATATGTATATTAACACATATAATGGAAATCGAACAAATTCATATATCTAGATTTATTAGTTATATCATTTTTATATTAATAACTTATATATTTCGTTATTTAGTTAAATATATTCATTTTATAGGTAAAAATATTAATATATTTCAGTTATGTATATTAAATATATTTTTATATGAAGATTGTTTGTTTGTGAAAATAAATAATTATGATAATACTAATATTAGTAATAATAAGGATACTATATAAAAATAATGATAAAAGTGATAATAATAATAATAATAATAATAATAATAATAATAATAATAATAATAATAATAATAATAATAATAATAATAATAATAATAATAATAATAATAATAATAATAATAATAATAATAATAATAATAATAATAACTTGATACTAATACTAATATTAATGATAATAATAATAGTTTGTGTTATTTTCATAAATAAATAAATAAAAATAATAATAATAATAACTATAATCATAATAATAATAAATAAATGATAAATAAAAAATAAATGTGTATACCCTCAAAAGCTTTTAGTAAAAAAAAATGCTCCAATCGAGACTCGATCCCAAGACCTCTCGAATAACGCAAACACGCTCAACCCATTACTCCATTTCGGATTTCCTAAATTTAATTACACCTAATCTATATTTAACCCAATTCCCTTTTATTTTTGCCCACAGCTTCTCTTGATAATAAAAAGAATATGGTAGTTGCCTGGGTTCGAACCCAGGACCTTCTGTTTATCAAACAACCTCCTGAACCATTGCTCTACCATTTAATTTCTGTTTAATAAGAAATTTTAATTCTTATAACCTTAAATGCTATTGTCATCTTAACATAAAATCACTTATTTCTTTATCATCATCAATCGTGATCTTCATCATCATTTATCACGATCTCCTCATCAAACACCAATATCATCATCTTTTAATCATAATGCAATTATCATTATTGAATCGTCATCAACATGTAATTAATATCGCCATTTATCAACCTCGTGATATTATGCATCATCATTAATATCATAACGGTTAGCATCATAATTACCACATCATGATCATCGTTTTCTTCATCAAAACCTTATCATCATAATCTAACCGTCATCATCATTTATATCGTGATCTTCTTTTCCCTCAGCCCCCTAACCGTATATCATAATCATCATCCATCACTTATTCTTACCATAATCAATTTTTACAACCCAAAATGAATATGGGTCTCGGCCCATATAACAATCCACTTAACTTTATATTTTCCAATAGCCTACTCCAATATAAATGAATTCAATTGTTTCCTAATTGTCGCCAGAACTACCCCACAAGTAAGCTTTATAAAATCACCATCCATATTACTAAAAATAAAAAAAAAAAAAAAAAAAACGCCAACTGAGTGATCAGTGTGTCGGCCATGAGTGGTGACAGGATTCATTTGTTTATTACAAAAGCTTTATTTAATACAATAATATATCCAAGTTACTGTACGGTTATTAATATATAATGTATCCTATCCTTTCATTTCATTTAGTTGTTCAACATCAAAAATATGGTTAACAACAGGAATCGAGTAGCAAAAAGAAAAGATACCAGCGAGCAGCAGCATACAAGCTGTAAAAATGGAGGTTTGGTCGTGACTTGAAACAGTACGTGACATTAACAAAGATTTTATGGTGGTGGTGGTATAATGGTTACATAGTGGTGGTTTGGTGGTGGTTCTCGATGAGTACAGAAACAGGTATGTGATGATGATGAGTGGTTGTGTTGTCAACAAATTTAAATCAGAAAAACAATGATAGCGGTTTTATGTTGGTCGTGGGAAGGTGCTTCGGTGATGTTGGGATGGCGGTTGTTGGTGATGATTGTAATCAAAAACATATACTTTAGTATGAAGGTGATGGGTTGGTTGTCGACGTGGTTGGTTGAAGGTTGGAACCGTAAAGGATAAAGGAGGAACAATAAGGTGGTCGTTTGTAAGTGTTGGTGATCATGGATGGCTCAATGGCGATATGGTAGGGTTTAAGGGTGGTTGTGGTTCGAATTCTACACATGAAACAGAACTATGGTGGCTCGTGGTAATGGTTTACGGATCAAGCATATGCATAGAATTTAGATATATGAGTTTAGTAAGACAAGTGGGTATTATAGATAGAAGAAAAGGGTGTTTGCAGAATTTTAAAGGTGGTTTTATATCACATAGTGTCGACAGAATCAATTAAGAACAGAATGAAAAGGCAAAAAAAATTAAAAGTAGGTTTGTAGTCTTCTGCTAATTGGTACGAGAGATGGTGATGGTTAACAAATTTGGGACAGAAACAAAAAATGGGATTAAGACTGAATGGTACTCTTGAACTGTTTTGATAGTGATCGAATTGAAACAAGACTCCAAAACTTTCTAAAAGTTGAAAGGAACACTAAACAAATTCTGATTCTATAACGTACCTATGATCTTGTATGTATATAATTAATTTAACATTTTTAATATAATTAATCATAATAATATTAATATTATTGATAAAAAAAATGATATTACTATTAATGATAACTGAATTAAATTGTGTCAATAATTATTTTTAACAAAATTTATACTAGAAAAATAAAATAAAAGTAATGAATATATTATTAATGATAATTATAAAATAATATTAATTAGATTAATATTAATATTTGTAATAAATATATTTACATATATCAATTTCTTATTTATGTTTTATCCATTTATGTTAATATTATATCTATCATTGACTTTCATAAAATATTTTTATTACTAGTGTTACTAATAATATTATTAGTTATTATAATTTTAATTTTTACTGATAATAATTTTATTAACAATATATACTTATCTAATTTCATATATATACATACTCTTTATATCGTAATAGTAATGATACAAATAATAGTAGTAATGTTAATGAAAGTAGTAATACTACTACTTTAACAACTATATTTTTCACTCGTATTAACATTACAACTTGTTAATCATCTTTACTAATTAAATATTATATAATAACATGTCTTTACTATTTATCAATTTTATATATTATAATATATAATATTATTTATGCATAGAATACATATATATATTTATTTACTAACTTCTTATTTTACATATTAAATTTTTAAATGTTTAAATTATAATTTATAATATCAAATTATTATATATATTACATTTATGTATATATATATACATATTTATTTACAAATAATTGTTCGTGAATTGTCGGGATTATTCAAAGGTCGAATATATACATGAACATAGTTCAAAGGTTTTGAGACTTCATAATACAGACTTTGCTTATCGTGTCGAACTTATGTAAAGATTAAAGTTTAAATTTGGTCGAAAATTCCCGGGTCATCACAGTACCTACCCGTTAAAGAAATTTCGTCCCGAAATTTGATCGAGGTCGTCATGGCTAACCATAAAAATGTTTTCATGACGAATATGAGTTGCTAAATAGAGTTTTATCATCATTGAGTAATATAGATAAAACCATTTAATTTTGTGAAGAGTACGAGTGAAGCTATCACCAAAGAGTGAAATGAGTAGGTATAGATTCGTCATATCTTTTGACATAGATAGGATTGATTTTCAAATTCAAGAGATTTGGAGAAAAACTTCGTAATAAGATTTAATTCTTCGGTAATCAAGGAAATTAGGGTCCGCTTTAAATGCGATCTTCTATTTTGATTGCTCTGTCGGATATTTTACTATAAATCCATCCCCATCGTTTCCTTAAAACTCACACCTTCTATTCTTTCTCCCTCAATTCATACCTTAAAGCATTCGTCACTATGCTCCATCCAATACTGATTCTTGATATACTTCTAACTTTTATATCTGTCATTCTTCTTTTTCATCTACCGCCACAGGAAGTTATTTTCTTTTACCATTACCTTGGGGTTATAGCGTTTTTCTTCCTCCCGTGTCTTTATATTGCTATACGTATTGATATACATGGTTTGTAATTTTGTTGTTGTCATTGGGCTTTATATTTTCCCTTATACCTCGGAGCTCTTTGCCTTTTTATTCTCTTCTCGACTCTAAGTATAACAAGTAATGGTCCAGAATTCGTAGTTATGAATTTCGGAATGAACATAGTCAATGTTCTAAGAAGAAAATCATAATGGCACGATCTTGCTTTGGTAAATTACTAGAATATCCGAAAAGATAGAACTATCAAGGAGGTATTTTCTTAATATGTTTGGAGATTGAGTAGAATGTAATAGTCGTGTAAGTGGCACATGATGACGGTATATTCTGTGAATCATCACGTTCCATTAGAAACTCAGCATGACTTACTGTAATATAATCACGTTGATCAAGTGTTATTATATTATACTAACTCATGTATCAGTTCCCAACATTACTTCAATAACATTCGTATCTTAAGCTCGAAAGTTTTACAGAATATAGAAACTAACAGTTTTTATATAATGTAACACTGATAGCACTACTAGATTAATGATTTCAGATAAGAATAGTTATAAAAATATCTTCAGAAATATGGAGGATATTTATAATGAAAGATACAACAATATCTCGGAATATCTAAGATCAGAGGATGATAGAAACTATTGTCTGCAAGGGTTTAGAGTAAGGAGCAAGATATTCACTAAAGACTTCAGCAGACGTTGAATCATTTAGATTCTTTGAAGTCAAACTTATTCTTTGTGATTTGTCCACGGCTTCTTTCATAGTTTCACATAATCCGCTTTTCGGTACTAAATTTTGTATTGAATGTTTCCAATATAATGATACACAGGAAGTACGAAGAGGTATATAATTTCGGACGAGAATATTTATGAAAATATCCTCAGAAATATCGAAGATATTGATGATGATATTTTTGGAATTTCTAAGTTCGATGGGTGATGGAGAAAGATTTTCCGCAGAATTTTAACATGACTTCGGAGGAAGATATTTTCTAAAGATTTCAACGGATTCAGAATTACCTGAATTCTTTGAATATAGGGTTTGGTCCTTGTATTTGTCCTTGGTCTTCTTCATGGGTAGCTCAATCCGGTTTCCAGTTCCACTTTTTCTGAGCTTTGCCAATATACTATTTTTTTTATCTTTATACCTTCGACAGTTAAGGTCGTGTACAATTTTTTTTTTTTTTTTTTTTTTTTAGAATTTGGAGTATTGATTTGTAGACTGGGTGCTTTTCAGAATTTCAGAATGGAAGATCATAATTCTAAGAGCTAAATGTTATACATATAACTGTTGATGTAGATATGCTGTGAGTTTTCAAAGTACTGATTGCTGATTCCAGGTTGTTGATATGGCAATTCTCGTTACAAGGTGTAGATGAGTATATAATAGGATTTCACTGAATATAGTGATTTTTCGGAAAGTCAAAGATCAACGGAGTTGTTGGTAATTTTACTGCTAATGTGGTAAGATATAAACGGTTCTCCGGTAATGATGGTGAAGGGGTAATCTTTATAATAGGGTTTATTCGAATAAGTAACTTGAAGTTGATTTGCTGGAGCTGTCACAAAATTGACTAATTTTGAAAAGAGATTGAAAAGTTATTTTCGGTAATAATAACGCTAAAAGGAAATTAGCATAGCTACGCTTAAACGTTTACTTAGTTTTCGAGAGTTTTCAGGTGCATAACTATAAGCATCAATTTTTTCTTCCGTAGATGGAGTGCGGTTGGTTCATCCTCCCGGTTGAGGTGTTTTCAAGAATCATGAAAGGTTTGAACGCAGATTGTAATCATCACGATACAAATGAGGTTTAAGATGAAAATCAAGTGGCAACTTGAAGTATTGTTTAGTTTCATATGTTATAATCAATATTTTAATTCTTTTTGATTGTCCACTATTGGTAGTCCTCAGTTGATTAGTCCTCAGTTAGCTAGGAACAGTTAGCTAGGATTTTGTTAGCGTGGATTCCTAACAAAATTTCTCATAGTTAATTTGTTTGTTTCTAACAAATTTTATTCCGTCAAATGTTTAATTCATTATGCCACTTGTTGGATTCTACTGAATGGAAATGGTTATTCTGTGGTGAACGGATTCATATATCTGTGGATGTAAGTAGGATAGGAAATGACTGTTGAATCAGATTTGATTAATGTACAATGTAACTTATTAATGTGGAATCTTAAATATTCCTCGGGTATTACCTACCGGTTAAAATATTTTCATCATTAACAGTTTGTACGAAAAAATTTTTAATCACAATCTTTATGAAAATATATATACATATATATTTTCTTCAGATGTAAAGATTTAATGAGTCAATATGATATTAGACTCATTTGATTTTCGATTTGAGCTAGAATAAGTAATCTCTAAAACTATTAGGATTCACTTATTCATCGCAGAATATTAATGAAGTTATGGATCAATATTTCATTGTTAATTATTAGGATCCACATATTCTTCACCGAATATTAATGAAGTTATGGTTCAATACTTCATTGTTAATTGCTGTTGGTACTCCTTGGTATTCATGGTGCGTATGATATTGATGTTCGTGGAACAGATTGTGATGCTGAGGTGTGAGATGCGGATGTTTCTGTTGGTGATGGTGGTACTGTTGATGTTGCTGAAGCTGGTACATTTTGCACCATATTTTTCAAGACTACACTTGGGTGCAAAACTCGTTGACTTATTACTCCGGAATGATTGTCGGTAGGAACGAGCGAGTGAATAAGGTTTTGAATCTGAGATATGACATGTTCGTGGCGAGATATTTGGAAAATAAGAGTGAAAATGGTGTTTCGAATTGGTTCGCCGGTAAGTGCTTTAGGTTCTTCGTCTAGAGGTGAATTCGGTGGGTGGAAGGAATCGCCTTCTTCACGTCTCCGTTGATTAAGTTGACTACGAACTCATCAGATGAATTGGGGATAGCTGATTGATTGATTCATTCTGGTGACGCTGCTTTCGGAGCTGGAGTGGGACTCCATATCGGAATCCGAGGGACTTGAACTAATGGTGAGTTCCATTGCGTACAATTTAACAAAGGATTTTTCGATATGAAATGATTCTCGAATATCGAATGATATTCTAATCACATAGAATACCTATACATAGTACAGGAGATCCCGTAGATTACGAAGGGAATTAAGGAAACGTGTCAGATAAAGTCTACAGTGACAGATACGCTAAGATATGAATTTTTTGTCTATACACTATTCATGCAATCAATGCAGTAAGATGTGTCTAGACTAAGAATGATAAGCAGGTAATTTTCGACAAGAATGATAAGCAAAACTTTTGACATGCGGACCAGGTTCAAGTCCAGACTCATTAATGTAACCTAACAACTTCTAGGTTGAAGTCCAGACTTCACTAATGCATCCTAACAACTACTGGTTAGACACACTAATGTTGACCTGGTTCGCTAAGACCACCGCTCTGATACCACCTGTAGTGCCCCGACCAAATCCATATGGACGAGAACATTACATATGATTACATCGCGAGGTATTTGACCTCTATATGATACATTTTACAAACATTGCATTCGTTTTTAAAAGACAACCTTTCATTTCATCAAAAGCTGACAGGTATGCATACCATTTCATAATATCCAAACTATAAGTGATCTAATCTGTCATTTACTTAATAATAATCTTTAATGAATTCAATGACTCGAATGCAACGTCTTTTGAAATATGTCATGAATGACTCCAAGTAATATCCTTAAAATGAGCTAATGCACAGCGGAAGATTTCTTTCAAACCTGAGAATAAACATGCTTTCAAATGTCAACCAAAAGGTTGGTGAGTTCATTAGTTTATAGTAATCATTTCATTTCATCATTTTAATAGATCACAAGATTTTTAATATTATAAAATGTGCAGAAGTCCCATTTCAACTGCACAAAAAATATCATTCATATGGAGAACACCTGGTGAGGATTCAAAATATAATAGTAACCATCTGTGTCGGTCTTTCACCCCATGGCTGAATACATGTGCCTTCAAAATATAGAACCTCTGTGCCGGTCTTTACACCCCACGGCTGAACACATGTTTATAAAATATAGGCCAACCGGTGCCAAAATGTCATAAATAATAAACCATTCATATCAACCAACCATCTCATAGCAGACATTTCGCATCGTACTAGAGATAAAAATCATTCATATCAATCCCAATCCCAGATAATTCTATCATAGAATGCAGTTAAGGTACTTGTGTCTATTGTGTCAAACATTAATAAAGCACATGTATTCTCAGTCCCAAAAATGTAAAGAGTAAAAGGGAATCAAATGAACTCACCTATTGTATTTTGTAGTAAAAATACATAGAACGACGTTGAACAAGTATAGGGTTGGCCTCAGATTCACGAACCTATATTAATTATATGTATATTAACACATATAATGGAAATCGAACAAATTCATATATCTAGATTTATTAGTTATATCATTTTTATATTAATAACTTATATATTTCATTATTTAGTTAAATAAATTCATTTTATAGGTAAAAATATTAATATATTTCAGTTATGTATATTAAATATATTTTTATATGAAGATTTTTTGTTTGTGAAAATAAATAATTATGATAATACTAATATTAGTAATAATAAAGATACTATATAAAAATAATGATAAAAGTGATAATAATAATAATAATAATAATAATAATAATAATAATAATAATAATAATAATAATAATAATAATAACAATAACTTGATACTAATACTAATATTAATGATAATAATAATAGTTTGTGTTATTTTCATAAATAAATAAAAAATAATAATAATAATAACTATAATCATAATAATAATAAATAAATGATAAATAAAAAATAAATGTGTATACCCTCAAAAGCTTTTAGTAAAAAAAAATGCTCCAATCGAGACTCGATCCCAAGACCTCTCGGATAACGCAAACACCCTCAACCCATTACTCCATTTCGGATTTCCTAAATTTAATTACACCTAATCTATATTTAACCCAATTCCCTTTTATTTTTGCCCACAGCTTCTCTTGATAATAAAAAGAATATGGAAGTGGCCTGGGTTCGAACCCAGGACCTTCTGTTTATCAAACAACCTCCTGAACCATTGCTCTACCATTTAATTTCTGTTTAATAAGAAATTTTAATCCTTATAACCTTAAATGCTATTGTCATCTTAACATAAAATCACTTACTTCTTTATCATCATCAATCGTGATCTTCATCATCATTTATCATGATCTCCTCATCAAACACCAATATCATCATCTTTTAATCATAATGCAATTATCATTATTGAATCGTCATCAACATGTAATTAATATCTCCATTTATCAACCTCGTGATATTATGCATCATCATTAATATCATAACGGTTAGCATCATAATTACCACATCATGATCATCGTTTTCTTCATCAAAACCTTATCATCATAATACTATCATCATAATCTAACCGTCATCATCATTTATATCATGATCTTCTTTTCCCTCAGCCCCCTAACCGTATATCATAATCATCATCCATCACCTATTCTTACCATAATCAATTTTTACAACCCAAAATGAATATGGGTCTCGGCCCATATAACAATCCACTTAACTTTATATTTTCCAATAGCCTACTCCAATATAAATGAATTCAATTGTTTCCTAATTGTCGCCAGAACTACCCCACAAGTAAGCTTTATAAAATCACCATCCATATTACTAAAAAAAAAAAACGCCAACTGAGTGATCAGCGTGTCGGCCATGAGTGGTGACAGGATTCATTTGTTTATTACAAAAGCTTTATTTAATACAATAATATATCCAAGTTGTTGTACAGTTATTAATATATAATGTATCCTATCCTTTCATTTCATTTAGTTGTTCAACATCAAAAATATGGTTAACAGCAGGAATCGAGTAGCAAAAAGAAAAGATACCAGCGAGCAGCAGCATACAAGCTGTAAAAATGGAGGTTTGGTCGTGACTTGAAACAGTACGCGACATTAACAAAGATTTTATGGTGGTGGTGGTATAATGGTTACATAGTGGTGGTTTGGTGGTGGTTCCCGACGAGAACAGAAACAGGTATGTGATGATGATGAGTGGTTGTGTTGTCAACAAATTTAAATCAGAAAAACAATGATAGCGGTTTTATGTTGGTCGTGGGAAGGTGCTTCGGTGATGTTGGGATGGCGGTTGTTGGTGATGATTGTAATCAAAAACATATACTTTAGTATGAAGGTGATGGGTTGGTTGTCGACGTGGTTGGTTGAAGGTTGGAACCGTAAAGGATAAAGGCGGAATAATAAGGTGGTCGTTTGTAAGTGTTGGTGATCATGGATGGCTCAATCGCGATATGGTAGCGGTTTAAGGGTGGTTGTGGTTCGAACTCTACTCATGAAACAGAACTATGGTGGCTCGTGGTAATGGTTTACGGATCAAGCATATGCATAGAATTTAGATATATGAGTTTAATAAGACAAGTGGGTATTATAGATAGAAGAAAAGGGTGTTTGCAGAATTTTAAAGGTGGTTTTATATCACATAGTGTCGACAGAATCAATTAAGAACAGAATGAAAAGGGAAAAAAAACTAAAAGTAGGTTTGTAGTCTTCTGCTAATTGGTACGAGAGATGGTGATGGTTAACAAATTTGGGACAGAAACAAAAAATGGGATTAAGAGTGAATGGTACTCTTGAACTGTTTTGATAGTGATCGAATTGAAACAAGACTCCAAAACTTTCTAAAAGTTGAAAGGAACACTAAACAAATTCTGATTCTATAACGTACCTATGATCTTGTATGTATATAATTAATTTAACATTTTTAATATAATTAATCATAATAATATTAATATTATTGATAAAAAAAATGATATTACTATTAATGATAACTGAATTAAATTGTGTCAATAATTATTTTTAACAAAAATTATACTAGAAAAATAAAATAAAAGTAATGAATATATTATTAATGATAATTCTAAAATAATATTAATTAGATTAATATTAATATTTGTAATAAATATATTTACATATATCAATTTCTTATTTATGTTTTATCCATTTATGTTAATATTATATCTATCATTGACTTTCATAAAATATTTTTATTACTAGTGTTACTAATAATATTATTAGTTATTATAATTTTAATTTTTACTGATAATAATTTTATTAACAATATATACTTATCTAATTTCATATATATACATACTCTTTATATCGTAATAGTAATGATACAAATAATAGTAGTAATGTTAATGAAAGTAGAAAAATAAAATAAAAGTAATGAATATATTATTAATGATAATTATAAAATAATATTAATTAGATTAATATTAATATTTGTAATAAATATATTTACATATATCAATTTCTTATTTATGTTTTATCCATTTATGTTAATATTATATCTATCATTGACTTTCATAAAATATTTTTATTACTAGTGTTACTAATAATATTATTAGTTATTATAATTTTAATTTTTACTGATAATAATTTTATTAACAATATATACTTATCTAATTTCATATATATACATACTCTTTATATCGTAATAGTAATGATACAAATAATAGTAGTAATGTTAATGAAAGTAGTAATACTACTACTTTAACAACTATATTTTTCACTCGTATTAACATTACAACTTGTTAATCATCTTTGCTAATTAAATATATATAATAACATAACTTTACTATTTATCAATTTTATATATTATAATATATAATATTACTTATGCATAGAATGAAATGTCCCGTTCTTATTGATTAAAAACGTTCCATATTAGTTGATTTCGTTGCGAGGTTTTGACCTCTATATGAGACGTTTTTCAAAGACTGCATTCATTTTTAAACAAACCATAACCTTCATTTCATCAATAAAGGTTTAAAAAGCTTTACGTAGATTATCAAATAATGATAATCTAAAATATCCTGTTTACACGCGACCATTACATAATGGTTTACAATACAAATATGTTACAACAAAATAAGTTTCTTGAATGCAGTTTTTACACAATATCATACAAGCATGGACTCCAAATCTTGTCCTTATTTAAGTATGCGACAGCGGAAGCTCTTAATAATCACCTGAGAATAAACATGCTTAAAACGTCAACAAAAATGTTGGTGAGTTATAGGTTTAACCTATATATATCAAATCGTAACAATAGACCACAAGATTTCATATTTCAATACACATCCCATACATAGAGATAAAAATCATTCATATGGTGAACACCTGGTAACCGACAATAACAAGATGCATATATAAGAATATCCCCATCATTCCGGGACACCCTTCGGATATGATATAAATTTCGAAGTACTAAAGCATCCGGTACTTTGGATGGGGTTTGTTAGGCCCAATAGATCTATCTTTAGGATTCGCGTCAATTAGGGTGTCTGTTCCCTAATTCTTAGATTACCAGACTTAATAAAAAGGGGCATATTCGATTTCGATAATTCAACCATAGAATGTAGTTTCACGTACTTGTGTCTATTTTGTAAATCATTTATAAAACCTGCATGTATTCTCATCCCAAAAATATTAGATTTTAAAAGTGGGACTATAACTCACATTCACAGATTTTTACTTTCTTCGGGAAGTAAGACTTGGCCACTGGTTGATTCACGAACCTATAACAATATATACATATATATCAAAGTATGTTCAAAATATATTTACAACACTTTTAATATATTTTGATGTTTTAAGTTTATTAAGTCAGCTGTCCTCGTTAGTAACCTACAACTAGTTGTCCACAGTTAGATGTACAGAAATAAATCGATAAATATTATCTTGAATCAATCCACGACCCAGTGTATACGTATCTCAGTATTGATCACAACTCAAACTATATATATTTTGGAATCAACCTCAACCCTGTATAGCTAACTCCAACATTCACATATAGAGTGTCTATGGTTGTTCCGAAATATATATAGATGTGTCGACATGATAGGTCGAAACATTGTATACGTGTCTATGGTATCTCAAGATTACATAATATATAATACAAGTTGATTAAGTTATGGTTGGAATAAATTTGTTACCAATTTTCACGTAGCTAAAATGAGAAAAATTATCCAATCTTGTTTTACCCATAACTTCTTCATTTTAAATCCGTTTTGAGTGAATCAAATTGCTATGGTTTCATATTGAACTCTATTTTATGAATCTAAACAAAAAAAATATAGGTTTCTAGTCGGAAAAATAAGTTACAAGTCGTTTTTGTAAAGGTAGTCATTTCAGTCGAAAGAACGACGTCTAGATGACCATTTTAGAAAACATACTTCCACTTTGAGTTTAACCATAATTTTTGGATATAGTTTCATGTTCATAATAAAAATCATTTTCTCAGAATAACAACTTTTAAATCAAAGTTTATCATAGTTTTTAATTAACTAACCCAAAACAGCCCGCGGTGTTACTACGACGGCGTAAATCCGGTTTTACGGTGTTTTTCGTGTTTCCAGGTTTTAAATCATTAAGTTAGCATATCATATAGATATAGAACATGTGTTTAGTTGATTTTAAAAGTCAAGTTAGAAGGATTAACTTTTGTTTGTGAACAAGTTTAGAATTAACTAAACTATGTTCTAGTGATTACAAGTTTAAACCTTCGAATAAGATAGCTTTATATGTATGAATCGAATGATGTTATGAACATCATTACTACCTTAAGTTCCTTGGATGAACCTACTGGAAAAGAGAAAAATGGATCTAGCTTCAATGGATCCTTGGATGGCTCAAAGTTCTTGAAGCAAAATCATGACACGAAAACAAGTTCAAGTAAGATCATCACTTGAAATAAGATTGTTATAGTTATAGAAATTGAACCAAAGTTTGAATATGATTATTACCTTGTATTAGAATGATAACCTACTGTAAGAAACAAAGATTTCTTGAGGTTGGATGATCACCTTACAAGATTGGAAGTGAGCTAGCAAACTTGAAAGTATTCTTGATTTTATGAAACTAGAACTTTTGGAATTTATGAAGAACACTTAGAACTTGAAGATAGAACTTGAGAGAGTTCAATTAGATGAAGAAAATTGAAGAATGAAAGTGTTTGTAGGTTTTTTTGGTCGTTGGTGTATGGATTAGATATAAAGGATATGTAATTTTGTTTTCATGTAAATAAGTCATGAATGATTACTCATATTTTTGTAATCTTATGAGATATTTCATGCTAGTTGCCAAATGATGGTTCCCACATGTGTTAGGTGACTCACATGGGCTGCTAAGAGCTGATCATTGGAGTGTATATACCAATAGTACATACATCTAAAAGCTGTGTATTGTACGAGTACGAATACGGGTGCATACGAGTAGAATTGTTGATGAAACTGAACGAGAATGTAATTGTAAGCATTTTTGTTAAGTAGAAGTATTTTGATAAGTGTATTGAAGTCTTTCAAAAGTGTATAAATACATATTAAAACACTACATGTATATACATTTTAACTGAGTCGTTAAGTCATCGTTAGTCGTTACATGTAAGTGTTGTTTTGAAACCTTTAGGTTAACGATCTTGTTAAATGTTGTTAACCCAATGTTTATAATAACAAAAGAGATTTTAAATTATTATATTATCATGATATTATGATGTACGAATATCTCTTAATATGATATATATACATTAAATGTCGTTACAACGATAAACATTACATATATGTCTCGTTTCAAAATCATTAAGTTAGTAGTCTTGTTTTTACATATGTAGTTCATTGTTAATATAATTAATGATATGTTTACTTATCATAATATCATGTTAACTATATATATAACCATATATATGTCATCATATAGTTTTTTTACAAGTTTTAACGTTCGTGAATCACCGGTCAACTTGGGTGGTCAATTGTCTATATGAAACCTATTTCAATTAATCAAGTCTTAACAAGTTTGATTGCTTAACATGTTGGAAACATTTAATCATGTAAACATCAATCTCAATTAATATATATAAACATGGAAAAGTTCGGGTCACTACATAGAATACACATATATATATATATATATATATATATATATATATATATATATATATATATATATATATATATATATATATATATATATATATATTTATATATTTATTTAATAACATCTTATTTTACATATTAAATTTTTAAATGTTTAAATTATAATTTATAATATCAAATTATTATATATATTACATTTATGTATATATATATACATATTTATTTACAAATAATTGTTCTTGAATTGTCGGGATTATTCAAAGGTCGAATATATACATGAACATAGTTCGAAGGTTTTGAGACTTCACAATACAGACTTTGCTTATCGTGTCGAACTTATGTAAAGATTAAAGTTAAAATTTGGTCGGAAATTCCCGGGTCATCACACTTGGCATCATTGTTTGGAAATGCTTGTGCTTTGACCCATCCGGAGACGTAATCTACTGCTATGAGGACGTATACTTTCCCATTAGACTTGGGGAATGGCCCCATAAAATCTAATCCCCATATATCGAAGATTTCGCAAGCTTAGATATTAGTCTGAGGCATCTCATTCTTCAAAGAGGTAATCCCTTGTCTTTGGCAAGTGTCGCAACGCTTTACAAGCTCTTGCGCATCTCGGAATATAGTTGTAACAACCCTGATTTTTCCGTTACTTCCGTTAACCTTCCGTTAGTTTATTTAACGGCGATTATTTAACTTTTATGCGTTTACGTGTATTAAATGCGTACTTGATCTTCGAAGGGTTTTAACTATTAATATGGGTTGATATTAATTCGAATAAATATTTCGGATAATGAAATACGATAAAAACGATACGATTTTGATCATAGCTTTTTGAGCAATGAAACGCTCGGGTTTATTTTAATAATTAATTTTATTAATTATTAACTTTTTAACATAATTAATTTATTGGTTTTTTAATAAATTAAACGATTGGTTGCGTTTAACGATCGGGTTAGCGTTCCGGGCCTTTGGTACGACTAAACGACACTTAAAACGAGCCACAAATACACGGAATTGCAAAATGAGAGCCCGGGACACCATGGTGGGTCCCAATCGGCCGAACCCCACTCCCTCCCCCTTATATTTTAAATTTTGTAACTTAGGGGACTTGTTTGTAATTATTATTAATTAAACCCTAATATAAATACTTGTAGTAAACCAAAATTTAGTAGAGACCCTCACTAATACTAAAAAAAGTCGACTTCTTTTCTCTCCCTGCCCTCTTGATCATCGACCACAGCCCCACCAACAACACCATCAATTTTTTCCCAATCGATTAAACCTTGAACACGAAAGTTGCAATTAACGTCGATAGCTACGCGTTGGTATAAACAATTTTGTCATCAAAGGTATATTTACATAAACTCTAATCTTTAATATCAAATTTTTGTTAAGGTTTCATGGATTAGGTTGTCTATTGCTCAAGTCTTGATGTTTGATGAATACTAGATGCGATAAATTGCTCGTTGTGATTGTTTAAAGCGTAAACCGAATTGTTTATTGTGTGATCAGTGAACTTTGATTTTTCAAATGTTAATTATTATGTTATAATCAGATTCCTTGCGAAAAACTATTGAGTTTAGGCATTGGATTCGCTTGATTTCGTTTCCGTATGATTAAGTTATGTCGATTTGAATTATAGTTGTGTTTTTGTTGCTTGATCAGAAATCTGGTATTGATAGAAAAGAATTGGCATGTGAGACTTATACCACTGGAAAGATAATTTGAAAACACTCAATTTAGACTAGGATATCATGTCGTTTGCTTATGTATATCCCGAGATATGCTTGAATTAGTGTAAAAGTAGTTTTATACAGCACTTGCATGAAAATAAACTTGTATGATAAAATGTGTTAACTTCTGTGATTAAAGCTTTACATATTTGAAAAGTAGACAAAAATTACTTCATCTTTAATGGGGATATCATAGGCTAATTGTATCTTGATCTTCGGATACTCGCATGCGAATGTGACTAACTAAATGAGAATCGAATCTGTAAATTGATCACGGTTTTGTACTCCGTGGATTATGTGTATTGCATGAGCATTTATGCTTCTGGAAAATGAAACTTAACATAATATTTGACTTATTGTTAGTTTATGTCAATCTCTAAAACCATATGCATTGGGCACAATAGAGCCATACTTTATGTGAATTCTGATTTGAGCTGAAAACTGATTGTTCAAATTGCACGAATAAACTGTACCAATTGGCTAAACAAAAGTTACTAGATTTTTTTATATGTGTTACTTTGATTGGACACTGATATTGTATCAATTTCATGTTCCTAACTCCGGTTATAGCCAAAATGAAATCAGTGCGCGGTCAGAAACTGACTTGGCAAACCCCAAATGTACCCCTTCTGATTCCTGACTTTTAATTGTCATATGAGTCCCTGGCTAGACTTTTTGGAATCTATTTTAAGTATATTTATGATCTAGAGTTTGTCATGTTCACTTGAATTTTGTACTATGAGATAATATGCTAAGTATGCTACGTGTTCATGAACTTTGTGCATAACGATAAACTGAAATTGTGAAAATGATTATTCATGACCTAAAACATATTGTATGACTTAGGTTTGACATGTTGACCAACATTTGACATGAATATACTGAGGTTGACTTTAGTTGACCACATTGACCAAGTTTGACTTTCGGTTTGACTTCGGTTGACTTTGTTTGACTCACATGATATAGTTGACTTTTACTTTGAAACGCGTCGAGTCGAGCAATAAGACAACGTACACTATGAAACCACACTTATATAAGATACTTATATTGACCAACCTACATATGTATACTTAGGTTACACTACTCGGGTCTAAACCGTACAAGTCACTTGTCTTTCATTCCGAGCTTATTCAAAGGTGAGTCTACAGTCCCGCTTTTTACATGTTTTTAGGGATGAGAATACACGCTGTTATATTTACATTTTCAAATACTTTTGTATTGACATGAGTACTACACATATGCATACTGAGTTTGTACACAAAGCCTCTAGCTTGAATACTTTTAATACCATCGGTGTAAGCACAATTTAGATGGACGGATCCGTTAGGTTGACAACTTCACCCACTATAAAAGCAGTGGTGCATTTATTTTGAACATTAGATACACTCGTACAGGTGTATAACATTTTAGGAGGTAAAAGCGGGTATAATGGCTTCTATACTCGGGTCATTGCTAGTATTCAGGTGCTCGGTGTATGCAACGATAGAATCTCGTGGTCAAGGAAATTTAACTATTTTTTTGATAACTACTTTTCTTCAGACACTGTTACATTACTTTAAACCTGTAGATTCACCAACATTATTTGTTGACCTGTTTTTGCGTGTTGTTATTCTCAGGTATTAATTGCTTCCGCTGTAAATTGTTGCCGTTACGTAGAAGTCAAGCCAAGCACTGGGACCAGAGTTAACGTTCCATCAAAGGGATTTTGACGGGGTGTTACGTATGGTATCAGAGCTTTGGCTATAGGGAACTAGGATACATTAGTGTGTCTAACCGTAAGGCGCATTAGTGAAGTTTAGTCTATAGCTGTGTGTCTTGGACGACTTTTATGCATCATACTTGCACTGTTTATGACACCATGCTACATGTAGGGCTACACATCACATCACAAACATATACACCTTATACTAATACGATACGGACTTAGACTAAATACTGTATCACGAATTGCGTACGTAAACACGATGCGAGACATAAATGAATCAAGTTGACTACACTATCTTGAACTTATGGAGTGATGTCGAATGGAAATGTGAGATAGCGTAATGTAATGACCGGGATTACATTACGGTAACTCACATAGAAGTTTCGACATCGCAAAATAAGGAATTGGGGCCGAGTCAAGTAGGTTACTTGGATCATCAACGTTTAGAAAACAAACCCTGTAATCTTAAATGTGAATAGAAACTTACAATGTGCAAATTAATTATATTATAACTTGTAATCTTGACCCAACTCATCACTGCTCGACACTGTCCGCCACCACCGATCACTACTTGTCACTACAAAGACACTACTTGAACACACTCGTTACCTCATACCACTACTCAATGAAATGTCCCGTTCTTATTGATTAAAAACGTTCCATATTAATTGATTTCGTTGCAAGGTTTTGACCTCTATATGAGACGTTTTTCAAAGACTGCATTCATTTTTAAAACAAACCATAACCTTTATTTCATCAATAAAGGTTTAAAAAGCTTTACGTAGATTATCAAATAATGATAATCTAAAATATCCTGTTTACACACGACCATTACATAATGGTTTACAATACAAATATGTTACAACAAAATAAGTTTCTTGAATGCAGTTTTTACACAATATCATACAAGCATGGACTCTAAATCTCGTCCTTATTTAAGTATGCGACAGCGGAAGCTCTTAATAATCACCTGAGAATAAACATGCTTAAAACGTCTACAAAAATGTTGGTGAGCTATAGGTTTAACCTATATACTATCAAATCATAATAATAGACCACAAGATTTCATATTTCAATACACATCCCATACATAGAGATAAAAATCATTCATATGGTGAACACCTGGTAACCGACATTAACAAGATGCATATATAAGAATATCCCCATCATTCCGGGATCCTCCTTCGGACATGATATAAATTTCGAAGTACTAAAGCATCCGGTACTTTGGATGGGGCTTGTTGGGCGCGATAGATCTATCTTTAGGATTCACGTCAATTAGGGTGTCTGTTTCCTAATTCTTAGATTACCAGACTTAATAAAAAGGGGCATATTCGATTTTGATAATTCAACCATAGAATGTAGTTTCACGTACTTGTGTCTATTTTGTAAATCATTTATAAAACCTGCATGTATTCTCATCCCAAAAATATTAGATTTTAAAAGTGGGACTATAACTCACTTTCACAGATTTTTACTTCGCCGGGAAGTAAGACTTGGCCACTGGTTGATTCACAAACCTATAACAATATATACATATATATCAAAGTATGTTCAAAATATATTTACAAAACTTTTAATACATTTTGATGTTTTAAGTTTATTAAGTCAGCTGTCCTCGTTAGTAACCTACAACTAGTTGTCCACAGTTAGATGTACAGAAATAAATGGATAAATATTATCTTGAATCAATCCATGACCCAGTGTATACGTATCTCAGTATTGACAACTCAAACTATATATATTTTGGAATCAACCTCAACCCTGTATAGCTAACTCCAACATTCACATATAGAGTGTCTATGGTTGTTCCGAAATATATATAGATGTGTCGACATGATAGGTCGAAACATTGTATACGTGTCTATGGTATCTCAAGATTACATAATATACAATACAAGTTGATTAAGTTATGGTTGGAATAGATTTGTTACCAATTTTCACGTAGCTAAAATGAGAAAAATTATCCAATCTTGTTTTACCCATAACTTCTTCATTTTAAATCCGTTTTGAGTGAATCAAATTGCTATGGTTTCATATTGAACTATATTTTATGAATCTAAACAGAAAAAGTATAGGTTTAAAGTCAGAAACATAAGTTACAAGTCGTTTTTGTAAAGGTAGTCATTTCAGTCGAAAGAACGACGTCTAGATGACCATTTTAGAAAAGATACTTCCACTTTGAGTTTAACCATAATTTTTGGATATAGTTTCATGTCCATAATAAAAATCATTTTCCAGGAATAACAACTTTTAAATCAAAGTTTATCATAGTTTTTAATTAACTAACCCAAAACAGCCCGCGGTGTTACTACGACGGCGTAAATCCGGTTTTACGGTGTTTTTCGTGTTTCCAGGTTTTAAATCATTAAGTTAGCATATCATATAGATATAGAACATGTGTTTAGTTGATTTTAAAAGTCAAGTTAGAAGGATTAACTTTTATTTGCAAACAAGTTTAGAATTAACTAAACTATGTTCTAGTGATTACAAGTTTAAACCTTCGAATAAGATAGCTTTATATGTATGAATCGAATGATGTTATGAACATCATTACTACCTCAAGTTCCTTTTATAAACCTACTGGAAATGAGAAAAAAAGATCAATCTTCAAAGGATCCTTGGATGGCTTGAAAGTTCTTGAAGCAGAGTCATGACACGAAAATAATTTCAAGTAAGATTTCCACTCGAAATAAGATTGTTATAGTTATAGAAATTGAATTAAAGTTTGAATATGATTATTACCTTGTATTAGAAAGATAACCTACTATAATTAACAAAGGTTTCTTGATCTTGGATGATTACTTGGAATGGATTTAGAAAACTTGGAAGTAAACTTGCAATCTTGGAAGTATTCTTGATTTTATGAAACTAGAACTTTTGGAATTTATAAAGAACACTTAGAACTTGAAGATAGAACTTGAGAGAGATCAATTAGATGAAGAAAATTGAAGAATGAAAGTGTTTGTAGGTGTTTTTGGTCGTTGGTGTATGGATTAGATATAAAGGATATGTAATTTTGTTTTCATGTAAATAAGTCATGAATGATTACTCATATTTTTGTAATTTTATGAGATATTTCATGCTAGTTGCCAAATGATGGTTCCCACATGTGTTAGGTGACTCACATGGGCTGCTAAGAGCTGATCATTGGAGTGTATATACCAATAGTACATACATCTAAAAGCTGTGTATTGTACGAGTACGAATACGGGTGCATACGAGTAGAATTGTTGATGAAACTGAACGAGGATGTAATTGTAAGCATTTTTGTTAAGTAGAAGTATTTTGATAAGTGTCTTGAAGTCTTTCAAAAGTGTATGAATACATATTAAAACACTACATGTATATACATTTTAACTGAGTCGTTAAGTCATCGTTAGTCGTTACATGTAAGTGTTGTTTTGAAACCTTTAGGTTAACGATCTTGTTAAATGTTGTTAACCCAATGTTTATAATATCAAATGAGATTTTAAATTATTATATTATCATGATATTATGATGTATGAATATCTCTTAATATGATATATATACATTAAATGTCGTTACAACGATAATCGTTACATATATGTCTCGTTTCAAAATCATTAAGTTAGTAGTCTTGTTTTTACATATGTAGTTCATTGTTAATATACTTAATGATATGTTTACTTATCATAATATCATGTTAACTATATATATATCCATATATATGTCATCATATAGTTTTTACAAGTTTTAACGTTCATGAATCACCGGTCAACTTGGGTGGTCAATTGTCTATATGAAACCTATTTCAATTAATCAAGTCTTAACAAGTTTGATTGCTTAACATGTTGGAAACACTTAATCATGTAAATAACAATTTCATTTAATATATATATAAACATGGAAAAGTTCGGGTCACTACAGTACCTACCCGTTAAATAAATTTCGTCCCGAAATTTTAAGCAGTTGGAGGTGTTGACGTATCTTCTGAAAATAAATGCGGGTATTTCTTCTTCATCTGATCTTCTCGTTCCCAGGTGAACTCGGGTCCTCTACGAGCATTCCATCGAACCTTAACAATTGGTATCTTGTTTTGCTTAAGTCTTTTAACCTCACGATCCATTATTTCGACGGGTTCTTCGATAAATTGAAGTTTTTCGTTGATTTGGATTTCATTTAACAGAATAGTGAGATCTTCTTTAGCAAAACATTTCTTCAAATTCGAGACGTGGAAAGTGTTATGTACAGCTGCGAGTTGTTAAGGTAACTCAAGTCGGTAAGCTACTGGTCCGACATGATCAATAATCTTGAATGGTCCAATATACCTTGGATTTAATTTCCCTTGTTTACCAAATCGAACAATGCCTTTCCAAGGTGCAACTTTAAGCATGACCATCTCTCCAATTTCAAATTCTATATCTTTTCTTTTAATGTCAGCGTAGCTCTTTTGTCGACTTTGGGCGGTTTTCAACCGTTGTTGAATTTGGATGATCTTCTCGGTAGTTTCTTGTATTATCTCTGGACCCGTAATCTCTCTATCCCCCACTTCACTCCAACAAATTGGAGACCTGCACTTTCTACCATAAAGTGCTTCAAACGGCGCCATCTCAATGCTTGAATGGTAGCTGTTGTTGTAGAAAAATTCTGCTAACGGTATATGTTGATCCCAACTGTTTCCGAAATCAATAACACATGCTCGTAGCATGTCTTCAAGCGTTTGTATCGTCCTTTCGCTCTGCCCATCAGTTTGTGGATGATAGGCAGTACTCATGTCTAGACGAGTTCCCAATGCTTGCTGTAATGTCTGCCAGAATCTTGAAATAAATCTGCCATCCCTATCAGAGATAATAGAGATTGGTATTCCATGTCTGGAGACGACTTCCTTCAAATACAGTCGTGCTAACTTCTCCATCTTGTCATCTTCTCTTATTGGTAGGAAGTGTGCTAACTTGGTGAGACGATCAACTATTATCCAAATAGTATCATAACCACTTGCAGTCCTTGGCAATTTAGTAATGAAATCCATGGTAATGTTTTCCCATTTCCATTCCGGGATTTCAGGTTGTTGTAGTAGACTTGATGGTTTCTGATGTTCACCTTTGACCTTAGAACACGTCAAACATTCTCCTACATATTTAGCAATATCGGCTTTCATACCTGGCCACTAAAAATATTTCTTAAGATCCTTGTACATCTTCCCCGTTTCAGGATGTATTGAGTATCTGGTTTTATGAGCTTCTCTAAGTACCATTTTTCTCATATCTCCAAATTTTGGTACCCAAATCCTTTCAGCCCTATACCGGGTTCCGTCTTCCCGAATATTAAGATGCTTCTCCGATCCTTTGGGTATTTCATCCTTTAAATTTCCCTCTTTTAAAACTCCTTGTTGCGCCTCCTTCATTTGAGTAGTAAGGTTATTGTGAATCATTATATTCATAGATTTTACTCGAATGGGTTCTCTGTCCTTTCTGCTCAAGGCGTCGGCTACCACATTTGCCTTTTCCGGGTGGTAACGAATCTCAAAGTCGTAATCATTCAACAATTCAATCCACCTACGCTGCCTCATATTCAGTTGTTTCTGATTAAATATGTGTTGAAGACTTTTGTGGTCGGTATATATAATACTTTTGACCCCATATAAGTAGTGCCTCCAAGTCTTTAATGCAAAAACAACCACGCCTAATTCCAAATCATGCGTCGTATAATTTTGTTTGTGAATCTTCAATTGTCTAGACGCATAAGCAATCACCTTCGTTCGTTGCATTAATACACAACCGAGACCTTGCTTTGATGCGTCACAATAAATCACAAAATCATCATTCCCTTCAGGTAATGACAATATAGGTGCCGTAGTTAGCTTTTTCTTCAATAACTGAAACGCTTTCTCTTGTTCATCATTCCATTCAAATTTCTTCCCTTTATGCTTTAATACAGTCAAGGGTTTTGCTATTCTGGAAAAGTCTTGGATGAACCTTCTGTAGTAACCAGCTAGTCCTAAAAACTGGCGTATGTGTTTCGGAGTTTTCGGGGTTTCCCACTTTTCAACAGTTTCTATCTTTGCCGGATCCACCTTAATACCTTCTTTGTTCACTATGTGACCGAGGAATTGAACTTCTTCCAACCAAAATGCACATTTTGAAAACTTAGCGTACAATTCTTCCTTCCTCAATACTTCTAACACCTTTCTCAAATGTTCACCGTGTTCTTGGTCATTCTTTGAGTAAATAAGTATGTCATCAATGAAAACAATGACAAACTTGTCAAGGTATGGTCCACACACTCGGTTCATAAGGTCCATGAACACAACTGGTGCATTAGTTAAACTAAACGGCATGACCATAAACTCGTAATAACCGTAACGTGTTCTGAAAGCAGTCTTTGGAATATCATCTTCTTTCACCCGCATTTGATGATACCCGAAACGTAAGTCAATCTTTGAATAAACAGACGAGCCTTGTAGTTGATCAAATAAGTCGTCGATTCTCGGTAGTGGGTAGCGGTTCTTGATGGTAAGTTTGTTCAACTCTCGGTTGTCGATACACAACCTGAATGTACCATCTTTCTTCTTGACAAACAAAACAGGAGCTCCCTACGGTGATGTGCTTGGTCGAATGAAACCACGCTCTAAAAGTTCTTGTAATTGGCTTTGCAGTTCTTTCATCTTGCTGGGTGCGAGTCTGTAAGGAGCACGAGCTATTGGTGCAGCTCCTGGTACAAGATCTATTTGAAATTCAACGGATCGATCTGGGGGTAATCCCGGTAATTCTTTCGGAAATACATCAGGAAATTCTTTTGCGACGGGAACATCATTGATGCTCTTTTCTTCAGTTTGTACTTTCTCGACGTGTGCTAGAACAGAATAGCAACCTTTTCTTATTAGTTTTTGTGCCTTCAAATTACTAATAAGATGTAGCTTCGTGTTGCCCTTTTCTCCGTACACCATTAAGGGTTTTCCTTTTTCTCGTATAATGCAAATTGCATTTTTGTAAAAAATGATCTCTGCTTTCACTTCTTTCAACCATTCCATACCGATTATCACATCAAAACTCCCTAACTCTACTGGTATCAAGTCAATCTTAAATGTTTCGCTAACCAGTTTAATTTCTCGATTCCGACATATATTATCTGCTAAAATTAATTTACCATTTGCTAATTCGAGTAAAAATTTACTATCCAAAGGCGTCAATGGACAACTTAATTTAGCACAAAAATCTCTACTCATATAGCTTCTATCCGCACCCGATTCAAATAAAACGTAAGCAGATTTATTGTCAATAAGAAACGTACCCGTAACAAGCTCCGGGTCTTCCTGTGCCTCTGCCGCATTAATATTGAAAACTCTTTCGCGGCCTTGTCCATTCGTGTTCTCCTGGTTCGGGCAATTTCTAATAATGTGGCCCGGTTTTCCACATTTATAACAAACTACATTGGCATAACTTGCTCCGACACTACTTGCTCTGCCATTACTCATTCCGACACCATTTGTTCCTTTCGTTCTGTTAACCCCTGGTCTGTAGACCTCACACTTCGCCGCGCTATGACCATTTCTTTTACACTTGTTTCAAAATTTGGTGTAGAACCCTGAGTGATACTTTTCACACCTTTAGCATAGCTGCTTCTGATTGTTGTTGTGGTTGCGGTTATTATTGTTGTTGGGATGATTGTTGTAGTTGTGATTGATGTTGCGATTGTTGGGATAATTGTTGCGATTATTGTTGTAATTGCTGTTGTTGTTGTATTGGTGATTCTTATCACCGTTTTCCTCCCACTTTCTTTTGACTTGCTTCACATTGGCCTCTTCAGCAGTCTGTTCTTTAATTCTTTCTTCAATCTGGTTCACTAGTTTGTGAGCCATTCTACATGCCTGTTGTATGGAGGCGGGCTCGTGTGAACTTATATCTTCTTGGATTCTTTCCGGTAATCCTTTCACAAACGCGTCGATCTTCTCTTCCTCATCTTCGAATGCTCCCGGACACAATAGGCACAATTCTGTGAATCATCTTTCGTACGTGGTAATATCAAATCCTTGGGTTCGTAACCCTCTAAGTTCTGTCTTGAGCTTATTGACCTCGGTTCTGGGACGGTACTTCTCGTTCATCAAGTGCTTGAATGCTGACCACGGTAGTGCGTACGCATCATCTTGTCCCACTTGCTCTAGATAGGTATTCCACCATGTTAACACAGAACCTGTGAAGGTATGCGTAGCGTACTTCACTTTGTCCTCTTCAGTACACTTACTTATGGCAAACACCGATTCGACCTTCTCGGTCCACCGTTTCAATCCGATCGGTCCTTCTGTTCCATCAAATTCCAAAGGTTTGCAGGCAGTGAATTCTTTGAAGGTGCATCCTACACGATTTCCTGTACTGCTAGATCCAAGGTTATTGTTGGTATGTAGCGCAGCCTGTACTGCGGCTATGTTTGAAGCTAGAAAGGTACGGAATTCCTCTTCATTCATATTCACGGTGTGTCGAGTAGTCGGTGCCATTTCCTTCAAAATAGTCAAATGGAACAAGTTAATCATACAGAATATTAAGAGTAGTTAATAGTATTTCGTAGCATAATATGAACTCATTTATAAAAGCTTTTTCTTCATATTAGCGTTTTATAAGTTTAAATTCGGGTAGTACCTACCCGTTAAGTTCATACTTAGTAGCTAATATACAATTCAACTACTACAATTCTATATGAAAAACTGATTATAATAATATTTCGCGTTCAAACTTTTATACAATATTTTACAAACTTACAATGCCGCTTATTTTACATAAAGCATGAAATATAGCACACAATAACTTTGATACAAGATAGTTGTGAAGATAATTCTAGCTAATACACAACTCGTTCAGCAAAGGCAATAAAGACAAGTCATGCATTCTGGTTTTACTAGGACTACTTCCCATCCTTGGTCTTGTGGAACATAACCGTTATGGCCGTTGATAAGATAGCATGTTGTAACGTCGTCAAAGGGACGAGGGTTACGTAATGTCCAACAGTCACGTAACAATCTAAAAACCTCATTTCTTACCCCAATTACCGACTCCGTCACTTGTGGGAACGTTTTGTTTAATAGTTGTAGCCCGATGTTCTTGTTCTCACTTTGGTGAGAAGCGAACATTACTAATCCGTAAGCATAACATGCTTCTTTATGTTGCATGTTAGCCGCTTTTTCTAAATCACGAAGTCCAATATTCGGATATATTGAGTCAAAATAATTTCTTAACCCATTGCGTAAAATAGCATTTGGGTTCCCCGCAATATATGCGTCAAAGTAAACACATCGTAACTTATGGATTTCCCAATGTGATATCCCCCATCTTTCGAACGAAAGCCTTTTATAAACCAAGGCATTCTTGGAACGTTCTTCGAATGTCTTACAAACTGATCTTGACTTAAATAGTTGTGCCGAAGAATTCTGACCAACTCTAGACAAGATTTCATCAATCATGTCTCCGGGTAGGTCTCTTAAAATATTGGGTTGTCTATCCATTTTGTGTTTTTATACTGTAAAATAGACAAGAGTTAGATTCATAAAAAAAATACTTATTAATACAAGCAATTTTTACATATATCATAAAGCATAAGCACACTATATTACATATATTACACCACACGAATACAACTATCTTATTCCGACTCGCTTGTTTCTTCTTCTTCGGTTTTGGTTCGTTTTGCCAAGTTTCTAGGGATATATAATGTTCCCCTAATACGAGCCGTAGTTTTCCACATTGGTTTAGAAAAACCTGGTGGTTTAGAGGTTCCCGGGTCATTGTTACAACTTAAGGGCTTCGGGGGTTGACGATACATATAAAGTTCATCGGGGTTGGAATTAGATTTCTATATTTTTATGCCCTTTCCCTTATTATTTTCTTTTGCCTTTTTAAATTCAGTTGGGGTAATTTCTATAACATCATCGAAATTCTCGTCGAAATCCGATTCATCGGAGAATTGGTAATCCTCCCAATATTTTGCTTCCTTGGCGGAAACACCATTGACCATAATTAACCTTGGTCGGGTGGTTGAGGATTTTCTTTTACTTAACCGTTTTATTATTTCCCCCACCGATTCTATTTCTTCATCCGGTTCCGATTCTTCTTCCGATTCTTCTTCCGGTTCCGACTCTTCTTCCGGTTCCTCTTCAGGAACTTGTGAATCAGTCCACGAATCATTCCAATTTACATTTGACTCTTCATTATTATTAGGTGAGTCAATGGGACTTGTTCTAGAGGTAGACATCTATCACATAATATCAAACGCGTTAAGAGATTAATATATCACATAATATTCACATGTTAAAAATATATTGTTTCCAACAAAATTTGTTAAGCAATCATTTTTCAAGTAAACACGGTCGAAGTCCAGACTCACTAATGCATCCTAACAAACTCGATAAGACACACTAATGCCAAATTCTGGTTCTCTAAGACCAACGCTCGGATACCAACTGAAATGTCCCGTTCTTATTGATTAAAAACGTTCCATATTAATTGATTTCGTTGCGAGGTTTTGACCTCTATATGAGACATTTTTCAAAGACTGCATTCATTTTTAAAACAAACCATAACCTTTATTTCATCAATAAAGGTTTAAAAAGCTTTACGTAGATTATCAAATAATGATAATCTAAAATATCCTGTTTACACACGACCATTACATAATGGTTTACAATACAAATATGTTACAACGAAATAAGTTTCTTGAATGCAGTTTTTACACAATATCATACAAGCATGGACTCTAAATCTTGTCCTTATTTAAGTATGCGACAGCGGAAGCTCTTAATAATCACCTGAGAATAAACATGCTTAAAACGTCAACAAAAATGTTGGTGAGCTATAGGTTTAACTTATATATTATCAAATCATAATAATAGACCACAAGATTTCATATTTCAATACACATCCCATACATAGAGATAAAAATCATTCATATGGTGAACACCTGGTAACCGACATTAACAAGATGCATATATAAGAATATCCCCATCATTCCGGGATCCTCCTTCGGACATGATATAAATTTCGAAGTACTAAAGCATCCAGTACTTCGGATGGGGCTTGTTGGGCCCGATAGATCTATCTTTAGGATTCGCGTCAATTAGGGTGTCTGTTCCCTAATTCTTAGATTACCAGACTTAATAAAAAGGGGCATATTTGATTTTGATAATTCAACCATAGAATGTAGTTTCACGTACTTGTGTCAATTTTGTAAATCATTTATAAAACCTGCATGTATTCTCATCCCAAAAATATTAGATTTTAAAAGTGGGACTATAACTCACTTTCACAGATTTTTACTTCGTCGGGAAGTAAGACTTGGCCACTGGTTGATTCACAAACCTATAACAATATATACATATATATCAAAGTATGTTCAAAATATATTTACAAAACTTTTAATACATTTTGATGTTTTAAGTTTATTAAGTCAGCTGTCCTCGTTAGTAACCTACAACTAGTTGTCCACAGTTAGATGTACAGAAATAAATCGATAAATATTATCTTGAATCAATCCACGACCCAGTGTATACGTATCTCAGTATTGATCACAACTCAAACTATATATATTTTGGAATCAACCTCAACCCTGTATAGCTAACTCCAACATTCACATATAGAGTGTCTATGGTTGCTCCGAAATATATATAGATGTGTCGACATGATAGGTCGAAACATGGTATACGTGTCTATGGTATCTCAAGATTACATAATATACAATACAAGTTGATTAAGTTATGGTTGGAATAGATTTGTTACCAATTTTCACGTAGCTAAAATGAGAAAAATTATCCAATCTTGTTTTACCCATAACTTCTTCATTTTAAATCCGTTTTGAGTGAATCAAATTGCTATGGTTTCATATTGAACTCTATTTTATGAATCTAAACAGAAAAAGTATAGGTTTATAGTCATAAAAATAAGTTACAAGTTGTTTTGTAAAGGTAGTCATTTCAGTCGAAAGAACGACGTCTAGATAACCATTTTAGAAAACATACTTCCACTTTGAGTTTAACCATAATTTTTGGATATAATTTCATGTTCATAATAAAAATCATTTTCCCAGAATAACAACTTTTAAATCAAAGTTTATCATAGTTTTTAATTAACTAACCCAAAACAGCCCGCGGTGTTACTACGACGGCGTAAATCCGGTTTTACGGTGTTTTTCGTGTTTCCAGGTTTTAAATCATTAAGTTAGCATATAATATAGATATAGAACATGTGTTTAGTTGATTTTAAAAGTCAAGTTAGAAGGATTAACTTTTATTTGCGAACAAGTTTAGAATTAACTAAACTATGTTCTAGTGATTACAAGTTTAAACCTTCGAATAAGATAGCTTTGTATGTATGAATCGAATGATGTTATGAACATCATTACTACCTCAAGTTCCTTGGATAAACCTACTGGAAATGAGAAAAATAGATCAAGCTTCAAAGGATCCTTGGATGGCTTGAAAGTTCTTGAAGCAGAATCATGACACGAAAACAATTTCAAGTAAGATTTCCACTCGAAATAAGATTGTTATAGTTGTAGAAATTGAATTAAAGTTTGAATATGATTATTACCTTGTATTAGAAAGATAACCTACTATAATTAACAAAGGTTTCTTGATCTTGGATGATTACCTGGAATGGATTTAGAAAACTTGGAAGTAAACTTGCAATCTTGGAAGTATTCTTGATTTTATGAAACTAGAACTTTTGGAATTTATGAAGAACACTTAGAACTTGAAGATAGAACTTGAGAGAGATCAATTAGATGAAGAAAATTGAAGAATGAAAGTGTTTGTAGGTGTTTTTGGTCGTTGGTGTATGGATTAGATATAAAGGATATGTAATTTTGTTTTCATGTAAATAAGTCATGAATGATTACTCATATTTTTATAATTTTATTAGATATTTCATGCTAGTTGCCAAATGATGGTTCCCACATGTGTTAGGTGACTCACATGGGCTGCTAAGAGATGATCATTGGAGTGTATATACCAATAGTACATACATCTAAAAGCTGTGTATTGTACGAGTACGAATACGGGTGCATACGAGTAGAATTGTTGATGAAACTGGACGAGGATGTAATTGTAAGCATTTTTGTTAAGTAGAAGTATTTTGATAAGTGTCTTGAAGTATTTCAAAAGTGTATGAATACATATTAAAACACTACATGTATATACATTTTAACTGAGTCGTTAAGTTATCGTTAGTCGTTACATGTAAGTGTTGTTTTGAAACCTTTAGGTTAACGATCTTGTTAAGTGTTGTTAACCCAATGTTTATAATATCAAATGAGATTTTAAATTATTATATTATCATGATATTATGATGTATGAATATCTCTTAATATGATATATATACATTAAATGTCGTTACAACGATAATCGTTACATATATGTCTCGTTTCAAAATCATTAAGTTAGTAGTCTTGTTTTTACATATGTAGTTCATTGTTAATATACTTAATGATATGTTTACTTATCATAATATCATGTTAACTATATATATATCCATATATATTTCATCATATAGTTTTTACAAATTTTAACGTTCATGAATCACCGGTCAACTTGGGTGGTCAATTGTCTATATGAAACCTATTTCAATTAATCAAGTCTTAACAAGTTTGATTGCTTAACATGTTGGAAACACTTAATCATGTAAATAACAATTTCATTTAATATATATATAAACATGGAAAAGTTCGGGTCACTACACTCAACACTGTTTAACGCTACTAACTACTACTCAATGCCGCCTTTCACTGCTAGTCACAACTGATCACTACTTCTCACTGTTTGTCGTTGCTAAATACTACTTACTGCTACCCCTTGCTACTTGCTACAACTCAATATTACTCGTTAATGCTTATGACTACTAAGTAATACTCGACACTATTAACACCTCCGCGTTTTACTACTCGCTAATGTGCATCACAGCTCATTTCTGATACGTCTTTAGAGGAGGAATTCCTGATAACCACCCGCACAATACGTAGTAGATGTTGTCTACCCAACATCCAACTTACCAATCATTCAGCCACCCGCCGTTCATGATTTTGTTTCCCAACACGAGCCTACCTATTGATAACTATTATGCCCTATTGGGTGCATTAGTATACATGTGTATATACTCATGATGCGATCACGCTATCTAATAACTTATTCGTCATTGCTATCATCACCGCTTATCATAACCCATCGCTACTTATCGCTAACGTCATCACTCATTTCTACTAGTAATACTACTTTTACCGTATTCCTTCTCATTCTTTTCCAACGTACTTTTCTTAAGCGGCAATCATTTTCATTATACCCACAAACATTACCAACCAACTTTGAACACATCGACGCGAACTACACTTCATCTGTTTCCACGAGACACACACGTCTGGGAGTTTGCACCAACCCTTTTTGTAACGACCCGCACTTTTTCGATCATACTATACTTATAAGATTAATATTTACATAAATTAAACCTTGCCAACATGATAAGCAATCCAAATTGTCGAGACTTATATTTCCGAAAAGAATTTTACACAACGTTTGACCGTCTAGTTTGACCAATGATATCACGAACTATACAATATATGATAATTATACGTTTGTGTATATATATGTATATATACATATTTAACATGATTAATGAATGTTTTAATATCTCATTTTGTATTAATAACAACAAGTTATATGTGTATTTTGAAACTACTAACTTAAGTTTTCAAAACGATAACAATACGTAACGTTATTTGACTTAAATACTTAAGACTATAATGTTTATACATATATTGTATAAGTAATGTATTTAATCACTTTTAAGAACTTAAATACATAAAATCATATAAGTGTATTCACAAAAGATAGCTATATTTGAATCCTCATTCCATTTTTCACAAAATTTCTATACGTATACTTAGAGTATTTGTACTCGTATCATACCTAGCTTCTATACGTATTTACTATTCGTATATACACATCAAATCACCACCTAATCAGCTCCTATACTTGCCCTCATCAAGAGGGAACTTCTTTTTGACATTTAACTTCAATAATTATACAAAAATACAAGCTTGAATTTTGTTTTGTCCCCCCCCCTTGGCCACGTTTTATATGCCATCCCCATAACCAATTTTTGACCACCATTCTCACTTCTAAATCACTCTCTAACTCTTTTACTTGAAAGCCCTAAGAACTCCATAACAATTCAGTAACTTACCAAGAAGATCTACCTTCAAAAGCCATACTAAAACACCATAAGAAAACCATACAAAAACACTTCAAGAAAACCCTCCAAGAACACCAACTTACTACCAATCTTTCATCCACTTCTATCACCCTTTTGATTCTAGCTTCTTACTTCTCTTTTACAGCAAACTTATCCAAGTAACTTGAGGTAGTAACTATGTTCATAACCTTATTCGATTCATATATATATAGCTATCATATTTTGTGGTATACAAGTTTAACAACAAGAACATAGTTTGAATGTTTTCAAACTTGTTTGCAAACTAAATAGATCCTTCTAACTTAACTTTTAAAATACTTCAAGACCTGTAATATAACTTATGTATATGCTAATTTAACAAGGTAAAACTTGGTTTTTCAAAGTATAAGTATTTTTAGAAAAATGGTCATTAAATGATTTTGTTGTAACGAAAATGATTAACTTCATAAGTTTCACTAAAGTTTGACCTATGCCGTGTGATTTTGAATACAAACTAAGGTATTTACAGTTCATAGTCTTAAAGAGGGACTCGATCCAAGGAGATGGCAAGTTGAATCAACGAAAACGGACTTGTAACGAAGAAACTATGACCGAAACAAAATTGGTTATCCAAGGCTTAAATGACTTCGGGATTCATTGGAAAAATTTACATAAAATCACATACTTCTAAGATAACATGATATTTTATATATATGTACTTATAATTCAATTTTATATGGTTCAGGATTACCCGTAAACAACACGAGAAGATTAATCATAAGATCCCATGATTGTACGCAACACGTCATTTGACAACACCGGTACCATGGGTCAAGATTAATCTCGACCAATACATATACGTTGGGGTTTTATTTATTTTGTTGGGGGTTTTATTTATTGCGGGTATATTAAACATCTAAAAATGAACCATTAAAAATTGAATTACTAACATCGGAATGCTAACTTCGGACTAAGGAAATATTCAAAGTATTAAAAGTATAACAAGTATATATATATATGTAACGTTTGTTTAAAATGAAAACATATTGATATATTATATATGGATAGGTCCGTGATATCAACCGGAAGACCGAGTCAAATTATATATATCATCAAGACAAGTGTGAGTATATAGTCCCATTTTTTTAAACTCTAAATATTTCGGGATGAGAATACATGTATTTTATGTTTTACGATATGGACACAAGTAACTGAAAAATATATTCTACGTTGAGTTGTACCACTGGCATACTTCCCTGTAGCTTGGTAACTAATATTTACAGCGGTATTGTAAACGCGAATCCTGTTGATAGATCTATCGGGCCTGACAACCCCAACCGGACTGGACGACCAGTATTCAACGGTTGCACAGTACTTCGTTTTTGTGACTACACTTGGTACGGTGTAGTAAGATTTCATATTAAAGGGAATATGCGACGTGAAAATGTTAAGTATGGTTACCGAGTGCTCAACCACTTAGAATACTTTTATTAAACTAATTATATACGAAATCTTGTGGTCTATATATATATTGCAGCCGGCATTAAACCTATATCTCACCAACTTTATGTTGACCTTTTTAAACATGTCTATTCTCAGGTGATTTCTAAAGCTTCCGCTGCATCATGTTGGATCTAACCAGGATCTTGCGTACGCATGTTTGTGTCAAAAATAAAACTGCATATCCAAGATGTTGTACTGTAAAATATGCTAGAAACCGTGTTGTTGTCATCATTTGTAAAGTTTGTAAGTCGAAGATTATCGCTAAACGTTAATCTTCTTTTTATTGTCTTAAGTTTGTAACAAAAATAATGGTTATGGTTTGTAATGTATAATATATGCAGTTTTCTTTCAAAAATGTCTCATATAGAGGTCAATACCTCGCAATGAAATCATACGTTATCTAACGCGTTCTTATGGTTAAGGACGGGTTATGACATGTGGTATCAGAGCGGTGGTCTTAGCGAACCAGGTTTGCATTAGTGTGTCTAAACCGATAAGTCGTTAGGATACATTAGTAAGTCTGGACTTTGACCGGGTTTGATTTAAAAAAAAAAAAAACCATTGCTTATCACTGTTGGTTAAAAATTCATATGTAAATATTATGTAAGTACTAATGGGTTAGTTGTTGTGTGATAGATGTCGGGCTCGAAACTTATTATCACATTCAGCGACTCCGAATCAGAATCTTCAGATTGTGTTTCAGTCATTAACATATCCGATGACGAAAATGGTATTTTTGGGGAAGACTCACAATTTCCAGATGAACCAACTATAGAAATATCGGAAAGTGAACCCGAGGAGGAAAGTGAACCCGAAGAGGAAAGTGAACCCGAAGAAGAAAGTGAACCCGAGGAAGAAATACTAGAAATTACGAAAGAAAAATTCGATCAAGGAAAGAAACGAAAAGCGAATGAATTAGAAAATTCAAATCCCGAACTTAGTGAGAATGACGTAGCACCAATTCCACTCAACACTACCACCCCTATTCCCGCTATTCCTATTAGTGCTATCCCCGCATCTAGTTCTTCGGCTCCTCAGCCAAAACGTAGGCAGACAGCTAGGATAAGCGTTAGGCCATTCATTGGAACTAAACGCCCTAGAAAATAGACCGAACGATGCACTGCCGTATTAAGCCATGGAATCATATAATGTTTTGTATAATATTATTAGTGTGGTTTGCTTAAAGTTTGATGTAAGATAAGCATATGTAAAATAGCGAAGTATGAAATGCAATAATTTTCCATGGTTAAGTATTATTTAGATTGTAGTAATTGATTCTGTACTAAGCTATTAAGTATGAACATTAACGGGTAGGTACTACCCAAGATATAATTATAAAACGCTAATAAGAAGAAAAGGCTTTTATAATAATACCTGGTTCATATTATTAACAAGCTATAAATGTACTATAAATACATACTACATCTATAATAATCCATGTGAATAATTATTTTCTTTCATTAGGAAATGGCGCGATTGAACCGAATGACGGAACAAGAAGTCGAGAACTTCATCAACCAGCGAGTCAACGATAGAATGCTATGGGTCGAAGCTGCAAGAGCTACTGCAGTTAATCCAAATCCTCGTGTAGGATGCTCCTACAAGACGTTTCAAGCTTGCAAACCTTCATCATTCAGTGGAACGGAAGGACCTATCGGTTTAACCCGATGGATAGAAAAGATGGAGACGGTGTTCAAAATCAGCGGTTGTGATGAAAAAGACATGACCAAGTATGCATCGTGCACTTTACAAGATAGTGCACTCACATGGTGGAAGAATTATGTGAAGGCGGTAGGAGGAGATGTAGCTTATGATACTCCATGGGAAGAATTCAAAGCAATGATAATCACCGAGTATTGTCCAAGGAATGAGGTTATTAAGTTAGAAGATGAGTTACGAAGTTTGAAGGTGGTTGGTACTGAAATCACCAACTACAACCAGCGATTCATGGAATTAGTTTTACTATGTCCTGAATTGGTCCCAACCGAAGCACGGAAGATTGAAATGTACAAAGGTGGTTTGCCCAAAAAGGTCAAGGCAAACGTTACGGCGTCGAAACCTAAGACAATTCATGAAGCTATAACCATGGCGAACGAGCTAATGGATCAGGTCATTTTGGACAAGAAAGCATTCAATACTGAGGTGAAGGTATTGGGGAACAAGAAAAAGTGGAATGGAGGTTATGATCGAGGTAACCAACAACAACCTTATAAGAAACAAGAAACCACGAAAGGTGCGGGTAGCGGTTCAGGCTTTGGTTACAAAGGACAAAGTCCTTTATGCAACCGTTGTCACAAACATCATTTTGGTTACTGCAGTGTGTTGTGCACCAAATGCAATAGACAGGGACATCTTGCTGAAGATTGTAAGGCTCTCGTTACAAATGCAAATGGTAACAAGACTCCTGCCACCAACGCAAATAGAACTGCTTTGGCTAACATTACTTGTTTTGGGTGTGGAAAACAAGGTCACTATAAGAGTCAGTGCCCGAATCAGAATGGCGGACCTGCACGTGGAAGAGCGTTTGTTATTAATGCTAGAGAGGCACGAGAAGACCCGGAGCTTGTTACGGGTACGTTTACCATTAATAACTTATCAGCATCTATTTTATTTGATACTGGCGCCGATAGAAGCTACGTGTGTATAAATTTTTACACTAAATTGAATTGTTCATCATTACCTCTAGATGCTAAGTACTTGATTGAGTTAGCTAATGGTAAACTAATTGAAGCCGATAAAATTTGTCGTGATTGTGAAATAAATTTAGCCGGAGAAACGTTTAAAATCGACTTAATACCCGTAGAATTGGGAGGTTTTGATGTAATAGTCGGCATGGACTGGATGTCCAAAGTAGGAGCAGAAGTTGTTTGTGCCAAGAAGGCAATTCGTATTCCTGGTAAGGATAAAATGCCGGTGATGATTTACGGAGAGAAGGGTGATTCAAAGCTAAAACTCATTAGCTGTTTGAAAGCCAAAAAGTGTTTAGAAAAGGGATGTTACGCTATTTTAGCACATGTTAATAAAATCGAAAAGAAAGAAAAGTGCATCAACGACGTGCCTGTGGCAAGAGATTTTCCTGAAGTTTTTCCGGAAGAATTGCCGGGATTACCTCCATTTAGATCGGTAGAATTTCAAATAGATTTAGTACCAGGAGCTGCACCAGTGGCTCGTGCTCCATATAGACTTGCACCGTCCGAGTTAAAAGAACTTCAAAGTCAGTTAAAAGAATTATTGGACCGTGGATTCATACGACCAAGTACATCACCGTGGGGAGCTCCAATTTTGTTTGTCAAGAAGAAAGACGGATCTTTCCGAATGTGTATAGATTATCGTGAATTAAATAAGTTAACTATCAAGAATCGGTATCCACTACCGAGAATTGATGACTTATTTGATCAATTGCAAGGATCATGTGTTTATTCAAAAATTGACTTAAGATCGGGCTATCATCAACTACGCGTCAAAGAAGAGGATATTCCGAAAACTGCTTTTCGGACACGTTATGGTCATTACGAATTTTTGGTTATGCCGTTTGGATTGACGAATGCGCCAGCTGTATTCATGGACCTCATGAATCGAGTTTGTAGTCCGTATTTAGATAAGTTTGTTATCGTTTTCATTGATGATATTCTTATCTATTCCAAGAGTGAGCAAGAGCATGAAGAGCATTTAAGGTTGATACTGGAGTTGTTGAGAAAAGAACAACTTTATGCTAAATTTTCTAAGTGTGCTTTTTGGTTGAAAGAAGTGCAATTTCTTGGTCACGTTGTTAATAGCGAAGGAATTCAGGTTGATCCAGCAAAAACTGAAGCTATTGAAAAATGGGAGACTCCTAAGACACCAATGCAGATACGCCAATTTTTGGGTTTAGCCGGTTATTATAGAAGGTTTATTCAAGATTTTTCTCGAATAGCTAAGCCGTTGACAGCATTAACGCAAAAAGGGAAGAAATACGAATGGACCTCGGAGCAGGAGAACGCATTTCAATTATTGAAGAAGAAGTTAACTACGGCGCCTATTTTATCGTTACCTGAAGGGAACGATGATTTTGAAATATATTGTGACGCTTCGCGACAAGGTTTTGGTTGTGTTCTTATGCAACGAAAGAAAGTAATTGCATTTGCATCCCGACAATTGAAGATTCACGAGCGGAATTATACGACGCATGATCTAGAATTGGGAGCAGTCGTGTTTGCATTGAAGATGTGGAGACACTACTTGTATGGGGTTAAATTCACTGTGTTTACTGATCATAAAAGCCTTCAACATATTTTTGATCAGAAACAATTGAACATGAGGCAACGTAGGTGGGTCGAGTTAATAAACGACTATGATTGTGAAATTCGTTATCATCCCGGAAAGGCGAACGTGGTGGCCGATGCTTTAAGCAGAAAAGAACGAGAACCAATTCGAGTTCGAGCAATGAACATAAAAATTCGTATGAATCTCAACTCACAAATCAAAGAAGTTCAACGAGAAGCACTTACTAAAGAAAATGTAGGAAATGAAATAATGAAGAAGTATGCGAAGCAACTCGTTATGCGGGAAGATGGAATTCGATATTTTGCAAATCGTATTTGGGTACCGAAGTTGGGTGGATTAAGGAAGTTGATATTGAACGAGGCACATAAGACAAGATATTCGATACATCCTGGAGTTGGAAAGATGTACCAAGATCTTAAGACGCATTATTGGTGGCCTAATTTGAAGACAGACGTTGAAACATATGTTGGGGAATGCTTAACTTGTTCCAAAGTCAAAGCAGAACATCAAAAGCCGTCAGGGTTACTTCAACAACCAGAAATCCCAGAATGGAAATGGGATGGTATTACCATGGATTTCATCACGAAGTTACCAAAGACTGCCTGGGGATACGACACCATTTGGGTGATTGTTGATCGTCTCACCAAGTCTGCACATTTCTTGCCTATAAAGGAAACAGATAGAATGGAGAAACTATTACGATTGTATATAAAGGAAGTTGTTTCAAGGCATGGAATACCTATTTCCATTATATCCGATCGTGATAGTAGATTTACCTCAAAGTTTTGGCAATCACTACAGGAGGCACTAGGAACTCGGTTGGATATGAGTACCGCATATCATCCACAAACCGATGGACAGAGTGAAAGAACGATTCAGACTCTCGAAGACATGCTCAGGGCATGTGTGATCGATTTTGGAAACGGATGGGATAAATACCTACCGTTAGCAGAATTCTCGTATAATAATAGTTATCATGCGAGCATTGGAGCTGCGCCATTCGAAGCATTGTACGGAAGGAAGTGTAGATCTCCTATCTGTTGGAATGAAGTAGGAGATCGACATTTAACTGGTCCCGAGATCATACATGAAACGACTGAGAAGATAGTGCAAATCAAGGAGAGATTGAAAACAGCCCGTAGTCGCCAAAAGAGCTACGCCGATGTTCGAAGGAAACCATTAGAGTTTCAGGTCGGGGACATGGTTATGCTAAAGGTGTCACCTTGGAAAGGTGTAATACGTTTCGGCAAAAGGGGTAAACTGAACCCAAGGTACGTAGGCCCGTTCAAGATCATCGAACGCATTGGACCGGTAGCTTATCGACTCGAGTTACCACAACAACTCGCCGGAGTACATAATACCTTTCACGTCTCAAACCTTAAGAAGTGTCTTGCAAAGGAAGACCTCACCATTCCTCTTGAAGAAATTCATGTCGACGAGAAACTACAATTCGTTGAAGAACCAATCGAAATCATGGACCGTGAAGTTAAACAGCTCAAACAGAGTAATATACCAATTGTTAAGGTTCGTTGGAATGCTAGAAGAGGTCCCGAGTTTACTTGGGAACGAGAGGATCAGATGAAACGAAAGTATCCACATTTGTTTCTCGATGACGCAAAATAGGTACAATTTTAAAATTTCGGGACGAAATTTATTTAACGGGGAGGTAATGTAACGACCCGCACTTTTTCGATCATACTATACTTATAAGATTAATATTTACATAAATTAAACCTTGCCAACATGATAAGCAATCCAAATTGTCGAGACTTATATTTCCGAAAAGAATTTTACACAACGTTTGACCGTCTAGTTTGACCAATGATATCACGAACTATACAATATATGATAATTATACGTTTGTGTATATATATGTATATATACATATTTAACATGATTAATGAATGTTTTAATATCTCATTTTGTATTAATAACAACAAGTTATATGTGTATTTTGAAACTACTAACTTAAGTTTTCAAAACGATAACAATACGTAACGTTATTTGACTTAAATACTTAAGACTATAATGTTTATACATATATTGTATAAGTAATGTATTTAATCACTTTTAAGAACTTAAATACATAAAATCATATAAGTGTATTCACAAAAGATAGCTATATTTGAATCCTCATTCCATTTTTCACAAAATTTCTATACGTATACTTAGAGTATTTGTACTCGTATCATACCTAGCTTCTATACGTATTTACTATTCGTATATACACATCAAATCACCACCTAATCAGCTCCTATACTTGCCCTCATCAAGAGGGAACTTCTTTTTGACATTTAACTTCAATAATTATACAAAAATACAAGCTTGAATTTTGTTTTGTCCCCCCCCCCTTGGCCACGTTTTATATGCCATCCCCATAACCAATTTTTGATCACCATTCTCACTTCTAAATCACTCTCTAACTCTTTTACTTGAAAGCCCTAAGAACTCCATAACAATTCAGTAACTTACCAAGAAGATCTACCTTCAAAAGCCATACTAAAACACCATAAGAAAACCATACAAAAACACTTCAAGAAAACCCTCCAAGAACACCAACTTACTACCAATCTTTCATCCACTTCTATCACCCTTTTGATTCTAGCTTCTTACTTCTCTTTTACAGCAAACTTATCCAAGGAACTTGAGGTAGTAACTATGTTCATAACCTTATTCGATTCATATATATATAGCTATCATATTTTGTGGTATACAAGTTTAACAACAAGAACATAGTTTGAATGTTTTCAAACTTGTTTGCAAACTAAATAGATCCTTCTAACTTAACTTTTAAAATACTTCAAGACCTGTAATATAACTTATGTATATGCTAATTTAACAAGGTAAAACTTGGTTTTTCAAAGTATAAGTATTTTTAGAAAAATGGTCATTAAATGATTTTGTTGTAACGAAAATGATTAACTTCATAAGTTTCACTAAAGTTTGACCTATGCCGTGTGATTTTGAATACAAACTAAGGTATTTACAGTTCATAGTCTTAAAGAGGGACTCGATCCAAGGAGATGGCAAGTTGAATCAACGAAAACGGACTTGTAACGAAGAAACTATGACCGAAACAAAATTGGTTATCCAAGGCTTAAATGACTTCGGGATTCATTGGAAAAATTTACATAAAATCACATACTTCTAAGATAACATGATATTTTATATATATGTACTTATAATTCAATTTTATATGGTTCAGGATTACCCGTAAACAACACGAGAAGATTAATCATAAGATCCCATGATTGTACGCAACACGTCATTTGACAACACCGGTACCATGGGTCAAGATTAATCTCGACCAATACATATACGTTGGGGTTTTATTTATTTTGTTGGGGGTTTTATTTATTGCGGGTATATTAAACATCTAAAAATGAACCATTAAAAATTGAATTACTAACATCGGAATGCTAACTTCGGACTAAGGAAATATTCAAAGTATTAAAAGTATAACAAGTATATATATATATGTAACGTTTGTTTAAAATGAAAACATATTGATATATTATATATGGATAGGTCCGTGATATCAACCGGAAGACCGAGTCAAATTATATATATCATCAAGACAAGTGTGAGTATATAGTCCCATTTTTTTAAACTCTAAATATTTCGGGATGAGAATACATGTATTTTATGTTTTACGATATGGACACAAGTAACTGAAAAATATATTCTACGTTGAGTTGTACCACTGGCATACTTCCCTGTAGCTTGGTAACTAATATTTACAGCGGTATTGTAAACGCGAATCCTGTTGATAGATCTATCGGGCCTGACAACCCCAACCGGACTGGACGACCAGTATTCAACGGTTGCACAGTACTTCGTTTTTGTGACTACACTTGGTACGGTGTAGTAAGATTTCATATTAAAGGGAATATGCGACGTGAAAATGTTAAGTATGGTTACCGAGTGCTCAACCACTTAGAATACTTTTATTAAACTAATTATATACGAAATCTTGTGGTCTATATATATATTGCAGCCGGCATTAAACCTATATCTCACCAACTTTATGTTGACCTTTTTAAACATGTCTATTCTCAGGTGATTTCTAAAGCTTCCGCTGCATCATGTTGGATCTAACCAGGATCTTGCGTACGCATGTTTGTGTCAAAAATAAAACTGCATATCCAAGATGTTGTACTGTAAAATATGCTAGAAACCGTGTTGTTGTCATCATTTGTAAAGTTTGTAAGTCGAAGATTATCGCTAAACGTTAATCTTCTTTTTATTGTCTTAAGTTTGTAACAAAAATAATGGTTATGGTTTGTAATGTATAATATATGCAGTTTTCTTTCAAAAATGTCTCATATAGAGGTCAATACCTCGCAATGAAATCATACGTTATCTAACGCGTTCTTATGGTTAAGGACGGGTTATGACACTTTTCGATTAAATATCAGATTTTGTTTGAGTCACCATTACACCTTGCTCATTTTCGTTTTCCATGAAATTCATCACGTTCTCACTCATCAACCATAATGTTTATATATGCTGTCAACACCGGTGCTGAGAGAAGCCTTACGCTAGAGAAGTTGGGTAGCAATGTTAATAACCCTGTACCTTACTTAGACAACGTGTACTCTATAGAACTATTAAACTGGAAAGTTTTAACCTCATGGTTGACACAAACTGGTTATCTGACGATACAACCAAGGCAGCTACGACCAGAAGGCTATTTGAATTCCTTTCACCGACGGAGATTAGTACACCGTCATGTTACATTAATTACTCGAAGGTCCAGAAGTACATGAGATGAGAATATCTCGCAATTCTGGCACATGTGAGTAAAGATGAGCTGACCTTGAAGAGACCCGAATATTTCCCAACTATTAGAGATTGCCCTGAGATTACACGTCCACCCCACCGTGAATTCGAATTTCAGATTGATTTGGTGCCAGCAGCTGCACCCGTTACGCGTACAATATACGGACTTGCACCTTTAGAACTACAAGAGCTTCCTGTGGTGAAGAACATCAGAGTTGTAATGCCCTAATTTTGTGACCGGTACTAGAAGGTGGGTCACATAGCCATGAATTTCCGAGTTGGAGCTCCAGTCTTAATTGTTAAGAAGAAGGATGGGTCGATGAGAATGTGTATCGACTACAGAAAATAGAACATGTTGACAATCAAGAATCGGTATCCGCTACCGAGGATTGATGACTTATTTGATCAACTTCAGGGATCCAGTTATTATTCGAAGATTAAATTGAGATCCAGGTATCACCAATTGATAGTCAAAGAAGCTGATGTCCCGAAGACAGCGTTTAGAACACGTTATGGACATTATGAGTTTATAGTGATGTCGTTTGGTTTGACAAACGCACCGGCAGTGTTCATGGACCTCATGAACCGTGTGTGTAAGCCATACCTAGATAAATTCGTCATTGTATTTATTGATGATATATTGGTGTACTCCAAGAACAAAGAAGAGCACGAGCAGCATCTACGTTCGATATTGACTATGCTTAGAGAAGAGCAGTTTTCTGCAAAGTTCTCCAAGTGTGACTTTTGGTTACCAGAAGTACAATTTCTTGGCCATGTTGTAGGGGCCAATGGAATACAGGTCGATCCAGCAAAGATTGAGTCAGTTAAGAATTGGAAAACTCCAAAGACGCCAACTCAGGTCCGGCAATTTTTGGGTCTAGCTGGTTACTACCGGATATTCATCGAAGGATTCTCTAAGATAGCCCGACCATTGACCGCGTTGACTCATAAGGGCAAGAAGTATGAGTGGTCAGGACCGCAAGAGTCCGAATTTCAGTTATTGAAAGAGAAGTTAACAACTGCACCAGTATTGTCTCTACCAGAGGGTAGTGAAGATTTTGTTATTTATTGTGATGCCTCACGTCAAGGAATGGGTTGCATGCTTATGCAACGAAATAAAGTTATTGCTTATGGATCGCGTCAGTTAAAGATTCATGAGGAGAACTACACTACGCACGACCTTGAGTTAGGAGCTGTTGTCTTTGCACTTAAAATGTGGAGACACTGCCTGTTTGGAACCAAGTTCACTATCTTCACTGACCATAAGAGTTTACAGCACATATTCGATCAGAAGCAGCTCAACATGAGACAGCGACGTTGGATGGAACTACTTAACGATTATAACTGCGAACTTCAGTACCATCCGGGCAAAGCAAATGTTGTGGTGGATGCTTTAAGCAGAAAAGAGCGGGAGAAACCCCTCAGGGTTAAAGTGCTTAACATAGTTGTACGTACGAATCTCACATCACAGATTCGCGAAGCACAACGAGAGGCCATGAAACAAGAAAATGTCGATGTTGAATTTCTCAGGGGAATGGATAAGAAATTTTACATCAAGGAGGATGGAACACGGTACTTTGCTAACCGAATTTGGGTACCAAAGATTGGTGGATTGAGAGAACTAGTGTTGGAGGAAGCACACAAGACGAGATACTCAATTCATCCGGGATTAGATAAGATGTACCAAGATTTGAAGGTGTTTTATCGGTGGCCAAATTTGGAAGCTGATATTGCTACCTATGTCGGGAAGTGCTTGACTTGCGCTAAGGTCAAGGCTGAACATCAGAAGCCATCAAGACTACTGATTCAACCAGAGATTCCCCAGTGGAAGTGGGAAGGAATTTCCATGGACTTCATTACGAAACTGTTGAGAACGGCGGGAGGTCACGATACTATTTGGGTTATTGTGGGTCGTCTCACTAAGTCTGCACACTTCTTACCGATAAGAGAAACTGATAAAATGGAGAAGTTGGCTCAGATCTACACTAAGGAAGTCTTCTCTAAGCATGAAGTGCCTATATCCATTATATCCGACCGCGACAGCGGATTTACCTCCGGGATTTGGCAATCATTACAGAAAGCAATAGGGACCCGTTTAGATATGAGTACAGCATATCACCCCCAGACGGATGGCCAGAGTGAACGAACTATTTAGACTTTTGAGGACATGCTGAGAGCGTGTGTCATTGATTTCGGAAACGGATGGGATAAGTATTTACCACTAACTGAGTTCTCATACAATAACAGCTACCATGTGAGCATTAAGGCTGCACCTTTCGAGGCATTGTAAGGAAGAAAGTGTAGATCACCCGTTTGTTGGAGCGAGTTGGGTGATAGTCAGTTGACAGGTCCTGAGATTATTCAGGAGACAACTGAGAAAGTTCTACAAATTCAGAAACGGTTAAGAACGGCTCGAAGTCATCAAAAGAGTTACGTCGATGTTAGACAGAAGGACATAGAGTTCCAAGTTGGTGACAAGGTTATGCTTAAAGTATCACCTTGGAGGGGTGTTGTGCGATTTAGGAAAACGAGGTAAGTTGAGCCCTAGATATGTTGGACCATTCGAGATAACTGAAAGACTTGGAGCGGTGGCTACAGATTGGAATTTCCACAAGTACTCAGCGGTATTCATGACGTTTTCCATGTACCCAATCTAAAGAAGTGCCTAGCCGATGATAACTTTATTATTAATTTAGAGGAACTACGTATCGACGACAAACTTCATTTCATTGAGGAACCTGTTGAAATCTTGGGCCGTGAGGTCAAACAGTTGAAGCAAAGCAGAATTCCTATAGTTAAAGTTCGGTGAAACACGAGAAGAGGATCAGAGTTCACGTGGGAGCGTGAAGACCAGATGAGGCTGAAATATCCGCAACTGTTCCCTGAGGAAACTACTTCAGTGGACGATCACTAAAATTTCGGGACGAAATTTTCAATAACAGGTGGGTAATGTAACAACCCTGATTTTTCCGTTACTTCCGTTAACCTTCCTTAGTTTATTTAACGGCGATTATTTAACTTTTATGCGTTTACGTGTATTAAATGCGTACTTGATCTTCGGAGGGTTTTAACAATTAATATGGGTTGATATTAATTCGAATAAATATTTCGGATAATGAAATAAGATAAAAACGATACGATTTTGATCATAGCTTTTTGAGCAACGAAACGCTCGGGTTTATTTTAATAATTAATTTTATTAATTATTAACTTTTTTAAATAATTAATTTATTGGGTTTTTAATAAATTAAACGATTGGTTGCGTTTAACGATCGGGTTAGCGTTCTGGGCCTTCGGTACGACTAAACGACACTTAAAACGAGCCACAAATACACGGAATTGCAAAACGATAGCCCGGGACACCATGGTGGGTCCCAATCGGCCGAACCCCACTCCCTCCCCCCTTATATTTTAAATTTTGTAACTTTGGGGACTTTTTTGTGATTATTATTAATTAAACCCTAATTTAAATATTTGTAGTAAACCAAAATTTAGTAGAGACCCTCACTAATACTAAAAAAAGTCGACTTCTTTTCTTTCCCTGCCCTCTTGATCGTCGACCACAGCCCCACCAACAACACCATCAATTTTTGCCCAATCGATTAAACCTTGAACACGAAAGTTGCAATTCACGTCGATAGCTACGCGTTGGTATAAACAATTTTTTGATCAAAGGTATATTTATATAAACTCTAATCTTTAATATCAGATTTTTGTTAAGGTTTCATGGATTAGGTTGTCTATTGCTCAAGTCTTGATGTTTGATGAATACTAGATGCGATAAATTGCTCGTTGTGATTGTTTAAATCGTAAACCGAATTGTTTATTGTGTGATCAGTGAATTTTTATTTTTTAAATGTTAATTATTATGTTATAATCAGATTCCTTACGAAAAACTATTGAGTTTACGCTGTATTCTCGAGTTTATTTTTCAGCAGAAAGGAGTGGAAAAGAAAGGAGATGAGAGTGTTTTACTATCCTTCCTAATCCGTCCAAATATGGGAGGAGAGTGTTGTTAATAAAATATAACTATACTATCCTTTCTAATCCTCTACTCTCTTTTCCTTTCCACTTAAAATAAAAACTCGAGAATCACTGTTATGTTTTAATCTGTCGGTTTCCTTTCCTTTCTGTTATAAAAAAAACTCGAGAATGCAGCGTTAGGCATTGGATTCGCTTGATTTCGTTTCCGTATGATTAAGTTATGTCGATTTGAATTAGCGTTGTGTTTTTGTTGCTTGATCAGAAATCTGGTATTGATAGAAAACGAATTTCCATGTGATACTTATACCAATGGAAATATAATTTGAAAACACTCAATTTAGACTAGGATATCATGTCGTTTGCTTATGTATAGCCCGAGATATGCTTGAATTAGTGTAAAAGTAGTTTTTTACAGCACTTGCATGAAAATAACCTTGTATGATAAAATGTGTTAAATTCTGTGATTAAAGCTTTGCATATTTGAAAATTAGACAAAAATTACTTCATCTTTCATGTGGATATCATAGGCTAATTGTATCTAGATCTTCGGATAATCGCATGCGAATGTGAGTAACTAAATGAGAATCGAATCTGTAAATTGATCACGGTTTTGTACTCTGTGGATTATGTGAATTTCATGAGCATGTATGCTTCTGGAAAATGAAACTTAACATAATATGTGACTTATTTTTAGTTTATGTCAATCTCTGAAACCTTATGAATTTGGCACAATAGAGCCATACTTTATGTGAATTCTGATTTGAGCTGAAAACTGAATGTTCAAATTTCACGAATAAACTGTACCAATTGGCTTAACAAAAGTTGTTAGATATTTAATATGTGTTACTTTGATTTGTCCTTGAACTATGGCCACTGGTCTTGTATCAATTTCATGTTCCTAACTCCGGTTATAGCCAAAATGAAATAAGTGCGCGGTCAGAAACTGACTTGGCAAACCCCAAATGTACCCCTTCTGATTCCTGACTTTTAATTGTCGTATGAGTCCCTGGCTAGACTTTTTGGAATCCATTTTAATTATATTTATGATATGGAGTTTTTCATGTTTACTTGAATTTTTTACTATGAGATAATATGCTAAGTATGCTACGTGTTCATGAACTTTGTGCATAACGATAAACTGAAATTGTGAAAATGATTATTCATGACCTAAAACGTATTGTATGACTTAGGTTTGACATGTTGACCAACATTTGACATGAATCTACTGAGGTTGACTTTAGTTGACCACATTCACCAAGTTTGACTTTCGGTTTGACTTCGGTTGACTTTGTTTGACTTGCATGATATAGTTGACTTTTACTTTGAAACGGGTCGAGTCGAGCAATAAGTCAATGTACACTATGAAACCACACTTATATAAGATACATATATTGACCAACCTACATACGTATACTTAGGTTACACTACTTGGGTCTAAACCGTACAAGTCACTTGTCTTTCATTCCGAGCTTATTCAAAGGTGAGTCTACAGTCCCGCTTTTTACATGTTTTTAGGGATGAGAATACACGCTGTTATATTTACATTTTCAAATACTTTTGTATTGACATGAGTACTACACATATGCATACTGAGTTTGTACACAAAGCCTCTAGCTTGAATACTTTTAATACCATCGGTGTAAGCACAATTTAGATGGACGGATCCGTTAGGTTGACAACCTCACCCACTATAAAAGCAGTGGTGCATTTATTTTGAACATTAGATACACTCCTACAGGTGTATAACATTTTAGGAGGTAAAGGCAGGTATAGTGGCTTCTATACTCGGGTTATTGCTAGTATTCAGGTGTTCGGTGTATGCAACGATAGAATATCGTGGTCAAGGAAATCAAACTATTTTTCTGATAACTGTTTTTCTTCAGATACTGTTACATTACTTTAAACCTGTAGATTCACCAACATTATTTGTTGACATGTTTTTGTGTGTTGTTATTCTCAGGTATTAATTGCTTCCGCTGTAAATTGTTGCCGTTACGTAGAAGTCAAGCCAAGCACTGGGACCAGAGTTAACGTCCCGTCAAAAGGATTTTGACGGGGTGTTACAATAGTAGGCCAATAAAATCCTGAATCGTAGACTTTTCTTGCGGTTAAGTTTTGTCCATGATGACCTCCAGTTGGTCCGTGATGACATTGGTGAAGAATCTATGTTGCTTGTTTCTCATCTACGCATCTCCTGATTATCTAATCTGGGCAAATTCTGAATAGGTATGGATCTTTCAAGTAGTAAAACTGAGCATCCCTGAAGAATTTCCTTCTTCGGGATGTGCTCAATTCTTTTTGCACTACCAAGGGGTATCAGTGAATTGTGATCCTATGTTTGCTTGTCCAAGCTCATAAGCTCTTCTTTCAAAAATTTGTCTCTAATATCTTGTTCAACAAATTGTTCCATCGCTAGAGTTTCCAAGCAACTAAGATGATCTGCTGCAATGTTCTAAGCTCCTTTCTTATCTTTAATCTCAATATCGAATTCTTGAAGGAGTAAGATCCATTGTAGGAATCTTGGTTTAGCATCTTGCTTAGTAAACAAATATTTCAGGGATGAATGATCTGTGTAAACCGCAATTTTGGACAGGATGAGATAGGAACAGAATTTGTCGAAGGCGAAAACTATCGCTAGCAACTCCTTTTACGTAGTGGTATAATTCTCTTGAGCTCCGGTCAAGGTTTTGCTGGCGTAATATATTGGATGAAAATACTTATCTTTCCGTTGTCCTAGTACAAATCCAAATGCAAAGTCACTAGCGCAACACATGATTCCGAAGGGTAAACTCCAATCAGGAGCTATCATGATGGGTGCATGTGTGAGGTGTACCTTTAGATAGTTGAATGCTTGGATACGTTCTTCATTGAAGACAAACAGAACTTCCTTTCCGAGGCGATGAGTAATGGGTCGTGTGACCTTCGAATTTTTTTGATAAAACATCAGTAGAATCCAGCGTGTCCAAGGAAACTCCTCACAGCTTTTACTGTGGTAGGTTCTGGAAGCTTGGTTATGGTTTCAGTTTTTGCCTTGTCGACTTCTATTCCTGACTTTGATTTCTTATGTCCTAAAACTATTACTTCTTTTACCATGAAGTGACATTTTTCCCAGTTTAGATCTTCACACCGGGTGAGCATCTTGTGAAGGTTAGAAAGGCACGTCTCAAAGGTACTACCGAAGACAGAGAAGTCATCCATGAATAGTTCCATACAACATTCAATCAGGTCATGGAATATAGCTACCATACATCTCTTAAATGTAGCAGGTGCATTGCATAACCCAAAGAGCATGCGTCGGTAGGAAAATGTTCCATAAGGTGTAACGACCCAACCCGTTATCCTTCCAAAAACGTGCCATAAATTTTTTTTTCTGGAACAGCACATCTGGACGGCGTCCAGATTTCTGGACGGCGTCCAGCTCTGAAGGACTGGACGGCGTTCAAGCCCTTTGGACGGCGTCCAAATGGTCTGCCAGATTCTGATCAGTTTTACAATTACAGGCGGGCGAAAACCCGCTTCCCGACACTTTTAAACCAAAACACTTTCACAATATGTTATAATAGTTAAACCTAAGAGTTTTCCACAATAAAACCGAGTTTTACAACATCGGGCCCACATCGACCCAAATTACCACAAAGTGACCATTTCGACCCAATTTAGTTTATACAAAACATAGACCGAGCATGGGATTGGGGATACGCTACCCAATCCTAATCGAATCCAAAAGCAAGTCTTCTAAAGCATCTACGCAATTCCACTAGTTCCCACGCTTACCCGAGCTACCGCATCCATGCAATCTATAAAAATGTAAACAACGAGAGGGTAAGCTAACGCTTAGTGAGTGAGAATATACTACATACATATATGTATAAAATGGACACGCCACACAAAATATCAAATACCGCATACCGGAGCATCCAAGCATAAAGGCAAGCTAGTCTAAGCATACCGTACAACCACTAAGCAACAAGTTAAGGATACATCAAAAAATATAAGTTCACCAACAATGATGTGAACAACGCCAATGAGCTACACCCGGAGGGTTAGCTACATCACAACAATACATTAGTATATATAACAATATATAAACGCCCAAGGTTAACCCCTTAACCCAATACCGAGAACCGAATACCACAATGAAGATTTGGCCGAACTACATGAGCCTTAGTAAATCCGCATCCACACGAGACTACTATCTTCACTATCACAACAACGTCGAGGTTGGCCGAACTACACGAGCCTTAGTGAATCCGAACTACACGAGATCACTACCTCAATATGATGACCGAACTACACGAGTCATCGTGAATCCGAACTACACGAGACTCACTTCCGATAAGATGACCGAACTACACGCGTCATCGTGAATCCGCATCCACACATGATCCACTTCTCCAACTCAAACCCACGGTCACGGGATTATAAAATCCACCACAGCGGGGTTATCCACATCACAACAATATTAACCCTTCGCCATTGGGGTTATATACTCCACATCACAAACACATGTAATAACGTACACATAAAACGTGTACCTCGCCAAAGGTGGTCAACCAAAACGCACAATCGTACCAATTAGACCTAAACGCAAGTCCATCAAATCCACCTATATGTGAGGTGAGCTCTATAACCGAGAACCACTTCATTCGACCCGCACCCATCCTACACATACACATGTACATAGGATATTAACACTCACCTTGTCGCCTTGATGAATGCAACCGAAAGAACTGAAACCCGTCGATGGAATGTACCTATTCCATAATCACAAATACAACAATGCAATTAGGGTTGACTTACAAACCAACCCAATTTGACACTTAGTGCAATTTCGACCCAAATGCACTTTCAAGCACAACACGCGCCCAAACTAACCAATAATCACTAACACAAGTGAAAATGGTCCTAACACACCAATTAAACCCGAATACAAGCGTTAAACATGTGTCATACCCATTTTGACACCAAAACCCTAATTCGACCCATTTCAAAATTAGGTAACCAAACACACCAAAAGTGTTCCAAAACTTCCATAATCACTAAACCTAGTGATGAAACTCAAGATCAAAGCCTAATCAAGGCCAAAACGTTAACCAACCCAAAACCCGCCAAGTGAAAAAAATAACTAGTCACCATAAACCCATTTCATCATCTAAGAGGGTTTCACAACAAATCTAGCTCAAACCCTAACTTGAATATCAATCTAACAAATGAAATTCGGAGTTTGAACTTAACAATACTACCACAACGTAGCTAGGAGCGAGATGAACAACTTTAGAACCCGAGCTTTGGTGAGAATCTGACTCCTTTTTCTTCAAATCAAGCCCTCTCTCTCTAAACTCTTACTCTCTCTCTAGATATGGTTGAGAGTGTTTGTGTTGGTGAAGATAAGGTTGAATGAGCTCAACCTTTGCCCATTTGTGGCTTAAAACTGACCACCAAGCGAAACGATCAACATACCCCTTTTAAAACCTTAAAATATCACAGCTGGCCCGACAGACCAACTGGACGGCGTCCCAAATATTGGACGGAGTCCCAAATATTGGACGGCGTCCAGCTCTTCTTTGCTGGATGGCGTCCCGAATCCTGGACGGCGTCCCGATCAACTGCAATGGAAACAGGGTTTTACATAAGGACAGGTGAAGGTTGTCTTTTATTGGTCATTTAGATCGAGGGGAATTTAAAAGTAGCCGACAGAACCGTCAAGCAAACAATAGAACTCATTTTTTGATAGTCATTCCAATATTTGATCAATGAATGAAAGTGAAAATGATCTTTCCTGGTTGCATCGTTTAATTTACGATAATCTATGCAAACCCTCCAACCGGTGACATCCCATGTTGGAATAAGCTCATTATTCTAATTTTTGATTACGGTCATTCCTCCTTTCTTGGGTACCACTTGAACAGGACTTACCCATGGCGAATCGAAAATAGGATAGATCAGACCGGCGTCTAGAAGTTTCATTACTTCTTTTTGATGACTTCTTGAATCATCAGATTGACCCTTCTTTGCCTCTGAACTAATGGTTTGAAATCATCTTCCATGAAAATCTTGTAGTTGCAATGGTTTGGACTGATCCCTTTGATGTCGGAAATCTTCCAAGAAATTGCTTTCTTATGTGAATTCAAAATCTTAATCAATTCCGCTTTTTCATGTGGCATGAGATTTTTAGAAATGATTACAGGCAGTTGCGATTCTTTTTCTAAGAATGCATGCTCCAGATGTGATGACCCGAAAATTTCCGACCAAATTTAAACTTGATCTTTATATGTTCTCGACACGATAAGCAGATTCTGTAAATATGAATCTCGAAATTTTTGAACTAGTTCATGAAATCATTTGACCTTTGACTATTCTCGACGGTTCACGAACAATTGTTGTAAATAAATATGTATGTATGTATGTATATATATATATATATATATATAATAGTATATATATTAATTTGAAATAATAATAAATAAGTAAAATAATATACAAGATAATAAGGTTGATAAAATGAATATATATATATATATATATATACACATGAATATGAATTCGATATAATTGGTGATTATATGTATACTGAATTAAATAGTAAATATATGTTATTACACATATATATTATTAATCATTAAGTAATTAATAATTAATAAATTGTAATATTAATATATTTAATTACAAGCTGAAAATATAATTGTTATAGTAATATTAATATTACTACTTCCATTATTATTATGAATAATAATATCAATATTGGTATTATTAATATTATTATTATTATTGATATAGTTATAAATATTAAAATTCTAATAACTTCAAGGTACGATTAATAAAATAAAAATTCTTAATATAAATATTATTATAAGAATGAGTAAACTTATAATTTAGTTGTGATTTAAATATTATTAGTTACTATTATTAAAATAATCATTATTAATATGATTACAAAAATCATCACTTTGAAAATTATTATTAACATTAATATAATTACTAATATTATTATTAACATTAGTTGTGATATCATTATTATTAAAAATTATTAAAATTTTTATAAATAATGTTATTATTGTTCTAATACAAACTTATTATTATTATTTTTATTAATATTAAAAGTATTATTATTAATAATATTTATATTTATTAAATGTATTATATATAAAAGCAAGTACTGAGTCTGTTTCCTATCCCTTTCACTTTTAATCTTTTTTCTTCAATTTCTGTTCTTTCTTCCCATATGATGTCGATCCAAACCACAATACATCCAAAATCTGTTGAACGTGAACATTAATTTTAATTTATTTATTCATCTGCTAAAAGAGTCTGGTACTTCTTGTCTGTGAACTAGTAGTCATCAACCTCAGTTTTCAATACCAAAAAAAAATTGATTACATCCTGTGTACTGGTTCCAATTATTCGATTATCACTTTTATATACATCTTACATTCATTTGTAATTAGGAATTAAAACAGAAAATAAAAACTAAAACCTCTATATCTCTGTTATTCTACTTTTTAGCCAAAACACAATCTAGAAATGAATTTCAAAATGTAATATTGCAGAGATGTTAGGAATCATGTGTTTAAACTATCTGCAAGATTTGAGTTTCCAATTTTCTATATTGAATCCGAATTCTTGAGTCAAATATTTCGAAGAAAAAGTCAACAGTGTGTTCAAAGATCAAATTAGGGTTTTATAAATCGTTTCTATTGAAATTAAGGATTCAGATAGTTTTCATGAGGGATTTACTACAAACTTTATGTTGAAAGTATAATCTAAAAGAGTCCAAAACTTTAAAATATGATTGGAGTTTTGTTGGGTTTCCAGCGACTGCTGCTACTGTCTTACTTTTATTTTTTTTATTTTTTTTGTTTTTGTTAATTTTAATCACTCTAACCCATTGTTTCTGCTTCGTTTAAAATTCCTGAAAATCAAATAGTTAACCGGTTGATGAATTGTTTTGGGCTTGAGTCAAATTGATGGTGGAGAAGAAGAAGAAATGGGAAACAAATTAAAATACGGGTTAAAAATTATTCTAGGTCATATAAAAATAGAAAGACCGTGTAGCTTGGATGGTGTGGGTGTTGGGTCGGGTTAGCGAGTGGTCTTGGGTTCGATTCCCTACTGAGGCAGTATCTTTTTGGCTAAATTTCTTTGAAGGTAGTTTATTTTTTTTATTTAGTTTTATTATTATTATTATTATCATTTTCGTTATTATTATTATTATTATTATTATTATTATTGTTATTGTTATTATAAATTATGATTATGTTAAAATTGATGATATGATTACAAATATTATAATTTTAGTTATTATTATGTAATATTGTTATGAATTAAAAGTATTATTATTATTATTAGTAACTTATCATTATCAAAACTATCATTTTAACAAATAAATATTAGTTTCATAAAAGATATTTATTACATTTACTATAATTAAGATAATATTCCATATAACTATATATCAAGTAGGCTAACATTTAAAATACTTATACAATATCGATTTTTAAATATAATACTAAACACATGTGTATATAAATATATATAGATATCAAGATAACTAAAAGTATATATATTAATTATTGTAATGATATAAATATAAAATAAATATATATAACATATAAGTTAAGATATGATTTACATAAATAAAGAATATGTTTTTAATGAAATTTAGAATAAATCCTAAATAACTACAAAGATATATAAAAGGATATATATATATATATATATATATATATATATATATATATATATATATATATATATATATATATATATATATGTGTGTGTGTGTGTGTGTGTGTGTGTGTGTGTGTTCGATTACAATTATATATATTAATAAATATACAAATGATATAGGTTCGTGAATTCGAGGCCAACCCTGCATTATTCAGTTTCGTCGTATGAATATTTTTACTACAAAATATTGGATAGTGAGTTTCATTTGCTCCCTTTTTAAATGCTTTTGCAATATATATTTTTGGGACTGAGAATACATGCGCTGCTTTTATAAATGTTTTACGAAATAGACACAAGTACTCAAAAATACATTCTATGGCTGGATTATTAAACCGAATATGCCCCTTTTAGTCTAGTAATCTAAGAATTAGGGAACAGACACCCTAATTGACGCGAATCCTAAAGATAGATCTATTGGGCCCAACAATTTAGTACTTCGAAATTATCATGTTCGAAGGGAGTCCCGGAATGATGGGGATATTCTATATGCATCTTGTTAAGGTCGATTACCAGGTGTTCACCATATGAATGATTTTTATCTCTATGCAGTTTGCGAAATGCCTGATATGAGAATGATGTTTATGAAAAATGAAATCTTGTGGTCTATTAAAATAATGGAAATGATTGTTATGATAAACTAATAAACTCACCAACCTTTTGGTTGACACTTTAAAGCATGTTTATTCTCAGGTATGAAAGAAATTTTTCGCTGTGCATTTGCTCATTTTAGAGATATTACTTGGAGTCATTCATGGCATATTTCAAAAGATGTTGCATTCGAGTCGTTGCGTTCATCAAGAATATTATTAAGTCATTTATAGTTTGGATATAATATGAAATGGTATGCATGCCGTCAACTTTCGATGTAAAGAAAGTTTGTCTTTTAAAAATGAATGCAATGTTTGTAAAATGTATCATATAGAGATCAAATACCTCACGATGTAACCAAATGTAATGTATTCGTTCAAATGGATTAGGACGGGTCTTTACATGTGGTATCAGAGCGGTGGTCTTAGCAAACTAGGTCTTGCATTAGTGTGTCTAACTGATTGTTTTTTAGATGCATTAGTGGGTCTGGACTTCGACCGTGTTTGCATGTCAAAAGTTTTGCTTATCATTTTATGTCGAAAATTATTTGCTTATCATCCTTAAAGTCTAGACATGTCTTACTGCCTCTATTGCATAGATAGTGTATAGATGAATTCATATCTTAGCGTATCTGTTATTGTTACCTTTGCCTGACAGCTTCCATAGATTCCTCCGTAACTTATGGGATTTTAGTATTATATATACATATGTAAATTATGTATTGCAGGGTACTAATCTACATCCTATAATCTATTTCTTATCAAAAATCCATCATCTGATCGTACGAAATGGAATTCGCCACTAGTTCAAGTCCCTCTGATTCTAATATAGAATTTCACTTGAGCTCCGAAAGCAGCGTCATCGGAATGAATCAACCAATCAGCCATCATCAATTCTGGATGAATTGGGGATGGGTTCATAGTCGACTTAATTAATGGAGACGTGAAGAAGACGATCCCTTCCACTAACCTAATGCACCTCTTGGCGATGAACCTGAAGCACTTACCGGCGAACCTATCCGAAACACCATTTATAGCCTCATTTCCTAAGTAGCTCGACACGATTATATTCTATCTAAAATTCTAAACCTTATTCATCCGCTCGTTCCGACCGACAATCAACCCGGAATAATGGAAGAAGTCAACGAGCTTCGAGCCTGAGTTGTAGCCTTGGAAAATATGGTGCAAAACTTATCAGCTTCAGCAACATCACCGACATCAACAAAACCACCAGCAACAACACCCGTACCATCAACAACACACGTCTCAACATCACAATCCATACCTCGAACTTAATCATCGTTCTACAAATTGTTCTACATCATTTATCTTTGTTCTGCATAACGATTATATAATTTCTAATATTTTAGAGATTATATATTCTAGTTCTAACGGTAAATCAAATGAGATTAATATCATATTAACTCATTAAATCCATGACTACATCTGAAGAAAATATATATGTATATATATTTTCATAAAGATTGTAATTAAAAATTCTTTCATACAAACTGTTAATGGTGAAAATATTTTAACGGGTAGGTAATACCTGAGGAATATTTAGTTTTCACATTAGTAAGTTACACTGTATATTCTTTGAATCTGATTCAACAGTCATTTACTATCCTACTTACACCCACAACTATACAAATCCGTTCACCACAGAGTAACCATTTTCATTCAATTTCATAATTGAATTTTGACTTATTAGAATCCAACAAGTGGCATAATGAAGAAAACATTTTATAAAATAAAATTTGTTAGAAACAAACAAATTAACTATGAGAAATTTTGTTAAGAATCCACGCTAACAAAATCCTAGCTAACTGTTAATTCTGTATTAGCTTTTATTTATCGCAATTTATTTATCGCATTTTATTTATCGCAATTTTAATTCTCGCAATTTTATTTATCGTCATTTAATTTCTGTTATTTATTTTACGCACTTTAAATATCGGGGCACGTATACAAGGTTTTGACATATCATATCAACGCATCTATATATATTATTTGGAATAACCATAGACACTCTATATGCAGTAATGCTTGAGTTAGCTATACAGGGTTGAGGTTGATTCTACAATAATATATATACTTTGAGTTGTGATCGAGTCTGAGACATGTATATAATGGGTCACGACACATATTAATTAATTCGAATATTATATATTAAACTATATATGAATTGTTGAACTACAAACTGTGGACTGCTAACTGTGGACTGTCAATATTGAACAATTAAAATGAATTAAAATATTGATTATAACTTATGAAACTAAACAATTCTTCAAGTTTGTCATTTGATTTCATCTTAAACCTCATTTGTATCTCGACGATTACAATCTGCGTTCAAACGTTTCATGATTCTTGAAAAACACCTCAATCGAGAGGATGAACCAACCGCACTTTATCTACACAAGAAAAGAGTGATGCATATAGTTATGTACCTGAAAAACTCTCAGAACCTGAGTAAACATTTAACATGTATCTGTGCTAGCTCCTTTGGCATTGTTATTACCGAAAATAACTTTACAATCCCTCTTCAAAGTAGCCAATTTTGTCACAGCTTCAGCAAATCAACTTCGAATTTCATTCGGATTAGCCTATTATAACATTGATATATAAGTTTCCCTTTCGTCATCGTTACAAGGAAACCGTTTATATCTCACCACATTAGCAGTAAACTTACCAGCAACTTCATTACTCATTGTCTTAAGTCTCTTCGAAAAACCATTATAATTGTTCATTAAAAACCATATCATATACTCATCCACATCTTATAACAAGAATTGCCATACCAATTATATATATATATATATATATATATATATATATATATATATATATATATATATATATATATATATATATATATATATATATATATATATATATATATATGCATCTACAGTTATATGTGTACATATAACAAATATCTCTTAGAATTATGATCTTCCATTCTGAAACTCTAAAAAACACTCAGTCTACGAGTCAATACTCCAAATTTTGAAAATTTCTGATGAAGCAGCAAAAACTGTAAACAACCTTAACCGTTGAAAGTTTGATGATAAAGAATCGTATGTTGGCAAAGCTCAGAAATGTTGGAACTGGAAAATGGATTGAGCAAACCATGAAGGCGGCTGTGGACAAATCACAAAGACTAAACATGTCTTCAAAGAATCCAAATGAATCAGTATCTGCTGAACTTATTAACGAATACCATACTCCTGACTCTAAATCTTCACGAACAAATCTTCATCATCATCCATCGATATTAGAAATTCTAAGATATCATCGCATATTTTATTATAAATATCTTCGATATTTCTGAAGATATTTTCATAACTATTCTTATCTGAAATCATTTATCTTTTCGTGATATCAGTGTTACATCAGAAAGGAAACTGTTTTAGTTTCTAAATTCTGAGAAATTCGAACTTAAAATAGGAATGATATTGAAGTAGTGTTGGGAACTGAAGCATGAGTTAGTATAATATAATGACACTTGATCAACGTGATTATATTACAGTAAGTCATGCTGAGTTTCTAATGGAACGTGATGATTCACAGATCATAACGTCATCATGTGCCATGTTTCACGACTCTTACATTCTATCTAACCTATAGACATAGCAAGAAAACATTTTCCTGATAGTTCTATCTTTTCTCTTGAATTTTGGTAATCTAACCAAAGAAGATCGTGCTATTACAATTTCTCTCTTAGAACATGAGTTATGTTCATTCAAAACTCCATACCTACGAATTCTGGACCATTATTCGCTTGACTTAAAGTCGGGAAGAGAAAATAAAATGGATGGAACTCCATAATATAAAGGAAATGAAGAGGGTGGATTATTAGTGAAATATCAGACAAAGCAATCAAGACGGATCATCGCATTTAATCAAAGGGGATCCTAATTTCCTTACTCGCCGAAGAATCAAATCTTTTAGATTTCGAAGATTTTCTTTAAATCCCTTAAATTTCGGAAATCAACCGTGACTACGTCAAAATATATGACGAAACCTTATTTTCCCATTTCACTCTTTTGCGATAGCTTCGTTTATACTCCTCGAGTAATCGAATTATCTTATCTATATTACTCAACAGTAATAAAACTCTATTTATCAGCTCATATTCGTCAGGAAAACATTTTTATTGTTAGCCATGACGACCACACTCAAATTACAGGACGAAATTTCTTTAACGGGTAGGTACTGTGATGACACGAAAATTTTTGACCAAAATTAAACTTGATCTTTATATGTTCTTGACACGATAAGCAGAGTCTATAAATATGAATCTCAAAATTTTTGAACTAGTTCATGAAATCATTTGACCTTTGACTATTCCCGACGGTTCACGAACAATTGTTGTAAATAAATATGTATATGTATATGTATATATATATATATATATATATAAATTAATATATATACTATTATATATATATATATATATATATATATATATATATATATATATATATATATATATATATATATAATAGTATATATATTAATTTGAAATAATAATAAATAAGTAAAATAATATACAAGATAATAAGGTTGATAAAATGAATATATATATATACACATGAATATGATTTCGATATAATTGGTGATTATATGTATATTGAATTAAATAGTAAATATATGTTATTACACATATATATTATTAATCATTAAATATTAAATAATTAATAAATTTTAATATTAATATATTTAATTACAAGCTGAACATATAATTGTTATAGTAATATTAATGTTACTACTTCCATTATTATTATGAATAATAATATCAATATTGGTGTTATTAATATTAATATTATTATTGATATAGTTATAAATATTAAAATTCTAATAACTTCAAGGTACGATTAATAAAATAAAAATTCTAAATATAAATATTATTATAAGAATGAGTAAACTTATAATTTAGTTGTGATTTAAATAGTATTAGTTACTATTATTAAAATAATCATTATTAATATGATTACTAAAATCATCACTTTGAAAATTATTATTAACATTAATATAATTACTAATATTATTATTAACATTAGTTGTGATATCATTATTATTAAAAATTATTAAAATTTTTATAAATAATGTTATTATTGTTATAATACAAACTTATTATTATTAAAAATATTATTATTAAAAATATTTATATTTATTAAATGTATTATATATAAAAGCAAGTACTGAGTCTGTTTCCTATCCCTTTCACTTTTAATCTTTTTTCTTCAATTTCTGTTCTTTCTTCCCATATGATGTCGATCCAAACCACAATACATCCAAAATCTGTTGAACGTAAACATCAATTTTAATTTATTTATTCATCTGCTACAAGAGTCTGGTACTTCTTGTCTGTGAACTAGTAGTCATCGACCACAGTTTTCAATACCAAACAAAAATTGATTACATCCTATGTACTGGTTCCAATTATTTGATTATCACTTTTATATACAGCTTACATTCATTTGTAATTAGGAATTAAAACAGAAAATAAAAACTAAAACCGCTATATCTCTGTTATTCCACTTTTTAGCCAAAACACAATCTAGAATTGAATTTCAAAATGTAATATTGCGGAGATGTTAGGAATCATGTGTTTAAACTATCTGCAAGATTTGAGTTTCCAATTTTCTATATCGAATCCGAATTCTCGAGTCAAAGATTTCGAAGAAAAAGTCAACCGTGTGTTCAAAGATCAAATTGGGGTTTTATAAATCGTATCTATTGAAATTAAGGATTTAGATAGTTTTCATGAGGGATTTACTACAAACTTTATGTTGAAAGTATAATCTAAAAGAGTCCAAAACTTTAAAATATGATTGGAGTTTTGTTGGGTTTCCAGCGACTGCTGCTACTGTCTTACTTTTATTATTTTTTTTCTGTTAATTTTAATCACTTCAACCCATTGTTTTTGCTTCGTTTAAAATTCCTGAAAATCAAATAGTTAACCGGTTGATGAATTGTTTTCGGCTTGAGTCGAATTGATGGTGGAGAAGAAGAAGAAATGGGAAACATATTAAAATACGGGTTGAAAATTATTCTGGGTCATATAAAAATAGAAAGACAGTGTATCTTGGATGGTGTGCGTGTTGGGTCGGGTTAGCGAGTGGTCTTGTTCGATTCCCTGCTGAGGCAGTTCCTTTTTGGCTAAATTTCTTTGAAGGTAGTTTATTTTTTTTATTTAGTTTTATTATTATTATTATCATTTTCGTTATTATTATTATTATTATTATTATTATTATTATTATTATTATTATTATTATTATTATTATTATTATTATTATTATTATTATTATTATTATTATTATTGTTATTGTTATTATAAATTATGATAATGTTAAAATTGATGATATGATTACTAATATTATAATTTTAGTTATTATTATGTAGTATTGTTATGAATTAAAAGTATTATTATTATTAGTAACTTATCATTATGAAAACTATCATTTTAACAAATAAATATGTATAATACATTTACAAATAGGCTAACATTTAAAATACTTATACAATATCGATTTTTAAATATAATACTAAACACATGTGTATATAAATATATATAGATATCATGATAACTAAAAGTATATATATTAATTATTGTAATGATATAAATATAAAATAAATATATATAACATATAAGTTAAGATATGATTTACATAAATAAAGAATATATTTTTAATGAAATTTAGAATAAATCCTAAATGACTACAAAGATATACAAAAGGATATAACTAATAAATTTATATATATATATATATATATATATATATATATATATATATATATATATATATATATATATATATATATATATATATATATATATATGTTCGATTACAATTATGTATATTAAAATATACAAATGATATAGGTTCGTGAATCCGAGGCCAACCCTGCATTGTTCAGTTTCGTCGTATGAATATTTTTACTACAAAATATTGGATAGTGAGTTTCATTTGCTCCCTTTTTAAATGCTTTTGCAATATATATTTTTGGGACTGAGAATACATGCGCTGCTTTTATAAATGTTTTACGAAATAGACACAAGTACTTGAAACTACATTCTATGGTTGGATTATTAAACCGAATATGCCCCTTTTAGTCTGGTAATCTAAGAATTAGGGAACACACACCCTAATTGATGCGAATCCTAAAGATAGATCTATTGGGCCCAACAAGCCCCATACAAAATACCGGATGCTTTAGTACTTCGAATTTATCATGTCCGAAGGGAGTCCCGGAATGATGGGGATATTCTATATGCATCTTGTTAAGGTCGGTTACCATGTGTTCACCATATGAATGATTTATATCTCTATGCAATTTGCGAAATGCCTGATATGAGAATGATGTTTATGAAAAATGAAATCTTGTGGTCTAATAAAATAATGAAAATGATTGTTATGATAAACTAATGAACTCACTAACCTTTTGGTTGACACTTTAAAGCATGTTTATTCTCAGGTATGAAAGAAATCTTCCGCTGTTCATTTGCTCATTTTAGATATATTACTTGGAGTCATTCATGGCATATTTCGAAAGGTGTTGCATTCAAGTCGTTGCGTTCATCAAGAATATTATTAAGTCATTTATAGTTTGGATATAATATGAAATGGTATACATGCCGTCAACGTTTGATGTAAACAAAGTTTGTCTTTTAAAAATGAATGCAATGTTTGTAAAATGTATCATATAGAGGTCAAATACCTCGCGATGTAACCAAATGTAATGTATTCGTTCAGATGGATTAGGATGGTCCTTTACACCAGATGTTCGGGTAACTTCTTTAGCTCCAATTCCGGAGGTTCCTCGATAGACGGCTTCATTCTTGCTATTTTCTTTCTATCTAACTAGTCATACCTCTCCTGGAATTCTGATTCTGCATCCTTAATAGCGGACACTGATGCTATCTGTTCTTTGGTTCTGGAAATTTTCCTTCTTAATGCTTCATCTTTAGAAACTTCTTCTTTAGTTTTGAAGGTTGGCTCAGGAATATCGTCACAGTTCTCATTTAACTGTGGTTTCTGAAATACCGGAATAAAATTTTTTTCTTCGTTCGGTCTTCTCCTTAACAGAGGTAATGGAATGCCTTGACCTAGCGGTGCTATACAGATAGTTTTGCCGAGAAAGTTACTTTCAGAGAGGAGAGACTTGTATTGACCAAGATCTATGGCTGAATGGTTATCGAGATTTTCTTTAAGAGGTGTAAAGAACAGATCCTTAGAAATTTGATCTTAACTGTATATAGCCATGGTATCTTCCAGATATTCATTGACGAATTCTTGAAAAGAATCAACGAAATTGAGATCTTCTTCACGAGGGTGGATCATGAGTCTGTTGACATTGAATGTGACTTCTTTATTTCCAACTATTAATTTCAGTGATTTCTCGTGTATGTCAATTATGGCTTTGGCAGTATTCAAGAATGATCTGCCGAGTATGAGTGGGACCTTCGTGTCTTCCTCAATATCCATAATGATGAAATCTACGAGGAATGCAAACTTATCCACTCTGACTAGGACATCCTCAGCTATTCCTCGAGGAATCTTAACTGATCTGTCCGCGAGTTGGATTGTCATTCTGGTAGGTCTTAAATCATTAATCCCTTGTTTTTTGAATAATGAATAGGGCATTAAGTTTACACTGGCTCCCAGATCTGCTAATGCATTGCTGATTTGGACATCTTGCAGGTAGTAAGGTACAGTGAATCTTGCTGTATCTCCTAACTTAGGGGGAATACCATGTTGTACAACTAATGAACATTCCTAACGTAAGGGTAAGTTAACTGTCTCTCTTAATCTCTCTTTGTTTGAAAGTAATTCTTTGAAAAATTTAGCGCAGTTTGGCATTCTTACTAAAGCATCTACTAGTCGTGCATTCAAATGCAGGTTTTTAATAATATCCCAATACTTAGCGAATTGCGCTTCTTGCTTTTCCTTCCTAAGTCTACTTGGAAAAGGTATGCGTGCTCCCGGAATAACTTCCGGAGCTTTATGAGATATAGGTTCCTTTGGATTGACATCTGGGTCAATTGGCACAGGTTCTGTATCAGAAAAGTTTTGTATGGGTATGTTAACAGTTGTCTCATTCCCACCTCTAGTTACTACTAGGGCATTAAACTCACTACACTTTGTTTCAACTTTAGTGGTTAATCGTTTAAGAGTAAGCTGAACATTTTTTATTAGTTCTTTAAAAGTCTTTATCAAAGCATCAACTTTATTCTGGCATTCTATGACTTGAAGATTTATCATACATTGCTTTGTCATAAAGTCAACTAAAGTTTTCTTAGAGTGGAGAGTAGGTTGGTGTAAGGGGAAGATTCTAACGACCCGTCCTAATCCATCTGGACGAAGTCCATATCGATTACAAATGATTCACAATTGTTGGTTACATAGCGAGGTACTTGACCTCTATATGATACAATTTTACAAACGTTGCATTCGTTTTTAAAAGACAAACTTTCATTACATCAAAAATTGATGGCATGTATACCATTTCATAATATATTCAACTATAATTGACTTAGTAATAATCTTGATGAACTCGACAACTCGAATGCAATGTCTTTTGAAATATTTCATGAATAACTCCAATTAATATCTCTAAAATGAGCAAATGCATAGCGGAAGATTTCTTTCATACCTGAGAATAAACATGCTTTAAAGTGTCAACCAAAAGGTTGGTGAGTTCATTAGTTTAACATAAATAATTATTTCTATCATTTTAATAGACCACAAGATTTCAAATTCAGTTCTCATAAATATACGGCCCAAGCATAGAGACAAAAATATCATTCATATAGATTGAACACCTGGTAACCGACGTTAACTTAATGCATAGAATATCCCCAAAACAGAACCTCTCGTCTGTATAATAATCTCGAAGTACTAAAGCATTCGTACCCCGAATGGGACTTGTCAAGGTCCATAGATCTATCTTTAGGATTCGCGTCAATCAGGGGCCATTTTCCTAAATACTTAGGTTACCAGACTTGAAGGGCGATATTCGGTTAATAATCCAACCATATAATGTAGTTTTGATTACTTGTGTCTATTCCGTAAAATATTTATAAAAGAAGCGCATGTATTCTCAGTCCCAAAAATATATATTGCAAAAGCATTTAAAAAGAGAGCAAATGAAACTCACCCAATGTATTTTGTAGTAAAAATACATATGACTATATTGAACAATGCAGGGTTGGCCTTGGATTCACGAACCTATAACATTTGTGTATATATAGATTAATACACATAATCGTAATCGAGCAAATTTATATAATTTATATATTACTTGTGATATAAATGTTATAGTAATAATTTATATGCTTATATATTAATATCATAGTTTTTACATATTAAAAGTTTTGATTATATAATATTTATTATATCATTACATTAATAATTTTAATAACTAATATTTATATTTGAATTATCATTATACATTTATTAATATAAATGTAATAAATACTTCTTAAAATATTTTTAATACATAATTTATATCAATATGTTTAAATACTCAAAGTTTTTAATATGTTAATATTTTAAGTCAATACTGATTATATAGTTATATGAAAACGTAATATATTATATTATTAATAAATATTTATGTACTTGTTAATATGTCATTTAAAGATATATGCTTACATATATATATATATATATATATATATATATATATATATATATATATATATATATATATATATATATATATATATATATATATATAGAAAATTATAATTAATGTATATTGTATTACTACTGATATTTATAAGTAACAAATCATATACTTATTTTCCATTAAAACCATGTTCATAGAATTTACTTACTCGTATATGCATCGTTTTAAATACAATTTTACATCATTAGATATCTATACTTCTACGTATATCGTATTAGTATATATTATACATATCGTGGTTATATCCATAATGTTATCTTAATATATCATAACTTTAATTATACCTAATATAATCACAATCATACATTTTCTTATACATATTTTAGTAATCATAATAATTATAATAATAAAAAATAAAAATAATAATAATCCTAATAATAATAATATTTAGTGATATTATTTAATAATAACTAAAATGATGATAATAATAATAAAAAAAAATCATATACTAATTTTTAACATAATAATAATAACAATTTATAATAGTAACAATAATAATTAATGATAATGATAAATTTTTAGAAATTAACACTACCTCACAAGTTCTTCTAAAAAGAAAATGTCCCAAACCAGATTCAAACTCAAGACCTCTCGAACACCCGAACACATCCTAAACCATTCCTCCGTCCCACACTTTTCTGATTATGTATTCATACCCAATTTATTTAAACCCATAATTTGTGTTCTCCCTTCTTCTTCTTTACAGCAACTGGATCGACCAGGGAAGTTCAAGACCAAAATAACAAAATTGTGGTTTCATTTAACACTTGTAAACCAATATAGGACTAGAAGTATTACTCTTGAATGATTAGAAAACGAAAAAAAATAATATGTATATTATTGCTGCTACCGTCGCCGATTACAAAGGAGAAAAAAATGTTTTTGTTTTTAAGAAGGTAATGGACAAAGTTTATAACATGAAATAGTTTTTAAATTGTTCATAGAAACTATTGGAAACATTTATTTAACTCTTATTGTCACAGAAATCTCGAATTCGATTGATGAACATTTGTTGACTTTTTGTTTTGAAAACTTTGACTTCGAAATTCGAGTTCGTTTTGAGGAATTGAATCGTGAAATTTTGCAGAGAGATTTAGTGTGAGAATCCTAACAAAACTGCATTTATACAATTTGGAAATTCGTTTGATTCCAAAAAATGTTGAAAAAGATGAAGAACAGAGGTTTTAAGCTTTTTGGTTTGATTTTCAGTTTTTTAAAATTCACCATTTGTAGTAGGAAACTTATATAGAGTAATTGGATACGTAAGGTAGCTATTATAATTTTCCTTAATTGTATTATAGTGAATGGATTCGACATCTAACAGAATTTGGACGGGAGTTGGACAGGAAACAAGAACAAAGAAAAAAAATAAACACCTTGATTGTGAAAGCTAACATAAATAAATGATTAATTGATTTTATATTTTGAATTTATCTGATTGTAATATCTATAATTGATCTTTACAGTTAAATTTCAATTAATATTGATAATTATTAAGTGTATAACTAATAATAATAATAATAATATTGATAATATCTATAATAATAGCAATAATAAAATATAATATTATTAATGATAAACTTATCAAAATAATATTAATAATAATAGTAATTTTATTAATAATAATTATACTAATATCACTAGTATTAATAATAATGATAATAGAAATAAAAAAAATGATATTGATAATATTATTAATGATAATAATAAAAATAATGATTTTTAATGATAATAATCTCTAATGATAATACAAGTAACATTTAAGATATAATAAGTTACATGTATCAAATTCTATATCTATAATAATAATATTACTAATACTGATTTCAATATTAATATTATTATTGAAAGTAATAATAATTTTAGTATAACACTTATATTTCTAAATTGTAATTACACTTAATATATTAATATATTAATATTACAATTTATTAATTATGTAATATTTAATAGTCATATAATATGTATATAATAACATATATTAAATATTTAATATTTATAATTTACAATATATAATATCACTTATGTTTAGGATTCATTTATATATATTGTTTCTGTATTTTATTTTTACATTATTAATTCCAATTGATTAAGGTGTATTTTTATTAATTCAAAATAATATATATATGCATACTTATATATTTATTTACAACCAAATGTTCGTGAATCGTCGGGCATAGTCAAGGTCAATGTATACATGAATATAGATTTCAAAACTTTCGAGACTCAATATTACATATTTTTCTTATCGTGTCGGAAATATATAAAGATTAATGTTTAAATTTGATCAGAAATTTTCGGGTCATCACAGTACCTACCCGTTAAAGAAATTTCGTCCCGAAATTTGATCGAGGTCGTCATGGCTAACTATAAAAATGTTTTCATGACGAATATGAATTGATAAATAGAGTTTTATCATCATTGAGTAATATAGATAAAACAATTTGATTACGCGAAGAGTATAAGTGAAGCTATCGCAAAAGAATGAAATGAGTAAATGTGTATTCGTTTTAACCGATGACGTAGTTATGATTGATTTCCGAAATTCATGGAATTTAAAGAAAATCTTCGTAATAAGATTTGATTCTTCGGTAATTAAGGAAATTAATATCTCTATAATTAAATACGGTGATCTGCATCGATTTCTCTGTCCGATATTTCTATTATAAATTAAACTTTTTCCGTTCCATTATTTTCCACCACTTCCATTTTCTATACTTTATTCTAAATTCTTACTTCTAAAAGATTTTGAAAATGCTTCATCCAGTTCTAATCATTGATATTTTTCCTAATTATCATTTCTGTCATTCTTCTTTTTAATCTTTCATCAGAAGAATCTGTTTACTTCTACTATTACCTTGAGATGATACTATTCTTAATTATACCGTGTCTTTATATTGTTATTCGTATTAATATCCACAGTTTGTAACTCCCGTGTTGTTATTGGGCTTTATATTTTCTCTTATATTTTGTAGCTCTTTGCCTTTTTATTATCCTCCCGACCTCTAGTGAAGCGAATAACGGTCCAGAATGTGTAAGTATGGAATTTCGGATAAACATCATTGTAACACCCTAGGCAAATCCCACATCGCCCACGAACATGAGTGATCATGGGATTATAAGATAATACTCACGCTTAAATGACACAACGCGTTTTGGGACCACAGGCAGAGCGGGTGTGCGAGTACATTGTGGTTAAGCGTGCTCGGGCAAGAGCACTACCAGGATGGGTGACCTCCTGGGAAAGTGCTTCTCGTGTGTGGTCGCCAAGAAAAAGCCGTGCGCCTGCGGGCAAAGCGGACAATATTGTGGTCATGTTAAGCTGGGGTGTTACAGAATGGTATCAGAGCCACTCATGTGCCATTGGGGGTGGTGGGGCAAACCTCATCGAGGACGATGAGTCCCTAAGGGGGGGTGAATGTAACACCCTAGGCAAATCCCACATCGCCCACGAACATGAGTGATCATGGGATTATAAGATAATACTCACGCTTAAATGACACAACGCGTTTTGGGACCACAGGCAGAGCGGGTGTGCGAGTACGTTATGGTTAAGCGTGCTCGGGCAAGAGCACTACCAGGATGGGTGACCTCCTGGGAAAGTGCTTCTCGTGTGTGGTCGCCAAGAAAAAGCCGTGCGCCTGCGGGCAAAGCGGACAATATTGTGGTCATGTTAAGCTGGGGTGTTACAATCATGTTCTAAATAAGAAAGAATGTATTAGCACGATTTGATTTGTCAAATTACCAGAATCACTAAGAATAGAACTATCAAGAATATACTTTCTTGATATGTTCAGAAGTTAAGCAGAATGAAAGAGTTATGTAACATGACACATGATGACGTTATAATCTGTGAATCATCATGTTCCATTTATAAATTCAGCATGACTTACTGTAATATAATCACGTTGATCAAGTATCATTATATTATACTAACTCATGCATCAGTTTCCAACATTACTTTAATAATATTCCTATTTTAAGCTAGAAAGTTTACATAATATAGAAACTAACAGTTTCTATATGATGTAACACTGATAGTACGAAGAGATTAATTATTTCAGATAAGAGTAGTTATAAAAATATCTTCAAAAACATGGAGGATATTTATAATGAAAGATACGATGATATCTTGGAATTTATAATATCGAAGGATGGTGAAGAAAATTTTTCCGCAATAGTTTGGAGTCAGAAGCAAGGTATTCGCTAAAGATTTCATCAGAAACAGAATCATCAGGATTCTTTAATGTACAAGTTTAGTCCTTGTGATTCATTCAGAGACTCCTTCGTGGTTTGCTCAATCTGTTTTTCAGTACCAAATTTTCTATCGAGCGTTCCTAACACTCCCTTCTTTATCATCAAACTTTTTGTCATTTAGACCATCTATAATTTTTCTATTTCCTCTGCATTTAATGCTACCATATCTGAGTCATCGATTATCAATCTGAGGTGGTTTCAAGAGAATTGTGTTTTTAGATTATTAAACGCTGAGGGTAATATGGTGGAATATAAAAGGTTCCCCGGTAACAATAAAAGAGTACGCATATATATCATGGTTATAATAAGGTTGATTCAAATGAAAAGTCGAATATGATTTGTTGGAGCTGTGATAAAATTTGGCTATTTTGGAAAGGGATTGTAAAAGTTATTTTGAGTAATAATAACGCTAAAGGAATTAACACAACTATGTGTTAAAAGTTTACTCAATTTCTGAGAATTTTTCAGATGTATAACTATATGCATTAGTCTTTTCTTTCGTAGATGAAGTACGGTTGATTCATCCTCTCGATTGAGGTGTTTTTAAGAATCATGAAAGGTTTGAACGCAGATTGTAATCGTCAAGATACAAATAAGGTTTAAGATGAAATCAAGTGGCAAACTTGAAGAAATGTTTAGTTTCATATGTTATAATCAATATTTTAATTCATTTTAATTGTCCAAAGTTGGCAGTTCACAGTCGATAGTCCACAGTTAACAATCCAATAATTCATATATAGTTTAATATATAATATTCGAATTAATTAATATGTATCATGACCTGTGTACATGTCTCAGACTCGATCACAACTCAAACTATATATATTATTGTAGAATCAACCTCAACCCTGTATAGCTAACTCCAGCATTACTGCATATAGAGTGTCTATGGTTATTCCAAATAATATATATAGATGTGTCGATATGATATGTCAAAACCTTGTATACGTGTCCCGATATTTAAAGTGCATAAAAATAATTAACAGAAATTAAATGACGATAAATAAAGTGCGTAAAGTAAATAACAGAAATTAAATGACGATAAATTAATTTGCGAGAATGTAAATTGCGATAATTAAAATGTAATCAGTTAGCTAGGAACAATTAGCTAGGAACAGTTAGCGTGGATTCTTAACAAAATTTCGCATAGTTAATTTGTTTGTTTCTAACAAATTTTATTTTGTTAAATGTTTTCTATATTATGCCACTTGTTGGATTCTGATAAGTCAAAATCCAATATGAAATTGAATGAAAATGGTTATTTTGCGGTGAATGGATACGTATATCGGTGATTGTAAATATGATAGTAAATGACTGTTGAATCAGATTCAAAGAATGTACAGTGTAACTTATTAATGTGAAATTTAAATATTCCTCGGGTATTACCTACCCGTTAAAATATTTTCACCATTAACAGTTTGTACAAAAGAATTTTTAATTACAATCTTTATGAAAATATATATGCGTATATATTTTCTTCAGACATAATCATGGATTTAATGAGTTAATCAGATTTACGGCTAGAACTAGAGTACATAATCTCTAAAACATTAGAGATTACATAATCGCCATGAAGGACGAAGATAGTTTATGTAGAACGATTCGTAGAATGATGATTATGCTTGAAGTATAGATTGCAAGGTTGAGACGTGTGATGATGTTGTTGTTGTTGGTACTGGCTATGCTGCTGGTGCTGCTGATGGTGGTACTGTTGTTGTCGATGCTACAAGTGTTGTCGGTGCTGAGGTTGGTGATGATGTGGGTGTAGTAAGTATAGCTTGTAGATCACGCACTATTCTTGTCAGGTTTTCTATCCTGCCCTCTATCATTTCTATCCATCCACTCATCTGATTCGATAGATCTTAATTATCAATTTGAAGTTCTCTAACTTCTTCTAATATTCCCCTTCGATTGGTATTCGGAAGTAGAGGTTGAATATTTTCTGAGATTGCAGTAATGCGACCTTTGAGGTGGAAAACTTTAGCAAGAAGGGTGAATACAGTGTTACGCATAGGTTCACCGGTGAGTACATTATTTTCTCCAATGTTAGGAAGTAAGTTTGGTTCGCGGTAGGGCTCGCCTTCTTCATTTCTCCATCGAGTGAGTAAGTCTCGGACCCACCCCCATCTCCTCCAGAAATAAAAATAGCTAAACGGTGGAGACACTTCTGGTTCATTGACTTCAGAGTCTACTTCAATACGCATATTAAATTTTTTTCTGGGACTAATGGAATCCAAGCTAGGTGTAGGATCCATCTCTTATGATTAGTTAGAGGATTTTTGATATGAAATGATTTTTGATTATCGGATAAAATTCTAATTATATAGAATATCTAATATAGTACAGAAGATCCTGTAGATTACGGAGGAAATTAAGAAAACGTGTCAGATAAAGTCTACAGTAACATATACGCTAAGATATGGATTTGTCTATACACTATTCATGCAATCAATGCAGTAAGATGTGTCTAGACTAGGAATGATAAGCAGGTAATTTCCTAAGGATGATAAGTAGGTAATTTTCGACATGAAATGATAATCAAAACTTTTGACATGCAGACACGGTCGAAGTCCAGACTCATTAATGCATCTAAACAACTATCAGTTGGACACACTAATGCAAAACCTAGTTCGCTAAGACAACCCGTCCTAATCCATGCATACGAATACATTACATTTGGTTACATCGCGAGGTACTTGATCTCTATATGATACATTTTACAAACATTGCATTCGTTTTTAAAAGACAAACTTTCATTACATTGAAACTTGACAGCATGCATACCATTTCATAATATATCCAACTATAATTGACTTCATAATAATGTTGATGAACTCAATGACTCGAATGCAACGTCTTTTGAAATATGTCATGAATGACTCCAAGTAACATCTCTAAAATGAGCAAATGCACAGCGAAAGATTTCTTTCATACCTGAGAATAAACATGCTTTAAAGTGTCAACCAAGAGGTTGGTGAGTTCATTAGTTTATTATAAACAATCATTTCCATCATTTTAATAGACCACAAGATTTTCATTTCACATAAATATACGTCCCATGCATAGAGACAAAAATAATCATTCATATGGTGAACACCTGGTAACCGACCTTAACAAGATGCATATAGAATATCCTCTATCATTCTGGGACTCCCTTCGGACATGATAAATTCGAAGTACTAAAGTATCCGGTACTTTGGATGGGGCTTTTTGGGCCCAATAGATCAATCTTTAGGATTCGCGTCAATTAGGGTGTCTGTTCCCTAATTCTTAGATTACCAGACTAAAAAGGGTCATATTCGGTTTAATAAACCAGCCATAGAATGTAGTTTTAAGTACTTGTGTCTATTTCGTCAAATATTTATAAAAGTAGCGCATGTATTCTCAGTCCCATAAATATATATTGCAAAAGCATTTAAAAAGGGAGCAAATGAAACTCAGCATACTGTATTTTGTAGTAAAAATACATATGACGGTATTGAACAACTGAACAATGCAGGGTTGGCCTCAAATTTACGAACCTATATTATTTATATATTTATTAATATACATAATTGTAATCGAACAAATTTATATATATATATATATATATATATATATATATATATATATATATATATATATATATATATATATATATATATATATATATATATAATTTATTAGTTATATCATTTTTATATTAATAACTTATATGGTTCATATATCCATTTTATGTATTTAAAATAAATAAAAATATAAATTTTGTTATGTTATATATATTAAATATATTTTTGTATATATATATATATATATATATATATATATATATATATATATATATATCGTTTGTTTGTTGAAATTATAATAATACTAAAATATTAATAGTAATGATAAAAATAATAATGATAATAGGGTTAAAAAAATGACACTTTTAATATAAATGATAAAATGATAACTTTAATAAAATGATACGTTTTAATAAAAATGTTAATTTTAATAATAATGAATACTAATAATAATAACTATAAAAATAATGATTTAATAATAATAATAATGATACTAATATTTATTTTAATAACTATAATGATAACAATATTACTAATGATAATACTAATACTTATGATGATGATAATAATAATAATAATAAAAATAATAATCTTGATAATCCTATTAATACTAATGATAATGATAATAATAATAATAATCATAATTTTAATATTTTGTGTTAGTTAAATAATAATAATAATAATAATAATAATAATAATAATAATAATAATAATAATAATAATAATAATAATAATAATAACAATAATAATAATAATAATAATAATAATAATAATAATAGTAATAATAATAATAAGTTTAAAGGTACAATCTTTGAAGAAAGGTGTTAAAAAATATACGGCACTGCACAGACTCGAACCCGTGACCTCTCACTTAACAAATCACCTCCAAACCACTGAACCATTAATTACATTCTTGTAATTATTCACATGATTTATTATTTATTATGTATAAAACTGTTATCATCTTCTTTAACTTCAAATCACCCCTTTTCTTCAATCCTCTTGCTATCTCTATCATTTCGGCCCATCAACAAAACATAAGCCGTATCTTGGCCCAACATCACAGCCCAATAATGCCAATAGGAACCCGGCCCAACAGCAGCTTCATAAGCCTAATTATTCACAAGCCCGTTTAGGTTATAATTGAGTTCGATTTGGCTCTGGATTACGAGAGAAAGAAGCAAAGCAGCAAGATTTTAGCCAGATTCTTAATAGTAGTAGGTGACATGTAGGGTTTAGATGTTTGTTTTTTTTATTCGAACTTTAAATAGAACAAGCACTCATCTTTTTTCTTTATCACGTCTCAATCTTCATCATCAAATTCGTTTTTATATCGTGACCATACCAGTATCATTTCATTATCGTAACCACGAACACTAAATCATCAATTTAACTGTTTGAGTAAATGAAGATCGATAGAATTTTAGAGTGCTCGCTGTTATTGGCAAAAGAAGAAATTTTGATAGAAACATAAAAGAGCAGCAGCAAGTTAGTTTGATGGGTGTTCAGATGGGGGTGATTGTATGATGATTTAGGGTGGACGGTGGTTTCAAGGGTGGGTGGTTTGAATCAATCAAACAGTCGCGAGTAGTTAGAGTGTTTTCATCAGGAGAGAGAGAAGAGAGAGAGAGAGAGAGGTTTGTTGTTGGTTTTCGTCGCTGAAACAAACATCTGTAACGGTGGTGGTTTACGTGGCTGTAAATAGAGCTATAGGTGGAAATGGGTTGTGTTGTGATGGTGGTAATAGGTGATGGTTTGAGTTGTAGCGTGGAGATGGTTGTCGAGTTAGTGGTTGGGTTGCGTTCATAACAAAGTAGTGGTTATGGACATAGTCGATGGTGATTTATGGGTCGATAGTGTTAATGTTTAAATGGGTTTCATAAAATGATGAGGGTGGTGTTAGAAGGTGATATAAGGTGACTTAGTGGTGGTAGTAATGGTAGTCAATCAAGAGACAAAATCACGATGGTGGTGTTGATAGAAAGTGATCAAGATGGTGGGTTCTTGGGTGGTTGCTTCAATGGAACATAAAACGAAGAAAAAAAAATGATGTTGGCGATGGTTGTGGTGTGGACATGGTGGTTGCGAAAGAAAGAAACGAGCAAATGTGGTAGTTGTTTGGGATTCATCAAAGACAGTAGCAAACAAATAGTGTTGGTCTCGGACATCAAGGCAGTGTGTGGTGGTCTATAATAGCAACAGATATAGCGGCTTGTGGTGGTGTGATGAAGGTGGTTATGGTAAACAAGAAAGTGATGATTTTGGTGGTGATTGGTTGTGTTGGAACATGTTCATACCACACATACATATATTCAACTAGATAATTGAATATATAAAGAACCAAACACATACTTCTACATCTTTACTTCACTTTTCTTATAATTTTAACTCGAATGTAGATAGATTACAACTGCATATTAAAACACCTACTAGTTTGCTATTTTATAAGCAAATAAATAATTCTAAACTATCACTAACCCCACTAACATGTTGGTAACTAGTCCCACAATAATACAATGATATAATTCGTGTGATATGCACAAAGGAAATTTGTAGGAGTATTAAACCTTTAACACTAGTGTAGTGATCATGCAAGGCCCACAATACTAAAATTTAAGGCTCGTGTGAATATATTCATTTAACTATAAAAGTTTATATGTGATAACAAAAACTTAAATTTTATCATTATTCTTACTGAATAAGTCATCATATATTACTTAATTATAATTTTACTTATGATTATTATATTATCGTTTTAAAAATTTCTATAAAAATAAAGGTTTAATAACTATGGTTTAAAGTAAAAATTAAAATTTATGAGATGTAGATTAAAGAAATACGACATATATATCAATATATATTAATATATGTTAATATCAGCACATGCATTTGAGAAGAACATAAAGTTAATATATTTTATTTCTTACTCGTACAATTATGAATAAAGTATAGGTGAAGATTCTTTTATTAACCTATAATGCCATAGAGATCTTGCCAAACAGTCAAATATTGGGATTTGTCAATATCTCAGTACATAGTTTTTCTATGGGAGACAAATAATCACATGATTCATTCATCGATTGATAATTTAAAACAAAAGAACTTTTGCAACTTGCCCATAGCAAGAAACTTGTCTCCATTCTTGTTGATTATAAAATTAATAATTTCTTTTTTTTTAAGATAACAAATTAATACATAAATATTTATATCAATTGAAGGCTCATACATATATAAATTTTCTATATATAATATTTGTAAATTGTATAGATTATAAAATACATATTTTAAATATGTATAGAATTAATTATATATGTCTATTGTTCGTGAATCGTCGGGAATGGTCGAAGTTAAATGAATGCAAGAACACAGTTCAAAAATTATGAGACTCAACATTACAGACTTTTCTTATCATGTTGAAATCATATAAAGATTAAGTTTAAATTTGGTCGGAAATTTTCGGGTCGTCACAGTACCTACCCGTTAAAGAAATTTCGTCCCGAAATTTGTTCAAAAACTTTGTGGCTAATTATTCCCATGAATGTATTGAATTAGGTTTAAGCTCATCAAACCATGTTAAAGCGTGTCTAGACAAAGAGTATTGGAAAAGGTAAAGTTTTAAAATGTTTTTCTCATTTTCTTCCTTCTTAAAAGAGTCAACCAGACTGATAACCTTGTTTGGGTGAAAGTTTGGATCGTCGGTTGGAAATCCTTGAAATTTACAGATCATACTGACCAATTTGATCATATGTGAACGAATTTCAGGGATCCCTTCAGTTCCTAAGATGATTGGTCCTCCTCTTTCTTCTAAGCATGGCTTTTGCGTAGAAGCGATGGTAATTTGTAGTTCCTTTTTTAGATTTTCTGTTTAAAAACTGGAAAAGTAACTTTCAGAAAATATTAATTATTTAAAAGGATCGATAATTTAATTAAAACAATTATCCTTGAAATTCCGTTGCTAACTGTAACAACCCTGCTTTTTCCATCACTTCTGTTAACTGTCCGTTAGTTGATTTAATGGCTATTATTTGACATTTTATGTGTTTAAGTGTATTAAATACATACTTAATCCTTGGAGGGTTACAATAATTAATATGAGTTAATATTAATTTGAAAAAATATTTCAGATAAAGAAATACGATAAAAACGATACGGTTTGGATAACTACTTTTCGAGCAACGTGTAGTGACCCGAACTTTTCCATGTTTATATATATTAATTGAGATTGATATTTACATGATTAAATGTTTCCAACATGTTAAGCAATCAAACTTGTTAAGACTTGATTAATTGAAATATGTTTCATATAGACAATTGACCACCCAAGTTGACCGGTGATTCACGAACGTTAAAACTTGTAAAAACTATATGATGACATATATATGGATATATATATAGTTAACATGATACTATGATAAGTAAACATATCATTAAGTATATTAACAATGAACTACATATGTAAAAACAAGACTACTAACTTAATGATTTCGAAACGAGACATATATGTAACGATTATCGTTGTAACGACATTTAACTGTATATATATCATACTAAGATATATTATATATCATAATATCATGATAATATAACAATTTAACATCTCATTTGTTATAATAAACAATGGGTTAACAACATTCAACAAGATCGTTAACCTAAAGGTTTCAAAACAACATTTACATGTAACGACTAACGATGACTTAACGACTCAGTTAAAATGTATATACATGTAGTGTTTTAATATGTATTAATACACTTTTGAAAGACTTCAAGACACTTATCAAAATACTTCTACTTAACAAAAATGCTTACAATTACATCCTCGTTCAGTTTCATCAACAATTCTACTCGTATGCACCCGTATTCGTACTCATACAATACACAGCTTTTAGATGTATGTACTATTGGTATATACACTCCAATTATCAGCTCTTAGCAGCCCATGTGAGTCACCTAACACATGTGGGAACCATCATTTGGCAACTAGCATGAAATATCTCATAAAATTACAAAAATATGAGTAATCATTCATGACTTATTTACATGAAAACAAAATTACATATCCTTTATATCTAATCCATACACCAACGACCAAAAACACCTACAAACACTTTCATTCTTCAATTTTCTTCATCTAATTGATCTCTCTCAAGTTCTATCTTCAAGTTCTAAGTGTTCTTCATATATTCTACAAGTTCTAGTTACAAAAAATTCAAGAATACTTTCAAGTTTGCTAGCTCACTTCCAATCTTGTAAGGTGTTCATCCAACCTCAAGAAATCTTTGTTTCTTACAGTAGGTTATCATTCTAATACAAGGTAATAATCATATTCAAACTTTGGTTCAATTTCTATAACTATAACAATCTTATTTCAAGTGATGATCTTACTTGAACTTGTTTTCGTGTCATGATTCTGCTTCAAGAACTTCGAGCCATCCAAGGATCCGTTGAAGCTAGATCTATTTTTCTCTTTTCTAGTAGGTTTATCCAAGGAACTTAAGGTAGTAATGATATTCATAACATCATTCGATTCATACATATAAAGCTATCTTATTCGAAGGTTTAAACTTGTAATCACTAGAACATAGTTTAGTTAATTCTAAACTTGTTCGCAAACAAAAGTTAATCCTTCTAACTTGACTTTTATAATCAACTAAACACATATTATATATCTATATGATATGCTAACTTAATGATTTAAAACCTGGAGACACGAAAAACACCGTAAAACCGGATTTACGCCGTCGTAGTAACACCGCGGGCTGTTTTGGGTTAGTTAATTAAAAACTATGATAAACTTTGATTTAAAAGTTGTTATTCTGAGAAAATGATTTTTATTATGAACATGAAACCATATCCAAAAATTATGGTTAAACTCAAAGTGGAAGTATGTTTTCTAAAATGGTCATCTAGACGTCGTTCTTTCGACTGAAATGACTACCTTTACAAAAACGACTTGTAACTTATTTTTCCGACTATAAACCTATACTTTTTTTGCTTATATTCATAAAATAGAGTTCAATATGAAACCATAGCAATTTGATTCACTCAAAACGGATTTAAAATGAAGAAGTTATGGGTAAAACAAGATTGGATAATTTTTCTCATTTTAGCTACGTGAAAATTGGTAACAAATCTATTCCAACCATAACTTAATCAACTTGTATTGTATATTATGTAATCTTGAGATACCATAGACACGTATACAATGTTTTAACCTATCATGTCGACACATCTATATATATTTCGGAACAACCATAGACACTCTATATGTGAATGTTGGAGTTAGCTATACAGGGTTGAGGTTGATTCCAAAATATATATAGTTTGAGTTGTGATCAATACTGAGATACGTATACACTGGGCCGTGGATTGATTCAAGATAATATTTATCGATTTATTTCTGTACATATAACTGTGGACAACTAGTTGTAGGTTACTAACGAGGACAACTGACTTAATAAACTTAAAACATCAAAATATATTAAAAGTGTTGTAAATATATTTTGAACATACTTTGATATATATGTATATATTGTTATAGGTTCGTGAATCAACCAGTGGCCAAGTCTTACTTCCCGACGAAGTAAAAATTTGTGAAAGTGAGTTATAGTCCCACTTTTAAAATCTAATATTTTGGGATGAGAATACATGCAGGTTTTATAAATGATTTACAAAATAGACACAAGTACGTGAAACTACATTCTATGGTTGAATTATCGAAATCGAATATGCCCCTTTTTATTAAGTCTGGTAATCTAAGAATTAGGGAACAGACACCCTAATTGACGCGAATCCTAAAGATAGATCTATTGGGCCTAACAAACCCCATCCAAAGTACCGGATGCTTTAGTACTTCGAAATTTATATCATATCCGAAGGGTGTCCCGGAATGATGGGGATATTCTTATATATGCATCTTTTTAATGTCAGTTACCAGGTGTTCACCATATGAATGATTTTTATCTCTATGTATGGGATGTGTATTGAAATATGAAATCTTGTGGTCTATTATTATGATTTGATATATATAGGTTAAACCTATAACTCACCAACATTTTTGTTGACGTTTTAAGCATGTTTATTCTCAGGTGATTATTAAGAGCTTCCGCTGTCGCATACTTAAATAAGGACGAGATTTGGAGTCCATGCTTTGTATGATATTGTGTAAAAACTGCATTCAAGAAACTTATTTTGTTGTAACATATTTGTATTGTAAACCATTATGTAATGGTCGTGTGTAAACAGGATATTTTAGATTATCATTATTTGATAATCTACGTAAAGCTTTTTAAACCTTTATTGATGAAATAAAGGTTATGGTTTGTTTTAAAATGAATGCAGTCTTTAAAAAACGTCTCATATAGAGGTCAAAACCTCGCAACGAAATCAATTAATATGGAACGTTTTTAATCAATAAGAACGGGACATTTCAGTTGGTATCCGAGCGTTGGTCTTAGAGAACCAGAATTTTGCATTAGTGTGTCTTATCGAATTTGTTAGGATGCATTAGTGAGTCTGGACTTCGACCGTGTTTACTTGAAAAATGATTGCCTAACAAATTTTGTTGGAAACTATATATTTTTAACATGTGAATATTATGTGATATATTAATCTCTTAACGCGTTTGATATTATGTGATAGATGTCTACCTCTAGAACAAGTCCCATTGACTCACCTAATAATAATGAAGAGTCAAATGTAAATTGGAATGATTCATGGACAGATTCACAAGTTCCCGAAGAGGAACCGGAAGAAGAGTCGGAACCGGAAGAAGAATCGGAACCGGATGAAGAAATAGAACCGGTGGGGGAAATAATAAAACGGTTAAGTAAAAGAAAATCCTCAACCAACCGACCAAGGTTAATTATGGTCAATGGTGTTTCCGCCAAGGAAGCAAAATATTGAGAGGATTACCAATTCTCCGATGAATTGGATTCCAACGAGAATTCCGATGATGTTATAGAAATTACCCCAACTGAATTTAAAAAGGCAAAAGAAAATAACAAGGGAAAGGGCATAAAAATAGAGAAATCTAATTCCAACCCCGATGAACTTTATATGTATCGTCAACCTCCGAAGTCCTTAAGTTGTAACAATGACCCGGGAACCTCTAAACCACCAGGTTTCTCTAAACCAATGTGGAAAACGACGGCTCGTATTAGGGGAACATCATATATCCCTAGAAACTTGGCAAAACGAACCAAAACCGAAGAAGAAGAAACAAGTGAGTCGGAATAAGATAATTGTATTCGTGTGGTGTAATATACGTAATATAGTGTACTTATGCTTTATGATATATGTAAAAATTGCTTGTATTAATAAGTATTTTTTTTATGAATCTAACTCTTTTCTATTTTACAGTATAAAAACATAAAATGGATAGACAACCCAATATTTTAAGAGACCTACCCGGAGACATGATTGATGAAATCTTGTCTAGAGTCGGTCAGAATTCTTCGGCACAACTATTTAAGGCGAGATCAGTTTGTAAGACATTCGAAGAACGTTCCAAGAATGCCTTGGTTTATAAAAGGCTTTCGTTCGAAAGATGGGGGATATCACATTGGGAAATCCATAAGTTACGATGTGTTTACTTTGACGCATATATTGCGGGGAACCCAAATGCTATTTTACGCAATGGGTTAAGAAATTATTTTGACTCAATATATCCGAATATTGGACTTCGTGATTTAGAAAAAGCGGCTAACATGCAACATAAAGAAGCATGTTATGCTTACAGATTAGTAATGTTCGCTTCTCACCAAAGTGAGAACAAGAACATCGGGCTACAACTATTAAACAAAACGTTCCCACAAGTGACGGAGTCGGTAATTGGGGTAAGAAATGAGGTTTTTAGATTGTTACGGGACTGTTGGACATTACGTAACCCTCGTCCCTTTGACGATGTTACAACACGCTGTCTTATCAACGGCCATAACGGTTATGTTCCACAAGACCAAGGATGGGAAGTAATCCTAGTAAAACCAGAATGCATGACTTGTTTCTGGACGTATGAATTACGTGTCTTTATTGCCTTTGCTGAACGACTTGTGTACTAGCTAAAATTATCTTCACAACCATCTTGTATCAAATTTATTGTGTGCTATATTTCATGCTATATGTAAAATAAGCGGTATTGTAAGTTTGTAAAATATTGTGTAAAAGTTTGAACGCGAAATATTATTATAATCAGTTTTTCATATAGAATTGTAGTAGTTGAATTGTATATTAGCTACTAAGTATGAACTTAACGGGTAGGTACTACCCGAATTTAAACTTATAAAACGCTAATATGAAGAAAAAGCTTTTATAAATGAGTTCATATTATGCTACGAAATACTATTAACTACTCTTAATATTCTGTATGATTAACTTGTTCCATTTAACTATTTTGAAGGAAATGGCACCGACTACTCGACACACCGTGAATATGAATAAAGAGGAATTCCGTACTTTTCTAGCTTCAAACATAGCCGCAGTACAGGCTGCGCTACATACCAATAATAACCTTGGATCTAGCAGTACAGGAAATCGTGTAGGATGTACCTACAAAGAATTCACTGCCTGCAAACCTTTGGAATTTGATGGAACCGAAGGACCGATCAGATTAAAACGGTGGACCGAGAAGGTCGAATCGGTGTTTGCCATAAGTAAGTGTACTGAAGAGGACAAAGTGAAGTACGCTACGCATACCTTCACAGGTTCTGCGTTAACATGGTGGAATACCTACCTAGAGCAAGTGGGACAAGACGATGCGTACGCACTACCGTGGTCAGCATTCAAGCACTTGATGAACGAGAAGTACCGTCCCAGAACCGAGGTCAATAAGCTCAAGACAGAACTTAGAGGGTTACGAACCCAAGGATTTGATATTACCACGTACGAAAGACGATTCACAGAATTGTGCCTATTGTGTCCGGGAGCATTCGAAGATGAGGAAGAGAATATCGACGCGTTTGTGAAAGGATTACCGGAAAGAATCCAAGAAGATATAAGTTCACACGAGCCCGCCTCCATACAACAGGCATGTAGAATGGCTCACAAACTAGTGAACCAGATTGAAGAAAGAATTAAAAAACAGACTGCTGAAGAGGCCAATGTGAAGCAAGTCAAAAGAAAGTGGGAGGAAAACGGTGATAAGAATCACCAATACAACAACAACAGCAATTACAACAATAATCGCAACAATTATCCTAACAATCGCAACATCAATCGCAACTACAACAAACGGCTCAACAACAACAACAACAACAACAACAACAACAGCAACTACAACAATCATCCCAACAACAATAATAACCGCAACAACAACAAATAGAAGCAGCTATGCCAAAGGTGTGAAAAGTATCACTCGGGGTTCTTCACCAAATTTTGCAACAAGTGTAAAAGAAATGGTCATAGCGCGGCGAAGTGTGAGGTCTACGGACCAGGGGTTAATAGAACGAAAGGAACAAATGGTGTCGGAATGAGTAATGGCGGAGCAAGTAGTGTCGGAGCAAGTTATGCCAATGTAGTTTGTTATAAATGTGGAAAACCGGGCCACATTATTAGAAATTGCCCGAACCAGGAGAACACGAATGGACAAGGCCGCGGAAGAGTTTTCAATATTAATGCGGCAGAGGCACAGGAAGACCCGGAGCTTGTTACGGGTACGTTTCTTATTGACAATAAATCTGCTTATGTTTTATTTGATTCGGGTGCGGATAGAAGCTATATGAGTAGAGATTTTTGTGCTAAATTAAGTTGTCCATTGACGCCTTTGGATAGTAAATTTTTACTCGAATTAGCAAATGGTAAATTAATTTCAGCAGATAATATATGTCGGAATCGAGAAATTAAACTGGTTAGCGAAACATTTAAGATTGATTTGATACCAGTAGAGTTAGGGAGTTTTGATGTGATAATCGGTATGGACTGGTTGAAAGAAGTGAAAGCAGAGATCGTTTGTTACAAAAATGCAATTCGCATTATACGAGAAAAAGGAAAACCCTTAATGGTGTACGGAGAAAATGGCAACATGAAGCTACATCTTATTAGTAATTTGAAGGCACAAAAACTAATAAGAAAAGGTTTCTATGCTGTTCTAGCACACGTCGAGAAAGTACAAACTGAAGAAAAGAGCATCAATGATGTTCCCATTGCAAAAGAATTTCCCGATGTATTTCCGAAAGAATTACCGGGATTACCCCCACATCGATCCGTTGAATTTCAAATAGATCTTGTACCAGGAGGTGCACCAATAGCTCGTGCTCCTTACAGACTCGCACCCAGCGAGATGAAAGAACTGCAAAGCCAATTACAAGAACTTTTAGAGCGTGGTTTCATTCGACCAAGCACATCACCGTGGGGAGCTCCTGTTTTGTTTGTCAAGAAGAAAGATGGTACATTCAGGTTGTGTATCGACTACCGAGAGTTGAACAAACTTACCATCAAGAACAGCTACCCACTACCGAGAATCGACGACTTATTTGATCAACTACAAGGCTCGTCTGTTTATTCAAAGATTGACTTACGTTCCGGGTATCATCAAATGCGGGTGAAAGAAGATGATATTCCAAAGACTGCTTTCAGAACACGTTACGGTCATTACGAGTTTATGGCCATACCGTTTGGTTTAACTAATGCACCAGCTGTGTTCATGGACCTTATGAACCGAGTGTGTGGACCATACCTTGACAAGTTTGTCATTGTTTTCATTGATGACATACTTATTTACTCAAAGAATGACCAAGAACACGGTGAACATTTGAGAAAGGTGTTAGAAGTATTGAGGAAGGAAGAATTGTACGCTAAGTTTTCAAAGTGTGTATTTTGGTTGGAAAAAGTTCAATTCCTCGGTCACATAGTGAACAAAGAAGGTATTAAGGTGGATCCGGCAAAGATAGAAACTGTTGAAAAGTGAGAAACCCCAAAAACTCCGAAACACATACGCCAGTTTTTAGAACTAGCTGGTTACTACAGAAGGTTCATCCAAGACCTTTCCAGAACAGCAAAACCCTTGACTGCATTAACGCATAAAGGGAAGAAATTTGAATGGAATGATGAACAAGAGAAAGCGTTTAAGTTATTGAAGAAAAAGCTAACTACGGCACCTATATTGTCATTGCCTGAAGGGAATGATGCTTTTGTGATTTATTGTGACGCATCAAAGCAAGGTCTCGGTTGTGTATTAATGCAACGAACGAAGATGATTGCTTATGCATCTAGACAATTGAAGATTCACGAACAAAATTATACGACGCATGATTTGGAATTAGGCGCGGTTGTTTTTGCATTAAAGACTTGGAGGCACTGCTTATATGGGGTCGAAAGTATTATATATACCGACCACAAAAGTCTTCAACACATATTTAATCAGAAACAACTGAATATGAGGCAGCGTAGGTGGATTGAATTGTTGAATGATTACAACTTTGAGATTCGTTACCACCCGGGGAAGGCAAATGTGGTAGCCGACGCCTTGAGCAGGAAGGACAGAGAACCCATTCGAGTAAAATCTTTGAATATAATGATTCATAATAACCTTACTACTCAAATAAAGGAGGCGCAACAAGGAGTTTTAAAAGAGGGAAATTTAAAGGATGAAATACCCAAAGGATCGGAGAAGCATCTTAATATTCGGGAAGACGGAACCCGGTATAGGGCTGAAAGGATTTGGGTACCAAAATTTGGAGATACGAGAGAAATGGTACTTAGAGAAGCTCATAAAACCAGATACTCAATACATCCTGGAACGGGGAAGATGTACAAGGATCTCAAGAAACATTTTTGGTGGCCGGGTATGAAAGGTGATGTTGCTAAATACGTAGGAGAATGTTTGACGTGTTCTAAGGTCAAAGCTGAGCATCAGAAACCATAAGGTCTACTTCAACAACCCGAAATCCCGGAATGAAAATGGGAAAACATTACCATGGATTTCATCACTAAATTGCCAAGGACTGCAAGTGGTTTTGATACTATTTGGGTAATAGTTGATCGTCTCACCAAATCAGCACACTTCCTGCCAATAAGAGAAGATGACAAGATGGAGAAGTTAGCACGACTGTATTTGAAGGAAGTCATCTCCAGACATGGAATACCAATCTCTATTATCTCTGATAGGGATGGTAGATTTATTTCAAGATTCTGGCAGACATTACAGCAAGCATTAGGAACTCGTCTAGACATGAGTACTGCCTATCATCCACAAACTGATGGGTAGAGTGAAAGGACGATACAAACGCTTGAAGACATGCTACGAGCATGTGTTATTGATTTCAGAAACAGTTGGGATCGACATCTACCTTTAGCAGAATTTTCCTACAACAACAACTACCATTCAAGCATTCAGATGGCGCCGTTTGAAGCACTTTATGGTAGAAAGTGCAGGTCTCCGATTTGTTGGAGTGAACTGGGGGATAGACAGATTACGAGTCCGGAGATTATACATGAAACTACCGAGAAGATCATCCAAATTCAACAACGGTTGAAAACCGCCCAAAGTCGACAAAAGAGCTACGCTGACATTAAAAGAAAAGATATAGAATTTGAAATTGGAGAGATGGTCATGCTTAAAGTTGCACCTTGGAAAGGCGTTGTTCGATTTGGTAAACGAGGGAAATTAAATCCAAGGTATATTGGACCATTCAAGATTATTGATCGTGTCGGACCAGTAGCTTACCGACTTGAGTTACCTCAACAACTCGCGGCTGTACATAACACTATCCACGTCTCGAATATGAAGAAATGTTTTGCTAAAGAAGATCTCACTCTTCCGTTAGATGAAATCCAAATCAACGAAAAACTCCAATTCATCGAAGAACCCGTCGAAATAATGGATCGTGAGGTTAAAAGACTTAAGCAAAACAAGATACCAATTGTTAAGGTTCGATGGGATGCTCGTAGAGGACCCGAGTTCACCTGGGAGCGTGAAGATCAGATGAAGAAGAAATACCCGCATCTATTTCCAGAAGATTCGTCAACACCTTCAACAGCTTAAAATTTCGGGACGAAATTTATTTAACGGGTAGGTACTGTAGTGACCCGAACTTTTCCATGTTTATATATATTAAATGAGATTGATATTTACATGAATAAATGATTCCAACATGTTAAGCAATCAAACTTGTTAAGACTTGATTAATTGAAATATGTTTCATATAGACAATTGACCACCCAAGTTGACCGGTGATTCACGAACGTTAAAACTTCTAAAAACTATATGATGACATATATATGGATATATATATAGTTAACATGATACTATGATAAGTAAACATATCATTAAGTATGTTAATAATGAACTACATATGTAAAAACAAGACTACTAACTTAATGATTTTTAAACGAGACATATATGTAACGATTATCGTTGTAAAGACATTTAATGTATATATATCATATTAAGAGATATTCATACATGATAATATCATGATAATATAATAATTTAAAATCTCATTTGATATTATAAACATTGGGTTAACAACATTTAACAAGATCGTTAACCTAAAGGTTTCAAAACAACACTTACATGTAACGACTAACGATGACTTAACGACTCAGTTAAAATGTATATACATATAGTGTTTTAATATTTATTTATACACTTTTGAAAGACTTCAATACACTTATCAAAATACTTCTACTTAACAAAAATGCTTACAATTACATCCTCGTTCAGTTTCATCAACAATTCTACTCGTATGCACCCGTATTCGTACTCGTACAATACACAGCTTTTAGATGTATGTACTATTGGTATATACACTCCAATGATCAGCTCTTAGCAGCCCATGTGAGTCACCTAACACATGTGGGAACCATCATTTGGCAACTAGCATGAAATATCTCATAAAATTACAAAAATATGAGTAATCTTTCATGACTTATTTACATGAAAACAAAATTACATATCCTTTATATCTAATCCATACACCAACGACCAAAAACACCTACAAACACTTTCATTCTTCAATTTTCTTCATCTAATTGATCTCTCTCAAGTTCTATCTTCAAGTTCTAAGTGTTCTTCATATATTCTACAAGTTCTAGTTACAAAAAAATCAAGAATACTTTCAAGTTTGCTAGCTCACTTCCAATCTTGTAAGTTGATCATCCAACCTCAAGAAATCTTTGTTTCTTACAGTAGGTTATCATTCTAATACAAGGTAATAATCATATTCAAACTTTGATTCAATTTCTATAACAATAACAATCTTATTTCAAGTGATGATCTTACTTGAACTTGTTTTCGTGTCATGATTCTGCTTCAAGAACTTCGAGCCATCCAAGGATCCGTTGAAGCTAGATCCATTTTTCTCTTTTCCAGTAGGTTTATCAAAGGAACTTAAGGTAGTAATGATGTTCATAACATCATTCGATTCATACATATAAAGCTATCTTATTCGAAGGTTTAAACTTGTAATCACTAGAACATAGTTTAGTTAATTCTAAACTTGTTCGCAAATAAAAGTTAATCCTTCTAACTTGACTTTTAAAATCCACTAAACACATATTCTATATCTATATGATATGCTAACTTAATGATTTAAAACCTGGAGACACGAAAAACACCGTAAAACTGGATTTACGCCGTCGTAGTAACACCGCGGGCTGTTTTGGGTTAGTTAATTAAAAACTATGATAAACTTTGATTTTAAAGTTGTTATTCTGGGAAAATGATTTTTATTATGAACATGAAACCATATCCAAAAATTATGGTTAAACTCAAAGTGGAAGTATGTTTTCTAAAATGGTCATCTAGACGTCGTTCTTTCGACTGAAATGACTACCTTTACAAAAACGACTTGTAACTTATTTTTCCGACTATAAACCTATACATTTTCTGCTTAGATTCATAAAATAGAGTTCAATATGAAACCATAGCAATTTGATTCACTCAAAACGGATTTAAAATGAAGAAGTTATGGGTAAAACAAGATTGGATAATTTTTCTCATTTTAGCTACGTGAAAATTGGTAACAAATCTATTCCAACCATAACTTAATCAACTTGTATTGTATATTATGTAATCTTGAGATACCATAGACACGTATACAATGTTTCGACCTATCATGTCGACACATCTATATATATTTCGGAACAACCATAGACACTCTATATGTGAATGTTGGAGTTAGCTATACAGGGTTGAGGTTGATTCCAAAATATATATAGTTTGAGTTGTGATCAATACTGAGATACGTATACACTGGGTCGTGGATTGATTCAAGATAATATTTATCGATTTATTTCTGTACATATAACTGTGGACAACTAGTTGTAGGTTACTAACGAGGACAGCTGACTTAATAAACTTAAAACATCAAAATATATTAAAAGTGTTGTAAATATATTTTGAACATACTTTGATATATATGTATATATTGTTATAGGTTCGTGAATCAACCAGTGGCCAAGTCTTACTTCCCGACGAAGTAAAAATCTGTGAAAGTGAGTTATAGTCCCACTTTTAAAATCTAATATTTTGGGATGAGAATACATGCAGGTTTTATAAATGATTTACAAAATAGACACAAGTACGTGAAACTACATTCTATGGTTGAATTATCGAAATCGAATATGCCCCTTTTTATTAAGTCTGGTAATCTAAGAATTAGGGAACAGACACCCTAATTGACGCGAATCCTAAAGATAGATCTATTGGGCCTAACAAACCCCATCCAAAGTACCGGATGCTTTAGTACTTCGAAATTTATATCATATCCGAAGGGTGTCCCGGAATGATGGGGATATTCTTATATATGCATCTTGTTAATGTCGGTTACCAGGTGTTCACCATATGAATGATTTTTATCTCTATGTATGGGATGTGTATTGAAATATGAAATCTTGTGGTCTATTATTATGATTTGATATATATAGGTTAAACCTATAACTCACCAACATTTTTGTTGACGTTTTAAGCATGTTTATTCTCAGGTGATTATTAAGAGCTTCCGCTGTCGCATACTTAAATAAGGACGAGATTTGGAGTCCATGCTTGTATGATATTGTGTAAAAACTGCATTCAAGAAACTTATTTTGTTGTAACATATTTGTATTGTAAACCATTATGTAATGGTCATGTGTAAACAGGATATTTTAGATTATCATTATTTGATAATCTACGTAAAGCTTTTTAAACCTTTATTGATGAAATAAAGGTTATGGTTTATTTTAAAATGAATGCAGTCTTTGAAAAACGTCTCATATAGAGGTCAAAACCTCGCAACGAAATCAATTAATATGGAACGTTTTTAATCAATAAGAACGGGACATTTCAAGTATGAACTTAACGGGTAGGTACTACCCGAATTTAAACTTATAAAACGCTAATATGAAGAAAAAGCTTTTATAAATGAGTTCATATTATGCTACGAAATACTATTAACTACTCTTAATATTCTGTATGATTAACTTGTTCCATTTGACTATTTTGAAGGAAATGGCACCGACTACTCGACACACCGTGAATATGAATGAAGAGAAATTCCGTACTTTTCTAGCTTCAAACATAGCCGCAGTACAGGCTGCGCTACATACCAACAATAACCTTGGATCTAGCAGTACAGGAAATCGTGTAGGATGCACCTACAAAGAATTCACTGCCTGCATACCTTTGGAATTTGATGGAACCGAAGGACCGATCAGATTGAAACGGTAGACCGAGAAGGTCGAATCGGTGTTTGCCATAAGTAAGTGTACTGAAGAGGATAAAGTGAAGTACGCTACGCATACCTTCACAGGTTCTGCGTTAACATGGTGGAATACCTATCTAGAGCAAGTGGGACAAGACGATGCGTACGCACTACCGTGGTCAGCATTCAAGCACTTGATGAACGAGAAGTACCGTCCCAGAACCGAGGTCAATAAGCTCAAGACAGAACTTAGAGGGTTACGAACCCAAGAATTTGATATTACCACGTACGAAAGACGATTCACAGAATTGTGCCTATTATGTCCGGGAGCATTCGAAGATGAGGAAAAGAAGATCGACGCGTTTGTGAAAGGATTACCGGAAAGAATCCAAGAAGATATAAGTTCACACGAGCCCGCCTCCATACAACAAGCATGTAGAATGGCTCACAAACTAGTGAACCAGATTGAAGAAAGAATTAAAGAACAGACTGCTGAAGAGGCCAATGTGAAGCAAGTTAAAAGAAAGTGGGAGGAAAACGGTGATAAGAATCACCAATACAACAACAGCAGCAATTACAACAATAATCGCAACAACTATCCCAACAATCGCAACATCAATCGCAACTACAACAAACGGCCCAACAACAACAACAACAACAACAACAACAACAACAACAACAACAACAACAACAACAACAGCAACTACAACAATCATCCCAACAACAATAATAACCGCAACAACAACAACAATCAGAAGCAGCTATGCCAAAGGTGTGAAAAGTATCACTCGGGGTTCTGCACCAAATTTTGCAACAAGTGTAAAAGAAATGGTCATAGCGCGGCGAAGTGTGAGGTCTACGGACCAGGGGTTAATATAACGAAAGGAACAAATGGTGTCGGAACGAGTAATGGCGGAGCAAGTAGTGTCGGAGCCAGTTATGCCAATGTAGTTTGTTATAAATGTGGAAAACCGGGCCACATTATTAGAAATTGCCCGAACCAGGAGAACACGAATGGACAAGGCCGCGGAAGAGTTTTCAATATTAATGCGGCAGAGGCACAGGAAGACCCGGAGCTTGTTACGGGTACGTTTCTTATTGACAATAAATCTGCTTACGTTTTATTTAATTCGGGTGCAGATAGAAGCTATATGAGTAGAGATTTTTGTGCTAAATTAAGTTGTCCATTGACGCCTTTGGATAGTAAATTTTTACTCGAATTAGCAAATGGTAAATTAATTTCAGCAGATAATATATGTCGGAATCGAGAAATTAAACTGGTTAGCGAAACATTTAAGATTGATTTGATACCAGTAAAGTTAGGGAGTTTTGATGTGATAATCGGTATGGACTGGTTGAAAGAAGTGAAAGCAGAGATCGTTTGTTACAAAAATGCAATTTGCATTATACGAGAAAAAGGAAAACCCTTAATGGTGTACGGAGAAAAGGGCAACACGAAGCTACATCTTATTAGTAATTTGAAGGCACAAAAACTAATAAGTAAAGGTTGCTATGCTATTCTAGCACACGTCGAGAAAGTACAAACTGCAGAAAAGAGCATCAATGATGTTCCCATTGCAAAAGAATTTCCCGATGTATTTCCAAAAGAATTACCGGGATTACCCCCACATCGATCCGTTGAATTTCAAATAGATCTTGTACCAGGAGCTGCACCAATAGCTCGTGCTCCTTACAGACTCGCACCCAGCGAGATGAAAGAACTGCAAAGCTAATTACAAGAACTTTTAGAGAGTGGTTTCATTCGACCAAGCACATCACCGTGGGGAGCTCCTATTTTGTTTGTCAAGAAGAAAGATGGTACATTCAGGTTGTGTATCGACTACCGAGAGTTGAACAAACTTACCATCAAGAACCGCTACCCACTACCGAGAATCGATGACTTATTTGATCAACTACAAGGCTCGTCTGTTTATTCAAAGATTGACTTACGTTCCGGGTATCATTAAATGCGGGTGAAAGAAGATGATATTAAAGACTGCTTTCAGAACACGTTACGGTCATTACGAGTTTATGGTCATGCCGTTTGGTTTAACTAATGCACCAGCTGTGTTCATGGACCTTATGAACCGAGTGTGTGGACCATACCTTGACAAGTTTGTCATTGTTTTCATTGATGACATACTTATTTACTCAAAGAATGACCAAGAACACGGTGAACATTTGAGAAAGGTGTTAGAAGTATTGAGGAAGGAAGAATTGTACGCTAAGTTTTCAAAGTGTGCATTTTGGTTGGAAGAAGTTCAATTCCTCGGTCACATAGTGAACAAAGAAGGTATTAAGGTGGATCCGGCAAAGATAGAAACTGTTGAAAAGTGGGAAACCCCAAAAACTCCGAAACACATACGCCAGTTTTTAGGACTAGCTGGTTACTACAGAAGGTTCATCCAAGACTTTTCCAGAATAGCAAAACCCTTGACTGCATTAACGCATAAAGGGAAGAAATTTGAATGGAATGATGAACAAGAGAAAGTGTTTCAGTTATTGAAAAAAAAGCTAACTACGGCACCTATATTGTCATTGCCTGAAGGGAATGATGATTTTGTGATTTATTGTGACGCATCAAAGCAAGGTCTCGGTTGTGTATTAATGCAACGAACGAAGGTGATTGCTTATGCGTCTAGACAATTGAAGATTCACGAACAAAATTATACGACGCATGATTTGGAATTATGCGCGGTTGTTTTTGCATTAAAGACTTGGAGGCACTACTTATATGGGGTCAAAAGTATTATATATACCGACCACAAAAGTCTTCAACACATATTTAATCAGAAACAACTGAATATGAGGCAGCGTAGGTGGATTGAATTATTGAATGATTACGACTTTGAGATTCGTTACCATCCGGGGAAGGCAAATGTGGTAGCCGATGCCTTGAGCAGGAAGGACAGAGAACCCATTCGAGTAAAATCTATGAATATAATGATTCATAATAACCTTACTACTCAAATAAAGGAGTTTTGATTGGAAGAAGTTCAATTCCTCGGTCACATAGTGAACAAAGAAGGTATTAAGGTGGATCCGGCAAAGATAGAAACTGTTGAAAAGTGGGAAACCCCAAAAACTCCGAAACACATACGCCAGTTTTTAGGACTAGCTGGTTACTACAGAAGGTTCATCCAAGACTTTTCCAGAATAGCAAAACCCTTGACTGCATTAACGCATAAAGGGAAGAAATTTGAATGGAATGATGAACAAGAGAAAGTGTTTCAGTTATTGAAAAAAAAGCTAACTACGGCACCTATATTGTCATTGCCTGAAGGGAATGATGATTTTGTGATTTATTGTGACGCATCAAAGCAAGGTCTCGGTTGTGTATTAATGCAACGAACGAAGGTGATTGCTTATGCGTCTAGACAATTGAAGATTCACGAACAAAATTATACGACGCATGATTTGGAATTATGCGCGGTTGTTTTTGCATTAAAGACTTGGAGGCACTACTTATATGGGTTCAAAAGTATTATATATACCGACCAAAAAAGTCTTCAACACATATTTAATCAGAAACAACTGAATATGAGGCAGCGTAGGTGGATTGAATTATTGAATGATTACGACTTTGAGATTCGTTACCATCCGGGGAAGGCAAATGTGGTAGCCGATGCCTTGAGCAGGAAGGACAGAGAACCCATTCGAGTAAAATCTATGAATATAATGATTCATAATAACCTTACTACTCAAATAAAGGAGGCGCAACAAGGAGTTTTAAAAGAGGGAAATTTAAAGGATGAAATACCCAAAGGATCGGAGAAGCATCTTAATATTCGGGAAGACGGAACCCGGTATAGGGCTGAAAGGATTTGGGTACCAAAATTTGGAGATATGAGAGAAATGGTACTTAGAGAAGCTCATAAAACCAGATACTCAATACATCCTGGAACGGGAAAGATGTACAAGGATCTCAAGAAACATTTTTGGTGGCCGGGTATGAAAGCCGATGTTGCTAAATATGTAGGAGAATGTTTGACGTGTTCTAAGGTCAAAGCTGAGCATCAGAAACCATCAGGTCTACTTCAACAACCCGAAATCCCGGAATGGAAATGGGAAAACATTACCATGGATTTCATCACTAAATTGCCAAGGACTGCAAGTGGTTTTGATACTATTTGGGTAATAGTTGATCGTCTCACCAAATCAGCATACTTCCTGCCAATAAGAGAAGATGATAAGATGGAGAAGTTAGCACGACTGTATTTGAAGGAAGTCGTCTCCAGACATGGAATACCAATCTCTATTATCTCTGATAGGGATGGTAGATTTATTTCAAGATTCTGGCAGACATTACAGCAAGCATTAGGAACTCGTCTAGACATGAGTACTGCCTATCATCCACAAACTGATGGGCAGAGCGAAAGGACAATACAAACGCTTGAAGACATGCTACGAGCATGTGTTATTGATTTCGGAAACAGTTGGGATCGACATCTACCGTTAGCAGAATTTTCCTACAACAACAGCTACCATTCAAGCATTGAGATGGCACCGTTTGAAGCACTTTATAGTAGAAAGTGCAGGTCTCTGATTTGTTGGAGTGAAGTGGGGGATAGACAGATTACGGGTCCGGAGATTATACAAGAAACTACCGAGAAGATCATCCAAATTCAATAACGGTTAAAAACCGCCCAAAGTCGACAAAAGAGCTACGCTGACATTAAAAGAAAAGATATAGAATTTGAAATTGGAGAGATGGTCATGCTTAAAGTTGCACCTTGGAAAGGCGTTGTTCGATTTGGTAAACGAGGGAAATTAAATCCAAGGTATATTGGACCATTCAAGATTATTGATCGTGTCGGACCAGTAGCTTACCGACTTGAGTTACCTCAACAACTCGCGGCTGTACATAACACTTTCCACGTCTCGAATTTGAAGAAATATTTTGCTAAAGAAGATCTCACTATTCCGTTAGATGAAATCCAAATCAACGAAAAACTTCAATTCATCAAAGAACCCGTCGAAATAATAGATCGTGAGGTTAAAAGACTTAAACAAAACAAGATACCAATTGTTAAGGTTCGATGGAATGCTTGTAGAGGACCCGAGTTCACCTGGGAGTGTGAAGATCAGATGAAGAAGAAATACCCGCATCTATTTCCAGAAGATTCGTCAACACCTTCAACAGCTTAAAATTTCGGGACGAAATTTATTTAACGGGTAGGTACTGTAGTGACCCGAACTTTTCCATGTTTATATATATTAATTGAGATTGATATTTACATGATTAAATGTTTCCAACATGTTAAGCAATCAAACTTGTTAAGACTTGATTAATTGAAATATGTTTCATATAGACAATTGACCACCCAAGTTGACCGGTGATTCACGAACGTTAAAACTTGTAAAAACTATATGATGACATATATATGGATATATATATATAGTTAACATGATACTATGATAAGTAAACATATCATTAAGTATATTAACAATGAACTACATATGTAAAAACAAGACTACTAACTTAATGATTTCGAAACGAGACATAAATGTAACGATTATCGTTGTAACGACATTTAACTGTATATATATCATACTAAGATATATTATATATCATAATATCATGATAATATAACAATTTAACATCTCATTTGTTATAATAAACAATGGGTTAACAACATTCAACAAGATCGTTAACCTAAAGGTTTCAAAACAACATTTACATGTAACGACTAACGATGACTTAACGACTCAGTTAAAATGTATATACATGTAGTGTTTTAATATGTATTAATACACTTTTGAAAGACTTCAAGACACTTATAAAAATACTTCTACTTAACAAAAATGCTTACAATTACATCCTCGTTCAGTTTCATCAACAATTCTACTCGTATGCACCCGTATTCGTACTCATACAATACACAGCTTTTAGATGTATGTACTATTGGTATATACACTCCAATGATCAGCTCTTAGCAGCCCATGTGAGTCACCTAACACATGTGGGAACCATCATGTGGCAACTAGCATGAAATATCTCATAAAATTACAAAAATATGAGTAATCATTCATGACTTATTTACATGAAAACAAAATTACATATCCTTTATATCTAATCCATACACCAACGACCAAAAACACCTACAAACACTTTCATTCTTCAATTTTCTTCATCTAATTGATCTCTCTCAAGTTCTATCTTCAAGTTCTAAGTGTTCTTCATAAATTCTACACGTTCTAGTTACATAAAATCAAGAATACTTTCAAGTTTGCTAGCTCACTTCCAATCTTGTAAGGTGATCATCCAACCTCAAGAAATCTTTGTTTCTTACAGTAGGTTATCATTCTAATACAAGGTAATAATCATATTCAAACTTTGGTTCAATTTCTATAACTATAACAATCTTATTTCAAGTGATGATCTTACTTGAACTTGTTTTCGTGTCATGATTCTGCTTCAAGAACTTCGAGCCATCCAAGGATCCGTTGAAGCTAGATTCATTTTTCTCTTTTCCAGTAGGTTTATCCAAGGAACTTAAGGTAGTAATGATGTTCATAACATCATTCGATTCATACATATAAAGCTATCTTATTCGAAGGTTTAAACTTGTAATCACTAGAACATAGTTTAGTTAATTCTAAACTTGTTCGCAAATAAAAGTTAATCCTTATAACTTGACTTTTAAAATCAACTAAACACATGTTCTATATCTATATGATATGCTAACTTAATGATTTAAAACCTGGAAACACGAAAAACACCGTAAAACCGAATTTACGTCGTCGTAGTAACACCGCGGGCTGTTTTGGGTCAGTTTATTAAAAACTATGATAAACTTTGATTTAAAAGTTGTTATTCTGAGAAAATGATTTTTATTATGAACATGAAACTATATCCAAAAATTATAGTTAAACTCAAAGTGGAAGTATGTTTTCTAAAATGGTCATCTAGACGTCGTTCTTTCGACTGAAATGACTACCTTTACAAAAATGACTTGTAATTTATTTTTCCGACTATAAAACTATACTTTTTCTGTTTAGATTCATAAAATAGAGTTCAATATGAAACCATAGCAATTTGATTCACTCACAACGGATTTAAAATGAAGAAGTTATGGGTAAAACAAGATTGGATAATTTTTCTCATTTTAGCTACGTGAAAATTGGTAAAAAATCTATTTCAACCATAACTTAATCAACTTGTATTGTATATTATGTAATCTTGAGATACCATAGACACGTATACAATGTTTCGACCTATCATGTCGACACATCTATATATATTTCGGAACAACCATAGACACTCTATATGTGAATGTTGGAGTTAGCTATACAGGGTTGAGGTTGATTCCAAAATATATATAGTTTGAGTTGTGATCAATACTGAGATACGTATACACTGGGTCGTGGATTGATTCAAGATAATATTTATCGATTTATTTCTGTACATCTAACTGTGGACAACTAGTTGTAGGTTACTAACGAGGACAGCTGACTTAATAAACTTAAAACATCAAAATATATTAAAAGTGTTGTAAATATATTTTGAACATACTTTGATATATATGTATATATTGTTATAGGTTCGTGAATCAACCAGTGGCCAAGTCTTACTTCCCGACGAAGTAAAAATCTGTGAAAGTGAGTTATAGTCCCACTTTTAAAATCTAATATTTTTGGGATGAGAATACATGCAGGTTTTATAAATGATTTACAAAATAGACACAAGTACGTGAAACTACATTCTATGGTTGAATTATCGAAATCGAATATGCCCCTTTTTATTAAGTCTGGTAATCTAAGAATTAGGGAACAGACACCCTAATTGACGCGAATCCTAAAAATAGATCTATTGGGCCTAACAAACTCCATCCAAAGTACCGGATGCTTTAGTACTTCGAAATTTATATCATATCCGAAGGGTGTCCCGGAATGATGGGGATATTCTTAAATATGCATCTTGTTAATGTCGGTTACCAGGTGTTCACCATATGAATGATTTTTATCTCTATGTATGGGATGTGTATTGAAATATGAAATCTTATGGTCTATTATTATGATTTGATATATATAGGTTAAACCTATAACTCACCAACATTTTTGTTGACGTTTTAAGCATGTTTATTCTCAGGTGATTATTAAGAGCTTCCTCTGTCACATACTTAAATAAGGACGAGATTTGGAGTCCATGCTTGTATGATATTGTGTAAAAACTGCATTCAAGAAACTTATTTTGTTGTAACATATTTGTATTGTAAACCATTATGTAATGGTCGTGTGTAAACAGGATATATTAGATTATCATTATTTGATAATCTACGTAAAGCTTTTTAAACCTTTATTGATGAAATAAAGGTTATGGTTTGTTTTAAAATGAATGCAGTCTTTGAAAAACGTCTCATATAGAGGTCAAAACCTCGCAACGAAATCAATTAATATGGAACGTTTTTAATCAATAAGAACGGGACATTTCACAACGAAATGCTCGAGTTTATTTTAATAATTATTTTTAATAATTATTAACTTATGAAAATATTTAATTTATTTGGGATTTTGATAAATTAAATATTTGGTTGCGTTTTAACAATCAGTTTAGCTTTCCGGGCCTTCGGTATGACTAAAGGCACTTGAAACGAGCCACGATTACACGTTTTTTGCAAAACAGGAGCCCGTGAATATCCCCCTTGGACCATTCGGCCAATTGGATCTCACCCCTCCCCATTTATTTTATTTTTGACCAACAAGTGTTAACTAGTCCATTTAACTACTCTATGCCCTAACTTAAATACTTAGTGTTAACCTAAACTAGTGCATAACTCTCACAATTAAAATTTCAGTCAATTTTTGGCTCCTCCTCCCTCTCCCACGACCGTGGACCATCATCAACCCTAGCACCATTAAAAATTAAACTTTTGCTCAAGCCTTGAACACGAAAAGTGTAATTCCATTCGTTCTCTACGCATTGGTGTGTTTTGATTGTTGATCAAAGGTATAATTGCACAAACCCTAACTCTAAAAGTTTAGATTTTATAAACTTTCATAGTCTATGTTAGTCTATTGCTCGATTCATCATGTTTGTATGCATTGTTAATCATTAATTTGATCGTATTGAATGTATTGTGTAAAAACCGAATTGTTTATTGATGATACTGATATGATGTGTGACGACCCGAAAAATTTCGACTAATTTTAAACCAAACTCTCGATACGATTTATTATCTTTAACACAATAAGCAAAGTTCGTTAGGTTGCGTCTCAAAAATTTTTGAACTGTTTCCTTGCATTCATTTGACCTTCGAACATTTTCGACGATTCACGAACAACTATTTGTAAATAGTTACATATATATTTAAATATGTATATATAATAATTTGAAATATTATTTGAACTATTGTATGGTTAATTTTTTTTTTTAGAATTAAATATGTAAAATAATATGCTATGTAATGGAAACTATATTTATAAATATATAGATATATATAATTATGCATATAAATATTACTTGTAGTAGCGAGAGAAGGGACTAGAAACGGTCACCGACCAATATCTAGTTAGTCGCGTACGTGCATAACGGTAAATATATTCGCCCTCCTGATTAAGTGGAGCAGCGAAAACCTTATCAATTTTCTTAAGTATGTTGCCTAACATGTGTATCCTGGCCATGACCTTTTCTTTAAACCGCTTCGAACCTGACACATTGTGTGAAGAATTTAAATGCCAAACCACTAGGTCTCTTTTGTGAGTGCTAGTTTAATGGTTATGTGACTCCTAGTTATTATTAAACATATAGTCTTATTAGATTATAGTATGACGGAGTAATTTTTAATTATAAGTATAAATCACATAAATTAAATGTTCGGATTATTATATGCACATACTTACCATATGTTGTTGCAGCATCTCCTTTTTGGAAGTATTATTGTACTGTGATTAGTGGGATTTGCTATTACATTACTTTTGCTACTGTAACATTTAACTTATTTACATGTATACAAAAACCAACGTACATCCTTGTTTCCTTTTGTTTAGTAGAAGACATCATTTATCATATCATTACCTTTACTATCATCTTTATATTATATTATATTATATATGGCATATATATGCATTATGCATATCATCACTTTCTGTACATAAAAACCACCTACCACTCAAACACTTCTTTCTAACTATTCCTACTTTCTTCTTGATCGAAAATCACCCGACCAAGCCACCCGGAACCAGCCACCACCACCTTCTTCGATCATTTTTTAGTTGTGAAGTCATCACCACGAATTACTTCTTGTTTCTTTCTTAAACTGATGATCAAACCGAATCATCCCTCATTTTTATTATATCAACGAAGACCACAAACTATTATTTTCTACCTCCTTGTTCATTTGCTACTTCTGCCTTAGGTTCTTCTACTACTATGATCGATCTCCAAGAACATAATTGAAATGTCCCTTTCATATTGATTATAAACGTTCCATATTAATTGATTTCGTTGCGAGGTTTTGACCTCTATATGAGACGTTTTTCAAAGACTGCATTCGTTTTTAAAACAAACCATAACCTTTATTTTATCGACAAGGTTAAAAAGTCACCACCTAGATTATCCAGAAATGATAATCTAAAATATCACACTTACAGACTACCAATACATATTGGTTTACAATATTAATATGTTACAACAAAGTAAATCTCGAATGCAATTTTAAACAATATTATATAAGCATGCTTACACCAAATCTTGTCCATATTTTAGCATGCAACAGTGGAAGCTCTTAATAATCACCTGAGAATAAACATGCTTTAAACGTTAACAAAAATGATGGTGAGTTATAGGTTTAACCTATATATTTATCAAATCGTAATAATAGATCACAAGATTTCATATTTCAATATACATCCCATGCATAGAGATAAAAATCATTCATATGGTGAACACCTGGAAACCGATCTTAACAAGATGCATATAGAATATCCCCTATCATTCTGGGACTCCCTTCGGACATGATGAATTCGAAGTACTAAAGCATCCGGTACTTTGGATGGGGCTCGTTGGGCTCAATAGATCTATCTTTAGGGGCATATTCGGTTTAATAATCCAGCCATAGAATGTAGTTTCATTTACTTGTGTCTATTTTATAAAACATTTATAAAACTGCAAGTATTCTCATCACAAAATATTAGATTTTAAAAGTGGGACTATAAATCACTTTCACGGATTTTTACTTGGTCGGGAAGTAAGACTTGGCCACTGGTCGAATCACGAACCTATAACAAATATGTACATATATATCAAAGTATGTTCAAAATATATATACAACATTTTTAATACGTTTTAATGTTTTAAGTTTATTAAGTCAGATGTCCTCGTTAGTAACCTACAACTAGTTTTCCACAGTTAGATGTACAGAAAAATAAAGCAATATATATTATCTCGAATCAATCCACGACCTCGTGTATACAAGCCTTAGGCTAGATCAAAACTCAAAGTATATATAATATTTTGGAATCAACCTCAACCCTGTATAGCTAACTCCAACATTACTGCATATAGAGTGTCTATGGTTGTTCCGAAATATATATATAGATGGGTCGATATGATATGTCAAAACATTGTATTCGTGTCTATCGTATCCCAAGATTACATAATATATTAGAATACATGTATAATACAATATGAGTTAGCTAGGATATGATTAATATAGATTTGTTATCAATTTTCACGTAGCTATAACAAAAAAAATTATCCAATCTTGTTTTACCCATAACTTCTTCGTTTTAAATCCGTTTTAAGTGATTCAAGTTGCTATGGTTTCATATTGAACTTAAGTTTATGAATCTAAACAGAAAAACTATAAGTTTATAGTCGCAAATACATATTACAAGTCATTTTTGTAAAGGTAGTCATTTCAGTCGAAACGTCTAGATGACCATTTTGGAAAACATACTTCCACTTTGAGTTTAACCATGATTTTTGGATATAGTTTCATGTTCATAAGAAAAATCATTTTCCCAGAAGAACAACTTTTAAATTAAAGTTTATCATAGTTTTTAATTAACTAAACCAAAACAGCCCGCGGTGTTACTACGACGGCGTATATCCGGTTTTACGGTGTTTTTCTTGTTTTCAGGTTTTAAATCATTAAGTTAGCATATCATATAGATATAGAACATGTGTTTAGTTGATTTTAAAAGTCAAGTTAGAAGGATTAACTTTGTTTGCGAACAAGTTTAGAATTAACTAAACTATGTTCTAGTGATTACATGTTCAAATCTTCGAATAAGATAGTTATACATATATGAATCGAATTATGTTATGAACATCATTACTACCTCAAATTTAGTAGGTAAACCTACTGGAAATGATGAAAAAATAACTTGAGCTTCAAAGGATCTTTGATGGCTTGGAAGTTCTTGAAATAGAATCATGACACAAAAACAAGTTCAAGTAAGATTATTACTCGAATTAAGATAGTTATAGTTATAGAAATTGAATCAAATCTTGAATATGAATATTACCTTAATTTAGAAAGATAACCTACTGTAAATAACAAAGGTTTCTTGATCTTAGATGATTGCTTGGAATGGATTAGGAAACTTGGAAGTAAACTTGTAAACTTGGAAGTGTTCTTGATGTGTTCTTGAGTAATTATTTTTATGATGATTATAGGTAATAAACAAAGCTTGTATTTGATGATTTTTTCTGGAAAAATAGTAACTTAGACATTCATGGAAGAGTGTGTGTGTTTTGAGAGAGAATTGGGAAGAAAATTAGAAGTGAAATGGAGTAGGTGGTGAGTGGTGAAGGTGAGTGGGGTTAAAAGGAGTTCTTGTTTTTGTTTCCTTGCTCATAAGTCATGCTAGTTGTCTAATTGTTGGTTCCACATGTTTGTTGACTATCTAGGGCTGCTAAGAGCTAAATTATTATGTGTATATACCAATAGTATATATGACTAGGAGCTGAGTATTGTACGAGTACGAATACGGTTGCATACGAGTAGAATTGTTGATGACATTGAACGAGAATGTAATTGTAAGCATTTTTGTTAAATAGAAGTACTTTGATATGTGTATTGAAGTCTTCCAATAGTGTATTATTACAACATAATACACTACATGTATATAGATTTAACTGAGTCGTTAAGTCATCGTTAGTCGTTACATGTGTAAGTGTTGTTTTGAAACCTTTAAGTTAACGATCTTGTTAAATGTTGTTAACCCATTGTTTATAATATCTAATGAGATGTTAAATTATTACATTATCATGATATTATGATGTATTAATATATCTTAATATGATATATATATACATTTAAATGTCTTTACAACGATAATCGTTACATATATGACTCGTTTCGAAATCCTTAAGTTAGTAGTCTTGTTTTTACATATGTAGTTCATTGTTAATACACTTAATGATATGTTTACTTATCATTTATCATATTTAAACAAAGTGTAACAATATCTTAATATGATTCATATGTATTTAGTAAGACGTTGTTATAACAATAATCGTTATATATATATATATATATATATATATATATATATATATATATATATATATATATATATATATATATATATATATATATATATATATATATATATCGTTTTCGAGTTTCTTAACTCAATAGTGTCATTTTTATGTATATAACTCATTGTTAAAATGCCTAATGAGATACTTACTTATTATAATATCATGTTAACTATATATATATATATATATAACCATATATATGTCATCATATAGTTTTTACAAGTTTTAATGTTCGTGAATCACCGGTCAACTTGGGTGGTCAATTGTCTATATGAAACCTATTTCAATTAATCAAGTCTTAACAAGTTTGATTGCTTAACATGTTGGAAACACTTAATCATATAAATATCAATTTCATTTAATATATATAAACATGAAAAAGTTCGGGTCACTACAATAATCAAGTTACTATTCGATAAACGAACATTAATGATGGATGATATGGATGATAGATAACGATGATGATGTAGATGAAATAGTAAGCTTTCTATGCTATTTCCATTTTAAATCACAACAAACAACTATGTAGTTCGATCCTTAGATTGTTTCTTTATTCTGTTCCGGTAAATTCAAGAACCCATTTGTAACCGGAACAACCATCACCCATCTAACCACCATCGAACATCAATCATCCACCATCAAACTACTTCCAACTTGTTTCTGTTTAACAACCCAAATCAAGGGCCACCACTTGAAACCATCAACACCACCACCGGGTACCACTTCCAACCCGTCGACCATACACCTCCACAATCCCCATCATCATGAACCATCACCACCACCATTTAAACACCATTGATCACCCTAAACTATTGATGAACGAAATCTCCGCGTTGTTACTCGATCTCTTTAAAACTGTCATCTTCTTCTTCTACGGTTAATACGGCTACAACATCACTAAATCAATCCATAAACGATCACCTCCATAACCTCCACTTGCTCGATATATTTTCTGTTTTTCTGTAACAGTGAGCACCCCACGAACAACCACCAACACCTTTGAATACCCAAACAAACACCACCCTACATCTCCACGAACCACCTTTGTTCATCTGTTATGTTTATGTTGGTTTCGACACTTTCAACAAGAAACCATCACTTAAATGCCATCAAACAACCACACATCTCACCATTAATTACTGTTCTTCCTGCCTCATAATCTAGCTGCAACTACATCTATTATTGCTGCAAAACACTTCTGTTTTTCTGTTTCTTTATGCTACTGCCACTGTTCCAGTTTATGTGGGGTTAAAACCACGATGAAGATGATAAGCTATAATGAAACGAATTGAATTGTTGACAATTTAAAAGTTTAACAACTTGATGTATGGAGTATTAAATTACAACGATTATCAAATTCTCAGTGCGGGACAAATTGAAGCATATTAGCCGACAAGCTATTAAACAAATACTCCACTTGATTTATTTTATTTGACTACTGCACTATGGCTGCTCAAAAACTGAATTCAACAACTGGATGGATATATGATTTAAGTTGTTAGGCTGTGTAATCAAAATATCTATTGGGCTGAATTTAATATTTTGTTGGACCGAAGTTCTTCATCTTCTGATGGGCCGAGGCCCATCTCAAATGTCCGATGGACCGTGAACCAGTTTTGATTAAGTATGTTGGACTGAATGAAACAATGATAATATTCCATTATGATGATGATGTGATCATCATAATGATGATGACGATGATGATAGTATATGAAGAAGTGATACAGACGAAAATATACGTTCAATAAAATTTGGTCAGTGATTTAATACAAAAAGAAACAGATGGAGGAGTGGTTTAGGGAGTGTTGGGGTTAAGCAAGAGGTCGCGAGTTCGAGTCTCGTCTGGGGCATTTCTTTTTAGAAAAAGCTTGGAGAGGGTATACACTTTTATTTTATTTCTAACATTATTATTATTAGTTATTATTATGTTTATTATTATTATTATTGTTATTATTGTGATTATTATTTTTATTGTTATTATTAGTATTATAATTATTATTATAACTATCATAATTGTATTTATTATTATTATCATAAAAATAAGTATTATATCTATTATTATTATTATGAGTATTACTTATGATATTATTATTAATTTTAAAACTTTAATATTATTATCATTATGATGAAAAGGTTTATTATTATTATCATTATGAAAACAATACAAATTATTATTATTTTCATAAATACCAATATTAGTATCTTTTTGTAAATAATAAAATTGTTAATATTAACATAAGCATTATTATTTCATGAGTAATATTATTATGTAATTACTAAAATCATTATCTTAACAATCATTAACCATAAAATTTATATTATTATCATTTATATCATTATTATTATTAAAATGATTATCATTATTAGTATTGTTATTATCATTATTATTATTTTTATTAAAATTATTATTTTACTATCATTAAAACTATCATTCTTATTACTACAAGTATCATCTATATCATTATTATTAAAATAATTATGATTACTAAAATAAAATTTTTAATGACGTTATTAAGGTTATAAGTACAAAAAAAATAAAGATTTTATATATTCAAATATAATTAATACACATAATTTAACCATTCTAACATTTATATATATAAAATAAAATATATAAAAAAAATAATGAGACTTATAAATTATTAAATATATAAATTACATCACTAATAATAATAACATATTTGTTCGATTACAAGTATATGTGTTAATATATATATGAATGATATAGGTTCGTGAATCCGAGGCCAACCCTACACTTGTTCAATGTCGTCATATGTATTTGTACTACAAAATACAGTATAGTGAGTTTCATTTGCTCCCTTTTTAAATGCTTTTGCAATAAATATTTTTGGGACTGAGAATACATGCGCTACTTTTATAAATGTTTTACGAAATAGACACAAGTAATCGAAACTACATTCTATGGTTGGATTATCGAATCGAATATCACCCTTTTTAGTCTGGTAATCTAAGAATTAGGGAACAGACACCCTAATTGACGCGAATCCTAAAGATAGATCTATTGGGCCTAACAAACCCTATCCGGGTTACGGATGCTTTAGTACTTCGATTTTATCATGTCCGATGAGAGTCCCAGAATGATGGGGATATTCTAGACACATTTTGTTAATGTCGATTACCATGTGTTCACCATATGAATGCTTTTGATCTCTATACAGTTTGTGCGAAATGCCTGATATGAGATGTATATTGAAACAAAAAACGAATATCTTGTGGTCTATTAAAATTATGGAAATGAATGATTATGATAAACTAATGAACTCACCAACCTTTTGGTTGACACTTGAAAGCATGTTTATTCTCAGGTATGAAAGAAATCTTCCGCTGTTCATTTGCACATTTTAGAGATACTACTTGGAGTCATTCATGGCATATTTCAAAAGACGTTGCATTCGAGTCGTTGAGTTCATCAAGAATATTATTAAGTCAATTATAGTTGGATATATTTTGAAATGGTATGCATGCCGTCAACTTTCATTGTAAAGAAAGTTTATCTTTTAAAAATGAATGCAATGTTTGTAAAATGTATCATATAGAGGTCAAGTACCTCGCGATGAAATCAACTAATGTGAATCATTTATAATGTATATGAATGGGTCCTTACAGTTGGTATCAGAGCAGTGGTCTTATCAAACCAGGTCTTGCGTTAGTGTGTCTAACGAATAGTTATTAAGATGCATTAGTGAGTCTGGACTTCGACCGTGTCTGCATGTCAAAAGCTTGCTTATCATTTCTAGTCGAAAATCATCTGCTTATCATCCATAGGAAATTACCTACTTATTATTCTTAGTCTAGACACATCTTATGCATTGATTGCATAAATAGTGTATAGACAAAAATTCATATCTTAGCGTATCTGTTACTATAGACTTTGCCGGGCAACTTCCGTAGATTCCTCCGTAACTTATGGGATTTTAGTATTATATATGCATATGTAAATTATGTATTGCAGGATACTAATCTACATCCTATAATCTAATTCATATCGAAAATCCTCCATCTAATCATACGAGATGGATCCTTCAACCAGTTCGAATTCCTCGAATTCCGACAGCTATTACGATATGGATATCCACATGAGCTCTGAAAGCAGTGTAACCGAAATGGATCAACTGATTTGTCATCTTCAATTCTGGATGAATTGGGGATGGGTTCGTGATCTACTTAATCATTGAAGACAAGAAGAAGGTGATCCTTTCCGCCCACCGAATTTCCCACTCGGCGAAGAACCTGAAGCACTTACCGGTGAACCAGTCTGAAACATCATTTTCACTCTCATTTTCCTGATAGATCGCAACGATTACATAATATATACAATTCTAAATCTTATTCATCTCCTCGTTCCAACCACCAATCATCCCGGAGTAATAGAAGAAGTCAACGAGCTTCGCGCTCGAGTAGTGGCTTTGGAAATTATGATGCAAAAATTACCAGCTTCAGCAACATCACCGATGTAGTGACCCGAACTTTTCCATGTTTATATATATTAAATGAAATTGATATTTATATGATTAAGTATTTCCAACATGTTAAGCAATCAAACTTGCTAATACTTGATTAATTGAAATAGGTTTCATATAGACAATTGACCATCCAAGTTGACCGGTGATTCACGAACGTTAAAATTTGTAAAAACTATATGATGACATATATATGGATATATATATAGTTAACATGATATTATGATAAGTGAGTATCTCATTAGGTATGTTAACAATGAGTGATTTACATAAAAATGAGTTTATTGAATTAAGAAACTCGAAACGATATATATAACGATTATCGTTGTAACGACATTTAAATGTATATATATATCATATTAAGATATATTAATACATCATAATATCATGATAATGTAATAATTTAACATCTCATTAGATATTATAAATAATGGGTTAACAACATTTAACAAGATCGTTAACTTAAATGTTTCAAAACAACACTTACATGTAACGACTAACGATGACTTAACGACTCAGTTAAATGTATATACATGTAGTGTATTATGTTGTAATAATACACTTTTGGAATACTTCAATACATACATCAAAGTACTTCTATTTAACAAAAATGCTTACAATTACATTCTCGTTCAATTTCATCAACAATTCTACTCGTATGCAACCGTATTCGTACTCGTAAAATACCCAGCTCCTAGAAGTATATACTATTGGTATATATACATAATAATTCAGCTCTTAGCAGCACTAGATAGTCAACAAACATGTGGAGCCAACAATTAGACAACTAGCATGACTTATGAGCAAGGAAACAAAAACAAGAACTTCTTTTAACCCCACTCACCTTTACCACTCACCACCTACTCCATTTCACTTCCAATTTTCTTCCCAATTCTCTCTCAAAACACACACACTCTTCCATGAATGTCTAAGTTACTATTTTTCCAGTAAAAATCATCAAATAAAAGCTTTGGTTATTACTTATAATCATCATAAAAACAATTACTCAAGAACACATCAAGAACACTTCCAAGTTTACAAGTTTACTTCCAAGTTTCCTAATCCATTCCAAGCAATCATATAAGATCAAGAAACCTTTGTTATTTATAGTAGGTTATCTTTCTAAATCAAGGTAATTTTCATATTCAAGCTTTGATTCAATTTCTATAACTATAACTATCTTAATTCGAGTAATAATCTTACTTGAACTTATTTTTGTGTCATGATTCTATTTCAAGAACATCCAAGCTATCAAAGATCCTTTGAAGCTCAAATTATTTTTTCATAATTTCCAGTAGGTTTACCTACTAAACTTGAGGTAGTAATGATTTTCATGACATCATTCAATTCATATATGTATAACTATCTTATTCGAAGATTTGAACATGTAACCACTAGAATATAGTTTAGTTAATTCTAAACTTGTTCGCAAACAAAGTTAATCCTTCTAACTTGACTTTTAAAATCAACTAAACACATGTTCTATATCTGTATGATATGTTAACTTAATGATTTAAAACCTGAAAACACGAAAAACACCGTAAAACCGGATATACGCCGTCGTAGTAACACCTCGGGCTGTTTTGGGTTAGTTAATTAAAAACTATGATAAAATTTTATTTAAAAGTTGTTCTTCTGGGAAAATGATTTTTCTTATAAACATGAAACTATATCCAAAAATCATGGTTAAACTCAAAGTGGAAGTATGTTTTCCAAATTGGTCATCTAGACGTCGTTCTTTCGACTGAAATGACTACCTTTACAAAAACGACTTGTAATCTGTATTTCTGACTCTAAACTTATACTTTTTCTATTTAGATTCATAAACTTAAGTTCAACATGAAACCATAGCAACTTGAATCACTCAAAACGGATTTAAAACGAAGAAGTTATGGGTAAAACAAGATTGGATAATTTTTCTTGTTGTAGCTACGTGAAAATTGGTAACAAATCTATATTAATCATATACTAGCTAACTCATATTATATTATACATTTATTCTAATATATTATGTAATCTTGGGATACCATAGACACGAATACAATGTTTTGACATATCATATCGACCCATCTATATATATATTTCAAAACAACCATAGACACTCTATATGCAGTAATGTTGGAGTTAGCTATACAGGGTTGAGGTTGATTCTTGAAAACACCTCGATCGAGAAGTTGAACCAGCCGCACCTCGTTTACGGAAGAAAGATTTATGCATACAGTGATGCACCTGAAAAATTTTCGAAACCGAAGTTATAGTTAAAACGTATCCGCGTCGAATTCCTTATCATTCATTATCAAAAACAATCATACGATTCCTTTTCAAGAAGCTAATTTTGTCACAGCTCCACTTCGACTTCTCAGTGAGACTACTCCTATTATAATCTCGATATTTATACTTTGTCCTTTCGCCGTTGTTACCGGAGAACCTTTTTCACAACATCATCAGCAGACGTACCAGCAACTCGTTATCTCTTTGGCGAGATCCGCAATCAGTATTTTGAAAATCTCGTAGAAATTCTCCCAGTTATACCGAGAATGACTATCCCTCAGAATTACATATTTCGAATGTGAAGTTCTGAAAAAAAATCCTGGACTATGAAGTAGTTCTTGAAATGCTGAAGAAGCAGCAAAAACTGTAAACGACTTTAACAGTCAAAAGTTTAATGATGAAGTACATTGTGTTGGTAAAGCTTAGAAAAAGAGGAGAGTTGGAACTGGAAAACGGATTGAGCAAAGTATGAAGGAGGATGTAGATAAATCACAAGAACTGAATCTGCTTTCAAAGGATTCAAACGATTCAGTTGAAATGTCCCGTTCTTATTGATTAAAAACGTTCCATATTAATTGATTTCGTTGCGAGGTTTTGACCTCTATATGAGACGTTTTTCAAAGACTGCATTCATTTTTAAACAAACCATAACCTTTATTTCATCAATAAAGGTTTAAAAAGCTTTACGTAGATTATCAAATAATGATAATCTAAAATATCCTGTTTACACACGACCATTACATAATGGTTTACAATACAAATATGTTACAACAAAATAAGTTTCTTGAATGCAGTTTTTACACAATATCATACAAGCATGGACTCCAAATCTTGTCCTTATTTAAGTATGCGACAGCGGAAGCTCTTAATAATCACCTGAGAATAAACATGCTTAAAACGTCAACAAAAATGTTGGTGAGTTATAGGTTTAACCTATATATATCAAATCGTAACAATAGACCACAAGATTTCATATTTCAATACACATCCCATACATAGAGATAAAAATCATTCATATGGTGAACACCTGGTAACCGACAATAACAAGATGCATATATAAGAATATCCCCATCATTCCGGGACACCCTTCGGATATGATATAAATTTCGAAGTACTAAAGCATCCGGTACTTTGGATGGGGTTTGTTAGGCCCAATAGATCTATCTTTAGGATTCGCGTCAATTAGGGTGTCTGTTCCCTAATTCTTAGATTACCAGACTTAATAAAAAGGGGCATATTCGATTTCGATAATTCAACCATAGAATGTTGTTTCACGTACTTGTGTCTATTTTGTAAATCATTTATAAAACCTGCATGTATTCTCATCCCAAAAATATTAGATTTTAAAAGTGGGACTATAACTCACTTTCACAGATTTTTACTTCGTCGGGAAGTAAGACTTGGCCACTGGTTGATTCACGAACCTATAACAATATATACATATATATCAAAGTATGTTCAAAATATATTTACAACACTTTTAATATATTTTGATGTTTTAAGTTTATTAAGTCAGCTGTCCTCGTTAGTAACCTACAACTAGTTGTCCACAGTTAGATGTACAGAAATAAATCGATAAATATTATCTTGAATCAATCCACGACCCAGTGTATACGTATCTCAGTATTGATCACAACTCAAACTATATATATTTTGGAATCAACCTCAACCCTGTATAGCTAACTCCAACATTCACATATAGAGTGTCTATGGTTGTTCCGAAATATATATAGATGTGTCGACATGATAGGTCGAAACATTGTATACGTGTCTATGGTATCTCAAGATTACATAATATATAATACAAGTTGATTAAGTTATGGTTGGAATAGATTTGTTACCAATTTTCACGTAGCTAAAATGAGAAAAATTATCCAATCTTGTTTTACCCATAACTTCTTCATTTTAAATCCGTTTTGAGTGAATCAAATTGCTATGGTTTCATATTGAACTCTATTTTATGAATCTAAACAAAAAAAGTATAGGTTTCTAGTCGGAAAAATAAGTTACAAGTCGTTTTTGTAAAGGTAGTCATTTCAGTCGAAAGAACGACGTCTAGATGACCATTTTAGAAAACATACTTCCACTTTGAGTTTAACCATAATTTTTATATATAGTTTCATGTTCATAATAAAAATCATTTTCTCAGAATAACAACTTTTAAATCAAAGTTTATCATAGTTTTTAATTAACTAACCCAAAACAGCCCGCGGTGTTACTACGACGGCGTAAATCCGGTTTTACGGTGTTTTTCGTGTTTCCAGGTTTTAAATTATTAAGTTAGTATATCATATAGATATAGAACATGTGTTTAGTTGATTTTAAAAGTCAAGTTAGAAGGATTAACTTTTGTTTGCGAACAAGTTTAGAATTAACTAAACTATGTTCTAGTGATTACAAGTTTAAACCTTCGAATAAGATAGCTTTATATGTATGAATCGAATGATGTTATGAACATCATTACTACCTTAAGTTCCTTGGATGAACCTACTGAAAAAGAGAAAAATGGATCTAGCTTCAATGGATCCTTGGATGGCTCAAAGTTCTTGAAGCAAAATCATGACACGAAAACAAGTTCAAGTAAGATCATCACTTGAAATAAGATTGTTATAGTTATAGAAATTGAACCAAAGTTTGAATATGATTATTACCTTGTATTAGAATGATAACCTACTGTAAGAAACAAAGATTTCTTGAGGTTGGATGATCACCTTACAAGATTGGAAGTGAGCTAGCAAACTTGAAAGTATTCTTGATTTTATGAAACTAGAACTTTTGGAATTTATGAAGAACACTTAGAACTTGAAGATAGAACTTGAGAGAGTTCAATTAGATGAAGAAAATTGAAGAATGAAAGTGTTTGTAGGTGTTTTTGGTCGTTGGTGTATGGATTAGATATAAAGGATATGTAATTTTGTTTTCATGTAAATAAGTCATGAATGATTACTCATATTTTTGTAATCTTATGAGATATTTCATGCTAGTTGCCAAATGATGGTTCCCACATGTGTTAGGTGACTCACATGGGCTGCTAAGAGCTGATCATTGGAGTGTATATACCAATAGTACATACATCTAAAAGCTGTGTATTGTACGAGTACGAATACGGGTGCATACGAGTAGAATTGTTGATGAAACTGAACGAGAATGTAATTGTAAGCATTTTTGTTAAGTAGAAGTATTTTGATAAGTGTATTGAAGTCTTTCAAAAGTGTATAAATACATATTAAAACACTACATGTATATACATTTTAACTGAGTCGTTAAGTCATCGTTAGTCGTTACATGTAAGTGTTGTTTTGAAACCTTTAGGTTAACGATCTTGTTAAATGTTGTTAACCCAATGTTTATAATATCAAAAGAGATTTTAAATTATTATATTATCATGATATTATGATGTACGAATATCTCTTAATATGATATATATACATTAAATGTCGTTACAACGATAAACGTTACATATATGTCTCGTTTCAAAATCATTAAGTTAGTAGTCTTGTTTTTACATATGTAGTTCATTGTTAATATAATTAATGATATGTTTACTTATCATAATATCATGTTAACTATATATATAACCATATATATGTCATCATATAGTTTTTTTTTACAAGTTTTAACGTTCGTGAATCACCGGTCAACTTGGGTGGTCAATTGTCTATATGAAACCTATTTCAATTAATCAAGTCTTAACAAGTTTGATTGCTTAACATGTTGGAAACATTTAATCATGTAAACATCAATCTCAATTAATATATATAAACATGGAAAAGTTCGGGTCACTACAGTACCTACCCGTTAAATAAATTTCGTCCCGAAATTTTAAGCTGTTGAAGGTGTTGACGAATCTTCTGGAAATAGATGCGGGTATTTCTTCTTCATCTGATCTTCACGCTCCCAGGTGAACTCGGGTCCTCTACGAGCATTCCATCGAACCTTAACAATTGGTATCTTGTTTTGCTTAAGTCTTTTAACCTCACGATCCATTATTTCGACGGGTTCTTCGATGAATTGGAGTTTTTCGTTGATTTGGATTTCATCTAACGGAATAGTGAGATCTTCTTTATCAAAACATTTCTTCAAATTCGAGACGTGGAAAGTGTTATGTACAGCCGCGAGTTGTTGAGGTAACTCAAGTCGGTAAGCTACTGGTCCGACACGATCAATAATCTTGAATGGTCCAATATACCTTGGATTTAATTTCCCTCGTTTACCAAATCGAACAACGCCTTTCCAAGGTGAAACTTTAAGCATGACCATCTCTCCAATTTCAAATTCTATATCTTTTCTTTTAATGTCAGCGTAGCTCTTTTGTCGACTTTGGGCGGTTTTCAACCGTTGTTGAATTTGGATGATCTTCTCGGTAGTTTCTTGTATAATCTCCGGACCCGTAATCTGTCTATCCCCCACCTCACTCCAACAAATCGGAGACCTGCACTTTCTACCATAAAGTGCTTCAAACGGCGCCATCTCAATGCTTGAATGGTAGCTGTTGTTGTAGGAAAATTCTGCTAACGGTAGATGTCGATCCCAACTGTTTCCGAAATCAATAACACATGCTCGTAGCATGTCTTCAAGCGTTTGTATCGTCCTTTCGCTCTGCCCATCAGTTTGTGGATGATAGGCAGTACTCATGTCTAGACGAGTTCCTAATGCTTGCTGTAATGTCTGCCAGAATCTTGAAATAAATCTGCCATCCCTATCAGAGATAATAGAGATTGGTATTCCATGTCTGGATACGACTTCCTTCAAATACAGTCGTGCTAACTTCTCCATCTTGTCATCTTCTCTTATTGGCAGGAAGTGTGCTGATTTGGTGAGACGATCAACTATTACCCAAATAGTATCAAAACCACTTGCAGTCCTTGGCAATTTAGTGATGAAATCCATGGAAATGTTTTCCCATTTCCATTCTGGGATTTCGGGTTGTTGAAGTAGACCTGATGGTTTTTGATGCTCAGCTTTGACCTTAGAACACGTCAAACATTCTCCTACGTATTTAGCAACATCGGCTTTCATACCCGGCCACCAAAAATATTTCCTGAGATCCTTGTACATCTTCCCCGTTCCAGGATGTATTGAGTATCTGGTTTTATGAGCTTCTCTAAGTACCATTTCTCTCATATCTCCAAATTTTGGTACCCAAATCCTTTCAGCCCTATACCGGGTTCCGTCTTCCCGAATATTAAGATGCTTCTCCGATCCTTTGGGTATTTCATCCTTTAAATTTCCCTCTTTTAAAACTCCTTGTTGCGCCTCCTTTATTTGAGTAGTAAGGTTATTATGAATCATTATATTCATAGATTTTACTCGAATGGGTTCTCTGTCCTTCCTGCTCAAGGCATCGGCTACCACATTTGCCTTCCCCGGGTGGTAACGAATCTCAAAGTCGTAATCATTCAACAATTCAATCCACCTACGCTGCCTCATATTCAGTTGTTTCTGATTAAATATGTGTTGAAGACTTTTGTGGTCGGTATATATTATACTTTTGACCCCATATAAGTAGTGCCTCCAAGTCTTTAATGCAAAAACAACCGCGCCTAATTCCAAATCATGCGTCGTATAATTTTGTTCGTGAATCTTCAATTGTCTAGACGCATAAGCAATCACCTTCGTTCGTTGCATTAATACACAACCGAGACCTTGCTTTGATGCGTCACAATAAATCACAAAATCATCATTCCCTTCAGGCAATGACAATATAGGTGCCGTAGTTAGCTTTTTCTTCAATAACTGAAACGCTTTCTCTTGTTCATCATTCCATTCAAATTTCTTCCCTTTATGCGTTAATGCAGTTAAGGGTTTTGCTATTCTGGAAAAGTCTTGGATGAACCTTCTGTAGTAACCAGCTAGTCCTAAAAACTGGCGTATGTGTTTCGGAGTTTTCGGGGTTTCCCACTTTTCAACAGTTTCTATCTTTGCCAGATCCACCTTAATACCTTCTTTGTTCACTATGTGACCGAGGAATTGAACTTCTTCCAACCAAAATGCACACTTTGAAAACTTAGCGTACAATTCTTCCTTCCTCAATACTTCTAACACCTTTCTCAAATGTTCACCGTGTTCTTGGTCATTCTTTGAGTAAATAAGTATGTCATCAATGAAAACAATGACAAACTTGTCAAGGTATGGTCCACACACTCGGTTCATAAGGTCCATGAACACAGCTGGTGCATTAGTTAAACCAAACGGCATGACCATAAACTCGTAATGACCGTAACGTGTTCTGAAAGCAGTCTTTGGAATATCATCTTCTTTCACCCGCATTTGATGATACCCGGAACGTAAGTCAATCTTTGAATAAACAGACGAGCCTTGTAGTTGATCAAATAAGTCGTCGATTCTCGGTAGTGGGTAGCGGTTCTTGATGGTAAGTTTGTTCAACTCTCGGTAGTCGATACACAACCTGAATGTACCATCTTTCTTCTTGACAAACAAAACAGGAGCTCCCCACGGTGATGTGCTTGGTCGAATGAAACCACGCTCTAAAAGTTCTTGTAATTGGCTTTGCAGTTCTTTCATCTCGCTGGGTGCGAGTCTGTAAGGAGCACGAGCTATTGGTGCAGCTCCTGGTACAAGATCTATTTGAAATTCAACGGATCGATGTGGGGGTAATCCCGGTAATTCTTTCGGAAATACATCGGGAAATTCTTTTGCAATGGGAACATCATTGATGCTCTTTTCTTCAGTTTGTACTTTCTCGACGTGTGCTAGAACAGCATAGCAACCTTTTCTTATTAGTTTTTGTGCCTTCAAATTACTAATAAGATGTAGCTTCGTGTTGCCCTTTTCTCCGTACACCATTAAGGGTTTTCCTTTTTCTCGTATAATGCGAATTGCATTTTTGTAACAAACGATCTCCGCTTTCACTTCTTTCAACCAGTCCATACCGATTATCACATCAAAACTCCCTAACTCTACTGGTATCAAATCAATCTTAAATGTTTCGCTAACCAGTTTAATTTCTCGATTCCGACATATATTATCTGCTGAAATTAATTTACCATTTGCTAATTCGAGTAAAAATTTACTATCCAAAGGCATCAATGGACAACTTAATTTAGCACAAAAATCTCTACTCATATAGCTTCTATCCGCACCCGAATCAAATAAAACGTAAGCAGATTTATTGTCAATAAGAAACGTACCCGTAACAAGCTCCGGGTCTTCCTGTGCCTCTACCGCATTAATATTGAAAACTCTTCCACGGCCTTGTCCATTCGTGTTCTCCTGGTTCGGGCAATTTCTAATAATGTGGCCTGGTTTTCCACATTTATAACAAACTACATTGGCATAACTTGCTCCGACACTACTTGCTCCGCCATTACTCGTTCCGACACCATTTGTTCCTTTCGTTCTATTAACCCCTGGTCCGTAGACCTCACACTTCGCCGCGCTATGACCATTTCTTTTACACTTGTTGCAAAATTTGGTGCAGAACCCCGAGTGATTCTTTTCACACCTTTGGCATAGCTGTTTCTGATTGTTGTTGTTGTTGCGGTTATTATTGTTGTTGGGATGATTGTTGTAGTTGCTGTTGTTGTTGTTGTTGTTGTTGGGCCGTTTGTTGTAGTTGCGATTGATGTTGCGATTGTTGGGATAATTGTTACGATTATTGTTGTAATTGCTGTTGTTGTTGTATTGGTGATTCTTATCACCGTTTTCCTCCCACTTTCTTTTGACTTGCTTCACATTGGCCTCTTCAGCAGTCTGTTCTTTAATTCTTTCTTCAATCTGGTTCACGAGTTTGTGAGCCATTCTACATGCCTGTTGTATGGAGGCGGGCTCGTGTGAACTTATATCTTCTTGGATTCTTTCCGGTAATCCTTTCACAAATGCGTCGATCTTCTCTTCCTCATCTTCGAATGCTCCCGGACACAATAGGCACAATTCTGTGAATCGTCTTTCGTACGTGGTAATATCAAATCCTTGGGTTCGTAACCCTCTAAGTTCTGTCTTGAGCTTATTGACCTCGGTTCTGGGACGGTACTTCTCATTCATCAAGTGCTTGAATGCTGACCACGGTAGTGCGTACGCATCGTCTTGTCCCACTTGCTCTAGATAGGTATTCCACCATGTTAACGCAGAACCTGTGAAGGTATGCGTAGCGTACTTCACTTTGTCCTCTTCAGTACACTTACTTATGGCAAACACCGATTCGACCTTCTCGGTCCACCGTTTCAATCCGATCGGTCCTTCGGTTCCATCAAATTCCAAAGGTTTGCAGGCAGTGAATTCTTTGTAGGTGCATCCTACACGATTTCCTGTACTGCTAGATCCAAGGTTATTGTTGGTATGTAGCGCAGCCTGTACTGCGGCTATGTTTGAAGCTAGAAAAGTACGGAATTCCTCTTCATTCATATTCACGGTGTGTCGAGTAGTCGGTGCCATTTCCTTCAAAATAGTTAAATGGAACAAGTTAATCATACAGAATATTAAGAGTAGTTAATAGTATTTCGTAGCATAATATGAACTCATTTATAAAAGATTTTTCTTCATATTAGCGTTTTATAAGTTTAAATTCGGGTAGTACCTACCCGTTAAGTTCATACTTAGTAGCTAATATACAATTCAACTACTACAATTCTATATGAAAAACTGATTGTAATAATATTTCGCGTTCAAACTTTTATACAATATTTTACAAACTTACAATACCGCTTATTTTACATAAAGCATGAAATATAGCACACAATAACTTTGATACAAGATAGTTGTGAAGACAATTCTAGCTAGTACACAAGTCGTTCGGCAAAGGCAATAAAGACACGTAATTCATACGTCCAGAAACAAGTCATGCATTCTGGTTTTACTAGGACTACTTCCCATCCTTGGTCTTGTGCAACATAACCGTTATGGCCGTTGATAAGACAGCGTGTTGTAACGTCATCAAAGGGACGAGGGTTACGTAATGTCCAACAGTCCCGTAACAATCTAAAAACCTCATTTCTTACCCCAATTACCGACTCCGTCACTTGTGGAAACGTTTTGTTTAATAGTTGTAGCCCGATGTTCTTGTTCTCACTTTGGTGAGAAGCGAACATTACTAATCCGTAAGCATAACATGCTTCTTTATGTTGCATGTTAGCCGCTTTTTCTAAATCACGAAGTCCAATATTCGGATATATTGAGTCAAAATAATTTCTTAACCCGTTGCGTAAAATAGCATTTGGGTTCCCCGCAATATATGCGTCAAAGTAAACACATCGTAACTTATGGGTTTCCCAATGTGATATCCCCCATCTTTCAAACGAAAGTCTCTTATAAACCAAGACATTCTTGGAACGTTCTTCGAATGTCTTACAAACTGATCTCGCCTTAAATAGTTGTGCCGAAGAATTCTGGCCGACTCTAGACAAGATTTCATCAATCATGTCTCCGGGTAGGTCTCTTAAAATATTGGGTTGTCTATCCATTTTGTGTTTTTAAACTGTAAAATAGACAAGAGTTAGATTCATAAAAAAAATACTTATTAATACAAGCAATTTTTACATATATCATAAAGCATAAGAACACTATATTCCATATATCACACCACACGAATACAACTATCTTATTCCGACTCGCTCATTTCTTCTTCTTCGGTTTTGGTTCATTTTGCCAGGTTTCTAGGGATATATGATGTTCCCCTAATACGAGCCGTAATTTTCCACATTGGTTTAGAAAAACCTGGTGGTTTAGAGGTTCCCGGGTCATTGTTACAACTTAAGGACTTCGGGGGTTGACGATACATATAAAGTTCATCGGGGTTGGAATTAGATTTCTCTATTTTTATGCTCTTTCCCTTATTATTTTCTTTTGCCTTTTTAAATTCAGTTGGGGTAATTTCTATAACATCATCGGAATTCTCGTCGGAATCCGATTCATCGGAGAATTGGTAATCCTCCCAATATTTTGCTTCCTTGGCGGAAACACCATTGACCATAATTAACTTTGGTCGGTTGGTTGAGGATTTTCTTTTACTTAACCGTTTTATTATTTCCCCCACCGGTTCTATTTCTTCATCCGGTTCCGATTCTTCTTCCGGTTCCGATTCTTCTTCCGGTTCCGACTCTTCTTCCGGTTCCTCTTCGGGAACTTGTGAATCAGTCCACAAATCATTCCAATTTACATTTGACTCTTCATTATTATTAGGTGAGTCAATGGGACTTGTTCTAGAGGTAGACATCTATCACATAATATCAAACACGTTAAGAGATTAATATATCACATAATATTCATATGTTAAAAATATATAGTTTCCAACAAAAATGTTAAGCAATCATTTTTAAAGAAAACACGGTCGAAGTCCAGACTCACTAATGCATCCTAACAAACTCGATAAGACACACTAATGCAAATTTTCTGGTTCTCTAAGACCAACGCTCTGATACCAACTGAAATGTCCCGTTCTTATTGATTAAAAACGTTCCATATTAATTGATTTCGTTGCGAGGTTTTGACCTCTATATGAGACGTTTTTCAAAGACTGCATTCATTTTTAAACAAACCATAACCTTTATTTCATCAATAAAGGTTTAAAAAGCTTTACGTAGATTATCAAATAATGATAATCTAAAATATCCTGTTTACACACGACCATTACATAATGGTTTACAATACAAATATGTTACAACAAAATAAGTTTCTTGAATGCAGTTTTTACACAATATCATACAAGCATGGACTCCAAATCTTGTCCTTATTTAAGTATGTGACAGCGGAAGCTCTTAATAATCACCTGAGAATAAACATGCTTAAAACGTCAACAAAAATGTTGGTGAGTTATAGGTTTAACCTATATATATCAAATCGTAACAATAGACCACAAGATTTCATATTTCAATACACATCCCATACATAGAGATAAAAATCATTCATATGGTGAACACCTGGTAACCGACAATAACAAGATGCATATATAAGAATATCCCCATCATTCCGGGACACCCTTCGGATATGATATAAATTTCGAAGTACTAAAGCATCCGGTACTTTGGATGGGGTTTGTTAGGCCCAATAGATCTATCTTTAGGATTCGCGTCAATTAGGGTGTCTGTTCCCTAATTCTTAGATTACCAGACTTAATAAAAAGGGGCATATTCGATTTCAATAATTCAACCATAGAATGTAGTTTCACATACTTGTGTCTATTTTGTAAATCATTTATAAAACCTGCATGTATTCTCATCCCAAAAATATTAGATTTTAAAAGTGGGACTATAACTCACTTTCACAGATTTTTACTTCGTCGGGAAGTAAGACTTGGCCACTGGTTGATTCACGAACCTATAACAATATATACATATATATCAAAGTATGTTCAAAATATATTTACAACACTTTTAATATATTTTGATGTTTTAAGTTTATTAAGTCAGCTGTCCTCGTTAGTAACCTACAACTAGTTGTCCACAGTTAGATGTACAGAAATAAATCGATAAATATTATCTTGAATCAATCCACGACCCAGTGTATACGTATCTCAGTATTGATCACAACTCAAACTATATATATTTTGGAATCAACCTCAACCCTGTATAGCTAACTCCAACATTCACATATAGAGTGTCTATGGTTGTTCCGAAATATATATAGATGTGTCGACATGATAGGTCGAAACATTGTATACGTGTCTATGGTATCTCAAGATTACATAATATATAATACAAGTTGATTAAGTTATGGTTGGAATAGATTTGTTACCAATTTTCACGTAGCTAAAATGAGAAAAATTATCCAATCTTGTTTTACCCATAACTTCTTCATTTTAAATCCGTTTTGAGTGAATCAAATTGCTATGGTTTCATATTGAACTCTATTTTATGAATCTAAACAAAAAAAAGTATAGGTTTCTAGTCGGAAAAATAAGTTACAAGTCGTTTTTGTAAAGGTAGTCATTTCAGTCGAAAGAACGACGTCTAGATGACCATTTTAGAAAACATACTTCCACTTTGAGTTTAACCATAATTTTTGGATATAGTTTCATGTTCATAATAAAAATCATTTTCTCAGAATAACAACTTTTAAATCAAAGTTTATCATAGTTTTTAATTAACTAACCCAAAACAGCCCGCGGTGTTACTACGACGGCGTAAATCCGGTTTTACGGTGTTTTTCGTGTTTCCAGGTTTTAAATTATTAAGTTAGTATATCATATAGATATAGAACATGTGTTTAGTTGATTTTAAAAGTCAAGTTAGAAGGATTAACTTTTGTTTGCGAACAAGTTTAGAATTAACTAAACTATGTTCTAGTGATTACAAGTTTAAACCTTCGAATAAGATAGCTTTATATGTATGAATCGAATGATGTTATGAACATCATTACTACCTTAAGTTCCTTGGATGAACCTACTGAAAAAGAGAAAAATGGATCTAGCTTCAATGGATCCTTGGATGGCTCAAAGTTCTTGAAGCAAAATCATGACACGAAAACAAGTTCAAGTAAGATCATCACTTGAAATAAGATTGTTATAGTTATAGAAATTGAACCAAAGTTTGAATATGATTATTACCTTGTATTAGAATGATAACCTACTGTAAGAAACAAAGATTTCTTGAGGTTGGATGATCACCTTACAAGATTGGAAGTGAGCTAGCAAACTTGAAAGTATTCTTGATTTTATGAAACTAGAACTTTTGGAATTTATGAAGAACACTTAGAACTTGAAGATAGAACTTGAGAGAGTTCAATTAGATGAAGAAAATTGAAGAATGAAAGTGTTTGTAGGTGTTTTTGGTCGTTGGTGTATGGATTAGATATAAAGGATATGTAATTTTGTTTTCATGTAAATAAGTCATGAATGATTACTCATATTTTTGTAATCTTATGAGATATTTCATGCTAGTTGCCAAATGATGGTTCCCACATGTGTTAGGTGACTCACATGGGCTGCTAAGAGCTGATCATTGGAGTGTATATACCAATAGTACATACATCTAAAAGCTGTGTATTTTACGAGTACGAATACGGGTGCATACGAGTAGAATTGTTGATGAAACTGAACGAGAATGTAATTGTAAGCATTTTTGTTAAGTAGAAGTATTTTGATAAGTGTATTGAAGTCTTTCAAAAGTGTATAAATACATATTAAAACACTACATGTATATACATTTTAACTGAGTCGTTAAGTCATCGTTAGTCGTTACATGTAAGTGTTGTTTTGAAACCTTTAGGTTAACGATCTTGTTAAATGTTGTTAACCCAATGTTTATAATATCAAAAGAGATTTTAAATTATTATATTATCATGATATTATGATGTACGAATATCTCTTAATATGATATATATACATTAAATGTCGTTACAACGATAAACGTTACATATATGTCTCGTTTCAAAATCATTAAGTTAGTAGTCTTGTTTTTACATATGTAGTTCATTGTTAATATAATTAATGATATGTTTACTTATCATAATATCATGTTAACTATATATATAACCATATATATGTCATCATATAGTTTTTTTTTACAAGTTTTAACGTTCGTGAATCACCGGTCAACTTGGGTGGTCAATTGTCTATATGAAACCTATTTCAATTAATCAAGTCTTAACAAGTTTGATTGCTTAACATGTTGGAAACATTTAATCATGTAAACATCAATCTCAATTAATATATATAAACATGGAAAAGTTCGGGTCACTACATCAGTGCCTGCTGAAACCATTAGTAAAAACCCTACCCCTTATCCTAAACCTTTCCCGATGATATTCTTCATCATCATCTTATCCTAGATATTATAAGATATCTTCATATCTTCCGTTATACATATTCTCCATATTTCTGGAAATATTTTCACAACTATTCTTATCTGAGAATATTTATCTCTCCGTAATATCTGCGTTACAACATAAAAGAAACTGTGTTAGTTTCTAAGTTCTAAAACCTTCAAGTTTAAAATAGGAATGTTCTGAAGCAGTGTTGGGAACTGATGCATGAATTAGTATAATATAATGAAACTTGATCAACTTCATTATATTACAGTAAGTCATGTTAAGTTTCTAATGAAATGTGATGATTCACAGTACCATCATCATGTGCCATGTTACACGGCTCATACATTCTATCCAATTCTCAAACATAATAGGAACATGTCATCCTGACAGTTCTATCTTTTCCGGGGTATTCTGGTAATTTGACAAATCAAAATTTGTCCTATTACGATTTCTTTCTTAGAGCATTAGCTATACTCATTTCGAATCTCATATCTACAAATTCCGGACCATTACTCGCTTGACTCGAAGTCAGGAAGAGAAAACGAAAGTATGAAGCTTTGAAAAATAATGAAGAATACAAAGGCCGAAAATCACCCAGGATTTACAAACCGTGTATATCAATACGTATTGCAACGTAAAGACACGGGAGAATTAAAAATATTATAATTCCGAGGAAAGCATAGAAGTAAATAGATTCTTCTGGCGATAAATGAAAGAGAAGAATGAAAGATATGAAAGTTAGAAGTATAACAAGAATTAGAACGGGATGGAGCATTTAAAAGAATACTTTAAGGTATGAGTTGAAGGAGAAAGGATAGAAGATGTGAGTTGTGGAAATAAGGAAGAGAAGGAAATGGATTTATAGCAAAATATTCGACAAAGAAATCGAAACAGATCGCCGCACTAAATCAAAGAAGATCTCGATCGCCAAAGAACCAAATCTTATTACGTAAGATTTTCCATAAATTCCGGAAATCAATCCTAATCACGTCATCGGTTACAACAATTCTATATTTACTTATTTCACTCTTTTGTGATAGCTTCGCTCGTGCGTCTCACATAACCGAATCGTTTTATCTAAATCTTTCAATAATGATAAAATTTCATTATTACCTCATATTCGTCATGAAAACATTCCTATTGTTATTTATGACAACCTCTACCAAATTTCGAGGACGAAATTTCTTTAACGGGTGGGTACTGTAACAACCCGGAAATTTCCGACCAAATTTAAACTCTAATCTCTATATGGTTCCGACACGATAAGCAAAAACCCTAAAGTTGACCCGCACTTTTTCGATCGTTCTATACTTATAAGATTAATATTTACATAAATTAAACCTTACCAACATGATAAGTAATCCAAATTGTTGAGACTTATGTTTTCGAAAAGAGTTTTACACAACGTTTGACCGTCTAGTTTGACCGATGATATCACGAACTATACAATATATGATAATTATACGTTTGTGTATATATATGTATATATACATATTTAACATGATTTAAGAATGTTTTAATATCTCATTTTGTATTAATAACAATAAGTTATAAGTATATTTTGAAACTACTAACTTAAGTTTTCAAAACGATAACCATACGTAACGTTATTTGACTTAAATACTTATGACCTATAATGTTTATACATATATCGTATAAGTAATGTATTTAATCACTTTTAAAGACTTAAATACATAAAACAATATAAGTATATTTACAAAAGATAGCTATATTTGAATCCTCGTTCCGTTTTCTCAAAGATTTCTATACGTATACCTAGGGTATATGTACCCGTATCATACGCAGCTTCTAGATGTATTTACTATTGGTATATACCAATAAAAATCTGCTCCTTAGCAGCCTTAAATGATTAAGAAACATGTGGAACCAACCATTTGTCAAGTAGCATGAATTATTTAGCAAGAAAACAAAGTTAGGTATTTTTTTTTCCTTTATAACCTAAAAACGTTTTTATGCATGCACACCATTTCTTCACCCCATTTTCTCATACTTACACTTCCATTTCTCTCTCAAAATACTCTTAACTTCATACTTGATCATCTCTAAGCATTTTCCCCATCATTTAGCTTCAAAAACAACACTTAAACCTCATAAGAAAACCTTACAAAAACACTTCAAGAAATCCTTCCAAGAACACAAACTTACTTCCAATCTTTCATCCAATTCCATCACCCTTTTGGTTCTAGCTTTTTACTCCTCTTTTACAGAAACCTTGTCCAAGGAACTTGAGGTAGTAACTATGTTCATAACTTTATTCGATTCATATATATATATAGCTATCATATTTTGTGGTATACAATTTTAACAACAAGAACATAGTTTGAAAGTTTTCAAACTTGTTTGCAAACTAAATAGATCCTTCTAACTTAACTTTTAAAATACTTCAAGACCTGTAATATAACTTAAGTATATGCTAATTTAACAAGGTATAACTTGGTTTTTCAAAGAACACCTTAAAAACTGTTTTTACGACGTCGGAGTGCAACCGGGGGCTGTTTTGGGTTGGATAATTAAAAACCATCTTAAACTTTGAATTGGAAGTTTATTCTCTGGAAAAATGATTTTTACTATAAATATGTTAACACATAAAAATTTCATGATTTAATTCAAAGTATAAGTATTTTTAGAAAAATGGTCATTAAATGATATTTTTTGTAACAAAAATGTTTAACTTCATAAGTTTCACTAAAGTTTCACCTATGCCGTGTGATTTTGAATACAAACTAAGGTATTTACAGTTCATAGTCTTAAAGAGGGACTCGATCCAAGGAGATGGCAAGTTGAATCAACGAAAACGGAGTTGTAACGAAGAAACTATGACCGAAACAAAATCGGATATCCAAGACTAGTTTAGCCACGAAAATAATTGGGAAAAATTAAATAAATCACATCTTTTTAAGATAACATGATATTTTATATATATGTACTTATAATTCAATTTTATATGGTTCAGGATTACCCGTAAACAACACGAGAAGATTAATCATAAGATCCCATGATTGTACGCAACACGTCATTTGACAACACCGGTACCGTGGGTCAAGATTAATCTCGACCAATACATATACGATGGGGGTTTTATTATTTCGTTGGGGGTTTATTAAACATCTAAAAATGAACCATTAAAATTGAATTACTAACATCGAACTGCTAACTACGGACTAAGGAATTATTAAAAGTATTAAAAGTATAACAAGTATATATATGTGACGTTTGTTTAAAAAGAAAAGGTATTGATATATTATATATGGATAGGTTCGTGATATCAACCTGAGACCAAGTCAAAATATATATATCTTCAAGACGAAAGTGAGTATATAGTCCCTTTTAAACTCTAAATATTTTTGGGCTGAGAATACATGCGCTGTTTTTATAAATGATTTACGTTATGGACACAAGTAACTGAAAAATATATTCTACGTTGAGTTGTACCACTGGCATACTTCCCTGTAGCTTGGTAACTAATATTTACAGCGGTATTGTAAACGCGAATCCTGTTGATAGATCTATCGGGCCTGACAACCCCAACCGGACTGGACGACCAGTATTCAACGGTTGCACAGTACTTCGTTTTGTGACTACACTTGGTACGGTGTAGTAAGATTTCATATTAAAGGGAATATGCGACGTGATTGAATGTTAAGTATGGTTACCAAGTGCTCAACCACTTAGAATATTTTATGAAAATGTTTATATATGAAATCTTGTGGTCTATATATATATATATATATCGCTGCCGGCATTAAACCTATATCTCACCAACTTTATGTTGACATTTTAAAGCATGTTATTCTCAGGTATGAATTAAGTCTTCCGCTGTGCATTAGCTCGTACTAAGGATACTACTTGAGGCTATTAAGGACTTATATCATAAGGCATTGCATTCGAGTCATTGAAGTTGATAGAGACTATTATTAAGTAAATGGCGGTTTATGTCATTTGAATATTATGAAATGTCAGGCGATTATGTCAATTCTGGATGTAACTATAGATTGCCTTTTAAGAATAAATGCAACGTTTGTAAGATGTATCATATAGAGGGCAAGTACCTCGCAATGTTATCAACTATTGTAATTCGTTTGTAATCAATATGGACAACGTCCGGATGATTAGTTTCGGATCCTTTCAGTTGGTATCAGAGCGTTGGTCTTAGCGAACCAGGCTTTGCATTAGTGTGTCTAACTAGTAGTTGTTAGGATACATTAAGTGAGTCTGGACTTTGACCGTGTCTGCCTGTCAAAAGTTTTGCTTATCAATCCTAGTCGGAAATCATCTGCTTATCATCCTTAGGGAACTGCCTGCTTATCATTCTTAAGTCTAGACACTTCTTACTGCATTTAGTGTATCGATAGTGTATAGACAAAATTCATATCTTAGCGTATCTGTTACTATAGACATTGCCTGACGTATTTCAAAGATTCTCCGTAATTCATGGGATTTTGATATTATATATACATATGTAAATTATGTATTGAAGAGTACCAAACCCAACTCCTATAATCTATTCCAAACCAAAAATTCATTTCTCCGACTATACAAGATGGATTCTTCATCCAGTTCGAATTCCTCCGACTTCGATAGCTACGCCGATATGGATTTCCATTCGAGCTCCGAGAACAGCGTCACCGGAATGGATCAACCAATTTCCCATCATCTATTTTGGATGAATTGGGGATGGGTTCGTAATATACTAAATCTCTGGAGACAAGAAGAAGGTGATCCATTCCATCCACCAAATTTTCCTCTTAACGATGAACCTGAAGCACTTACCGGCGAACCTATTCGAAACACCATTTTCTCGCTCATTTCTAGAGTATCTCATCATGATTACATACTATCCCATATTTCGAATCTTGTTCATTCGCTCGTTCCAACTGTCAATCATCCCGGTATAATAGAAGAAGTCAACGAGCTTCGCGCTCGGGTAGTGGCTTTAGAAAATACGGTGCGAAGGTTACAAACACCAGCAGCAGCACCAGCAGCATAATCTGTATCACTATCAACAACGCCGACAGTACTTTTGTCACCCCCAAAATCTCAACATCACAAACTGTATCTCGGATATCAACATCACATACCTCAAAAACCTCATCGGAACTTCGAGTATGATCTTCGTTCTATATATCGTTCTACATCGATTATCTTCGCTTTACGTATCGTTTTACCTCATTTATCTTCGTTCGACCTGGCGATTATGTAATCTCTAATGCTTTAGAAGTTATGTAATCTAGTATTAACGATAAATCAAATGAGTTTAATACTTCATTGACTCATTGAATCTATGATTACATCTGAAGAAAATATATATGCAAGTATATTTTTATAAAGATTGTAATTAAAAATTCTTTCGTACAAACTGTTAATGATGAAAATATTTTAACGGGTGGGTAGTACCCGAGGAATATTTAGAATTCACATTAATAAGTTACGTTGTACATTATCTAAATCTGATTCAACGGTCATTTACTATCCTACTTACAACTACCGATATACGTATTCGTTCACCACAGAATAACCATTTCTATTCAAATTTCATATTTGGATTTTGATCTATCAGAATCCAACAAGTGGCATAATGAAGAAAACATTGGACAAAAATAAAAAGTGTTAGAAACAAACGAATTAATTAATTGAAATTGTGATAGGATTTCACGCTAACTGTTCCGGCTAACTGTTCCCAGTTAACTGATTAACATTTAATTTATCGCAATTTACATTCTCGCAATTTTATTTATCATCATTTAATTTCTGTTATTTACTTTTACGCACTTTAAATAACGGGACACGTATGCAAGGTTTCGACTTATCATATCGACCCATCTATATATATATTTCGGAACAACCGTAGACACTCTATATGTGAAGGCGGGAGTTGGCTATATAGGGTCGGAGTTGATTTCAAAATATATATATACTTTAAGTTGTGATCGACACCGAGACCGGTATACGGGTCACGATACGTATTATTTAATTCGAATATTATATATTAAATTATATATGAATCATTGAACCATCGGACTATTGGACTGCTAACTTTGGACAATTAAAATGAATTAAATTAAAATATTGATTATAACATATGAAACTAAATAATTCTTCAAGTTTGCCACTTGATTTCATCCTAAACCTCATTTGTACTTCGACAATTATAATCCTCATTCAAATCTTTTCATGATTCTTGAAAACACCTCGATCGAGAAGTTGAACCAGCCGCACCTCGTTTACGGAAGAAAGATTTATGCATACAGTGATGCACCTGAAAAATTTTCGAAACCGAAGTTATAGTTAAAACGTATCCGCGTCGAATTCCTTATCATTCATTATCAAAAACAATCATACGATTCCTTTTCAAGAAGCTAATTTTGTCACAGCTCCACTTCGACTTCTCAGTGAGACTACTCCTATTATAATCTCGATATTTATACTTTGTCCTTTCGCCGTTGTTACCGGAGAACCTTTTTCACAACATCATCAGCAGACGTACCAGCAACTCGTTATCTCTTTGGCGAGATCCGCAATCAGTATTTTGAAAATCTCGTAGAAATTCTCCCAGTTATACCGAGAATGACTATCCCTCAGAATTACATATTTCGAATGTGAAGTTCTGAAAAAAAATCCTGGACTATGAAGTAGTTCTTGAAATGCTGAAGAAGCAGCAAAAACTGTAAACGACTTTAACAGTCAAAAGTTTAATGATGAAGTACATTGTGTTGGTAAAGCTTAGAAAAAGAGGAGAGTTGGAACTGGAAAACGGATTGAGCAAAGTATGAAGGAGGATGTAGATAAATCACAAGAACTGAATCTGCTTTCAAAGGATTCAAACGATTCAGTTGAAATGTCCCGTTCTTATTGATTAAAAACGTTCCATATTAATTGATTTCGTTGCGAGGTTTTGACCTCTATATGAGACGTTTTTCAAAGACTGCATTCATTTTTAAACAAACCATAACCTTTATTTCATCAATAAAGGTTTAAAAAGCTTTACGTAGATTATCAAATAATGATAATCTAAAATATCCTGTTTACACACGACCATTACATAATGGTTTACAATACAAATATGTTACAACAAAATAAGTTTCTTGAATGCAGTTTTTACACAATATCATACAAGCATGGACTCCAAATCTTGTCCTTATTTAAGTATGCGATAGCGGAAGCTCTTAATAATCACCTGAGAATAAACATGCTTAAAACGTCAACAAAAATGTTGGTGAGTTATAGGTTTAACCTATATATATCAAATCTTAACAATAGACCACAAGATTTCATATTTCAATACACATCCCATACATAGAGATAAAAATCATTCATATGGTGAACACCTGGTAACCGACAATAACAAGATGCATATATAAGAATATCCCCATCATTCCGGGACACCCTTCGGATATGATATAAATTTCGAAGTACTAAAGCATCCGGTACTTTGGATGGGGTTTGTTAGGCCCAATAGATCTATCTTTAGGATTCGCGTCAATTAGGGTGTCTGTTCCCTAATTCTTAGATTACCAGACTTAATAAAAAGGGGCATATTCGATTTCGATAATTCAACCATAGAATGTAGTTTCACGTACTTGTGTCTATTTTGTAAATCATTTATAAAACCTGCATGTATTCTCATCCCAAAAATATTAGATTTTAAAAGTGGGACTATAACTCACTTTCACAGATTTTTACTTCGTCGGGAAGTAAGACTTGGCCACTGGTTGATTCACGAACCTATAACAATATATACATATATATCAAAGTATGTTCAAAATATATTTACAACACTTTTAATATATTTTGATGTTTTAAGTTTATTAAGTCAGCTGTCCTCGTTAGTAACCTACAACTAGTTGTCCACAGTTAGATGTACAGAAATAAATCGATAAATATTATCTTGAATCAATCCACGACCCAGTGTATACGTATCTCAGTATTGATCACAACTCAAACTATATATATTTTGGAATCAACCTCAACCCTGTATAGCTAACTCCAACATTCACATATAGAGTGTCTATGGTTGTTTCGAAATATATATAGATGTGTCGACATGATAGGTCGAAACATTGTATACGTGTCTATGGTATCTCAAGATTACATAATATATAATACAAGTTGATTAAGTTATGGTTGGAATAGATTTGTTACCAATTTTCACGTAGCTAAAATGAGAAAAATTATCCAATCTTGTTTTACCCATAACTTCTTCATTTTAAATCCGTTTTGAGTGAATCAAATTGCTATGGTTTCATATTGAACTCTATTTTATGAATCTAAACAAAAAAAGTATAGGTTTCTAGTCGGAAAAATAAGTTACAAGTCATTTTTGTAAAGGTAGTCATTTCAGTCGAAAGAACGACGTCTAGATGACCATTTTAGAAAACATACTTCCACTTTGAGTTTAACCATAATTTTTATATATAGTTTCATGTTCATAATAAAAATCATTTTCTCAGAATAACAACTTTTAAATCAAAGTTTATCATAGTTTTTAATTAACTAACCCAAAACAGCCCGCGGTGTTACTACGACGGCGTAAATCCGGTTTTACGGTGTTTTTCGTGTTTCCAGGTTTTAAATTATTAAGTTAGTATATCATATAGATATAGAACATGTGTTTAGTTGATTTTAAAAGTCAAGTTAGAAGGATTAACTTTTGTTTGCGAACAAGTTTAGAATTAACTAAACTATGTTCTAGTGATTACAAGTTTAAACCTTCGAATAAGATAGCTTTATATGTATGAATCGAATGATGTTATGAACATCATTACTACCTTAAGTTCCTTGGATGAACCTACTGAAAAAGAGAAAAATGGATCTAGCTTCAATGGATCCTTGGATGGCTCAAAGTTCTTGAAGCAAAATCATGACACGAAAACAAGTTCAAGTAAGATCATCACTTGAAATAAGATTGTTATAGTTATAGAAATTGAACCAAAGTTTGAATATGATTATTACCTTGTATTAGAATGATAACCTACTGTAAGAAACAAAGATTTCTTGAGGTTGGATGATCACCTTACAAGATTGGAAGTGAGCTAGCAAACTTGAAAGTATTCTTGATTTTATGAAACTAGAACTTTTGGAATTTATGAAGAACACTTAGAACTTGAAGATAGAACTTGAGAGAGTTCAATTAGATGAAGAAAATTGAAGAATGAAAGTGTTTGTAGGTGTTTTTGGTCGTTGGTGTATGGATTAGATATAAAGGATATGTAATTTTGTTTTCATGTAAATAAGTCATGAATGATTACTCATATTTTTGTAATCTTATGAGATATTTCATGCTAGTTGCCAAATGATGGTTCCCACATGTGTTAGGTGACTCACATGGGCTGCTAAGAGCTGATCATTGGAGTGTATATACCAATAGTACATACATCTAAAAGCTGTGTATTGTACGAGTACGAATACGGGTGCATACGAGTAGAATTGTTGATGAAACTGAACGAGAATGTAATTGTAAGCATTTTTGTTAAGTAGAAGTATTTTGATAAGTGTATTGAAGTCTTTCAAAAGTGTATAAATACATATTAAAACACTACATGTATATACATTTTAACTGAGTCGTTAAGTCATCGTTAGTCGTTACATGTAAGTGTTGTTTTGAAACCTTTAGGTTAACGATCTTGTTAAATGTTGTTAACCCAATGTTTATAATATCAAAAGAGATTTTAAATTATTATATTATCATGATATTATGATGTACGAATATCTCTTAATATGATATATATACATTAAATGTCGTTACAACGATAAACGTTACATATATGTCTCGTTTCAAAATCATTAAGTTAGTAGTCTTGTTTTTACATATGTAGTTCATTGTTAATATAATTAATGATATGTTTAATTATCATAATATCATGTTAACTATATATATAACCATATATATGTCATCATATAGTTTTTTTTTACAAGTTTTAACGTTCGTGAATCACCGGTCAACTTGGGTGGTCAATTGTCTATATGAAACCTATTTCAATTAATCAAGTCTTAACAAGTTTGATTGCTTAACATGTTGGAAACATTTAATCATGTAAACATCAATCTCAATTAATATATATAAACATGGAAAAGTTCGGGTCACTACAGTACCTACCCGTTAAATAAATTTCGTCCCGAAATTTTAAGCTGTTGAAGGTGTTGACGAATCTTCTGGAAATAGATGCGGGTATTTCTTCTTCATCTGATCTTCACGCTCCCAGGTGAACTCGGGTCCTCTACGAGCATTCCATCGAACCTTAACAATTGGTATCTTGTTTTGCTTAAGTCTTTTAACCTCACGATCCATTATTTCGACGGGTTCTTCGATGAATTGGAGTTTTTCGTTGATTTGGATTTCATCTAACGGAATAGTGAGATCTTCTTTAGCAAAACATTTCTTCAAATTCGAGACGTGGAAAGTGTTATGTACAGCCGCGAGTTGTTGAGGTAACTCAAGTCGGTAAGCTACTGGTCCGACACGATCAATAATCTTGAATGGTCCAATATACCTTGGATTTAATTTCCCTCGTTTACCAAATCGAACAACGCCTTTCCAAGGTGAAACTTTAAGCATGACCATCTCTCCAATTTCAAATTCTATATCTTTTCTTTTAATGTCAGCGTAGCTCTTTTGTCGACTTTGGGCGGTTTTCAACCGTTGTTGAATTTGGATGATCTTCTCGGTAGTTTCTTGTATAATCTCCGGACCCGTAATCTGTCTATCCCCCACCTCACTCCAACAAATCGGAGACCTGCACTTTCTACCATAAAGTGCTTCAAACGGCGCCATCTCAATGCTTGAATGGTAGCTGTTGTTGTAGGAAAATTCTGCTAACGGTAGATGTCGATCCCAACTGTTTCCGAAATCAATAACACATGCTCGTAGCATGTCTTCAAGCGTTTGTATCGTCCTTTCGCTCTGCCCATCAGTTTGTGGATGATAGGCAGTACTCATGTCTAGACGAGTTCCTAATGCTTGCTGTAATGTCTGCCAGAATCTTGAAATAAATCTGCCATCCCTATCAGAGATAATAGAGATTGGTATTCCATGTCTGGATACGACTTCCTTCAAATACAGTCGTGCTAACTTCTCCATCTTGTCATCTTCTCTTATTGGCAGGAAGTGTGCTGATTTGGTGAGACGATCAACTATTACCCAAATAGTATCAAAACCACTTGCAGTCCTTGGCAATTTAGTGATGAAATCCATGGAAATGTTTTCCCATTTCCATTCTGGGATTTCGGGTTGTTGAAGTAGACCTGATGGTTTTTGATGCTCAGCTTTGACCTTAGAACACGTCAAACATTCTCCTACGTATTTAGCAACATCGGCTTTCATACCCGGCCACCAAAAATATTTCCTGAGATCCTTGTACATCTTCCCCGTTCCAGGATGTATTGAGTATCTGGTTTTATGAGCTTCTCTAAGTACCATTTCTCTCATATCTCCAAATTTTGGTACCCAAATCCTTTCAGCCCTATACCGGGTTCCGTCTTCCCGAATATTAAGATGCTTCTCCGATCCTTTGGGTATTTCATCCTTTAAATTTCCCTCTTTTAAAACTCCTTGTTGCGCCTCCTTTATTTGAGTAGTAAGGTTATTATGAATCATTATATTCATAGATTTTACTCGAATGGGTTCTCTGTCCTTCCTGCTCAAGGCATCGGCTACCACATTTGCCTTCCCCGGGTGGTAACGAATCTCAAAGTCGTAATCATTCAACAATTCAATCCACCTACGCTGCCTCATATTCAGTTGTTTCTGATTAAATATGTGTTGAAGACTTTTGTGGTCGGTATATATTATACTTTTGACCCCATATAAGTAGTGCCTCCAAGTCTTTAATGCAAAAACAACCGCGCCTAATTCCAAATCATGCGTCGTATAATTTTGTTCGTGAATCTTCAATTGTCTAGACGCATAAGCAATCACCTTCGTTCGTTGCATTAATACACAACCGAGACCTTGCTTTGATGCGTCACAATAAATCACAAAATCATCATTCCCTTCAGGCAATGACAATATAGGTGCCGTAGTTAGCTTTTTCTTCAATAACTGAAACGCTTTCTCTTGTTCATCATTCCATTCAAATTTCTTCCCTTTATGCGTTAATACAGTTAAGGGTTTTGCTATTCTGGAAAAGTCTTGGATGAACCTTCTGTAGTAACCAGCTAGTCCTAAAAACTGGCGTATGTGTTTCGGAGTTTTCGGGGTTTCCCACTTTTCAACAGTTTCTATCTTTGCCGGATCCACCTTAATACCTTCTTTGTTCACTATGTGACCGAGGAATTGAACTTCTTCCAACCAAAATGCACACTTTGAAAACTTAGCGTACAATTCTTCCTTCCTCAATACTTCTAACACCTTTCTCAAATGTTCACCGTGTTCTTGGTCATTCTTTGAGTAAATAAGTATGTCATCAATGAAAACAATGACAAACTTGTCAAGGTATGGTCCACACACTCGGTTCATAAGGTCCATGAACACAGCTGGTGCATTAGTTAAACCAAACGGCATGACCATAAACTCGTAATGACCGTAACGTGTTCTGAAAGCAGTCTTTGGAATATCATCTTCTTTCACCCGCATTTGATGATACCCGGAACGTAAGTCAATCTTTGAATAAACAGACGAGCCTTGTAGTTGATCAAATAAGTCGTCGATTCTCGGTAGTGGGTAGCGGTTCTTGATGGTAAGTTTATTCAACTCTCGGTAGTCGATACACAACCTGAATGTACCATCTTTCTTCTTGACAAACAAAACAGGAGCTCCCCACGGTGATGTGCTTGGTCGAATGAAACCACGCTCTAAAAGTTCTTGTAATTGGCTTTGCAGTTCTTTCATCTCGCTGGGTGCGAGTCTGTAAGGAGCACGAGCTATTGGTGCAGCTCCTGGTACAAGATCTATTTGAAATTCAACGGATCGATGTGGGGGTAATCCCGGTAATTCTTTCGGAAATACATCGGGAAATTCTTTTGCAATGGGAACATCATTGATGCTCTTTTCTTCAGTTTGTACTTTCTCGACGTGTGCTAGAACAGCATAGCAACCTTTTCTTATTAGTTTTTGTGCCTTCAAATTACTAATAAGATGTAGCTTCGTGTTGCCCTTTTCTCCGTACACCATTAAGGGTTTTCCTTTTTCTCGTATAATGCGAATTGCATTTTTGTAACAAACGATCTCCGCTTTCACTTCTTTCAACCAGTCCATACCGATTATCACATCAAAACTCCCTAACTCTACTGGTATCAAATCAATCTTAAATGTTTCGCTAACCAGTTTAATTTCTCGATTCCGACATATATTATCTGCTGAAATTAATTTACCATTTGCTAATTCGAGTAAAAATTTACTATCCAAAGGCATCAATGGACAACTTAATTTAACACAAAAATCTCTACTCATATAGCTTCTATCCGCACCCGAATCAAATAAAACGTAAGCAGATTTATTGTCAATAAGAAACGTACCCGTAACAAGCTCCGGGTCTTCCTGTGCCTCTACCGCATTAATATTGAAAACTCTTCCACGGCCTTGTCCATTCGTGTTCTCCTGGTTCGGGCAATTTCTAATAATGTGGCCTGGTTTTCCACATTTATAACAAACTACATTGGCATAACTTGCTCCGACACTACTTGCTCCGCCATTACTCGTTCCGACACCATTTGTTCCTTTCGTTCTATTAACCCCTGGTCCGTAGACCTCACACTTCGCCGCGCTATGACCATTTCTTTTACACTTGTTGCAAAATTTGGTGCAGAACCCCGAGTGATTCTTTTCACACCTTTGGCATAGCTGTTTCTGATTGTTGTTGTTGTTGCGGTTATTATTGTTGTTGGGATGATTGTTGTAGTTGCTGTTGTTGTTGTTGTTGTTGTTGGGCCGTTTGTTGTAGTTGCGATTGATGTTGCGATTGTTGGGATAATTGTTACGATTATTGTTGTAATTGCTGTTGTTGTTGTATTGGTGATTCTTATCACCGTTTTCCTCCCACTTTCTTTTGACTTGCTTCACATTGGCCTCTTCAGCAGTCTGTTCTTTAATTCTTTCTTCAATCTGGTTCACGAGTTTGTGAGCCATTCTACATGCCTGTTGTATGGAGGCGGGCTCGTGTGAACTTATATCTTCTTGGATTCTTTCCGGTAATCCTTTCACAAATGCGTCGATCTTCTCTTCCTCATCTTCGAATGCTCCCGGACACAATAGGCACAATTCTGTGAATCGTCTTTCGTACGTGGTAATATCAAATCCTTGGGTTCGTAACCCTCTAAGTTCTGTCTTGAGCTTATTGACCTCGGTTCTGGGACGGTACTTCTCATTCATCAAGTGCTTGAATGCTGACCACGGTAGTGCGTACGCATCGTCTTGTCCCACTTGCTCTAGATAGGTATTCCACCATGTTAACGCAGAACCTGTGAAGGTATGCGTAGCGTACTTCACTTTGTCCTCTTCAGTACACTTACTTATGGCAAACACCGATTCGACCTTCTCGGTCCACCGTTTCAATCCGATCGGTCCTTCGGTTCCATCAAATTCCAAAGGTTTGCAGGCAGTGAATTCTTTGTAGGTGCATCCTACACGATTTCCTGTACTGCTAGATCCAAGGTTATTGTTGGTATGTAGCGCAGCCTGTACTGCGGCTATGTTTGAAGCTAGAAAAGTACGGAATTCCTCTTCATTCATATTCACGGTGTGTCGAGTAGTCGGTGCCATTTCCTTCAAAATAGTTAAATGGAACAAGTTAATCATACAGAATATTAAGAGTAGTTAATAGTATTTCGTAGCATAATATGAACTCATTTATAAAAGCTTTTTCTTCATATTAGCGTTTTATAAGTTTAAATTCGGGTAGTACCTACCCGTTAAGTTCATACTTAGTAGCTAATATACAATTCAACTACTACAATTCTATATGAAAAACTGATTGTAATAATATTTCGCGTTCAAACTTTTATACAATATTTTACAAACTTACAATACCGCTTATTTTACATAAAGCATGAAATATAGCACACAATAACTTTGATACAAGATAGTTGTGAAGACAATTCTAGCTAGTACACAAGTCGTTCGGCAAAGGCAATAAAGACACGTAATTCATACGTCCAGAAACAAGTCATGCATTCTGGTTTTACTAGGACTACTTCCCATCCTTGGTCTTGTGCAACATAACCGTTATGGCTGTTGATAAGACAGCGTGTTGTAACGTCATCAAAGGGACGAGGGTTACGTAATGTCCAACAGTCCCGTAATAATCTAAAAACCTCATTTCTTACCCCAATTACCGACTCCGTCACTTGTGGAAACGTTTTGTTTAATAGTTGTAGCCCGATGTTCTTGTTCTCACTTTGGTGAGAAGCGAACATTACTAATCCGTAAGCATAACATGCTTCTTTATGTTGCATGTTAGCCGCTTTTTCTAAATCACGAAGTCCAATATTCGGATATATTGAGTCAAAATAATTTCTTAACCCGTTGCGTAAAATAGCATTTGGGTTCCCCGCAATATATGCGTCAAAGTAAACACATCGTAACTTATGGGTTTCCCAATGTGATATCCCCCATCTTTCAAACGAAAGTCTCTTATAAACCAAGACATTCTTGGAACGTTCTTCGAATGTCTTACAAACTGATCTCGCCTTAAATAGTTGTGCCGAAGAATTCTGGCCGACTCTAGACAAGATTTCATCAATCATGTCTCCGGGTAGGTCTCTTAAAATATTGGGTTGTCTATCCATTTTGTGTTTTTAAACTGTAAAATAGACAAGATTTAGATTCATAAAAAAAATACTTATTAATACAAGCAATTTTTACATATATCATAAAGCATAAGAACACTATATTCCATATATCACACCACACGAATACAACTATCTTATTCCGACTCGCTCATTTCTTCTTCTTCGGTTTTGGTTCGTTTTGCCAGGTTTCTAGGGATATATGATGTTCCCCTAATACGAGCCGTAATTTTCCACATTGGTTTAGAAAAACCTGGTGGTTTAGAGGTTCCCGGGTCATTGTTACAACTTAAGGACTTCGGGGGTTGACGATACATATAAAGTTCATCGGGGTTGGAATTAGATTTCTCTATTTTTATGCTCTTTCCCTTATTATTTTCTTTTGCCTTTTTAAATTCAGTTGGGGTAATTTCTATAACATCATCGGAATTCTCGTCGGAATCCGATTCATCGGAGAATTGGTAATCCTCCCAATATTTTGCTTCCTTGGCGGAAACACCATTGACCATAATTAACTTTGGTCGGTTGGTTGAGGATTTTCTTTTACTTAACCGTTTTATTATTTCCCCCACCGGTTCTATTTCTTCATCCGGTTCCGATTCTTCTTCCGGTTCCGATTCTTCTTCCGGTTCCGACTCTTCTTCCGGTTCCTCTTCGGGAACTTGTGAATCAGTCCACAAATCATTCCAATTTACATTTGACTCTTCATTATTATTAGGTGAGTCAATGGGACTTGTTCTAGAGGTAGACATCTATCACATAATATCAAACACGTTAAGAGATTAATATATCACATAATATTCATATGTTAAAAATATATAGTTTCCAACAAAAATGTTAAGCAATCATTTTTAAAGAAAACACGGTCGAAGTCCAGACTCACTAATGCATCCTAACAAACTCGATAAGACACACTAATGCAAATTTTCTGGTTCTCTAAGACCAACGCTCTGATACCAACTGAAATGTCCCGTTCTTATTGATTAAAAACGTTCCATATTAATTGATTTCGTTGCGAGGTTTTGACCTCTATATGAGACGTTTTTCAAAGACTGCATTCATTTTTAAACAAACCATAACCTTTATTTCATCAATAAAGGTTTAAAAAGCTTTACGTAGATTATCAAATAATGATAATCTAAAATATCCTGTTTACACACGACCATTACATAATGGTTTACAATACAAATATGGTACAACAAAATAAGTTTCTTGAATGCAGTTTTTACACAATATCATACAAGCATGGACTCCAAATCTTGTCCTTATTTAAGTATGCGACAGCGGAAGCTCTTAATAATCACCTGAGAATAAACATGCTTAAAACGTCAACAAAAATGTTGGTGAGTTATAGGTTTAACCTATATATATCAAATCGTAACAATAGACCACAAGATTTCATATTTCAATACACATCCCATACATAGAGATAAAAATCATTCATATGGTGAACACCTGGTAACCGACAATAACAAGATGCATATATAAGAATATCCCCATCATTCCGGGACACCCTTCGGATATGATATAAATTTCGAAGTACTAAAGCATCCGGTACTTTGGATGGGGTTTGTTAGGCCCAATAGATCTATCTTTAGGATTCGCGTCAATTAGGGTGTCTGTTCCCTAATTCTTAGATTACCAGACTTAATAAAAAGGGGCATATTCGATTTCAATAATTCAACCATAGAATGTAGTTTCACGTACTTGTGTCTATTTTGTAAATCATTTATAAAACCTGCATGTATTCTCATCCCAAAAATATTAGATTTTAAAAGTGGGACTATAACTCACTTTCACAGATTTTTACTTCGTCGGGAAGTAAGACTTGGCCACTGGTTGATTCACGAACCTATAACAATATATACATATATATCAAAGTATGTTCAAAATATATTTACAACACTTTTAATATATTTTGATGTTTTAAGTTTATTAAGTCAGCTGTCCTCGTTAGTAACCTACAACTAGTTGTCCACAGTTAGATGTACAGAAATAAATCGATAAATATTATCTTGAATCAATCCACGACCCAGTGTATACGTATCTCAGTATTGATCACAACTCAAACTATATATATTTTGGAATCAACCTCAACCCTGTATAGCTAACTCCAACATTCACATATAGAGTGTCTATGGTTGTTCCGAAATATATATAGATGTGTCGACATGATAGGTCGAAACATTGTATACGTGTCTATGGTATCTCAAGATTACATAATATATAATACAAGTTGATTAAGTTATGGTTGGAATAGATTTGTTACCAATTTTCACGTAGCTAAAATGAGAAAAATTATCCAATCTTGTTTTACCCATAACTTCTTCATTTTAAATCCGTTTTGAGTGAATCAAATTGCTATGGTTTCATATTGAACTCTATTTTATGAATCTAAACAAAAAAAAGTATAGGTTTCTAGTCGGAAAAATAAGTTACAAGTCGTTTTTGTAAAGGTAGTCATTTCAGTCGAAAGAACGACGTCTAGATGACCATTTTAGAAAACATACTTCCACTTTGAGTTTAACCATAATTTTTGGATATAGTTTCATGTTCATAATAAAAATCATTTTCTCAGAATAACAACTTTTAAATCAAAGTTTATCATAGTTTTTAATTAACTAACCCAAAACAGCCCGCGGTGTTACTACGACGGCGTAAATCCAGTTTTACGGTGTTTTTCGTGTTTCCAGGTTTTAAATTATTAAGTTAGTATATCATATAGATATAGAACATGTGTTTAGTTGATTTTAAAAGTCAAGTTAGAAGGATTAACTTTTGTTTGCAAACAAGTTTAGAATTAACTAAACTATGTTCTAGTGATTACAAGTTTAAACCTTCGAATAAGATAGCTTTATATGTATGAATCGAATGATGTTATGAACATCATTACTACCTTAAGTTCCTTGGATGAACCTACTGAAAAAGAGAAAAATGGATCTAGCTTCAATGGATCCTTGGATGGCTCAAAGTTCTTGAAGCAAAATCATGACACGAAAACAAGTTCAAGTAAGATCATCACTTGAAATAAGATTGTTATAGTTATAGAAATTGAACCAAAGTTTGAATATGATTATTACCTTGTATTAGAATGATAACCTACTGTAAGAAACAAAGATTTCTTGAGGTTGGATGATCACCTTACAAGATTGGAAGTGAGCTAGCAAACTTGAAAGTATTCTTGATTTTATGAAACTAGAACTTTTGGAATTTATGAAGAACACTTAGAACTTGAAGATAGAACTTGAGAGAGTTCAATTAGATGAAGAAAATTGAAGAATGAAAGTGTTTGTAGGTGTTTTTGGTCGTTGGTGTATGGATTAGATATAAAGGATATGTAATTTTGTTTTCATGTAAATAAGTCATGAATGATTACTCATATTTTTGTAATCTTATGAGATATTTCATGCTAGTTGCCAAATGATGGTTCCCACATGTGTTAGGTGACTCACATGGGCTGCTAAGAGCTGATCATTGGAGTGTATATACCAATAGTACATACATCTAAAAGCTGTGTATTGTACGAGTACGAATACGGGTGCATACGAGTAGAATTGTTGATGAAACTGAACGAGAATGTAATTGTAAGCATTTTTGTTAAGTAGAAGTATTTTGATAAGTGTATTGAAGTCTTTCAAAACTGTATAAATACATATTAAAACACTACATGTATATACATTTTAACTGAGTCGTTAAGTCATCGTTAGTCGTTACATGTAAGTGTTGTTTTGAAACCTTTAGGTTAACGATCTTGTTAAATGTTGTTAACCCAATGTTTATAATATCAAAAGAGATTTTAAATTATTATATTATCATGATATTATGATGTACGAATATCTCTTAATATGATATATATACATTAAATGTCGTTACAACGATAAACGTTACATATATGTCTCGTTTCAAAATCATTAAGTTAGTAGTCTTGTTTTTACATATGTAGTTCATTGTTAATATAATTAATGATATGTTTACTTATCATAATATCATGTTAACTATATATATAACCATATATATGTCATCATATAGTTTTTTTTTACAAGTTTTAACGTTCGTGAATCACCGGTCAACTTGGGTGGTCAATTGTCTATATGAAACCTATTTCAATTAATCAAGTCTTAACAAGTTTGATTGCTTAACATGTTGGAAACATTTAATCATGTAAACATCAATCTCAATTAATATATATAAACATGGAAAAGTTCGGGTCACTACATCAGTGCCTGCTGAAACCATTAGTAAAAACCCTACCCCTTATCCTAAACCTTTCCCGATGATATTCTTCATCATCATCTTATCCTAGATATTATAAGATATCTTCATATCTTCCGTTATACATATTCTCCATATTTCTGGAAATATTTTCACAACTATTCTTATCTGAGAATATTTATCTCTCCGTAATATCTGCGTTACAACATAAAAGAAACTGTGTTAGTTTCTAAGTTCTAAAACCTTCAAGTTTAAAATAGGAATGTTCTGAAGCAGTGTTGGGAACTGATGCATGAATTAGTATAATATAATGAAACTTGATCAACTTCATTATATTACAGTAAGTCATGTTAAGTTTCTAATGAAATGTGATGATTCACAGTACCATCATCATGTGCCATGTTACACGGCTCATACATTCTATCCAATTCTCAAACATAATAGGAACATGTCATCCTGACAGTTCTATCTTTTCCGGGGTATTCTGGTAATTTGACAAATCAAAATTTGTCCTATTACGATTTCTTTCTTAGAGCATTAGCTATACTCATTTCGAATCTCATATCTACAAATTCCGGACCATTACTCGCTTGACTCGAAGTCAGGAAGAGAAAACGAAAGTATGAAGCTTTGAAAAATAATGAAGAATAGAAAGGCCGAAAATCACCCAGGATTTACAAACCGTGTATATCAATACGTATTGCAACGTAAAGACACGGGAGAATTAAAAATATTATAATTCCGAGGAAAGCATAGAAGTAAATAGATTCTTCTGGCGATAAATGAAAGAGAAGAATGAAAGATATGAAAGTTAGAAGTATAACAAGAATTAGAACGGGATGGAGCATTTAAAAGAATACTTTAAGGTATGAGTTGAAGGAGAAAGGATAGAAGATGTGAGTTGTGGAAATAAGGAAGAGAAGGAAATGGATTTATAGCAAAATATTCGACAAAGAAATCGAAACAGATCGCCGCACTAAATCAAAGAAGATCTCGATCGCCAAAGAACCAAATCTTATTACGTAAGATTTTCCATAAATTCCGGAAATCAATCCTAATCACGTCATCGGTTACAACAATTCTATATTTACTTATTTCACTCTTTTGTGATAGCTTCGCTCGTGCGTCTCACATAACCGAATCGTTTTATCTAAATCTTTCAATAATGATAAAATTTCATTATTACCTCATATTCGTCATGAAAACATTCCTATTGTTATTTATGACAACCTCTACCAAATTTCGAGGACGAAATTTCTTTAACGGGTGGGTACTGTAACAACCCGGAAATTTCCGACCAAATTTAAACTCTAATCTCTATATGGTTCCGACACGATAAGCAAAAACCCTAAAGTTGACCCGCACTTTTCCGATCGTTCTATACTTATAAGATTAATATTTACATAAATTAAACCTTACCAACATGATAAGTAATCCAAATTGTTGAGACTTATGTTTTCGAAAAGAGTTTTACACAACGTTTGACCGTCTAGTTTGACCGATGATATCACGAACTATACAATATATGATAATTATACGTTTGTGTATATATATGTATATATACATATTTAACATGATTTAAGAATGTTTTAATATCTCATTTTGTATTAATAACAATAAGTTATAAGTATATTTTGAAACTACTAACTTAAGTTTTCAAAACGATAACCATACGTAACGTTATTTGACTTAAATACTTATGACCTATAATGTTTATACATATATCGTATAAGTAATGTATTTAATCACTTTTAAAGACTTAAATACATAAAACAATATAAGTATATTTACAAAAGATAGCTATATTTGAATCCTCGTTCCGTTTTCTCAAAGATTTCTATACGTATACCTAGGGTATATGTACCCGTATCATACGCAGCTTCTAGATGTATTTACTATTGGTATATACCAATAAAAATCTGCTCCTTAGCAGCCTTAAATGATTAAGAAACATGTGGAACCAACCATTTGTCAAGTAGCATGAATTATTTAGCAAGAAAACAAAGTTAGGTATTTTTTTTTCCTTTATAACCTAAAAACGTTTTTATGCATGCACACCATTTCTTCACCCCATTTTCTCATACTTACACTTCCATTTCTCTCTCAAAATACTCTTAACTTCATACTTGATCATCTCTAAGCATTTTCCCCATCATTTAGCTTCAAAAACAACACTTAAACCTCATAAGAAAACCTTACAAAAACACTTCAAGAAATCCTTCCAAGAACACAAACTTACTTCCAATCTTTCATCCAATTCCATCACCCTTTTGGTTCTAGCTTTTTACTCCTCTTTTACAGCAACCTTGTCCAAGGAACTTGAGGTAGTAACTATGTTCATAACTTTATTCGATTCATATATATATAGCTATCATATTTTGTGGTATACAATTTTAACAACAAGAACATAGTTTGAAAGTTTTCAAACTTGTTTGCAAACTAAATAGATCCTTCTAACTTAACTTTTATAATACTTCAAGACCTGTAATATAACTTAAGTATATGCTAATTTAACAAGGTATAACTTGGTTTTTCAAAGAACACCTTAAAAACTGTTTTTACGACGTCGGAGTGCAACCGGGGGCTGTTTTGGGTTGGATAATTAAAAACCATCTTAAACTTTGAATTGGAAGTTTATTCTCTGGAAAAATGATTTTTACTATAAATATGTTAACACATAAAAATTTCATGATTTAATTCAAAGTATAAGTATTTTTAGAAAAATGGTCATTAAATGATATTTTTTGTAACAAAAATGTTTAACTTCATAAGTTTCACTAAAGTTTCACCTATGCCGTGTGATTTTGAATACAAACTAAGGTATTTACAGTTCATAGTCTTAAAGAGGGACTCGATCCAAGGAGATGGCAAGTTGAATCAACGAAAACGGAGTTGTAACGAAGAAACTATGACCGAAACAAAATCGGATATCCAAGACTAGTTTAGCCACGAAAATAATTGGGAAAAATTAAATAAATCACATCTTTTTAAGATAACATGATATTTTATATATATGTACTTATAATTCAATTTTATATGGTTCAGGATTACCCGTAAACAACACGAGAAGATTAATCATAAGATCCCATGATTGTACGCAACACGTCATTTGACAACACCGGTACCGTGGGTCAAGATTAATCTCGACCAATACATATACGATGGGGGTTTTATTATTTCGTTGGGGGTTTATTAAACATCTAAAAATGAACCATTAAAATTGAATTACTAACATCGAACTGCTAACTACGGACTAAGGAATTATTAAAAGTATTAAAAGTATAACAAGTATATATATGTGACGTTTGTTTAAAAAGAAAAGGTATTGATATATTATATATGGATAGGTTCGTGATATCAACCAGAGACCAAGTCAAAATATATATATCTTCAAGACGAAAGTGAGTATATAGTCCCTTTTAAACTCTAAATATTTTTGGGCTGAGAATACATGCGCTGTTTTTATAAATGATTTACGTTATGGACACAAGTAACTGAAAAATATATTCTACGTTGAGTTGTACCACTGGCATACTTCCCTGTAGCTTGGTAACTAATATTTACAGCGGTATTGTAAACGCGAATCCTGTTGATAGATCTATCGGGCCTGACAACCCCAACCGGACTGGACGACCAGTATTCAACGGTTGCACAGTACTTCGTTTTGTGACTACACTTGGTACGGTGTAGTAAGATTTCATATTAAAGGGAATATGCGACGTGATTGAATGTTAAGTATGGTTACCAAGTGCTCAACCACTTAGAATATTTTATGAAAATGTTTATATATGAAATCTTGTGGTCTATATATATATATATATATCGCTGCCGGCATTAAACCTATATCTCACCAACTTTATGTTGACATTTTAAAGCATGTTATTCTCAGGTATGAATTAAGTCTTCCGCTGTGCATTAGCTCGTACTAAGGATACTACTTGAGGCTATTAAGGACTTATATCATAAGGCGTTGCATTCGAGTCATTGAAGTTCATAGAGACTATTATTAAGTAAATGGCGGTTTATGTCATTTGAATATTATGAAATGTCAGGCGATTATGTCAATTCTGGATGTAACTATAGATTGCCTTTTAAGAATAAATGCAACGTTTGTAAGATGTATCATATAGAGGGCAAGTACCTCGCAATGTTATCAACTATTGTAATTCGTTTGTAATCAATATGGACAACGTCCGGATGATTAGTTTCGGATCCTTTCAAAATGAAACTACATTCTATGGCTGGATTATTAAACCGAATATGCCCCTTTTTAGTATGCTAATCTAAGAATTAGGGAACAGACACCCTAATTGACGCGAATCCTAAAGATAGATCTATTGGGCCCAACGAGCCCCATCCAAAGTACCGGATGCTTTATTACTTCGAATTCATCATGTCCGAAGGCAGTCCCGGAATGATAGGGGATATTCTATATGCTTCTTGTTAAGGTCGGTTACCAGGTGTTCACCATATGAATGATTTTTAACTCTATGTATGGGATGTATATTGAAATATGAAATCTTGTGGTCTATTATTACGATTTGATAAATATATAGATTAAACCCATAACTCACCAACATTTTTGTTGACGTTTAAAGCATGTTTATTTTCAGGTGATTATTAAGAGCTTCCGTTGTTGCATGCTAAAATATGGACAAGATTTGGTGTCAGCATGCTTGTATAATATTGTTTAAAACTGCATTCGAGATTTACTTTGTTGTAACATATTAATATTGTAAACCAATATGTATTGGTAGTGTGTAAGTGTGATATTTTAGATTATCATTTCTGGATAATCTAGGTGGTGACTTTTTAACCTTGTCGATAAAATAAAGGTTATGGTTTGATTTAAAAATGAATGCAGTCTTTGAAAAACATCTCATATAGAGGTCAAAACCTAACAACGAAATCAATTAATATGGAACGTTTATAATCAATATGAACGGGACATTTCAACCGACATCAACAGCACCACCAGCATCAGCACCAACAGCACCAATACCACCAACAACACAAGCCTCAACATCCGCATCACAAGCCTCAACCTCAAAATCTGTACCTCAAGTGTAATCTTTTTCTACATGACATTCTACACCATTTATCTTCGTTCTATGCATCGTTCTACATCAAAGATTCTTGAGTACAAACTGTTAATGGTGAAAATATTTTAACGGATAGGTAATACTCGAGGAATATTTAGATTTCACATTAACATGTTATACTGTACATTCTTCAAATTCGATTCAACAGTCATTGAACTATCCTACCTACATCCACAAATATATGTATTCGTTCACCGAAGAACAACCATTTTAATTCAAATTCAATTTCATACTCGGATATTTACCGATCAGAATCCAAGTCAAGATTTGACAAGTGGCATAATGAAGAAAATAATAGACAAATAAAATTGATTAGTAACCAATTTCTTCAGCATCTTCTAATCTTAAATATTTAAAATTCTAAGATTATATATATTGGGCTATTGGACTATTGGACTATTAACATTTGACTATTAACCTTGAACAATTAACAAGTATTAAAAGAGTAGGAAATATAAATTATAACACATTTTGGTTTAAAAGATCGTTAATAAGCTAAATCTTCTACAACTAAACATTTCTTCAAGTTTGCCACTCGATTTCATCTTAAACATCCTTTGTATCTTGACGATTACAATCAGTGTTTAATCATCTAAAAACACAAATCTCTTGAAACCACCTCGGATTGATAACCGAAGATTCAGATATGGTAGCATTAAATGCAGAGGAAACAGCAAAATTGTAGATGGTCTAATTGGCTAAAAGTTTGATAATGAAGAATGGAATGTTGAGAACGCTCGATAGAAAATTTGGTACTGAAAAAAAAAAGGATTGAGCTAACCATGAAGGAGACCAAGGACAAATACAAGGACCAAACCCTATATTCAAAGAATCCAGATAATTCTGTATCCGATGAAATCTTTGGAGAATATCTTGCTACGTACTCATACTAAATCTTGTGGAAAAATCTTTCTTCATCAACCTTCGATCTTAGAAATTCTGAAAATATCATCATAAATATCTTCGATATTTCTGAGAAAATTTTCATAAAAATTCTTGTCTGAAATTATTAATCTCTTCGTGCTATCAGTGTTACATCATAAAGGAAACTATTTTAGTTTCTGAAGTTCTTTGAAATTCGAGTTTAAATTTTGAATGATTTCTGGAGAAGTGTTGGGAATTGAAGCATGAATTAGTATACTATAATGACGTCAGGCCAACGTGGTTATATTACAGTGAGTCATGCTGAAATTTCTAATGGAACATGATGATGGTTCACAGATCTTACCCTCATCATGTGCCATGTTACATAACTCTTTCATTCTACTTAGCCTCTAAACATATCAAGAAAATATTTTCTTGATGGTTCTGTCTTTTCCGTAACTTCTGATAATTCAACAAATCAAATCGTGCTATTACCTTTCCTTTCTGTTTAATATATTATAACCATTCAAAACTTCATACCTACGAATTCTGGACCATTACTTTCTTTACTTGAATTCGAGAAGAGAAAACAAAGGCATGAAAATCCGACATATAAGGGAAAATATAAAACCCGACAACATCACATAAATTACAAACTGTGTATATCAATTCGTATAGCAATATAAAGACACGGCAGAATTAAGAACACTATAACCCCAAGGTAATAGTAGAAGTTGTAGTGACCCGAACTTTTCCATGATTATATGTTAAATGAAAACTATATTTGCATGATTAAATGTTTCCAACATGTTAAGCAATCAAACTTGTTAAGACTTGATTATTTGAAATGAGTTTCATGTAGACAATTGACCACCCAAGTTGACCGGCGATTCACGAACGTTAAAACTTGTAAAAATTAAATATATATATATATATATATATATATATATATATATATATATATATATATATATATATATATATATATATATATATATATATATATATATATATATATAGTTAACATGATATTATGATAAGAAAGTATCTCACTAAGTATATTAGCAATGAGTTATATACATAAAATGAGACTATTGAATTAAGAAAACTCGAAACGATAGATATAATGATTATCTTTATAACAACGTCTTACTAAATACATATGTATCATATTAATATATTAATACACTATGTTTAACATCATGAAATGATAATTACATATATCATTAAGCGTATTAACAATGAACTACACGAGTAAGATGAGACTACTAACTTAAGGATTTCGAAACAATACATATATGTAACGATTATCGTTGCAATAGTATTTTACACATATATATATGATATTAAGATATATTAATACACTATGTTAACATAACAATTTAACATCTCATTTAAGTGTAATAACAGTGGATCAATTACATTAAACAAGATCGTTAACTTAAAGGTTCCGAAACAACACTTACATATAACGACTAACGATGACTTAACGACTCAGTTAAATGTATATACATATAGTGTATTAAGATGTATTAATACACTTTTAGAAGACTTCATGACATATATCAAAGTACTACTACTTAACAAAAATGCTTACAATTACATCCTCATTCATTTTCATCAACAATTCTACTCGTATGCACCCGTATTCGTACTCGTACAATACGCAGCTTCTAAGATGTATATACTATTGGTATATACACTCAATCATTAGCTCCTTAGCAGACCATGTTAGTCATTAAACATGTGGGAACCATCATTTGGCAACTAGCATTAAATATCTCACAAAATTACAAAAAATATTATAAATCATTCATGAGTTATTTACATGAAAACAAACTTACACATCCTTTATATCTAATCCATATACCAAAGACTAAAAACACCTACAAACACTTTCATTCTTCAATTTTCTTCATCTAATTAATCTCTCTCAATTTCTATCTTCAAGTTCTAAGTGTTCTTCATAAATTCTATAAGTTTTAGTTTCATAAAATCAAGAATACTATCAAGTTTGCAAGATTACTTCCAAGCTTTCTAATCCAATCCAAGTAATCATATAAGCTGAAGAAATCTTTCTTATTTACAGTAAGATATGTTTCTAATACAAGGTAATACTCATATTCAAACTTTGATTCAATTTCTATAACTGTAACTATCTTATTTCGAGTGGAAAACTTACTTGAACTTGTTTTCGTGTCATGATTCTACTTCAAGAACTTTCAAGTCATCCAAGAATCCTTTGAAGCTAGATCAATTTTTGTTACTTCCTGTAGGTTTACCTACTAAACGTGAGGAAGTAATGATGTTCATAACATCATTCGATTCATATATATATAACTATCTTATTCGAAGATTTAAACTTGTAATCACTAGAACATAGTTTAGTTAATTCTAAACTTGTTCGCAAATAAAGTTAATCCTTCTAACTTGACTTTTAAAATCAACTAAAAAAATGTTCTATATCTATATGATATGCTAACTTAATGATTTAAAACCTAGAAACACGAAAAACACCGTAAAACCGGACATACGCCGTTGTAGTAACACCGCGGGCTGTTTTGGGTTTGATAATTAAAAACTATGATAAACTTTGATTTAAAAGTTGTTCTTCTGGGAAAATCATTTTTCTTATGAACATGAACCTATATCCAAAAAGCATGGTTAAACTCAAAGTGGAAGTATATTTTTCAAAATGGTCATCAAGATATCGTTCTTTCGACGGAAATGACTACCTCTTTAAAAAATGACTTGTAACCTATATTTCCGACTATAAACTTAAACTTTTTCTGTTTAGGTTCATAAACTTAAGTTCAATATGAAACCATAGCAACTTGAATCACTCAAAACGGATTTGAAACGAAGAAATGACGGGTAAAACAAAATTGGATAAATTTGCTAGTTTTAGCTACGAAAATTTTGTAACAAATCTAGACTAAACATATCCTAACTAATTTATATTGTATTATACATATTATGAAATCTTGGGATACCATAGACACGTATACAATGTTTTGACATATCATATCGACCCATCTATATATATATTTCGGAACAACCATAGACACTCTATATGCAGTAATGTTTGAGTTAGCTATACAGGGTAGAGGTTGATTCCAAAATAATATATATACTTTGAGTTGTGATCGAGTCTGAAACTTGTAGACACTGGGTCGTGGATTGATTCGAGATAATATATATTGCTTTATTTCTGTACATCTAACTGTGGACAACTAGTTGTAGGTTACTAACGAGGACTGCTGACTTAACAAACTCAAATCATTAAAACATAATAAAAATATAATAAATATATTTTGAACATACTTTGATATATATGTACATATTTGTTATAGGTTCGTGAATCGATCAGTGGCCAAGTCTTACTTCCCGACGAAGTAAAAATCCGTGAAAGTGAGTTATAGTCCCACTTTTAAAATCTGATATTTTTGGGATGAGAATACATGCAGTTTTATAAATGTTTTACGAAATAGATACAAGTAATCGAAACTACACTCTATGATTGAATTATTAATCCGAATATGCCCCTTTTAGCTTGGTAGCCTAAGAATTAAGAAACTGGCCCCTAATTGACGCGAATCCTAAAGGTATATCTACGGGAACTAACAACCCCCATTCTGAAATTTGGAATGCTTTAGTACTTCGAGTTTATCATGTCCGATGGGTGTCCCGGAATGATGGGGATATTCTATATGCATCTTGTTAATGTCGGTTACCAGGTGTTCACCATATGAATGATTTTTATCTCTATGCAGTTTGCGAAATGCCTGATATGAGATGTGTTATAAAAATGAAATCTTGTGGTCTATTATTATGATTTGATAATATATAGGTTAAACCTATAACTCACCAACATTTTTGTTGACGTTTTAAACATGTTTATTCTCAGGTGATTATTAAGAGCTTCCGCTGTTGCATACTAAAATAAGGACATGATTTGGAGTCGATGCTTGTATGATATTGTGTAAAAACTGCGTTCAAGAAACTTAGTTCGATGTAATATATTTTTATTGTAAACCATTATGTAATGGTCGTGTGTAAACGGTATATTTTAGATTATCATTATTTGATAATCTACGTAATGTTTTTTTTTAAACCTTTATCGATAAAATAGAAGTTATGGTTGTTTTAAAAATGAATGCAATCTTTGAAAAACGTCTCATATAGAGGTCAAAACCTCGCGACGAAATCAATTAATATGGAACACTTATAATCTATATGAACGGGACATTTCAGAAGTTAACAGATTCCTCCGGTGGTAGATGAAAAAGGAGGAAGACAGAAGCGATTGTCAGAAGAAGGACAAGGATCAGTACTGGATTAAGCATTTTTACAATATTTAGAAGTATGGATTAAGGAAGAAAGTATAGGAATTGTGAGAATAATAAAACGGAAGAGGTAAATCTATATTGGAAACATCACAGAGCAATCGAGGCAGATCATCGCATTTAATTAAAGAGATCTTAATTTCCTCAATCACTGACGAAACAAATCTTATATAGATAACTAAGATTTTTTTAAAATCCCTTGAATTCCGAAATTCAACCATGACTAGTCAAAAATCTTGATGAAACTTGTCTTTCTCATTTCACTATTTAGTGATAGCTTCACTCGTTAGCTTCACATAATCGAATTGTTTTATCCATATTATTCAATGGTGATAAAACTCTATTTATCAGCTCATATTCGTCATGAAAACATTTTTATTGTTAGCTACGACGATCTCGGTCAAATTTCGGGACGAAATTTCTTTAACGGGTAGGTACTGTGACGACCCGAAAAATTTCAACTAATTTTAAACCAAACTCTCGATACGATTTATTATCTTTAACACAATAAGCAAAGTCCGTTAGGTTGCGTCTCAAAAATTTTTGAATTGTTTCCTTGCATTCATTTGACCTTCGAACATTTTCAACGATTCACGAACAACTATTTGTAAATAGTTATATATATATTTAAATATATATATATATAATAATTTGAAATATTATTTGAACTATTGTATGGTTAATTTTTTTTTAGAATTAAATATGTAAAATAATATGCTATGTAATGGAAACTATATTTATAAATATATAGATATATATAATTATGCATATAAATATTACTTGTAGTAGCGAGAGAAGGGACTGGAAACGGTCACCGACCAATATCTAGTTAGTCGCGTACGTGCACAACGGTAAATATATTCGCCCTCCTGATTAAGTGGAGCAGCGAAAACCTTATCAATTTTCTTAAGTATGTTGCCTAACATGTGTATCCTGGCCATGACCTTTTCTTTAAACCGCTTCGAACCTGACACATTGTGTGAAGAATTTAAATGGCAAAGCACTAGGTCTCTTTTGTGAAATGGTTATGTAACTCCTAGTTATTATTAAACATATAGTCTTATTATGACGGAGTAATTTTTAATTATAAGTATAAATCACATAAATTAAATGTTCGGATTATTATATACACATACTTGGGACCATATGCTGTTGCAGTATCTCCTTTTTGGAAGTATTATTGTACTGTGATTAGTGGGATTAGATATTACATTACTTTTGCTACTGTAACATTTGACTTATTTACATGTATACAAAAAATAACGTACATCCTTGTTTCCTTTTGTTTAGTGGAAGACATCATTTATCATATCATTACCTTTACTATCATCTTTATATTATATTATATATGACATATATATGCATTATGCATATCATCACTTTCAGTACATAAAAACCACCTACCACTCAAACACTTCTATCTAACTATTCCTACTTTCTTCTTGATCGATCATCACCCGACCACGCCACCCGGAACCAGCCACCACCACCTTCTTCGATCATTTTTTTAGTCGTGAAGTCATCACCACGAATTACTACTTGTTTCTTTCTTAAACTGATGATCAAACTGAATCATCCCTCATTTGTTTTATATCAACGAAGACCACAAACTATTATTTTCTACCTCCATGTTCGTTTGCTACTTCTGCCTTAGGTTCTTCTACTACTCTGATCGATCTCCAAGAACATAAGCAAGTTACTATTTGATAAACGAACATTAATTATAGATGATATGGATGATAGATAACGATGATGATGTAGACGAAATAGTAAGCTTTCTATGCTATTTCCATTTTAAATCACAACAAACAACTATGTAGTTCGATCCTTAGATTGTTTCTTTATTCTGTTCATGTAAATTCAAGAACCCATTTGTAACCGGAACAACCATCACCCATCTAACCACCATCGAACATCAATCATCCACCATCAAACTACTTCCAACTTGTTTCTGTTTAACAACCCAAATCAAGGGCCACCACTTGAAACCATCAACACCACCACCGGGTACCACTTCCAACCCGTTGACCATACACCTCCACAATCCCCATCATCATGAACCATCACCACCACCATTTAAACACCATTGATCACCCTAAACTATTGATGAATGAAATCTTCACGTTGTTACTCGATCTCTTTAAAACTGTTGTCTTCTTCTTCTACGGTTAATACGGCTACAACATCACTAAATCAATCCATAAATGATCACCTCTATAACCTCCACTTGCTCGATATTTTTTCTATTTTTCTGTAACAGCGAGCACCCCACGAACAACCACCAACACCTTTGAATACCCAAACAAACACCACCCTACATCTTCACGAACCACCTTCATTCATCTGTTATGTTTCTATTGGTTTCGACACCTTCAACAAGAAACCGTCACTTAAACGCTACTCCCTCCGTCCCAAATTAACTGTCCTATTTGACTTTTTTGAGTCTTTTGTCTACAACTTTGACTATAATTATTTCGATTTGTGTTATATAATACTTGATGAAAGTTATACCAATAAAAACACAATTAAAAACTGAATCCATCCATATAAATTTCATCAATTATTGTATAACACAAACCGAAATAATTATGGTCAAAGTTGTAAACAAAATACCTAAAAGGTCAAATGGGACAGTTAATTTGGGATGGAGGGAGTATAAAACAACCACACATCTCACCATTAATTACTGTTGTTCCTGTCTCGTAATCTAGCTGCAACTGTAGCGATCCGTCCTAATCCATCCGGACGAATACATTACATTTGGTTACATCGCGAGGTACTTGACCTCTATATGATACATTTTACAAACATTGCATTCGTTTTTAAAAGACAAACTTGCTTTACATCGAAAGTTGACGACACGCATACCATTTCATAATATATCCAACTATAATTGACTTAATAATAATCTTGATGAACTCAACGACTCGAATGCAATGTCTTTTGAAATATGTCATGAATGACTCCAAGTAATATCTTTAAAATGATAATTTTGCACAGCGGAAGATTTCTTTCGTACCTGAGAATAAACATGCTTCAAAGTGTCAACCAAAAGGTTGGTGAGTTCATTAGTTTAACATAAATAATCATTTCATAATTTTTAATAGACCAGAAGATTTCATATTTCCATTTCTCATAAACAAACGTCCCATGCATAGAGACAAAATATCATTCATATTGGTTGAACACCTGGTAAACGACATTCACAATATGCATATAAGAATATCCCCTCATTCCGGGATCCTCCTTCAGACATGATATAAATTTCGAAGTACTAAAGCATCCAGTACTTTGGATGGAGCTTGTTGGGCCCGATAGATCTATCTTTAGAATTCGCGTCAATTAGGGTGTCTGTTCCCTAATTCTTAGATTACCAGATTAAAAGGGGCATATTCGATTTCTATCATTCAACCATACAATGTAGTTTCAATTACTTGTATCTATTTCGTAAAACAGTTATAAAAAACAGCGCATGTATTCTCAGTCCCAAAAATATATATTGCAAAAGTATTTAAAAAGGGATTAATGAAACTCACCATACTGTATTTTGTAGTAAAAATACATATGATGACATTGAACAACTGAACAAAGTAGGGTTGGCCTTGAATTCACGAACCTATATCATTTATATATATATATATATATATATATATATATATATATATATATATATATATATATACATATATATATATATATATATTAAAACATATAGTCGTAATCGAATAAGTTTATATATCTAATATATTTATATTCTTATATTCTTTTCTTTTTATAATAAAATATTTTGTTATGGTATATATGTTAAACATATATATTTATGCATTTCATTTGTTTATCAAAACAGTAGTTCTAATTATACTAAGTTAATATTAGTAAAAATAATGATAATAACATTAATAATACACTTATGCTAATATTAACTCTAATATTGATTATAATAATAATAATAATATCAATAATAATACTTGTAGAAATATTAATTTTACTTGTTAATGATAGTTATGATACACATTTTAATCATTACTTAGTAATAATAATAATAACAATGATGATACTATATAATAATAATAATAATGATAATAATATAAATGATAGTTTTATAAGTAAATCTTACAATAATGATAAAAATATTTTTTTTTTCTAAATGAAAGGTTTAGTAATATTAACTGTATTAATTACAAATAGATTAATAATACTAACATTAAAAAAAAATTATGATACTAATACTAATATAATGATAACTTTAATAACCAAAATTTTAATGATAATAATACCTAATTGATATGGTTAATAATAATGTTAGTAATACTTTTTAAAAAAAAAATTATACTAATGATGATAATTTCTTTAATACTTCTAAATATAATTATGATATTAGTAATTATATTAACAATAATAATAGGTGATGATAATATTATTAGTAATAATAACAATTATACATTAATAATTATAATATTAATAACAATAGCAATTGTAATAATAATAATAATAATAATAATAATAATAATAATAATAATAATAATAATAATAATAATAATAATAATAATAATAATAATAATAATAATAATAATAATAATAATAATAATAATAATAATAATAATAATTAAAGTTGTATACCCATTAAGAAGCCCTCCTAAAAGGATTTGCTCCGTACGAGACTCGAACCTGTGACCTCCCGCTACTATACCAACACTCACGACCACTCTTCTGATCCCATATTTCATGATTTAAAACTCAACCTAATTCATATAATCTGTTTTCTGTTTACACCTTCTTCTCCAATTCACAATCGATCAGACCTCAAATCTTTACTAACCACCAGTTGATAATTTGATTTAGGACTCATTACATAAATTATAAACGCTTATACTGGGATAAATTGTTTTGAAAAAAATAAAATAAAGGAACAACCGGTATACTGCTCGTCGCTAATATAAAAAAAAAATAAAATCAAACTTCGAATTCGAGGATGTTTTAGCAAAAGGTTGTAACACGAAAAAGATTGTAAATAGGTCGTAGAAACCTTCTGCATATTCAATTTAATCCAATTCATCAAAATATTTACAAATTTCACTATGAACACAAACTTTGACTTTTTTAGAAATTACTTTTGACTTCAAAATTCTTGATCGATATGAGGAATTTGAATCTGAGATTTTACAGGTAGTTTGAGAAGGAGATTCCTAATACAACTACAATTATAGATTTTGAAATACCAAACGAATTCAAGTTGTTGTGAAAAAGCTGTACGTGCAGGGTAAAACAAAAAAAATAAATAAATAAATAAATATATAATCTGTGTTCTCCAATTTGATTTACAATGATCATTTACATTAAACATAGGATATAAACATTGGAAAATGATTGATATAGATGATGTGGAAGTTGGCATTTTATTCTCAAACAAAGAGAAAAAAATAAACGAGTACAGCAAGAATAATAAAAAAATCTAAAAGGTGATCTTGATTGGTACTGAATGTTGAGAGTGATTGGGCTTCACGAGAATAATAGAATATAGAATAGGGGAAAAGAAAGATACTGAAATTATCAGATAATATTTTGCATAATTTTATATATATCAGTATTTATTTTATAATTGTATATATCTGTATTTATAAATTACAATTAATCTCATTACTTATAACTATATTAATATATAAATCTTATAAATATAACTATATTAATAATACTCTTAATATAATAAATAATAATAAAATTTATAATAATATATTAGTAATAATATTATTATTATTATTAATGATAATGATAATAATAACTATAAAATTTATAATAATAATAATAATAATAATAATAATAATAATAATAATAATAATAATAATAATAATAATAATACTAATAGTAAGTATTAAATTTTATACATTTAACATATATTAAAATATACATATAATAATAATTATATATATAAATCATATATTTATATATATATTCATTTTAATTACAACCTAATTATTTATATCTTATTTTACATATCAAATTTTAATGTTTAAATTTATATTTTATTATTCTCTAATTATTATATGTACTTGCATTTATATGTATATATTTTTATTTGCATACAATTGTTCGTGAATCGTCGGATATAGTCAAAGGTTAAATGCATTCATATAATAGTTCAAAAATTTTGAGACTCGGTCTAACAGACTTTGCTTATCGTGTTGAAAATATATAAAGATTAAGTTTAAATTTGGTCAAAAATTCCCGGGTCATCACAGTACCTACCCGTTAAAGAAATTTCGTCCCGAAATTTGAGTGAGGTGGTCATGACTAACAATAAAAATGTTTTCATGACAAATATGAGTTGATAAATTGAGTTTTATCATTATTAACTAATATAGATAAAACGATTTGATTAAATGAAGTGTACGAATGAAGCTTTCACAATAGATTGAGATAGAGATTTAACTTTTGACGTAGTCACGGTAGAAATTAGAAAATAAGGTGCGCGTTAGCTTTTGACATTGTCTTGGTTGAATTCTGGAATTCAAGGGATTTTAAAGAAAATCTTCAAAATCTAAAAGATTTGATTCTTCAACGAATGAGGATATTAAGATCTCTATAATTAAATACGGTGATCTGCCTCGATTACTCTGTCTGATATTTCCATTATAAATTAAGCTCTTCCGTTCTCTTATTCACACCATTCCTATACTTTCTTTCTTAGTCTATACATCCAAAAGATTGTGAAAATGCTTAATTCCGTGCTAATCCTTGATATTTTTCTAATTATCATTTCTGTCACCCCTTCTTTTTAATCTTCCACCAGAAGAATCTATTTACTTCTACTATTACCTTGGGGTAATACTATTCTTAATTATATCATGTCTTTATATTGTTATTCGTATTAATATTCACGGTTTGTAACCTCCGTGTTGTTATTGGGATTTATATTTTCTCTTATATTTTGGAGCTTTTTGCCTTTTTATTATCTTCTCGATCTCTAATAAAGCGAGAAACTGTCCAGAATTCGTAAGTATGGAATTTTGAATGAACTTAATGTTCTAACAAGAAAGAACGAAATCGCACGATTTGATTTGTCAAATTACCAGAACCACTGAGAATAGAACTATCAAGAATATACTTTCTTGATATGTTCAGAAGTTAAGCAGAATGAAAGAGTTATGTAACATGGCACATGATGACGTTATGATCTGTGAATCATCACGTCCCATTAGAAACTCAGCATAATTTATTGTAATATAATCACGTTGATCAAGTGTCATTATGTTATACTAACTCATGCTTCAGTTCCCAACACTACTTCAAAAACATTCATATTTTGATTTGAATTTTTCAGAATTTAGAAACGAAACCAGATTCCTTTCTGACGTAACATAGATAACGCGAGAAGATAAATGATTTCGGATAAGAATAGTTATGAAATTATCTTCAAATATATCGAGGATATTTATAATAGAGGATACGATAATATCTTAGAATTTTAGAATCAAATTGTGATGAAGAAATTCATTCACGATGATTTAGAGTGATTAAGGAGCAAGGTATTCGCAAAAGATTTCATCAGAATCAGAATCATCCGGATTCTTTATGTACAAGTTTAGTCTTTGTGATTTGTCCACAGTCTCCTTCATAATTTCGCATAATCCTCTTTTTGATACTAAATTTTCTATTGAGCGTTTCCAACACTCCATTCTTTATCATCAAACTTTCAACTGTTAACGTCGTTTACAATTTTTGCTGCTTCATTCAACTTTTTCAACATTCAGAGTATTGATTTGTGACTGAGTGCTTTTCAGAATTTCAGAATGAGAGATCATAATTCTAAGAGATAAATGTCATACATATAACTGTTGATGTAGATATGTTGTGAGTTTTTAAAGTACTAATTGCTGATTCCCGGTAATTGGTATGTCAGTTCTCGTTACAAGATGCGGATGAGTACATGATGAGACTTCAATAGATAAATATAGTGATTTGTCGGAGAGATTTATACCAAGGAGCGACAAGGTTGCTGGTACATTTGCTAGTAAGTTTACTGCTAATGTGGTGGAATATAAACGGTTCTCCAATAACGATGATAAAATAACAACGTATATATTGAGGTTATAATAAGGCTAATCTGAATGGAAGTCGAAGTTTATTTGTTGGAGCTGTGACAAAATTGGCTAATTTAGAAAGGAATTGCAAAGTTATTTTCGGTAATAACAACGCCAAAGGAACTAGTACAGATACGTGTTAAACGTTTACTCAGATTACGAGTATTTTCAGGTGCATAACTATATGCATCCATCTCTTCTTCCGTAGATGAAGTGTCGTTGGTTCATCCTCTCGATTGAGGTGTTTTCAAGAATCATGAAAGGTTTGAATGCAGATTGGAATCGTCAAGATACAAATGAGGTTTAAGATGAAATCAAGTGGCAAACTTGAAGAATTGTTTAGTTTCATATGTTATAATCAATATTTTAATTCATTTTTAATTGTCCAATCTTGATAGTCCACAGTCGATAGTCCATAGTTAACAGTCCAATAATTCATATATAGTTTAATATATAATATTCGAATTAATTAATACATATCGTGACCCGTGTACATGTCTCAGACTCGATCACAACTCAAATTATATATATTATTGTAGAATCAACCTCAACCCTGTATAGAGAACTCGATCATTACTGCATATAGAGTGTCTATGGATATTCCAAATAATATATATAAATGCGTCGATATGATATGTCAAAACCTTGTATACGTGTCCCGATATTTAAAGTGCGTAAAAATAAATAACAGAAATTAAATAACGATAAATAAAGTGCGTAAAGTAAATAACAGAAATTAAATGACGATAAATAAAATTGCGAGAATGTAATTTGCGATAATTAAATTGCGATAATATAAAATGTAATCAATTAGCTAGGAACAATTAGCTAGGAACAGTTAACGTGGATTCTTAACAAAATTTCTCATAGTTAATTTGTTTGTTTCTAACAAATTTTATTTTATCCAATGTTTTCTTCATTATGCCACTTGTTGAATTCTGATAGGTCAAAATCCCAATATGAAATTGGATGAATATGGTTATTCTGTGGTGAATGGATTTGTATATCGGTGGATGTAAGTAGGATAGTAAATGACTATTGAATCTGATTCGAAGAATGTACAGTGTAACTTATTAATGTGAAATCTAAATATTCCTCGGGTATTACCTACCCGTTAAAATATTTTCACCATTAACAGTTTGTACAAAAGAATTTTTAATTACAATATTTATGAAAACATACTTAAATATATATTTTCTTCAGATGTAATTATAGATTTAATGAGTTAATATAGTATTAATCTCATTTGATTTACCGTTAGAACTAAGATACGTAATCTATAAAACATTAGAGATTACATAATCGCCATGTCGAACGAAGATAAAATAGATAGAACGATACGTAGAATGATGATTATGCTCATGGTACAGAATGTGATATTGAGGCAAGGATTGTTGATGATACAGGTGCTGTTACTGATGGTACTGTTGGTGTCGGTGATGTTGCTGAAGCTGGTAAGTTTTGCACCATGTTCTCCAAATTGATTACTCGAGCGCGAAGCTCGTTGACTTCTTCGATTACTCCGGGATGATTGTCGTCGGAACGAGCGGATGAATAAGGTTTAGAATCTGAGTTATGATATAGTCATGGCGAGATATTCGAGAAATGAGGGTGAAGATGGTGTTACGAACAGGTTCGCCGGTAAGTGCTTCAGGTTCTTCGCCAAATGGTGAATTCGGTTAGTGGAAGGGATCGCCTTCTGCGCGTCTTCAATGATTAAGTTGACTACGAACTCATCAGATGAATTGGGGATGGCTGATTGATTGATTCATTCTGGTGACACCGCTTTCGGAGCTTAGGTGAATATCCATGTCGGAATAGTTGTTGAAATAACTATCGGAATAGCTATCGAAATCTGAGGGACTCGAACTAGTTGAGGGATTCATCTCGTACAATCAGATGAAGGATTTTGGATAAGCAATAGATTATAGGATGTAGATTTGTATCCTGCAATACATAATTTACATATGCATATATAATACTAAAATCTCATAAGTTAAAGAGGAATCTACGGAAGCTGTCAGGTAAAGATAACAATAACAGAAACGCTAAGATATGAATTAGCAGATACGCTAAGATATGAATTTTGTCTATACACTATTCATGCAGTCAATGCAATAAGATGTGTCTAGACTAAGAATAATAAGCAGGTAATTACTAAGGATGATAAGAAAATGATTTCTGACAAAAATGATAAGCAAAACTTTTGACATGCAGACACGGTCGAAGTCCTGACTCACTAATGCATCCTAACGACTTATCAGTTAGACACACTAATGCAGACCCGGTTCACTAAGACCACCGCTCTGATACCAACTGTAGCGACCCGTCCTAATCCATCCGGACGAATACATTACATTTGGTTACATCGCGAGGTACCTGACCTCTATATGATACATTTTACAAACATTGCATTCGTTTTTAAAAGACAAACTTGCTTTACATCGAAAGTTGACGACACGCATACCATTTCATAATATATCCAACTATAATTGACTTAATAATAATCTTGATGAACTCAACGACTCAAATGCAATCTCTTTTGAAATATGTCATGAATGACTCCAAGTAATATCTTTAAAATGATCAAATGCACAGCGGAAGATTTCTTTCGTACTTGAGAATAAACATGCTTTAAAGTGTCAACCAAAAGGTTGGTGAGTTCATTAGTTTAACATAAATAATCATTTCATAATTTTCAATAGACCACAAGATTTCATATTTCCATTTCTCATAAACAAACTTTCCATGCATAGAGATAAAATATCATTCATACGGGTTGAACACCTGGTAACTGACATTCACAATATGCATATAAGAATATCCCCATCATTCCGGGATCCTCCTTCGAACATGATATAAATTTTGAAGTACTAAAGCATCCGGTACTTTGGATGGGGCTTGTTGGGCCCGATAGATCTATCTTTAGGATTCGCGTCAATTAGGGTGTCTGTTCCCTAATTCTTAGATTACCAGATTAAAAGGGGCATATTCGATTTCTATCATTCAACCATACAATGTAGTTTCAATTACTTGTGTCTATTTCATAAAACAGTTATAAAAAACAGCGCATGTATTCTCAGTCCCAAAAATATATATTGCAAAAGTATTTAAAAAGTGATTAATGAAACTCACCATACTGTATTTTGTAGTAAAAATACATATGATGACATTGAACAACTGAACAAAGTAGGGTTGGCCTTGAATTAACGAACCTATATCATTTATATATATATATATATATATATATATATATATATATATATATATATATATATATATATATATATATATATATATATATATATATATATATTAAAACATATAGTCGTAATCGAATAAGTTTATATATATAATATATTTATATTTCTTATATTCTTTTCTTTTTATAATAAAATATTTTGTTATGGTATATGTGTTAAACATATATATTTATGCATTTCATTTGTTTATCAAAATAGTAGTTCTAATTATACTAAGTTAATATTAGTAAAAATAATGATAATAACATTAATAATACACTTATGCTAATATTAACTCTAATATTGATTATAATAATAATATCAATAATAATACTTGTAGGAATATTAATTTTACTTGTTAATGATAGTTATGATACACATTTTAGTCATTACTTAGTAATAATAATAATAACAATGATGATACTATATAATAATAATAATAATAATAATAATAATAATAATAATAATAATAATAATAATAATAATAATAATAATAATAATAATAATAATAATAATAATATAAATGATAGTTTTATAAGTAAATCTTACAATAATGATAATAATATTTTTTTTTCTAAATGAAAGGTTTAGTAATATTAACAGTATTAATTACAAATAGATTAATAATACTAACATTAAAAAAAATTATGATACTAATACTAATATAATGATAACTTTAATAACCAAAATTTTAATGATAATAATACCTAATTGATAAGGTTAATAATAATGTTAGTAATACTTTTTAAAAAAAAATTATACTAATGATGATAACGTCTTTAATACTTCTAAATATAATTATGATATTAGTAATTATATTAACAATAATAATAGGTGATGATAATATTATTAGTAATAATAACAATTATACATTAATAATTATAATAGCAATAACAATAGCAATTGTAATAATAATAATAATAATAATAATAATAATAATAATAATAATAATAATAATAATAATAATAATAATAATAATAATAATAATAATAATAATAATAATAATAATAATTAAAGTTGTATACCCATTAAGAAGCCCTCCTAAAAAGATTTGTCCCGTACGAGACTCGAACCTGTGATCTCCCGCTACTATACCAACACTCACGACCACTCTTATGTTCCCATATTTCCTGATTTAAAACTCAACCTAATTCATATAATCTGTTTTCTGTTTACACCTTCTTCTCCAATTCACTATCGATCAGACCTCAAATCTTTACTAACGACCAGTTGATCATTTGATTTAGGACTCATTACATAAATTATAAACGCTTATACTGGGATAAATTGTTTTGAAAAAAATAAAAATAAAGGAACAACCGGTATACTGCTCGTCGCTAATATATAAAAAAAAATCAAACTTCGAATTCGAGGATGTTTTAGCAAAAGGTTGTAACACGAAAAAGATTGTAAATAGGTCGTAGAAACTTTCTGCATATTCAATTTAATCCAATTCATCAAAATATTTACGAATTTCACTATGAACACAAACTTTGACTTTTTTAGAAATTACTTTTGACTTCAAAATTCTTGATCGATAAGAAGAATTTGAATCTGAGATTTTACAGGTAGTTTGAGAAGGAGATTCCTAATACAACTGAAATTATAGATTTTGAAATACCAAACGAATTCAAGTTGTTGTGAAAAAGCTGTACGTGCAGGGTAAAACAAAAAAAATAAATAAATAAATATATAATCTGTGTTCTCCAATTTGATTTACAATGATCATTTACATTAAACATAGGATATAAACATTGGAAATCAATTGATATAGATGATGTGGAAGTTGGCATTTTATTCTCAAACAAAGAGAAAAAAATAAACGAGTACAGCAAGAATAATAATAAAATCTAAAAGGTGATCTTGATTGGTACTGAATGTTGAGAGTGATTGGGCTTCACGAGAATAATAGAATAGAGAAGAGGGGAAATGAAAGATACTGAAACTATCAGATAATATTTCGCATAATTTTATATATATCAGTATTTATTTTATAATTGTATATATATGTATTTATAAATTACAATTAATCTCATTACTTATAACTATATTAATATATAAATCTTATAAATATAACTATATTAATAATACTCTTAATATAATAAATAATAATAAAATTTATAATAATATATTAGTAATAATATTATTATTATTAATGATAATGATAATAATAACTATAAAATTTATAATAATAATAATAATAATAATAATAATAATAATAATAATAGTAATAATAATAATAATAATAATAATAATAATAATAATAATAATAATAATAATAATAATAATAATAATAATAATAATAATAATATATTAATTATAATAATACTAATATTATTAGTGATAATAATACTACTAGTAATAATACTATAACAATTTACATATATTACATTCGTATCTATAGACTATATATTTAAAATAATATTACTAACACTAGTATTTTTTATTAATATTAAATGTAATAATAACCTTATTATAACAACTATATTTATAATAGAAATTGTATATTTTAATATTACATATTATTGTTTAGGTAGTACGGCTAAATAATATACATCACATAATAACTTATAGTAAGTATTAAATTTTATACATTTAACATATATTAAAATATACATATAATAATAATTATATATAGAAATCATATAATTATATATAGAAATCTAATTATTATATGTACTTGCATTTATATGTATATATTTTTATTTGCATACAATTGTTCGTGAATCGTCGGATATAGTCAAAGGTTAAATGCATTCATATAATAGTTCAAAAATTTTGAGACTCGGTCTAACAGACTTTGCTTATCGTGTCAGAAATATATAAAGATTAAGTTTAAATTTGGTCGAAAATTCCCGGGTCATCGCAGCAACTACATCTATTATTGCTGCAAAACACTTCTGTTTTTCTGTTTCTTTATGCTACTGCCACTGTTCCAGTTTCTATGGGGTTAAAACCACGATGAAGATGATAAGCTATAATGAAACTAATTGAATTTTTGACAATTTAAAAGTTTAACAACTTGATGTATGGAGTATTAAATTACATCGATTATCAAATTCTCGGTGCGGGACCAATTGAAGTATATTGGCCGACAAGTTATTAAAAAAATACTCCACTTGATTTATTTTATTCGACTACTGCACTATGGATGCTCTTTTCTGTTTTAAAAATGAATTCAACAACTGGATGGATATATGATTTAAGTTGTAGGGCTGTGTAATCAAAATATCTATTGGGCCGAATTTTATATTTTGTTGGACCGAAGTACTTCATCTTCTGATGGGCCGAGGTCCATCTCAAATGTCTGATGGACCGTGAACCAGTTTTGATTAAGTATGTTGGACTTAATGAAACGATGATAATGTTCCATTATGATGATGATGTGATCATCAAAATGATGATGACGATGATGATAGTATATGAAGAAGTGATACAGAAGAAAATATAGGTTCAATAAAATTTGGTCAGTGTTTTAATACAGAAAGAAACAGATGGAGGAGTGGTTTAGGGAGTGTTGGGGTTAAGCAAGAGGTCGCGAGTTCGAGTCTCGTCTGGGGCATTTCTTTTTAGAAAAAGCTTGGAGAGGGTATACATTTTTATTTTATTTCTAACATTATTATTAGTTATTATTATTATTATTATTATTATTATTATTATTATTATTATTATTATTATTATTATTATTATTATTATTATTGTGATTATTATTGTTATTGTTATTATTAGTATTATAATTATTATTATAAGTATCATAATTGTATTTATTATTATTATCATAAAAATAAGTATTATATATTATTATTATTATTATTATTATTATTATTATTATTATTATTATTATTATTATTATTATGAGTATTACTTATGATATTATTATTAATTTTAAAACTTTAATATTATTATCATTATGATGAAAAGGTTTATTATTATTATTATCATTATGAAAATAATACAAATTATTATTATTTTCGTAAATACCAATATTAGTATCTTTTTTTAAATAATAAAATTGTTAATATTAACATAAGCATTATTATTATCATGAGTAATATTATTATGTAATTACTAAAATCATTATCATAACAATCATTAATCGTAAAATTTATATTATTATCATTAATATCATTATTATTATTAAAATGATTATCATTATTAGTATTGTTATTATCCTTATTATTATTTTTATTAAAATTATTATTTTACTATCATTAAAACTATCATTCTTATTACTACCAGTATCATCTATATCATTATTATTAAAATAATTATGATTACTAAAATAAAAGTTTTAATGACGTTATTAAGGTTATAAGTATAAAAAAATAAAGATTTTATATATTCAAATATAATTAGTACACATAATTTAACCATTCTAACATTTATATATATAAAATGAAAATATATAAAAAAATAATGAGACTTATAAATTATTAAATATATAAATTACATCACTAATAATAATAACATATTTGTTCGATTACAAGTATATGTGTTAATATATATATGAATGATATAGGTTCGTGAATCCGAGGCCAACCCTACACTTGTTCAATGTCGTCATATGTATTTTTACTACAAAATACAGTATAGTGAGTTTCATTTGCTCCCTTTTTAAATGCTTTTGCAATATATATTTTTGGGACTGAGAATACGTGCACTGCTTTTATAAATGTTTTACGAAATAGACATAAGTAATCGAAACTACATTCTATGGTTGGATTATCGAATCGAATATCACTCTTTTTAGTCTGGTAATCTAAGAATTAGGGAAAAGACACCCTAATTGACGCGAATCCTAAAGATAGATCTATTGAGCCTAACAAACCCCATCCGGGTTACGGATGCTTTAGTACTTCGATTTTATCATGTCCGATGAGAGTCCCGGAATGATGGGGATATTCTAGACGCGTTTTGTTAATGTCGATTACCAGGTGTTCACCATATGAATGATTTTTATCTCTATACAGTTTGTGCGAAATGCCTGATATGAGATGTATATTGAAACGAAAAATGAAAATTTTGTGGTCTGTTAAAATTATGGAAATGAATGATTATGATAAACTAATGAACTCACCAACCTTTTGGTTGACACTTGAAAGCATATTTATTCTCAGGTATAAAAGAAATCTTCCGCTGTGCATTTGCTCATTTTAGAGATACTACTTGGAGTCATTCATGGCATATTTCAAAATACGTTGCATTCGAGTCGTTGAGTTCATCAAGAATATTATTAAGTCAATTATAGTTGGATATATTATGAAATGGTATGCATGCCGTCAAATTTCGTTGTAAAGAAAGTTTGTCTTTTAAAATTGAATGCAATGTTTGTAAAATGTGTCATATAGAGATCAAGTACCTCGCGATGAAATCAACTATTGTGAATCGTTTATAATGTATATGAACGGGTCCTTTCATGATGGACTTGTTTTCTGTAAATTATTATTATCTAGATGGAAAAAGGTCGAAAAATTAATAACGTTAGGCTCAAGAATCAATTGATTTCGTTATCGTATGCTCTAGATATGTTAGATTGAAGTTTTGTTGTGATCTTGCTATGAATCCAAATTTTCTGAGTTGTATGCTTTGTGAATTAAGTTATAACATGTTAACCATTGTATAGAGGAGTTAAAAACACTAAAGTTAGACTAGGATTTCATGCGGTTTGGATTTGTATAGCTTCCGTTATGCTTAATTGACTGCACATGAAAAACTAATTTGCGCGGTAACTTAAAATAAATGTTTAAGGCTATTTGATGCGTGATATTGTATTAGGTCTTTGCATATCTGGAAAATTTACTTTTTGTAGATTACTTTTCATCTATGCCTTGCATCATTTGGATTTGTGAAACTTGCGTAATGTGCGTGCGAACATAGTAACTTGTATGCTGTCCAAATCTGTAACATATGCATCTTTTGCTCTATAAGTTGACTTGTGCATGCTTTGGGACCTTGGCCTTCTGAATAATGAATCTACATGTTATGTGATAAATGTTTAGTTTATTGCAACCTCTGAAACTTGATACATCACTACAAGAAAAACGGCCTTATAGGACCCCCACAAAGGTCCTATTATGTACTCTAATAGGACCTTTGAGCTGATAGGACCACTAACGAAATGGTCCTCCACAGTGGCGTCCCAATAGACTAATAAGGGTCCTAACAACATATTAGGACCTTATTAGAAAAGGGCTTTAAAAATGTATAAGAACCCTTACGAAAGGTCCCATGAACATATTAGGACCTTATTCTAAGGTCATATAATGTGACATCTAATATGTTAAAACATATAAGTACTTTATTTAAGGGTCCTAAAAACATATGAGGATCTTTAAAAAGGGTCCTAATAGCTGAAAAAAGTTTATGAAACCCATGAATAAGGGTTCTATAATATCATTAAGGACCGTTAGGAAGGGTCCCATGAACATGTTAGGACCTTATTATAGGGTCATATAATGTGACTTTTAATATTTTAAAACATATATGGACTTTATTTAAGGGTCATAAAAAACATATCAGGATCTTTAAAAAAAGTCCTAATAGTTGAAAAAAGTTTATGAAACCCATGAATAAGGGTTCTATAATATCATTAAGGACGTTTAAGAAGGGTCCCATGAACATATTAGGACCTTATTATAGGGTCATAAAATGGGACTTCTAATATTTTAAAACATATAAGGACTTTATTTAAGGGTCCTAAAAAACATATTAGGATTGTTTAAAAAGGTTCTAATAAGTTTATGAAACTCATTAATAAGGGTCCTATAATATCATTAAGAACCACACAAATAGGGTCCTAAAATAAGTTTTTTGAAACCCATAAATAGGGTCTTATAAAATAATTAAGGAGCACACGAATAGAGTCCTAAATACTATATTGCGACCTTTCGATAGAGTCCTAAAACACACAAAAAAAGGTCCTAAAAAGCACATGTTAGGACTGTTAATGAAGGTCCTAATATCCTAACTAAGATGATGATACTCTTTTTAGAGTCCTATAATATAATTATAATTATTTACATTATAAATGGGTCCTAAAACATATATTAACATATAATAGGATCCATTAAAAAGGTCCTAATATCTCAACTAAGATTATGGAACCCTTTTTAGGTCTTATAATATAAATATTTACAATACAAATTGGTCCTAAAAACATATATTATGACTTTTTAAAAGGGTCCTTAAATCTCAAAGTAAAATTATGAAACTGATTTTTGGGGTCGCGAAAATCAGCTATAATGATCATGATAAATATAAAATAATCATGGGCATGATATTAAAATTATAATTAAAACAAACAAATTCTATAAATGAAATTGACATCCAAAAACTGATTTTATTTAACAGCAAAATCAGAATCTCGGATATGTTTCATCTGGAAGTAAACATAGTTACAAAAATCAAATATAAAAGTCTAGTAACATCTGGCGATAATAATAAAGAAATAAACACATGAATCCTAAGAACAAGCAGATCGATCATGAAGAAACTTCTTAATCAAGAGGTACTACCTACAAAAAAAAAATATTTCATATGTTACTTTTAAACCTTCGCGTTAATGTAACTTATAATAACAAAAGTACACTTTAAGAAGGTCATACCTCGACAAAATTTCTTGGCCATGTAAAAACTTGTGCCTATAGCATCAATAATTTTGTCCATCTGTGCATACGGCCTAACCAACTCTTCTTCTTTTTGAATTGTCACCTGAGGATTAACCGAATAGTATCTTATGCTAATCTCTTTCCCTCCCACCACCTCTTTTGGATCTAAACTCAAAACCCATCATCTTGATACTATGTCAACCAGCTTGTGAATGCTCCTCAGATATACATCAGACCGAACCTGAATATCATTTTACAGCAAAACCCACCTCTTTTGGATCTAAGCAACGATTTCTTTTTAGCAACGTGTCTTTATTTATCATACTAGGTTATTACTATTGATGTAAACAAATAGTGAGTCAAGGCAATCAACTACTCTCATGAAGTAATAGCAACACATAAACATTTGTAATTGCAAATACGTTACCTACAGTAGAAACACAACTGAGTAACAGCTACAACCTTTATTGAAAAAACAAAACATGAAAAAATAAAAATAAATAAGCAAGAAGCAACGAATCAAGTAAAACATAAAAGAAAGCATATAAACCAATAAGTATTGTATTAATAATGAAACCAAGCACACTACAAACAAAAATGCTAAAAACAAAAGCATAGAACAAGTATTGAAAGTTAAATCTTGAAACATTTCTCTCTACAAATATGATGATTTACTCTGTAGTTACAACATCTAAATGCATCATTAGTTTTATGAGCATAATTAGTAATTAGTAATAAGTTCAAGAATTGTAAAACTATTTGGTCGTAGCCGATCTCAAAAGGGTTATGGTTCATATTTCGTATAGTGAACAAATTAGAAATAATATCAAAACAAAACAAAACATAAGAAAATAAGAAAACAAGAATGTTCACAAACTTACAACCAAAGACAACATGATACATAACCAAATCAAAATAACATAACCAGCAAGACCAATGCCTAAATAAAAGAGCTAAATAAGATTGTTTACCTCATAAGCAAAACATGCATAACACCAATTAAACCTTCAAATAGCAAGCACTGACACATATCTTTCATAGTTGAAGAATCCTCTTAGGAAAATAGCCCAGTTGACGCAAAAACCGCTCTGATCACCACTCTTATCGATATCCCGATGCTCAGACCAAGAACCTCTCTTTCATCTTATATTGCACTAGCTTCAATAACCAACAACATACACACCTGCTAAAATACTAGAGTTATATGTTACATACAAGCTACAAGTCAAGATATAGACTATTTACCATATATACGTATATCACAACTCATAACAATTCAATTTGCATATCAAAAACATATTTTTAAAAGCACAATGATTCACGAAGAAATTCATAATAACGAAAACCAAGTTTCAAATTATAAGTAGCAAAAATGAAGAGAAACTATCGAAAGGATTAAAAGCTACTTTCGATTTTCTTAACACAAATGATGATAACAAGGTTGAGGTCAGCCGCGCGCTGCTGCGGAGACCTCAAAAATCGATTTCGATGCATACTACGATACTATACATTATATCCAAGTACTTATTGATTTAATGCATTGGGTTCCCTCAAGTGTTTTGAGTGTTGCTGATACTTGTGGGATGCTTTTGCTGCTGCTGCTCTACTCCAGTTGCAGCTGCTGCTTCTGAAAATGACAAAATTTGTGGTGACATTTAGTGTATAAATAAATAAATAAATAAATAAATATATATATATATATATATATATATATATATATATATATATATATATATATATATATATATATATATATATATATATATATATATAGGGGCAGGATCAATGGGGAAGTAACCAATCGGGGGAAAGCGGGGGGAAGCAAAAAAAAATAAAAATTTGTTTTTTTTTTTTTTTTGAATTTTTTTTTCCGGCATCAAGATCACACGAAAATATGAACATTTAGAAGAGACACTTCATGATGAATGTTATTATTTAGGCGGGAAAACGATCGACAAAAATAACATTCAAGATAATATTGTTCGTGAAGAATATGAACGTTTTTTTTTCCATGTTTTATGAAGTAAAATTTAGCCCGATTTAGAGTTTAGGGTTTAGGGTTTGGTGTTTTGGGTTTATGGAATAAACCCAAAACACCAAACCCTAAACCCTAAACCCTAAACCCTAAACTCTAAACCGTTCGTGTTAAAAACTCAATCTAAATCCTAAATCTAAACCCTAAACCCTAAATTTCTAAACCCTAATATCTAAACCCTATAAACCCTAATATCTAAACCCTAATATCTAAACTCCAATAGCTAAAACCTCAAAATACGCTCGAAAAACACGATAGTTGTTATATATTACTTCTTCGAGCGTTTTCCCGCCAAAATAAAAACATTTATCACAAAGTGTCTCTACTAAATTTTCATACTTTCATCTCATCTATAATGTTCGTGAACAAAGTTTTTTCAAAAAACGAAAAAAAAAGTTTTTGCTTCCCCCCGCTTCCCCCCGAATGGTTACTTCCCTCTTGATCCTACCACTATATATATATATATATATATATATATATATATATATATATATATATATATATATATATATATATATATATATATATATATATAGTGGTAGGATCAAGAGGGAAGTAACCATTCGAGGGGAAGCGGGGGGAAGCAAAAACCTTTTTTTTTCGTTTTTTGAAAAAACTTTGTTCACGAACATTATAGATGAGATGAAAGTATGAACATTTAGTAGAGACACTTTGTGATAAATGTTTTTATTTTGGCGGGAAAACGCTCGAAGAAGTAATATATAACAACTATCGTGTTTTTCGAGCGTATTTTGAGGTTTTAGCTATTGGAGTTTAGATATTAGGGTTTAGATATTAGGGTTTATAGGGTTTAGATATTAGGGTTTAGATATTATAGATGAGATGAAAGTATGAACATTTAGTAGAGACACTTTGTGATAAATGTTTTTATTTTGGCGGGAAGACGCTCGAAGAAGTAATATATAACAACTATCGTGTTTTTCGTGCGTATTTTGAGGTTTTAGCTATTGGAGTTTAGATATTAGGGTTTAGATATTAGGGTTTATAGGGTTTAGATATTAGGGTTTAGAAATTTAGGGTTTAGGGTTTAGATTTAGGATTTAGATTGAGTTTTTAACACGAACGGTTTAGAGTTTAGGGTTTAGGGTTTAGGGTTTAGGGTTTGGGTTTATGGAATAAACTCAAAACACCAAACCCTAAACCCTAAACTCTAAATCGGGCTAAATTTTACTTCACAAAACATGAAGAAAAAAAACGTTCATATTCTTCACGAACAATATTATCTTGAATGTTATTTTTGTCGATCGTTTTCCCGCCTAAATAATAACATTCTTCACGAAGTGTCTCTTCTAAATGTTCATATTTTCGTGTGATCTTAATGCCGGAAAAAAAAAATTCAAAAAAAACCAAAATTTTTTTTTTTTTTGCTTCTCCCCGCTTCCCCCCGATTGGTTACTTCCCCATTGATGGAAGCGGGGGGAAGCAAAATATATATATATATATATATATATATATATATATATATATATATATATATATATATATATATATATATATATATATATATATATAAAATTTTACTTCCCCCCGCTTCCCCCCGATTGGTTACTTTCCCATTGATCCTACCACTATATATATATATATATATATATATATATATATATATATATATATATATAGGGGCAGGATCAATGGGGAAGTAGCCAATCGGGGGGAAGCAAAATTTTTTTTTTCGTTTTTTTTTTTGAAATTGTTTTTTTCCCGGCATCAAGATCACACGAAAATATGAACATTTAGAAGAGACACTTCGTGATGAATGTTATTATTTAGGCGGAAAAACGATCGACAAAAATAACATTCAAGATAATATTGTTCCTGAAGAATATGAACGTTTTTTTTTCTTCATGTTTTGTGATGTAAAATTTAGCCCGATTTAGAGTTTAGGGTTTAGGGTTTAGGGTTTGGTGTTTTGGGTTTATTCCATATGACCTGTTATCGAGGGTGTTAGTAGTTGAACATTATAAGAGCACAAATCTGATATTTCTTAGCCTCTCCAAACATCTAGTTACTCACAATCATATTATATTAAGAATAAGTCGATAACATTTAGTACGTTTGAATTAAAACACAATATAGTTACTCAATTATCAGTAATATAGGAGCACAAATCCAGCAGATGAAATCAAAAACTGAAATGTACAGGGTCGTTACCAAATCAGCAATTTAGCAGTTACATAGTTTTTCAGTTTATGACTTGATAAGATGCTACTAAAGGTTTGATGTTGCTCTTAGATAAAACACAGAGGTAGTCTCAATCATTTACCAGCAAACTGAGCAGCCATTAGCTCAATTTAGGAACTACAACACCTTTAATAATAGTGAAATCAATAGCCCTAGTTTTCCAAAAAAATTATTCTTAATAGTCCCGAAAAGAGTTAAAGTACAAGAGATGAAAACAGATTTTACACAATAAAGGTTGAAGCTATAGTCAATAACAAACAAAACCCATTTATCTCCAAAAGAACCCTGATTATAACAGCATAACAGATTGAAACCAGGACATTTTTGCAACAAAACATATACTGTATTAATTTACATATGTATAATCAACGAAAATATTTATATACACTGCCATAACAACAATCATCATGACCAAATCTGTAGGATGGAATGCAGAGAAACCAAAATATACGATAGAATAATAGACAAAGTTGGGGCAATTTTCTGTTTATTTCTTGAATGAAAAACGGATTACAAAACTCTTAACTAAATGAGTAAATGATTACATCTATTTAAACTGGAAATAAAATAACTACCCTACAGAAATAGTGGAGCATTACTTCACGTTATACCCACGTTTCCTTTTATTATGTGATCTCCAAATCACTTCCATATAACTCGTTCAAATGCATACTAAGTCAAGGTTTGACCCAACAATCACCTCCTCAAACTTGACTTGTCACCTTAAGATCTTTCAATCTGCCTCTCTCTTAACTTTGAGGACCCATTTCAGCCCTATAGCCCTATGACCTTTTGGTAGTTCAGTAAGTTGCCACGTGCCATTATTCTCGATCGATTTTAATTGGGCTTCCATTGCTTCCACCCATGCGTTTTCGTTTGCTGCCTCAAGATAATTTGTTGATTCTTCACCTATAAACATCAGCTCGTCTTCATATAACCCTTCACCATCAACATAATCTTCCAACCAACGAGGACGTTGTCGGTTACGAACAAGTGTGTGATTTCTTCGCTCTACTACACCATTTTGTTGAGGCGAGTAGGGGGCTGTCAGTTGTCTCATTATCCCCTCCTGTTCACAAAAATCAGAAAATATTTTGGAGGTAAACTCCCCTCCACGGTCAGTTCCCATTTCGACTTGCTGTTTGAACAACACAAATTTTTCAAACGCCTCATCTTTTGATTTCAGCACATACACCCACATATAACGACTATAATCATCAACAATTAATAGTAAATGTCGATTACCTCCCAACGTCGGTGGTATTATCGGACCACAAAGATCAGCATACAATCGTTCGAGTGGACGACTCGCATGCCAGTTAGCTACCTTAGGGAATGGACACCTTGCTAGTTTTTCCACCATACATCCTTCGCAAACTTGAGTTGGATGTTTCAATTTTGGTACACCCCGCACCATATCCTTTCGCACCATGGACTCAATAACACGAAAGTTGACATGCCCCAAACTAGCGTGCCATATCCATGCTGCTTCCTCAATGTTTGCCATTAAGCAAACTGGTTTAGTCGGGTTCAAACTGATCTTGTACAATCTGTTTTGAGACCTCCTGACTTTTAGTATCAGTTGGTTAGCATCATCATGAATTCTGAGAAATTCATGTATCATCTCAATCTAATATCCCAGTTCGGTCAATTGACCGAGGCTCACTATATTGCTATTCAAGGCTGGGATATAATAAACATCCATAACAAGCAACTGATTACCATTCTTGCAAGGGAATAAAATAGACCCTTTTCCAGCAATTTTAACGCTTGACCCGTCTCCAAAACATACATGACCTGTTGTTCTTTCATCAAGCTCAGAAAACGCGTGTTTCATACCTGTCATGTGGTTACTTGCTCCGTTATCTAGGTACTAAACGTCTTTCTTCGCCTCTCCTTCGTTTTCATATTTGCTTGGGAACACCTTTTCTTCATTCAACATAACCATTGAATTTGATTTCTCTCCACATACACTGAGCAACATTGCATGTTCTTCCTCCTATGTTGCACTTAGATTGGCCTCATCATTCTCCTCTTCCTGATTTTTGCACTCAGAAGTGTAGTGTCCATAATTTTCGCAATTAAAGCACTTTATATGCCTTTTATCCTTCGTTTTCTGGTAGTTACTACCACCTCTGCCACGTCCTCTCCCACACCCACCATTTCGACCACCCCGATCATTGTTGGTGGAACCACGACCTCTACCTCCTGAGCTCGTGTCACTCTTTGAGTTCTTTTGAGTGGACGTGTCTGACTTTGCCAATAACAGACTATTTTCTCCATTACTATTACTGCTTCGAAGGTTCAATCTATCTTCGTAAGCCTTTAATCTACAGATTGCTTCCTCAAACGGCATTTTATCGACATCTGCATATTGTTCTATGGACGCCACCGACTGAAGATATCTATCAGGGACAGAATCGAGTAGCTTTCATACAAGTACACTATCTTCAAGGGTGGCTCCAAGGCTGGTGTATTTAGAGAGCATCCCGCTTAGCTTGCCAGCGAACTCATCTATAGACTCACTGTCTTTCATTCGCAGCCCTTCGAACTCACTTTTAAGAGTATGTAATCTCGTCTTTTGTACACGATCAGCACCCAAATAACACGTCTTCAATGACTCCCACACCTCCTTAGCCGTCTTGTTCTTTGCCACCTGCAATAGAACGTCTTCAGGAACCGTTTGAAAGAGAAAGGCTCTCGCTAACTTACTCTGTTTCTCATCCACCGTCATCCCGACTGGTGTTTCAATGGATTCCCAAAGTCCATGGGCATCCAAGATAGCTTCTACACGGATTGCCCAAGTGGTGTAGTTTGTGGCGGTTAATGTTGGGCACTGGAACGGTACATTGCCCTCCTTTCCTGTATGAGATACAATTGACATATCTTCTGATCGGATATATTTTGGTATGAACCAGGTTGTGCTCTAGATACCAAATGTAGATGGAATGCAGAGAAACTAAAATATACGATAGAATAATAGACAAAGTTGGGGTAATTTTTTGTTTATTTCTTGAATGAAAAACGGATTACAAAACTCTTAACTAAATGAGTAAATGATTACATCTATTTAAACTGGAAATAAAATAACTACCCTACAGAAATAGTGGAGCATTACTTCACGTTATACCCACGTTTCCTTTTATTATGTGATCTCCAAATCACTTCCATATAACTCGTTCAAATGCATACTAAGTCAAGGTTTGACCCAACAAAATCAACATATATAAAAACATAATTATTAAACATGGGAAACAATACGTACTTCTAGTGGAACACAAGCTTAAAGCACCCATATGCATCTGGTAGCATATATGTGATCCCCAATAATATGCAAATACATTAACTTCATTTTATTCTTCTGTCATCGATATCAGCAGAAACATCGACAACAATCCTCACTACACGCTTAAACGCAAAATGTAAACAATTTGATAAAACAACCCGACTAAGTGTTGCGTACACAAAATCGAAAGCCGGATCAGTTGGCCAGGGAGAAGCATGTTCCCAATTAAATCCGTCAAAATTACCACTGCTACCGCCAATAAATTTACCGTCGCTGCCTCCGAAGAATCCGCCGTCAGCACCTCTTTCGTCGACGGATAATCCACTGATTTTCCGTTTCCTTTTAACACGAAAACGTATCCGGGTGTGCCTTTTAAGTATTCTGCTAGGTTTTACCGGCGGTGGAGCGATGGCGTTGTTAACACCTATTTCCTGATGAGGTAAGGCTTAGTATGTCAACAAGAGACCAGAAGTGATCTAGCTTTTAGGAGGGCGGAGTGTTGCCGATTGATTTTTACCCTCGGGAAATAATCCCTGCAGACCCGGTACACAAGTGTAAGAATTGTGGGGTGGCTTAATCAATCTGTCGTCCGCAGAGCGTATAAGTGCTATCCGGATGACTTTTAGTGAGAGAAAGTAGAGAGAGAAAGAGAGAGGTGAAGTCTCAACTCTCAAAGTTGTCAGAATGTCTGAACTTGTGTAAAATGATGACCCAAGGGGTCTATTTATAGTGTCAGATCTACCAGATTTGTTTGGGGACACGTGTCAAATGATGATACGTTCTGTTACATGTGCTCCGAAATTTATGCTAAATGCGGCGCTCTCCGGCCAGGGCTTATGCGCTAGGCGGCCTTCAGGGCTTACGCATGACGGAGCAGCCTGTACAGCGGAGAACGCTGGACGGACAATCTCCACAAAACTGTTGTTTCCAGCCTTCCTGATGCTACTTTTATGCAACCATTATGCCTTTTATGTGTGTATACGATAGGATACACCATTAAGTCCCCCCAGTTTAAGGACTTAAGCATTTGAAAAATGATTAAGTTGTTAAACTTTTGATAACGCATGCCAACCAAAATCTTCATATTTCACCTTTTCCTTTCGCATTAGGAATCACACCACAGGTATTAAATGATAGGCGAATTTTACTGACAACATGATGATTGCTAAAATATCGCACGCGCCTCTTAGCTGTAAAAGGACTCTTCGATGTACTCACCTTTTTATCTTGTCCTTACACGTGTGTGGCTGAAAACAAAACCTCCAATTCACCACTAACTACAGCTGTTATATCTTCTTACTTTTAACCATCATAAACCCTAACCGATAATTCACTTTTACAACTTCCTTCTACAGTATTCATCTTCTTCCATTAATGCCTTCTTTATTTTCTGTTTCATTAGAACATTAATGGCAGTCATAAAGGATGTTGCAGCTATTCCTAGCAGAGTAAATGAGAGATATTTAAGCGAACTACTACAACATTTCCCTAGATTAGCTGGTGTTGAACCAGTGATTCCTGCAATTAATGCCAGAGCCTGTTCACCGCCCCCTGGCAAAGTTGCCATTTATGGCCATTCAATCTTCAGATTTTGCTTACGTTTACCATTTACACCCTTCTTCTTAGAAGTTTGCAGATTTTTCGGTGTTGCTGTTGGTCAATTCGAACCAGCATCAATTCGAAAGATCTTGCTTTTTGAAATGTATTGTCACGCAAGGAAAATTGAGCCATCAATTCGAATATTTTGTCATCTGGTACGCATAGCACGCCATGAAAATGGTTGGTTTACATTCAATAAAGTTCATGGGTTTCTGAAACCTGCAGTTGATCATCCTGGCGATAACTGGTATGCTTCATTTATTTTCATAAATGAAGATGTAATTGATAAACAATACTCAGCTACTCGAGTATGGCGCAAATATTCGCATAACATTTCTGTTACCTTTCCAAAACTCGTCACCAAAGAAAACCTTTTGTTTAAGAAGATTAAAGCTGACCAAATTAATGATATTAAATATGGGGAACACATGCTTTCGCTGACATCCATGAGCCAAGATTGGGATATCTCTCAAGGTTATGCTTGTATTCTTGCTGGGAAAAAGAGTAAGCATTTACTTTTGCTATATATGCTTAAATAAAATGTTCTTCTGTATTTATCCATTTAATCACTGTGACGCTTTAATTTTTTGCAGCAATTACTCCGCTTACCGCTATACGATCATCATGTTATTCACAGCTTACTTTTAGCACTGAGAAAATTATTGATGATACCCCCAAAACAGATGAAGTGAGGGAGGAGGAAGATGAAGAAGAAGAAGAAGAAGAAGAAGAAGAAGAAGAAGAAGAAGAAGAAGAAGAAGAAGAAGAAGAAGAAGAAGAAGAAGAAGAAGAAGAAGACATAGGTATGAATCGGATTGCCTCTAGAGAACGTCGTACCTCGGGTAATGAAAATGACAACACTGAATTATGCAAAATTCCATACCAAAACCTGTACTTGTTTTCTTACATACCCAGTACTGGTGGATTTTATAATCCAAACCCTTCCTTATATTTTATGACACCTTTGAAATGTTGTGAAGCATATTGTAACTCTTTTATAAGTAACAATTTTGCTTTATCTTTAACAGCTAGTGCATCACATCAAGACACTATTTTAGCAACTCTTCCGCCTTCCGCCAAGAGGAGAAGAACTGGTCAAATTCCTTCGTCATCTGCTCAACAGGGAGCTGTCCCTAGTTCTTCTCAACAACAAATTACGCTTCCCAATCTTGTCACAAACATGCTCTCTTCTCTTTTAAAAGGACCACCACATTCGTATGAAGATTACATGACTTTTCTGAATGCCATGGTGTGTCCTTCACTAGCGCAATTTTTTAGCAACTTATCTTATGCAGATGCCAAGAAAGTTAATGCACAAAGCATTATTCTGAACATTGCTTCTGGTTTGAATGACCTTCAACGCCTATCTGATTTGCAGAACAGTGAAGTCACTACAAATAAGGAGCTATCTGCTGAAAAAGAGAAAGTAACCAAGGCTGAACGAATAGCCACAGAGATGAAGAGGGAATACGAGACAATGAAGAGGCATTACGAAAATTGCAACAGTCAGAGGGCGGAATATAAGGAGCAAGTTAAAGTACTATCTTTTAGAGAAACACGGTATCTGAGCAAAATTGATGAACTAGTGAAGGAGAAAGAAAAATTAGTTGAGGAAAATAACATATTGAAGGAACAGCTTAAAGCCAAAGAGGAGAACGAAAAACGAATGATAACTGGCATTCCTGCACTTGTAGAGCGTGTCTTTAACTGTTAGGCACTATCTCACAGAATCCGTGAGTTTGTCCGCCTTGCAAAATCTGCTGAACGGTTAAATTTTTTCAACTTTATGAAGAAAAAACTACCAGAACTTCCAAATCCTCTTCCCGAGGTAATCACATCAAAAATTAATGAAAATGCTATTTTAGAAGCTGATGAAGCCGGTGCCTCAATAGAAAATATAAAGTTTTCTGATCTTGAAAATCTGTGTAAAAGGCCGGATGTAACAATAGATGATGTATTGAATTACACTCCACAGAATGAATAAAACATTATGTTTTTATACATCTGCTTTTACATAACGCTTAATATTGCATTTAGTTATGTATATTAGAAAGATATGATGTAACTTAGTAAGATTATTGTAATGAACAATGTTCAAGATACTGAGATTGTACGTTGCAATCATTATAGTTATGAATATTAAAAACATATTCTCCGCCATACGCCTTCCGTCATGAAATTCATGAGGAAAAGTTATGAATTATTTTCGCCTTTAGATATTTTGCTGGACACTATGATCCGTTTTCTGTTTTGTTTTGTATTTTGTGTATATGTGTCATGACATTTTTTGTAGATTCGTTTCATCGCTTCGATGTTTTAGTGAGTTCTACATGTCTCACTATCGATAAATCCATTTTGAGTATGATTGTACTTCTACCACCGAAAGGCTCTCTTTCTTTCTGCGGGTAGGGATGACACACAGCTATGTGACACCTGGGCTAAAAAATCCTTGTCCGGATAAAATTTGAAAAATATTGCCATAAGAATAATTGCTATTATTCATATTCTTTAAAGAAATTTTTACATTTATGACTATATCTCATGCATTTGACAGTTGATCAAGCTGTCCATGCATATAGTGCTACGCATAAAATTTCTTTAAATTCATTGCATTCCAAGCTCTTTCATATTGCTCGCCGGAAGGCGCAGCAAGCATGTAGGATCCGTTCTGATTTGCTTTCGTGACCTTATAAGGTCCTTCCCATTTTAGGGCTAGCTTTCCAAATTTGATTTGCCTGCTTGCTTCATTATCACGTAGCACTAAATCACCTACTTCAAATTGCACATGCTGCACTTTCTTGTTATAATATTTTGCCATTTTATGTTTGTGATCCGCTTGCCGGATGGCGGCCATCAACCTTCTTTCCTCCAATAAATTGAGATTCTCTCTTAACGCCTCAGAATTAACCTCAACATCAAATGCCATAATGCGTTGCGTTGGCACACATATCTCAGCCGGTATCACTGCCTCTGTTCCATACACCAGACTGAAAGGTGTTTCCCCCGTGCTCCGCTTTGACGTCGTCCGGTGTGCCCACAAAAGATTTGGCAATTCATCCACCCATCCAGTTTGACTTAGACCTAATGCCAACAACAATTTCCTTGTTGGTAACCTCCACTTGTCCGTTCGCTTGAGGATGAGCAACAGATGTAAAATTTTGTTTGATGCCCAGCTCTTCACATCAACTCCGAAATGGATTTTCTGCAAATTGCTTGCCGTTATCGCTAACTATTTCATTTGGCACCCCATAACTGCATATAATATCATGCCAAACAAATTTCTTGACATTTTCTCCTGTGATTTTTGCTAAAGCCTTTGCTTCAACCCATTTCGTGAAAAAATCGATTGCTACCACCAAGAACTTAGCATTACCAGTGCTCCTATTGAATGGCCCCACAATGTCAATAGCCCATTTACAGAACGGCCAAGCGGATGATACCGGTATCAAGTCATACTTTGGAAGACGCTGAATTGTTCCATGCATATGACAATTCTCACATGTTTTGATGATTTCTGCAACATCCCGATAAAGTGAAGGCCAAAAATACCCTTGTCGCATGATCTGTGACGCCACAGTACGAAAACCGGATTGTTGCGAACAGACTCCCTCATGCATTTCTTTGACCACCTTTAACGCTTCATCATCGGTTAGACACCTTAACAATGGACCATTGTATGATTTTCGATAAAGGACGCCACTAACTATTTCATACATTGGTGCAGTCACTCTTATTCTTCTTGCTTTCGCCTTATCAACAGGTAACCATCCGTCATGTAAATATCTCAAATACGGAGTCATCCAAGTTTCCTTAGCTTCTTCAACTATTGCAATAATTGGTTTTCCATGTATTGATTTCTCCTTAAGTTCTTCAACCAACACTCGTTTGTGCAAATGATCAAATGTTAACGTGGCTAACTTGCTCAAAACATCAGCTTTTTTGTTCTAATTTCGAGGGATTTGCACGACTTCAAGGTTATCAAATTTCTTTGAAATTGCTTCCACCAAATTTACATATTGCCTCATGGATGCATCCCTTGCATCGAATGTTCCATTAACCTGCTGGGCAACAATTTGAGAATCAAAATACGCTCGTAAATTTGTTATGCCCATTTCTACCGCTATGCGGAGGCCGGAGAGTAACGCCTCATACTCTGCTTCATTGTTTGAAGCATAAAAACAGAATTTCAGTGCATAAGTATATTCTTCACCGTCTGGACTTGTTAAAACCAGCCCTGCACCTGTTCCCTCTTCACTGGATGCCCCATCAGTGTGTAACTCCCACTCATGCTGTGATGGTGCCATTTTGTTGTCATACTCTACTTTTTCATTTGTCTCCAACAGGAAATCTGCCAAAATTTGCCCTTTAACTGCATTTCGTGGAGCAAAATTGATTTCATACTCCCCCAAACCGATGGCCCATTTTGCTAAACGGCCAGATGATTCTGGGCGCCGGAGTATTTGCTTCAATGGTTGATCTGTCAACACTAAGATGGGATGACCTTGAAAATATCTTCGTAGACGTCGTGCAGTATGCACAAGGGCATAAACCATTCGGTGAAGTGGTGGATAATTTGTTTCACTAAGCTGCAACACCTTGCTAACAAAATATATGGGCATTTGCACGCAGCTCCGTTCTGCGATTAGAACAGAACTTATTGCTTCCTTTGAGGCAGCTAAGTATAAAATTAGGGTTTCCCCCTCTTTTGGTGCTGTTAACGTAGGTAATGTTTTTAACAACTGCTTGATCTCTTGGAATGCATTTTCGGCTTCCGCCGTCCACATAAAATCTTTTTTATTCAGACAGCCCTTTAACACCTTCATTAATGGAAGTGACTTTTCAGCTGCTCTGGACAAAAATCTTGTTAATGCTGCTAGACATCCATGTAACCGTTGAACATCCTTCTTGCTAGTTGGTGACTTCATATCTTCAATTGCTTGAATTTTCTTAGGATTAGCTTTAATTCCACGTTCTGTGACAATATGACCTAAGAAGTTTCCCTCTTCCACAACAAACGTGCACTTCTTGGGATTTTATTTCATGTTAATTTTTCGCAGAGATGCAAAAGTTTCCTGTATATCTCGTAACATCTTTTCTTCAGTATGACTTTTGATGACAATGTCATCAATGTAAGCTTCTAAGTTTCGCCCAATTTGATCCTTAAATGCCATATCAATAAGTCATTGATATGTTGCTCCTGCATTCTTCAAACCAAAAGGCATTTTCATATAACAGAATATGCCTTCCGTCGTGTGAAAAGCCGTTTTGTCTTCATCCTTTAAAGCCATCGGGATTTGATGATATCCCTTAGCTGCATCTAGAAAACATTTGAATCGATATCCTGCTAATGATTCAACCTTCCAATCAATTTCAGGTAAAGGATAATTGTCCTTTGGACATGCTTTATTGATATCCGTGAAATCCACACACATCCGCCATGAATTATCCGGTTTCCTAACCATGACCGGATTGGCTACCCATGTCTGATATTTGACCTCTCGCAAGGTCCCAGCATCTACCAAACTTCGTACCTCATCACGAAGGAACTTGCTTCTTTCTGGCGCCATGCCACGCTTTTTCTGACAAACAGGATGTACATTGGGGTTCACATTTAGCCTATGCTCTGCAATTTCCCTTGGAACACTGGTCATATCAGACGGCTGCCATGCAAAAATGTCTAAATTTGTTGTCAAAATATTGTATAATTTTTCTCTACATTCAGTGGACAACGTATGCCCAATTATGATTTTCTGATCTGGAAATTTAAGATTTGGTGAAATTGACCCATCATCGTGTATGATTGGCTTAATTACTGTCTTTGTTACTTGGGCACACTCAATTGACTTCTGCCATTTTGCATATAACGTTGCCACTCCGCCTGGTGTTGGAAACTTCATCATACCATGTACAGTTGACGTTACAGCTCCAAACGTCATTAAAGCAGTTCTTCCCAAAATTATGTTGTACTGTGAATTTGCTTTAACTACCAAGAACTCAATGTTGGCTGTACGTCTTAGGGGTGGCTTGCCCAAGGTTACTTCAAGCAAAATACTTCCCTCAGACCACGATGGCTCACTTGTAAAACTTGGCAACGACACATATGTTTCCTTCATTCCCTCTTGCACATCTTTGGGTAGCTGTATGAAACAATGTTCATACATAATGTCTGCTCCAGCTCCTGTGTCAGTGTAAATGTTCCGTATTAAGCAATTTGCAACTCGCGCTTCTATAACTACTGGACCATCAGATGGGTTTGTGTTACACATAGAAGGAAATGATATTAATTATTCTTCCCAATCTTCTAATACTTCTGCCTTCCTTCGTTGTCCAGCTTTCCATGGATGTATCATGCCCACTTCTATGGGTATGAATTCGTTATCTTCGCCGTTTTTATCAATATTGGTGAGATGATTCGTCTTAATAACGGAAGGCGCCATTGTTAACACCTATTTCCTTATGAGGTAAGGCTTAGTATGTCAACAAGAGACCAGAAGTGATCTAGCTTTTAGGAGGGCTGAGTGTTGCCGATTGATTTTTACCCTTGGGAAATAATCCCTGCAGACCCGGTACACAAGTGTAAGAACTTGTGGGGTGGCTTAATCAATCTGTCGTCCGCAGAGCGTATAAGTGCTAGCCAGATGACTTCTAGTGAGAGAAAGTAGAGAGAGAAAGAGAGAGGTGAAGTCTCAGCTCTCAAAGTTGTCAGAATGTCTGAACTTGTGTAAAATGACGACCCAAGGGGTCTATTTATAGTGTCAGATCTACCAGATTTGTTTGGGGACACGTGTCAAATGATGATACGTTCTGTTACATGTGCTCTGAAATTTATGCTAAATGCGGCGCTCTCCGGCCAGGGCTTATGCGCTAGGCGGCCTTCAGGGCTTACGCATGACGGAGCAGCCTGTACAGCGGAGAACGCTGGATGGACAATCTCCACAAAACTGTTGTTTCCAGCCTTCCTGATGCTACTTTTATGCAACCATTATGCCTTTTATGTGTGTACACGATAGGATACACCATTAGGCGTCAATCCGTGAAATTTGGGAACGGGTTTAAGTGAAATTATGCTGTCGATTGAAGGATTTAGTAAACCCTAGGGTACACGTTGTAATTTCGGTCGATCCGCAAATAACTTTTTTGGAGAAATTAAAGAGGGAAATAGCCCGCTAAAATACTTTTCATTTTCGATATAGATATAGGCACATTAAAATAATTTACCACTAAATTTTTTTTTTCTAAAGGCGAAATTTATTAGAAAAAGAAACACGAAGTAGGCCAGGCAATTAGCCAAGCCCAATACAAACGATCATAGCCCAGTTACGAAGAAGAACCTGGATGCTATGGAGACAGAAAGAAAGGTTGCTGAGAACGCAACTTGGTACATTCACCAAGTACAATACATAATTGGGTTAGATAACCAAGCTAGCCAATCTATCTTAACCTTTTTATATCTCGGCGCGATCCACTCGAACGATTTTAATTGGATTTCCATAAGAGCCGTTGCACCATTCCAAGTCTTGTTTGAAAATACCTTGCAATTCCGGTTCCTCCAAATAAGATATGCACATGTCCACTCCAACAATCGTAGAACCCATTGGAGTTAGTGGCCGATTACATTTGCCCCGAAAAGCCTCATTCACACTCAAATTTACCACTAAAATTTACTTATTTATTCCTCCTCTCAATTTAATACGTTTAATTTTTTGTTTTGAATCTCTCAAATTAATAGTCTATTTGCATAAATAAACATGGTGGGTCGGCGAATCTTTAAGGTAGTCTTTGACAGGGCCAAAAATATATTACGTTGAATGTTGTTTTACATTGTTAAATATGCATACAAGTTCATGATTAGCATATATTTTGCATATATAAAGATTAGTGATCCCTATATATAAAAAGTAGATAGTAGTTTATGATATATTGACTATATATTACGTAAAAAAAATATTTTCAGCCTTCAATAGTCATTCGATATGTGCATTATAATCTATTAACTTTCATAATCAAATCAAAATTATAAATATAATATTGTAAAAATAATTAAGTAACTAAAATAAAAATTATCCAAGTGAGTGTATGACTTTACAGTGAAGTAATAAATAATACGGAGTAGATACGAAAATGATACTTGACTCTTGAGTACTTGTATACAATAAATAAAAATATGGAGTAGATACTAAAATGAGACTTGACTCTTGAGTACTTGTTGACAATAAATAAAAATATGGAGTAGGTATTGATGGGGATTTGAACTTGAGCCTTTCAAAAAGCAGTTAAGTAACAAGTCAAGCCCCTTAACCAAATTAACAAATGTGTTTCAATACATAAAGTGGCTATATAACTCAGACTTTTAGAGGGACCAGGGCCCTTCCACATTCCTTGGAGATTCGCCGGCTTGGAGATCCACTGATGTAAATAGATAAGAATAATATATTAAAGTTGATTTCGTTGTATTTTATGAGTGTTCCACCAGTTCACCTTTGGTGATCGAGCGCTCTCCGTTGTAGTCTCATTGTTAATAACACTTTTACTACATGCTTAATGTATATTCATATAAGTGACACGATTTGGCATTTGACATCATTATCTACTCAAATATGCTAAATACGTATATTAATGAGATTATTCGATTAGCAAAAATAGATGATCATCATGAGATTAATCTACTCGTACAACATGATGTCAACCGATGATAAAGTTGAATATACATTAACTTTCTTCAATTTGAGCAAGTATGTTTTAGCCAAATTATTACACCTTGTAGCTCGATAGTCTAGTGGTGGAGGCTTTGAACTTTATACGAGAGGTTTCGGTTGTAGCTCGATAGTCTAGTGGTTGATAGGCGGCGGCGGTGGTAGGTGGTAGTGGTAGTAGGTGGTGGTCGTGGGTGGTGGTAGGTTGTGGTAGTTGGGCGGTAGTGGTGGTAGGTTAGTAGTGGTGGTTGGTGGTGGTGGTAAGTAGTGGTTAGTGGTGGTGGTAGTAATTGGTTATTGCTGGTGGTTGTTGGCGACTGGTGTTGGTGGGTAGTGGGTTGTGGTGGTAGTAGGGTGGTGATGGTGGTAGGGGTTGTAGGTGGCTAGTGGTGGTTAGTGGTGGTGGTGACAACTGGTGGTGGTGGGTAGTGGTTGTGGTGGTAGCTGGGTGGTGATGGTGGTAGTGGTTGTAGGTGGCTAGTGGTGGTTGACGGTGATGGTAGGTGGTGGTTGATCGTGGTGTTTGGTGACTAGTGGTGGTGGATAGTGGGTTGCGGTGGGTGGTGGTGGTGGTGATGGGTGGTGGTAGGTGGATGGTGGTGGTGGCGGTAGTGGTGGTAAGTCGTGGTGGTGGGTGGTGGTGGCTGTAGTGGTGGTAAGTCGTGGTGGTAAGTCGTGGTGGTGGTGGTTGGTAGTAGGGTATGGTGGCGGTACTGGTGGGTGGTGCTAAGTAGTGGTAGATGGGTGGTGGTGGTGGGTAGTGAGTTGTGGTGAGTGGTAGGGCGTGGTGGTGGTGGTGGGTGGTGGGGTGTGGTGGGTAGTGGTAGTTGGCGGTGGCGTTGTTGGTAAGGCGCGGTGGTGGGTGGTGGTGGTAGGTGGGTGGTGGTAGTAGTAGTTGGTGGTGGATGTAGATGGTGAAAGGACCCGTTCATATACATTATAAACGATTCACAATAGTTGATTACATCGCGAGGTATTTGACCTCTATATGATACATTTTACAAACATTGCATTCGTTTCTAAAAGAAAAATTTTCTTTACAACGAAAGTTGATGGCATGCATACCATTTCATAATACATCTAACTATAATTGACTTAATAATAATTTTGATGAACTCAACGAATCGAATGCAACGTCTTTCAAAATATGCCATGAATGACTCCAAGTAATATCTCTAAAATGAGCAAATGCACAGCAGAAGATTTCTTTCGTACCTGAGAATAAATATGCTTTCAAGTGTCAACCAAAAGGTTGGTGAGTTCATTAGTTTATCATAAATAATCATTTCATAATTTTTAATAGACCACAAGATTTCATATTTCCATTTCTCATAAACATACGTCCCATGCATAGAGACAAAAATCATTCATATGGATTGAACACCTGGTAACCGACATTAACAAGATGCATATAAGAATATCCCCTATCATTCCGGGAAATCCTTCGAACATGATATAAAACAACATCGAAGTACTAAAGCATCCGGTACTTTGGATGGGGTTCGTCGGGCCCATAGATCTATCTTTAGGATTCGCGTCAATTAGTAGACTGGTTTACTAATTCTTAGGTTACCAAGCAAAAATGGGCATATTCGGCTTCGATCATTCAACCATATAATGTAGTTTCGATTACTTGTGTCTATTTCGTAAAACATTTATAAAAATTGCGCATGTATTCTCAGCCCAAAAATATAAAGGGTAAAAAAGCAAATGAAACTCACCTAATGTATTTTGTAGTAAAAATACATATGACTATATTGAACCTAAATTATTTGTATATATAATAATACATATACTTGTAATCAAATAAATTCATATAATTATATCTTAAATTATATATCTTATATATTTAATTTGTATATATTTAAAATAGTTAATATTTATATAGTTTAATATTATATTTAAAAATCAATAATTTGTTATATGTAAATATTTATATAAATAATCTTTATATATATAATTATATGTAATATTATGGTAGTTGAAATATATATACACTTATATAGAAAATATTTATTTGTTATAATAATATTATTAATGTAAAAGTAGTAATCATAACAATAATAATAATAATAATAATAATAATAATAATAATAATAATAATAATAATAATAATAATAATAATAATAATAATAATAATAATAATAATAATAATAATAATAATAATAATAATAATAATAATAATAATAATAATAATAATAATATTAATCATAATGATAATAATACTACTAATAATAATAATAACTATCAAAATAATGATTTTACTAATAATAATATTACTAACATTTATTTTAATAACTATAATGATATTTATGATAAGAATAATAATAATGATAAGTAAATAAATAAATAACTACCTCAGGAAGTAGTTCTTAAAAAGAAATGCCCAAGTCCGGGTTTGAACCAGCGACGTACCGCTACTCCGATAACGCCCTTAACCATTCCTTTGTCACCTCATTTCTGATTTAGTTAATACACCAAATCTATCTATTCTATTACAAATACATGTCTTCTTCTTCTACTTAATCAAATCCATATAATTCTCTTCATCATTATCATCTAATAACATAATAACATCATCACTATCATTTATCATTATCTCATGTATCATTTTAATTAGATCATCATCATCGAAATCATCATCGAATCATCACATAACTACATCATCATCTTCCTAATTCCCGTGAAACCCTCTCATCAATTTTGATCGTGATTCATTAACTAATATTTAACATCATCTCCTTTATTATATCGTAGTTAGTAACTCATCATCACAGAACCATAATAAGCATAATCTTTTTCATTATCAATTCGTTACCATCATCATCGCTTGTTTCCAATTTCATCAGCATACTCATTAAAACTTATTGTTCTTCGTCACCTTTGCTATCTAAACCGTAACTATCTTCATTAACTATCATCATAAACATTATTATTACATCCGTATATTATATCCTATATCTTAATCACCCTCATTAACTTCATCCTAATCTATTATTGTGAAACAAATGTGTTATTGGGTCATGAGTTGGAACAAGTAAGCAGCAGTCCACACTACCAATCCAATAATATGTTGAGCCCAACTGAAATTATACCAAACTTCGGCCCAACAGTAAATTGGTCCAAGCTATATTCAATGGCCATGTACAGCTCAATCTAAACACTTTCCTACAGATATTATCATTTAGTTTTATATCATTCCTTATATGCTTTAATCATGTACTTCCCAATCAATCATCATAAAAAAAATAAACATATACCAAATACGACCCATATTTTTCTGCCCTTTCTCTCCAATTGATTGACATGGGTCTATTATATTTGTTAGATTGCAAGTGGGAGCAAAAGAATTCGATGGTGTTAATTATTTTTAATCCAACGTGATCACCAGCTCCAATATCACTATCAAGTAGGGTTACAAAGTTTATAATTGTCGACCACAAATGCTTAGTGTATTATAGGATTCTTAACAGGATAAAAGGAAGTCGTTACCATCGTGGTAGAACTCATCATTCTTCATCAACTTATAACCGTCATATAATTATCTTCAACATAAACTTATAACTCCAATCATTATTGTATCCCTTCGGTTGCAGGTTAAATAGCGAAACAGAAAGAAATCAGCGAATATACTAAGCTGTAGGAGTATGGTAGATCGAGCCGTTAATAGTTTCATTGAGGGTGTTTGGTTTAATCAAGTCAGGAATTGAAACGTAATAAAGGTTTTGTTTTGTGTTGATGTTTTAAAGCGAAGACATCGTATCAGTATGAAGACCTACAACAATATTGATGTTGGTTTTTGAACTGTAGTAATAGTAGCACATCGAAAGTGTGTTCTTGGGTGGATGATCGAAGAGAGAATTAACAAGATGGGTGTTCAGTTGAACCTAGAAAAATAGTAGCAGCAGTCGTACAATGGTTTGCAACAAGAGTTGCTTTTGTGCAGTCGTCAAGAAACGAGAAATGAAAGAGAGAGAAGAGAGAGAGTAGGGTGTTGGTTCAAGAAACAGGAATATATATTGCAGCGGTGGTTTACGGTATTGCTGCAAGAGGAGATTGAAGATGGTGGTGTCTGCATTTGATTAAAGAAAAGAAACACAATTGTTAAGCGGTTCCAACGGTTTGAAGTGGGGTGAAATGTAGAAGGGTTTTTAGGATAGTTTGTTTTACGGTAAAAGGTGTTAGTTTATTTTCTTTGATTTTTGTTTTCATTCATAAATTACAGGAATGGTTAGCTGTATAAAAAGATGGCAATCGAATAATGTAAACAGTAGTATGATTTCATCGTTTTTGTTTGGTATAGACAAATTGAACTTTGATTTGTACCCGAGAATACAGAAAAATCAATTAGAAATAAAAAATAATAAACAGATAATGAAGTCTAACAGAATTGTACGAATTGATACAGGTATATCGAATCCTAGCAGAAAATTTAAAAGACTTAGATAGTGATTTAAAACAAATTTTGTAGTTATCTACTTTTAAATTATTTTTAATAAATATTAATAATAAACATATTAATATTAATAATAATACTAATAATAATAAATAATAATATTGATATAAATTATAAAAATGATAATGATAATAAAAATGAATTGTATTTATTTTTATGATAATTATTATAGTAATGATTTTTAACGCTAATGGTATTAATAATAATAATAATAATGTTAGATTTGATAGTAGTAATAATATTTAATAATAGTATTAGTAATAATAAAGATATAACATGTTACATGTATCAAATTTTACATCATTGTGTCATATATTGAAAACAATAACATTACTAATACTGATATTAATATTAACATTAATTTTTAATATCAATAATAATAATGGAACTAATAATATTGAGATAACAATTATATTTTAACTTGTATTTTAATATACTAATATTACATATTTAAGTCTAATGATTTATTTATATCTTATTATTTTCAATACATATATATATATATATATATATATATATATATATATATATATATATATATATATATATATATATATATATATATATATATATATATATATATATATATATATATATATATATATATATATAAATATATATATATATGTTCGTGAATCGTCGAGAACAGTCAAAGGTCCAATGTATATATGAACACGGTACAAAGTTTTTGAGACTTCAATATTACAGACTTTGCTTATCGTGTCGATTTCATATAATGATTAAGTTTAAAATTGGTCAGAAATTTCCGGGTCGTCACAGTACCTACCCGTTAAAGAAATTTCGTCCCGAAATTTGAGTGAGGTGGTTATGGCTAACAATAAAAATGTTTTCGTGACAAATATGAGTTGATAAATAGAGTTTTATCATCATTGAGTAATATGGATAAAACAATTCGATTATTCGAAGCGTATGAGTGAAATTATCACAAAAGATTGAGATAAGGTAATAGATATTCGTCTTTACTTTTGACGTAGTCACGTTTGAATTCCGGAATTCAAGGGATTTAAAGAAATCTTCAAAATCTATAAGATCTGATTCTTCGGGATTTATGGAATTTAAGATCTCTATGATTAAATGCGATTATCTGTCTCGATTGCTTTGTCTGGTATTTTCACTATAAATAAACTTCTTCCGCTCCATTATTTTCATCACTCATATACTTTCCTTCTCAGTTCATACTTCCAAAAAATTTGAAAATGCTAAATCCAGTTCTGATCCTTGTTATTTTCCTGACTATCGCTTCTGTCATTCTTCTTTTTCATTAATTACCACCGGAGGAATCTGTTTACGTCTACTATTACCTTGGGGTTATAATGTTTTTCATTCTTCCGTGTATTTATGTTGCTATACACATTGATATACACGGTTTGTAATTTCTATTATCGTAGTCATGCTTAGATTTCGGAGCTCCATGCTTTTGTTTTCTCTTTTCGACCTGAATTAAAGCGATCGAGACGTCTTGGTTTGTAGGTATGAAGTTCAAAAGAACATAACTAAGGTTATAAGCAGGAAGGAAAAAATACTAGCACAATTTGACTGGTTAAATAACCAGGATCACAGAAAGATAGAACTATCAAGAATTTACATTCTTGATATGTTTAGAGGTTAAATAGAATGAAAGAGTTATGTAACATGGCACATGATAATAGTATGATCTACTGTGAACCATCATCACGTTTCGTTAGAAACTCAGCATGACCTACTGTAATATAATCACGTTGGCCGGGCGTCATTATATTATACTAACCCATGGTTCAATTCCCAACACTTCTCCACAATTCATTCATAATTTATACTTAGATTTTACAGGGGTTTCCAATATAATGGAATACAGAAAACACGAAGAGGTAGATAATTTCGGACAAGAATATTTATGAAAATATCCTCAGAAATATCGAAGATATTTATGATGATATTTTTAGATTTTCTAAGATCGAAGGTTGATGAAGAAAGATTTTCCACAAGATTTAACATGAGTATGGAGCAAGATATTCTCTAAGGATCTCAGTGGATACAGAATTATCAGAATTCTTTGGATATAGGATTTGGTCCTTGTATTTGTCCTTGGTCTCCTTCACGGTTAGCTCAATCCGTTTTTCAGTACCAAATTTTCTATTGAACGTTCCCAATACTCCATTCTTTATCATCAAACTCTTGGCCATTTAGGCCATCTACAATTTTTACTGTTTCCTTTGCATTTAATGCAGCCACATCTGAATCGTCGATTATTAATCCGAGGTGGTTCCAAGAGAATCGTGTTTTTAGATGATTAAACGCTGATGATAATATGGTGGAATGTAAAAGGTTCCCCGGTAACAATAAAAGAGCGTGCATATATATCAAGGTTATAATAAGGTTGTTTCGGACGAAAAGTCGAAGTTGACTTGCTGGAGCTGTGACAAAACTGGCTAATTTAGAGAGAGATTGTAAAGTTATTTTCGGTAATAATAATGCCAAAGGAGCTAGCACAGATACGTGTTAAACGTTTATTCGGGTTCCGAGAGTTTTTCAGGTGCATATCTATAAATCTTTCCTTCCGTAGATGAAGTGCGGTTGGTTCATTCCCTCGATTGAGGTATTTTCAAGAATCATGAAATGTTTGAACGCAAATTGTAATCATTAATATACATTTGATGTTCTAACATAGTTTTGAGGTTAAAGTATAGTTTTGAAAGATGTAGGAATCTAAAAGTGATGCTACCGGTTATATCTCGAATTGAATTCTGAGGTTTCAAAATCAGAATATGTAATTGAGTTTGAATGAGTATGGTTGTTTTGATTTCTATGAAAGAATGTATATTATTGTGAAAGTAGGAAGTATAGCTGATAATTTGCTTAATCAGATTCGAAGAATGTAACATATTAATTGTGAATATATATATATCTCTCGGGTATTACCTACCCGTTAAAAAAAATTTCACATTTAATATTTTGTACAAAAGAATTTTATTACAGTCTTTATGAAAATATATATGTATATATATTCTCTTCAGATGTAACATAGATTTTAATGAGTTAATACTAAATTAAACTCATTCGATTTACGGTTGGAACCAGAATTGAATAATCCCTTGAAGGCTTTAGAGATTACATAAGTATTTCTTCAATAATATTGTTTGAATTAATACTTCGTTATTTGTTGAGGCGTGATGTTGGTTTTCGTTATATTCTTGTGAACTTCGCAAAGTACGAATGATGTTATCTGAAAAGTTTCGGGTACATCGATGATGAAAGTGTAAAATCAAATATATACTTGATTTATTATAAATTGGAATTTGCTGAATTGAGACAGAGATTGTAGTTAACGATGGTTAAGTTGCGGGCGAAGGACGTACATTATTGCATATTTGTAATATAAATTAACCGAGTAGTTAAGATTCATACACAATAGCTTAGCACGGAAAGATTTATTTTTATTTCAAAATATATATATATAAAATATACATATAATTTCTTCAGAGGGAATGAGTTAATTCTTCATAACTCATTAATACAATATATGCGTCATTGATTCGTAATGATGTCCAAAGTGATTCTTGAACTGACGGAGTTTGTGATGTTATAGGTGTTGTTGATTCTGATGCTGACTGTACTGACGATGCTAGTGACGCTGATGGTACTGTTGATGCTGTTGGTAAAACAAGTTTAGCTTGTTAACCACACACCATTTTTGTCAGGTTTTCTACTCTTCCTTCTATCATTTTGGTTCGCTTAACTGATTTATGGTTAGGGCCAGATTAGATAATCTCTAAGACTTTAAAGATTACATAATCGTCGCGGAATGTTTCTCCAATGAAGTTATGAATTCATATTTCGTCAGTTATTGTTGTTGGTACTCCTTGGTATCTATGGTGCGTATGACGTTGAGGCTCGTGGGGCAGATTGTGAAGTTGAGGTTTACGACGTGGTTGTGATTGGAGGTGGTAATGGTACTGTTGGCGTTGATGATGGTGGTACTGGTTATGCTGCTGGTGCTGCTACTGGTGTTTGTAATCTCTGCACCATATTCTCCAAAGCCACTACCCGAGCGCGAAGCTCGTTGACTTCTTCTATTACACCGGGGTGATTGTCGGTTCGAATGAGCGGATAAATAAAATCTAAAATTTGATGTAATATATAATCATGACGAGATACTTTGGAAATGAGAGAAAAAATGGTGTTTCGGACGGGTTCGCCGGTAAGTGCTTCAGGTTCTTCGTCAAGAGGGCAATGTGGTGGATGGAAAGGATCACCTTCTTCTTGTCTCCAATGATTGAGGAGGCTACGAACCCATCCCCAATTCATCCAGAATAGGTGATGGCTGATTGGTTGATCCATTCCGGTCACACTGCTTTCGGAGCTTGAGTGACATTCCATTTCGGAATCCGAGTGACTTGAACTAACGACGAATTCCATTTCGTACGATTGAATAAATGATTTTTCGATATAAAATGATTTTCCGGCTATCGGGTGGTATTCTATTTACATAGGATATCTATATATAAAGATCAAAAGATTTCGTAGATTACGGAGGAATATGTCCGGTAAAGTTTAAAGTAACAGATACGATACGATATGATTTAGCAGATACGCTAAGATATGAATTTTGTCTATACACTACTCATGCAATTAATGTAGCAAGACGTGTCTAGACTAATAATGAAAAGCACTTAATTTCCTAAGGATGATAAGCAGATGATTTCTGACTAGAAATGATAAGCAAAACTTTTGACATGCAGACACGGTCGAAGTCCAGACTCACTAATGTACCCTAACGACCTATCAGTTAGACACACTAATGCAGACCTGGTTCGCTAAGACCACCGCTCTAATACCAACTGAAAGGACCCGTTCATAAACATTATAAACGATTCCCAATAGTTGATTACATTGCGAGGTATTTGACCTCTATATGATACATTTTACAAACATTGCATTCGTTTCTAAAAGACAAACTTTCTTTACAACGAAAGTTGATGGCATGCATACCATTTCATAATACATCTAACTATAATTGACTTAATAATAATTTTAATGAACTCAACGAATCGAATGCAACGTCTTTCAAAATATGCCATGAATGACTCCAAGTAATATCTCTAAAATGAGCAAATGCACAGCGGAAGATTTCTTTCGTACCTGAGAATAAACATGCTTTCAAGTGTCAACCAAAAGGTTGGTGAGTTCATTAGTTTATCATAAATAATCATTTCATAATTTTTAATAGACCACAAGATTTCATATTTCCATTTCTCATAAACATACGTCCCATGCATAGAGACAAAAATCATTCATATGGATTAAACACCTGGTAACCGACATTAACAAGATGCATATAAGAATATCCCCTATCATTCCGAGAAATTCTTCGGACATGATATAAAACAACATCGAAGTACTAAAGCATCCGGTACTTTGGATGGGGTTCGTCGGGCCCATAGATCTATCTTTAGGATTCGCATCAATTAGTAGACTGGTTTACTAATTCTTAGGTTACCAAGCAAAAAGGGGCATATTCGGCTTCGATCATTCAACCATATAATGTGGTTTCGATTACTTGTGTCTATTTCGTAAAACATTTATAAAAATTGCGCATGTATTCTCAGCCCAAAAATATAAAGGGTAAAAAGGTAAATGAAACTCAACTAATGTATTTTGTAGTAAAAATACATATGACTATATTGAACAATGCAGGGTTGGCCTTGGATTCACGAACCTAAATTATTTGTATATATATTAATACATATACTTGTAATCAAATAAATTCATATAATTATATCTTAAATTATATATCTTATAGATTTAATTTGTATATATTTAAAATAGTTAATATTTATATAGTTTAATATTATATTTAAAAATCAATAATTTGTTATATGTAAATATTTATATAAATAATCTTTATATATATAATTATATGTAATATTATGGTAGTTGAAATATATATACACTTATATAGAAAATATTTATTTGTTATAATAATATTATTAATGTAAAAGTAGTAATCATAACAATAATAATAATAATAATAATAATAATAATAATAATAATAATAATAATAATAATAATAATAATAATAATAATGAAAATAATAATAATATTAATGATAATGATAATAATACTGCTAATAATAATAATAACTATAAAAATAATGATTTTACTAATAATAATATTACTAACATTTATTTTAATAACTATAATGATATTTATGATAAGAATAATAATAATGATAAGTAAATAAAAAATAACTACCTCAAGAAGTAGTTCTTAAAAAGAAATGCCCAAGTTCGGGTTTGAACCCGCGACGTACCGCTACTCCGATAACGCCTTTAACCATTCCTTTGTCACCTCATTTCGGATTTAGTTAATACACCAAATCTATCTATTCTATTACAAATACATGTCTTCTTCTTCTACTTAATCAAATCCATATAATTCTCTTCATCATTATCATCTAATAATAACATCATCATCATCATTTATCATTATCTCATGTATCATTTTAATTAGATCATCATCATCGAAATCATCATCGAATCATCACTGATGCGTTGAACCAGTACCTTTATTTATGAACGGATTTGAGTTATTTTGTTACACGAATTGATTTATTGTATATGTGGTATTTTAATGAATTTAGGTTGGTTTCAAACATATATAGGCAACTAGTCTTATCCGTGTAGTTTAGGTTGTTGGTAAATCCGGTTCGTTCCACAGGGAGAATGGAGTTCAAGAGATTAAATTACCGATACTTAATCTAGTAGAAAAGGGAAGTAATAATAAAAAGATTTAATTAAAACTTGGAATTTAAACTAAAATCGTAACAGTACTGTATCTACACTTACGCGTTTCGTGTACGTATATACGCGTTTCACGTATACTTTTAAATATATGCGGTTCGTGTGAAACTATACGCGATTCGCGTATGGTTTATTTGATGTGACAAAACAGTCTGGTTCAACCGAAGTTCATTGATTTATATTTTTATATTTTCAGTATATAATAATAATAATACGTAATTAATAATAATAATAATTTTACAATATATATATAAATGGGATAAATGGGAGTGTTTACTTAAATGTGTCACCCCTAGGTCCATGGATTGTTTTAAGTTTACGCCCTATTTAAAATGTTTTAGTAATAAACTTTATATTTTTCTTTCGAAAAAATATAAGGTTACAACTAACTAAAATAAATCTAATTTTCATCGGATTCTTTTTAGATAGCTACTATTCCCTAAGTATTTAAATTGAGACCTAGCCTAGTTTTGACTTTCGCCAATACCCAAATCGTAACGGTTTCCCTTTTTACAATTTCACTATCATATAAATATTGATATTACCCAAACCACCGAAGTTTATTTCTAAATTGGTGTTAATAACTTATCCATAAATTCGTCTAGATCATTTTTAATGTTGAAGCTTAATTTATGTAAATAAAAACAGCTTTCGTTATTTAAATTTAATAAATTAAGTGGCAAGGGTTAAATACCTAATTACACAATAATGGTTCTTTTAACTAGGCTCAATATTAAAAATACTAAAGTTACATTTTAACTTTTACAATTGATAACAATCCATTTCACTAGGGGCTCTACATCTAAGCAAACACTATGAAAATTTACTAACTAATCATGATAATGATACGGGAGTAAAAATAATAATACATAAACATAAACATAATAATAAGTAACAATTACAATAATAAAAATGAAAGTAAAACTTACAAAAGGTCTTCAATTTAATGATTACAAATGGTAGAAAATGGAAATGAAAGCACCCTTGCACTCGCACAATAATACCCTTAATCACGAACAATACACCCCTTAATAATAAAACTATCCTAATCTTGACTTGAGAATTAATTTGATACAGAAGTGAAATATATAAAAATCGATACGTAACTAAAATTGGAGAGAACTGAAGTAGTGTCCATTCTCTTTTTAATTCTCTGTATATGTATATGTCTAAATATATGGCTCCTCTTGCATTAGTGCTCCATATTATATTTTAAAGTAGTAGGTAAACTTGAGTGTATTCCTCTTTTTTGCTGTATAGGACCAAAGGAAATAATATTAAACACACAAAAGCCACCGTCCCATTTGAAGTTGTAATCTGAATCTGGCCTAAAACGTACGCGTTTCGCGTAAATAGGTACGCATTTCGCGTAAGATTTCTTCATGAAAGTTGTAGATTTTTGAATTACGGACGTCTGGACACCTGATTCGCTTTTTTTCGAGTTCGTATGATTTAGTTATGATTTTTTTCATGCAGGCGCGCTGATTTCGTGATTTCAATCATTTTAACTTGTAATCTTGAGGCGTGATGTTGTACTCTTTTGTTGCTCATTAGAAATCTTCATTTTATCTTCATTTTGATCTTTATATCATTGAAAATCCATAATAACATTTCATTCGACGCTTTGAACATTTTAACCAATTACACACCGAAAACTACTCGAATACACATAAAATCATAACATTTGGGACTGATATTGCGACTAAGAATATGCATATATTAAGCAATATCAAATTACCCCACACTTGAACGTTGCTTGTCCTCAAGCAATAACAACTTTTTAATAGACTCGGAACACTACATATTTTTCCATATCAATTTATTAATCACACGCACACTCACACACGAAATGAAAAACACACGATATATGAAATATATTACACAACACAATATTTATTGGATCACACACACACCACTCGAAATGAAATTCTGCCAACAGAAACAAAGTTTGAGGTTCGTGACTGAGGTCTAAAAAATTTGGATCCTTAGGGAAAAGTGGACCTTGTGAAAACGTTTTATGATTTTATAAAATGTCATGCTAGTTTTTACACTAGACACATTTTCCGATTTTAACCTCAAATTCCGGTTGAGGGTAACTGAAAACCGTAGTCTCAGTCGGCGATTAGCAAGCTACTCGCCCTCATAATTGAAGTATCATGGAACTTGAAACCGAATGTCCTAAAAATGGTTTTACACAATATAATTCATAAAATAGCATAAGTTTTAGAATAAAATTATATCGTGTCCAAATATCATCTGTGAACCATGAGTTTGTACACCTCAATTTGTTATGGCATATGTATGTTGACCGCGGTCAAACATAGATGCGGTTGATCTTTACGGAGATCATCCATCTGGGGATTAGATTCATTAGTCTTAAAAGCTAATTTGCAATGTGCCCCCCCATTGTACGAGACAGATCCATCTCATGGTTAGGATAAGTCTGACCACTAAAAACCCTGTTTGATGCTGAGGTGAGGTGGATTTCCAGCCGATGATAGAGATGACTTTTCAAGATTTTTCGTCAACCTACAGCTGTTCTGGACTACATCTTCTAACATAAGTTAGCAAGTGTGTCATTTTGGAAGACTTTACTTCCTTAATGGGATATTCAGGTTTATACATTACAAAGCAATGATATCTGCAATAAACTTCATAGAAACATGTGATAAATGGTTCTAAACATATGGGTTTATAAATTCCCTTATACATGGTTTTCATTTTATATGTTTTAATCAAATAAACTTATGTATTTTTAATGTATGGAGACAATAATTTCAGTTTTTGACACCTAATCTTTAATTGCTCATAATTACCTTAAAAATTGATTAGTCATATTTGTTTAAAAATTGTAAAAATTTTCATAAAAACCACTAAATTATAAGTTCTCGAGAATTTATATATTCTCACCCCACACTTAAGATTATGTAATGCCCTCATTACATAAAATCAGATAATAATGTATAAATTTGAGAGGACAAAAAGTGTAAAGGTAGTTAGAACTTCCTTAATTAAAAATTGGAGATCGTAAAATTCTTATCGTATGAACATATCCAATCCTTATATCACAATATAAATTTGGTGTTTCGTTATGTTGAATGCATCATCATCGTAAGTACCTGTCAAACAACCATGTTAATCACACACAAGATGGAGTTGTACTTCAATAGTACAAAAATTTTACCCCACACTTATAATTTTTGTGTCTTTTTTAAACAAAAGCATAATAAATTAAAAACACACCATAAAAATTATTATTATTATTATTTTTATATAACTGTAAGTAATTAGAATTTTAAAATATCATTTATAAAATTTATGTTTCTTTTAGGTAACGGAAATTTCGGCTATTATGCCTAATCTTAATCCGTTCATAATTTTTAAAATTCAATTTTTAAAATTTAATGTATATAAAAAAAAAAGTTAAATATTATTTTTTTAGATTTTTAAAAATCACACAAATTTAATAAGAATTAAATGCACTCTATTTTTTTACTTTTAATATTATAAATTACATAATGAATAAAAGGCACACAAAACATGATTTTTTCAACAAGTCGTTTTCTCGACTCGACCCCACACTATATTGCCTAGCGAGGTCAAATTTCTCTATTTTTATCGGACGACATGTAAAATCAGTGGAGAAAGTTCCACGAATTAGAAGAGTGAGCCACTCATTTACATCTCGGGTGGTATATAATATATCAGATAAATCCTTTTTCAGTTGACCGAAAAAGGATGACTCAACCCGAGAGTCAACGCACAACTCTTCTCTAAGTGTGGCTTGCAATAAAAATTTTATTCTCCTAGGTGGATCCTGCCCAAATGGATCATTTTTTAAGATATTCCAAATGTTAACCTCTTGAGGATATACGAATTCCACATGAGAATGTGACTTCTCAAGTGATTTAAACTTTTCATCCTCAATGTTTTTTAACGACTTCATCAATTCGACCTCCTAATTATCACAATTATACGCGAGTGGATTATTATAAACTGTAAAGATCTCGGGTGTAACACCCTCATTTTCCTCATCATTATACCAAAGCGGATTAGTATAACAGGAAAAGATCTCTGGCGTATGATTAACTGGTTCTACCACTTCGACCTCGGAATCATAATGCTCATCATTTTTATTTCCATTTACCCCACGTTCATTTATGTTTTTCATAGAGATTTCATATTCTTTTAATTCAGGAGGGTTATGTGAATTAATTTTTACAATTTCAATTTGCACCTCGTCCTCCTCATTAATTGTTTGGTCGTTTGAAACCTGTAAAATAGGGTTAGGATAATAAAATGGAGACTCAAATGATGAATCATCCGATTGTCTTTCTGAAAGAATGGTAAACAAACGATCCATTTTTCTTTTTAGATTTTGAATAGATGCTTGATTTTGCTGGCATTGTTGATTTAGTAATTCCCTAGTTTCGGTTTGACTTTCAATAAAACTCATCATAATATTTTGAAATTTATACGAGAAATTTTCTTCATTTTGAGTTTGTTGAAAATTTTGTGGTATTTGGTTAGAAAATTGGCATTGTTGATAATTTTGTGGGGAATCATAATAAGGTTGGTTTGGATAATAAAAATCTGGATTCGAGTTATTCTCTTGATATTCATCCCATATATAGTTCATGGGTTCATAACTCTCCATTTGATCCATGGAAATATGATAATCACATTCCCAAGTCAAATGGTAACCTCCACAATTTTCACAAATATATGTAGTTTCAACCCTATTACACATAGATGAATCGCACCAATTATCATCAAAACTTGTTTGAGAGTATTGATTAAATTGTTGGGCATTAAAAAGATTTTCCATGGTCATATTCTCAAAATCATCCATATTACAGTATGACTGGAACCTAGTTGAAATTTAAAAAGAACAAAGAGAAAAATAAAACAGAACTTTCGTAGGAAAATAAATCTCGACGAAAGGATCAAATAACTAAAAGTAATTAAATTTCTGAATGAACAATTTCTCCCCGGCAGCGGCGCCAAAAAGTTGATGCGTTGAAACAGTACCTTTATTTATGAACGGATTTGAGTTGTTTTGTTACACGAATTGATTTATTGTATATGTGGTATTTTAATGAATTTAGGTTGGTTTCAAACATATATAGGCAACTAGTCCTATCCGTGTAGTTTAGGTTGTTGGTAAATCCGGTTCGTTCCACAAGGAGAATGGAGTTCAAGAGATTAAATTACCGATACTTAATCTAGTAGAAAAGGGAAGTAATAATAAAAAGATTTAATTAAAACTTGGAATTTAAACTAAAATCGTAACAGTACTGTATCTACACTTACGCGTTTCGTGTACGTATATACGCGTTTCGCGTATACTTTTAAATATATGCGGTTCGTGTGAAACTATACGCGATCCGCGTATGGTTTATTTGATGTGACAAAACAGTCTGGTTCAACCGAAGTTCATTGATTTATATTTTTATATTTTCAGTATATAATAATAATAATACGTAATTAATAATAATAATAATTTTACAATATATATATAAATGGGATAAATGGGAGTGTTTACTTAAATGTGTCACCCCTAGGTCCATGGATTGTTTTAAGTTTACCCCCTATTTAAAATGTTTTAGTAATAAACTTTATATTTTTCTTTCGAAAAAATATAAGGTTACAACTAACTAAAATAAATCTAATTTTCATCGGATTCTTTTTAGATAGCTACTATTCCCTAAGTATTTAAATTGAGACCTAGCCTAGTTTTGACTTTCGCCAATACTCAAATCGTAACGGTTTCCCTTTTTACAATTTCACTATCATATAATTATTGATATTACCCAAACCACCGAAGTTTATTTCTAAATTGGTGTTAATAACTTATCCATAAATTCGTCTAGATCATTTTTAATGTTGAAGCTTAATTTATGTAAATAAAAACAGCTTTCGTTATTTAAATTTAATAAATTAAGTGGCAAGGGTTAAATACCTAATTACACAATAATGGTTCTTTTAACTAGGCTCAATATTAAAAATACTAAAGTTACATTTTAACTTTTACAATTGATAACAATCCATTTCACTAGGGGCTCTACATCTAAGCAAACACTATGAAAATTTACTAACTAATCATGATAATGATACGGGAGTAAAAATAATAATACATAAACATAAACATAATAATAAGTAACAATTACAATAATAAAAATGAAAGTAACAAACTTACAAAAGGTCTTCAATTTAATGATTACAAATGGTAGAAAATGGAAATGAAAGCACCCTTGCACTCGCACAATAATACCCTTAATCACGAACAATACACCCCTTAATAATAAAACTATCCTAATCTTGACTTGAGAATTAATTTGATACAGAAGTGAAATATATAAAAATCGATACGTAACTAAAATTGGAGAGAACTGAAGTAGTGTCCATTCTCTTTTTAATTCTCTGTATATGTATATGTCTAAATATATGGCTCCTCTTGCATTAGTGCTCCATATTATATTTTAAAGTAGTAGGTAAACTTGAGTGTATTCCTCTTTTTTGCTGTATAGGACCAAAGGAAATAATATTAAACACACAAAAGCCACCGTCCCATTTGAAGTTGTAATCTGAATCTGGCCTAAAACGTACGCGTTTCGCGTAAATAGGTACGCGTTTCGCGTAAGGTTTCTTCATGAAAGTTGTAGATTTTTGAATTACGGACGTCTGGACACCTGATTCGCTTTTTTTCGAGTTCGTATGATTTAGTTATGATTTTTTCATGCAGGCGCGCTGATTTCGTGATTTCAATCATTTTAACTTGTAATCTTGAGGCGTGATGTTGTACTCTTTTGTTGCTCATTAGAAAACTTCATTTTATCTTCATTTTGATCTTTATATCATTGAAAATCCATAATAACATTTCATTCGACGCTTTGAACATTTTAACCAATTACACACCGAAAACTACTCGAATACACATAAAATCATAACATTTGGGACTGATATTGCGACTAAGAATATGCATATATTAAGCAATATCAATCACATAACTACATCATCATCTTCCTAATTCCCGTGAAACCCTCTCATCAATTTTGATCGTGATTCATTAACTAATATTTAACATCATCTCCTTTATTATATCGTAGTTAGTAACTGATCATCACAGAACCATAATAAGCATAATCTTTTTCATTATCAATTCGTTACCATCATCATCGCTTGTTTCCAATTTTGTCATCATACTCATTAAAACTTATTGTTCTTCGTCACCTTTGCTATCTAAACCGTAACTATCTTCATTAACTATCATCATAAACATTATTATTACATCCGTATATTATATCCTATATCTTAATCACCCTCATTAACTTCATCCTAATCTATTATTGTGAAACAAATGTGTTATTGGGTCATGAGTTGGAACAAGTAAGAAGATGTCCACACTACCAATCCAATAATATGTTGAGCCAACTGAAATTATACCAAACTTCAGCCCAACAGTAAATTGGTCCAAGCTATATTTGATGGCCATGCACAACTCAATCTAAACACTTCCCTACAGAGATTATCATTTAGTTTTATATCATTCCTTATATGCTTTAATCATGTACTTCCGAATCAATCATCATAAAAAAAAAATAAACATATACCAAATACGACCCATGTTTGTCTGCCCTTTCTCTCCAATTGATTGACATGGGTCCATTATATTTGTTAGATTGCAAGTGGGAGCAAAAGAATTCGATGGTGTTAATTATTTTAATCCAACGTGATCACCAGCTCCAATATCACTATCAAGTAGGGTTACAAAGTTTATAATTGTCTACCACAAATGTTTAGTATCACGACCCTACTTTTTTCGTTATCCTTTTCAGTTAATTATTTAACGGCCGTTAACTGTTAGTGTGCCACGTCATTTCAATGACCTATATTATTGTTTTTGTAATAATATATATATATATATATATATATATATATATATATATATATATATATATATATATATATATATATATATATATATATATATATATATATATATATATATATATATATATATATATATATATATATATATATTAATTATTATGTGTTATGTGAATATTTGTATTCATATTTTAAATTTATACGTTTCTACGTCTCGCGGATTTCCATCCGGCGAATCTTTTTGGTTTTCAAATCAACGGTCGAGTTTTTGGGACATTTAAATCCTAAATATTTTAAATATGATATTTTAAGATCATATTATTATATAGTGTATTTATATTTATTTTTCGTCGCTCGTTTGTTATCTTTCCGAATTTTTAATCGCGTAAGTGCGTTTTCGCGTTTCAGGACTCGTTCGGGCTTTCGGGCCATAAGGAAATAGCATTTAAGTGAGATGGGCCAAGTGGGACCCACCCCACCCCTAGAATCGGCCGAATGGATGGGGAGGGGATATCCCCTTTTGTTTTCAATTTTTCTCTCATTTATTTTTCATTCCATATTTTCCATCTAAACCTAATTTTGTGCTCTTTTCCCCTCTTCTTCTTTTTTTGGGCGACACCACCACCAACCTTCATCATCATCATCATCATCTAAAATTATAGCTTGGATCATCAATTGATTAACACCAACGCGTTCCTCTCTTCATTCTCTACGCGATAACATCAATCGTTTCTCGATTAGGGTATAAACCCTAACCCTAGAATTTTCAATTTTTCATTTATTTTCTGTATTTTGATGAATATTTAGTAGTATGATGTTTGTGGATTATTGTAATGGTGTTTGTATGCATAGATGTACTCAAAATCACATGTTTTCGGTTTGTAAAATTCTGGACGGCAGCTATTTCGTGTATTCTGGGTTTGTGACTGATATGAAAGTTAAAATAAACTATCTAGATGAGTTCCTCTCATCAAGACATTAATTTTAGACTCCGGATTCATGTCGTTTCGATTCCCGGAGCCCTAGTTATGATCAAATTACTATTTTGTTAAAATTGAAATGTGAATTGACATGGAACCAGGTTTAGTCCGACTTTTTGGCCTTCCTTGGAGTCTTTAGGGTGTGTTAGTGTGTTAGGACTGATGGTGGGACGAACTTTCATGTTCGGGTCACCTAAATCCGAGCCACGGTTCACCCGTTATGACTAAAATACGGTTTTGAGTAAATTGAAGGTCCAAGTGGTGCCATGGCTGATTACCACTACTTGAGGACTGTTCTTGGTGTTTTCTTGAGTGTACCATTGTGTCGGGTGGTTTGAATAGGCGGAGATGTATATAAGGCTCACCAGAAATCGACACCCGGGGCTCAAGATACGACCCGATGAACTTTTGAATTAAAACTTATGATTAATTCTAAAACTTATGATAAAAATAATGAATTTCATTATTAATTAATTACTTATGATAAAAGAAGTAATTATTATTATTTAAGACTTATGATATAAATATTTATTATATCATTTAATCATTATTTATGATTTAATTAACATTTTAATTTAACTTACGATTAATAATACTTTTATTATTATTGGAAAATACTTATGATAAGTATTAAATTTATTTTATGAGAATATTATTATAAGACTTATAATAAATATTAAATAAATATTTAATTATTAAAAGACTTAATTATTATTTAATTATGATTTAATTATTAAATACTTATGATTTAATAATTATAATTAGAAACTTATGATATGGTTAATAATTCATTATTAATTAATAATACTTATGATATGATTTAAAAATTTATTATTAATTAATAATTCTTATATTATGATTAATATTTAATTAATTAATTAAATACTTATGATATATTAATTATATCACTTCAACTTATATTAACTTTAATAATTCATTTTATTTAATTAAACTTATGTTGTGACATAATTATACACTTTTAACTTTAATAAACGCTATAACTTATGTTATTATTATAATTTACACTTTCCAAATTAACGTTGACTATGTTTGATCAAGGTTGACTTCCGGTTGACTTTGACTTTCAGTTGACTTTTGTTGACTTTCTAAATAAAGAAACTTTCCTAACTTAAAAACTTTCTAAAAATAGAACTTTCTAAATTTGGAAACTTTCCAAAAATAGAAACTTTCCAAAAATAGAAACTTTCTTAAAATAGAAAACTTTCCAAAAATGGAAACCTGCTAAAAATAGAAAGTATGTGTCCGTACGCTGTTCCAGTCAAACCGATGCTTGCCGAGTATTGTTCTATGTCTACTTGCAACATGTACAATAACTATCATACTAAGACTTGACCTAAGTTAGTTATTTATATCGACTTGCTATATTTATAGGTCGCCGTTGTGATCATTCCTGATCACTTTATTCTATTTGCTGTTCGCTTGTTTGTGTGGTTTCTTCAGTTGCTTTTAAGGTGAGTTATAGTCCCGTTTTTACATACTTTTCAAAGTATATTTTTGGGATGTGATTACATGCATTTTTATTTACGTTTAGACACAAGTAACAGTTAAATTTAATTATTCATTGTGAGTTGGACAAAAATATTCCCTAGTCTGGTAACTGTAATCATTGGTTTCTACCGGTGAACGCGAATCCTACGGATAGATCTATCGGGTTTGACAACCCCATTTCGAGCTAGTCGCGTTAGCAATTTATAATCGGAATGTTTAGTACTTCGTAATTTGTTGTAGATACACTGTCCAAGTGTATATTTTTATTGTGTTTGGCAAGGGTAAATAAAGGGTTAAGTGGTTACCAGGTGGCTCATTGATAATGGAATAATGTTTAATGTTTTCTAACATTTTTAAATCTTGTGGTCTAAAGTTTACTTATTATTTAAACCTATAATTCACTCAACCTTTGTGTTGACAGTTTACTTGCATGTTTTCACAGGTACTTGAGTTTTGTGATGCTTCCGCTGTGTTTAGAAGAGTCTGCATGCATTTGGGCAGATTTTATGAAACAATTTATGAAACTTAAGCTTGCATTCTATTTTTGGATAATTTAAACTTGTGGGTTTGTTGGCAAGGTTTTGTGTCAACTTTTGGTTTATTAATATGGTTGGTTGTTTTGAAACTACATATTTTGGTTTGTTTCCTTTTTGGGAAACTTTTGAAATAAAAGAATGCAACTTTGTTTATTTAATTCATTTAAGTCCGATCAAGCTGTGGGACCAACTGACGGATCCGTTAAGTGTTTTGACGGGGTCGTCACATGTGGTATCAGAGCGTTGGTTGTAGGGAACTAGGCGGTCTTAATGTGGTCAACCCGTGGTTATTAGGGTGCATTAGAGTCTAGTTTACAGCCCGACCTTTTTGCTATAGCATTATTATGCATTTCATTTCGTATAATTTATATTATTAGCTTTCATATCTTTTTGGTATGTGGTTTGCGGTTTTGCTGTTTGCAGATGTCGACTTCGAGCGATAACTCTGTTGCTGCTCCTGCTCCACCGTCTCCTGCTAGACGTCGTGCTAATCAACCAGAGATCGATGATCCTGTTCATTACTATTTTTCTACCATTACTCATATGAACCGGGCTTATAATGAGGTGACACGTATTAACGCCCTTAGTGATTGTTTGCGCACTTTGCCACATAATGAAGTTATGGACGAGATCCGTGCCGACATGGGTAACTTTATCACTTTCAAGCATAGGGTTGAGGATGCGAACCGTAAGCGTGATCGAGAAGTTAATGCTAAGTTCGAGGCTCTCGAGAGCACGGTTCGTGTGTTGAAGGAAGAGTTAGATGTTGTGAAAGGGAAGTAGCGTAAGTATGAGGATCCTGCTGAGACTCATGCTGGACCAGCTTATCACACCCGCTCTAAATGAATGTGATGTGATTATTCATATTGATTATCTATTTCATCAGACTTAATGTCCTTATTATACATACATTTTGGGTTATGTACGGCGTTTTGCCGAGGATTTTATTAAGATTTTGTTATGGGATATTTTTCATTATGTATGGATGGTTATTTTTATGACATCTATTATCATTATCATGTTTTATTTCTGATGTTGTGGCTCTTGGCATGTTATATTATGCATAATATATGTTCATGTATGTTAGGTGCTATGTATGTCGTATGATGTTATCATAAAATATGTATGCATGTGATGGTTATTTCTATAACAATCATAACTGTCATGTTATTACTCATAGTGTTTGTTAACTATTATTTTTGATGGTTAATCTTTTCGTGTTTTGATCTATTCCTTTATGACACTAGTATTATTCTTGGTACTAACGGATGTGTTGTTCTATTTTGAAGATCATGCCTCCAAGAGAGTCCACTGAAGCGCGTATGCAACGCCTGATCAATGAAGGAATTGCTGCTGCTATGGCAGCAAATGCTAATGTTAACGCCAATGTGAACAACAACCAGGTGGGATGCTCCCACAAGACTTTTATGGCTGGTCGACCCCAAGAATTCAGTGGTACGGAAGGACCAATAGGGCTTACTCGTTGGTTCGAGAAGATCAAATCTATTTTCAGGGTCAGTCGGGTCCGTGAAGAGGACAAAGTTAGTTTCGCTAGTTGCACTCTCTAGGATAGTACCTTGACATGGTGGAACAATCTGGTTAGTAGTTTGGGAAGCGATGTAGCTTATGGTTTGGCCTGGAATGATTTTAAGGAAAGATTGATCACCCGCTATAGACCTCGGGGTGAGCTTAAGAAGCTAGAGGTTGAGCTCAAGAATTTGAAAATGCATGGCACTGAGTTAGATGCCTATGAACGAAGATTTTTCGAGTTAACTTTGCTGTGTCCTAGGGTTTATGCAGATGAGGACCGCAAAAATGAGGCATACATTGATGGTTTGTCCGAGAAGATTGAACATGGGGTTGAGTCTAGTGAACCCCAGACTATTGAGGCGGCTATGTCTATGGCCCACAAACTTAATGACAAGGTGTTGAGAAGAAGCAAGACTACAGTTGCTGAAACTAGTGAGGAGGTTGTCAAGAAGGCTGATAATGGGAAACGAAAGTGGGATAACAACCGCAATCAAAACCAAAATCAGCAGAAGAAACAGGATACCTCAGGTGCTAACAACAGAAATCAGCGTGTGTGTCCTCGTTGTTATAAAGCTCATGATGGTTACTGCACAGTTACTTGTAAGAGGTGCTCCAAGCAAGGGCATATTGCTAAAGATTGTACAGTGCTTTTGCCGGGTTCTGCTACTCCCGCGGCTGGTGGTAGTAATAATAATGTTGGTAATAGAGGTGGTAACGGTAGTGGTAATGGGAAGTCGAATAATGGAGGTAATCAAACGGTTTGTTATGAGCGTGGGAAGCGGGGCATTTCCGAGATGCTTGTCCCAACAAGAAGACTGCTGAAACTGCACGCGGGCGAGCGTTCAACATTAATGCTAAGGATGCGGAGGAAGATCCTAAGCTTGTTACTGGTACGTTCTCAGTCAACGATTTATCAGTTTATGTACTATTTAATTCAGGGGCTGATTTAAGTTTCGTGTCGAGTAAATTAAGTCCGAGAATCAAAACGCCGTTAACTCCCTTAGACAATACTTATGTTGTTGAAGTAGCTAATGGTAAGGAACTTACTGCTAAGACTATACATCGTAAATGTAACATTAATCTGGGTGGTAGGGATTTTGAGATAGACTTGATACCGATTGAACTTGGTAGTTTTGATATTGTTATTGGTATGGATTGGTTATCTGCGAACCGTGCTGAGATCATGTGTTATGATAAGGCTATTCGTATTACTGATGTGATTGGAGAGCCACTGATGGTCTTTGGAGATAGGAAATGCACACAGTTAAATCTTATTAGCTGTATGAAAGTTCGTAAACATCTCCGCAAAGGCTGTCATGCTATTCTTGCTCATGTTGTTGATCCTAGTAAGGAAGTGAAGAACGTTGATGATGTTCACATTGTTAGGGATTTTCCCGAGGTGTTTCCCGATGACTTACCTGGCCTTCCGCCGCAACGCGTGGTAGAATTTCAAATTGATCTTGTTCCCGGCACTGCTCCTGTAGCACGTGTTCCTTATCGTCTTGCACCTTCTGAACTTCAAGAATTGTCGAGTCAACTCCGTGAGTTGTTAGACAAAGGTTTTATTCGTCCTAGTTCGTCCCCTTGGGGAACTCCCGTTCTGTTTGTTAAGAAGAAGGATGGTTCTTTTCGTTTAGGCATTGATTATCATGAACTGAATAAGCTCAATGTTAAAAATCGTTATCCTCTACCGAGAATTGATGATCTGTTCGATCAGCTTCAGGGTTCTTCTGTTTATTCAAAAATTGATCTTCATTCTGGCTATCATCAGTTGCGTGTTAAGGAATCTGATGTTTCAAAAACTGCTTTTCGCACCCGTTATGGTCACTTTGAATTTCTTGTTATGCCGTTCGGATTGACAAATGCACCTGCTGTGTTCATGGACCTCATGAACCGTGTGTGTAGACCCTATCTGGACAAGTTCGTTATTGTTTTCATCGACGACATCCTTATCTATTCTAAGAGTGATGAAGAGTACGAAGAACACTTGAGGTAAGTGCTTGATTTGTTAAAGAAAGAAGAGTTGTACTCTAAGTTCTCTAAGTGTGCTTTTTGGTTAAGAGAAGTTCAGTTCCTTGGTCATATTGTTAATAAACAGGGAATACAAGTTGATCCTGCTAAAATTTAGGTGATTGAAAAGTGGGAAACCCCAAAAACTCCTACTCAGATTCGTCAGTTCTTAGGGTTGACAGGTTACTATCGAAGGTTCATTCAGGATTTCTCTCGTATTGCGAAACCTCTGACTGCTTTAACGCATAAGGGGAAGAAGTATGAGTGGAAGGATGAACAAGATAATGCTTTTCAGATTTTGAAGAAGAAGTTGACTACCGCTCCGATTTTGTCACTGCCGGAGGGTAATGATGATTTTGTTGTTTATTGTGATGCATCGCGACAAGGCTATGGTTGCGTTTTGATGCAACAAAAGAAGGTTATTGCGTATGCGTCATGACAGTTGAAGATTCACGAACAGAACTATACAACTCATGATTTAGAGTTGGGGGCTGTTGTGTTTGCGCTTAAGATTTGGAGACACTATCTTTATGGTGTTAAGAGTACTGTGTACACCGATCACAAGAGTCTTCAACATATCCTCGATCAGAAACAGTTGAACATGATACAACGAAGATGGATTGAGACGTTGAATGATTATAATTGTGACCTTTTGTATCACCCGGGTAAGGCCAATGTTGTGGCTGATGTATTGAGTCGTAAAGAAAGGACTGAACCTCGTAGGGTTAGGGCCTTGAATATGACAGTTAGATCAAACCTTGCAAGGCAGATTCTTGAGGCACAACAAGAAGCCTTAAAGGAGGAGAATTTCGTGAAGGAGAATGTAGAAAAGGTAGCTAAGAAGTTTGAAGTTCGAGCTGATGGTACTAGGTATTTTGCGGGACGTCTTTGGGTTCCGAAATTTGGAGGTCTTCGACAACTTGTTTTGGATGAGGCTCATAAGTCTAGATACTCTATTCATCCTGGTTCAAGAAAGATGTATTAGGATCTTAAGGAGCTGTATTGGTGGCATAATTTGAAAGGTGATGTGGCTACGTATGTGGCTAAGTGTTTGACCTGTGCTAAGGTCAAAGCTGAACATCAAAAACCGTCTGGACTTTTGGTGCAACCAGAAATTCCCGAGTGGAAGTGGGAAGGTATCACTATGGATTTTATTACTAAGTTACCAAGAGTTTCGGGTGGCTATGATGCGATTTGGGTGATTGTAGATCGACTCACTAAGTCGGCTCACTTTTTGCCGATTAGGGAAACAGATTCGATGGAGAAACTCACCCGTTTGTATTTGAAAGAGATTGTTTCTAGGCATGGTGTTCCCGTGTCCATTATTTCCGACCGAGACAGTCGATTTGTGTCGAGGTTCTGGCGATCTTTACAGGAAGCCTTGGGTACTAGGTTGGATATGAGCACCGCTTATCATCCTAAAACGGATGGTCAAAGTGAAAGGAGCATTCAGACATTAGAAGATATGTTGCGAGCGTGCGTCATCGATTTTGGAAATGGGTGGGATAAATAACAGTTACCACGTAAGTATTAAAGCCGCACCGTTTGAAGCTTTGTACGGTAGGAAATGTAGGTCTCCTATTTGTTGGAATGAGGTTGGGGATTGAAATGTCCTGTTCTTATTGATTAAAAACGTTCCATATTAATTGATTTCGTTGCGAGGTTTTGACCTCTATATGAGACGTTTTTCAAAGACTGCATTCATTTTAAAACAAACCATAACCTTTATTTCATCAATAAAGGTTTAAAAAGCTTTACGTAGATTATCAAATAATGATAATCTAAAATATCCTGTTTACACACGACCATTACATAATGGTTTACAATACAAATATGTTACAACAAAATAAGTTTCTTGAATGCAGTTTTTACACAATATCATACAAGCATGGACTCCAAATCTCGTCCTTATTTAAGTATGCGACAGCGGAAGCTCTTAATAATCACCTGAGAATAAACATGCTTAAAACGTCAACAAAAATGTTGGTGAGTTATAGGTTTAACCTATATATATCAAATCATAATAATAGACCACAAGATTTCATATTTCAATACACATCCCATACATAGAGATAAAAATCATTCATATGGTGAACACCTGGTAACCGACATTAACAAGATGCATATATAAGAATATCCCCATCATTCCGGGACACCCTTCGGATATGATATAAATTTCGAAGTACTAAAGCATCCGGTACTTGGATGGGGTTTGCTAGGCCCAATAGATCTATCTTTAGGATTCGCGTCAATTAGGGTGTTTGTTCCCTAATTCTTAGATTACCAGACTTAATAAAAAGGGGCATATTCGATTTCGATAATTCAACCATAGAATGTAGTTTCACGTACTTGTGTCTATTTTGTAAATCATTTATAAAACCTGCATGTATTCTCATCCCAAAAATATTAGATTTTAAAAGTGGGACTATAAATCACTTTCACAGATTTTTACTTCGTCGGGAAGTAAGACTTGGCCACTGGTTGATTCACGAACCTATAACAATATATACATATATATCAAAGTATGTTCAAAATATATTTACAACACTTTTAATATATTTTGATGTTTTAAGTTTATTAAGTCAGCTGTCCTCGTTAGTAACCTACAACTAGTTGTCCACAGTTAGATGTACAGAAATAAATCGATAAATATTATCTTGAATCAACCCACGACCCAGTGTATACGTATCTCAGTATTGATCACAACTCAAACTATATATATTTTGGAATCAACCTCAACCCTGTATAGCTAACTCCAACATTCACATATAGAGTGTCTATGGTTGTTCCGAAATATATATAGATGTGTCGACATGATAGGTCGAAACATTGTATACGTATCTATGGTATCTCAAGATTACATAATATACAATACAAGTTGATTAAGTTATGGTTGGAATAGATTTGTTACCAATTTTCACGTAGCTAAAATGAGAAAAATTATCCAATCTTGTTTTACCCATAACTTCTTCATTTTAAATCCGTTTTGAGTGAATCAAATTGCTATGGTTTCATATTGAACTCTATTTTATGAATCTAAACAGAAAAAGTATAGGTTTATAGTCGGAAAAATAAGTTACAAGTCGTTTTTGTAAAGGTAGTCATTTCAGTCGAAAGAACGACGTCTAGATGACCATTTTAGAAAACATACTTCCACTTTGAGTTTAACCATAATTTTTGGATATAGTTTCATGTTCATAATAAAAATCATTTTCTCAGAATAACAACTTTTAAATCAAAGTTTATCATAGTTTTTAATTAACTAACCCAAAACAGCCCGCGGTGTTACTACGACGGCGTAAATCCGGTTTTACGGTGTTTTTCGTGTCTTCAGGTTTTAAATCATTAAGTTAGCATATCATATAGATATAGAACATGTGTTTAGTTGATTTTAAAAGTCAAGTTAGAAGGATTAACTTTTGTTTGCGAACAAGTTTAGAATTAACTAAACTATGTTCTAGTGATTACAAGTTTAAACCTTCGAATAAGATAGCTTTATATGTATGAATCGAATGATTTTATGAACATCATTACTACCTTCATTTTCTTGGATAAACCTACTGGAAAAGAGAAAAATGGATCTAGCTTCAACGGATCCTTGGATGGCTCGAAGTTCTTGAAGCAGAATCATGACACGAAAACAAGTTTCAAGTAAGATCATCACTTGAAATAAGATGGTTATAGTTATAGAAATTGAACCAAAGTTTGAATATGATTATTACCTTGTATTAGAATGATAACCTACTGTAAGAAACAAAGATTTCTTGAGGTTGGATGATCACCTTACAAGATTGGAAATGAGCTAGCAAACTTGAAAGTATTCTTGATTTTATGTAACTAGAACTTGTAGAATATATGAAGAACACTTAGAACTTGAAGATAGTACTTGAGAGAGATCAATTAGATGAAGAAAATTGAAGAATGAAAGTGTTTGTAGGTATTTTCGGTCGTTGGTGTATGGATTAGATATAAAGGATATGTAATTTTGTTTTCATGTAAATAAGTCATGAATGATTACTCATATTTTTGTAATTTTATGAGATATTTCATGCTAGTTGCCAAATGATGGTTCCCACATGTGTTAGGTGACTCACATGGGCTGATAAGAGCTGATCATTGGAGTGTATATACCAATAGTACATACATCTAAAAGCTGTGTATTGTACGAGTACGAATACGGGTGCATACGAGTAGAATTGTTGATGAAACTGAACGAGGATGTAATTGTAAGCATTTTTGTTAAGTAGAAGTATTTTGATAAGTGTATTGAAGTCTTTCAAAAGTGTATAAATACATATTAAAACACTACATGTATATACATTTTAACTGAGTCGTTAAGTCATCGTTAGTCGTTACATGTAAGTGTTGTTTTGAAACCTTTAGGTTAACGATCTTGTTAAATGTTGTTAACCCAATGTTTATAATATCAAATGAGATTTTAAATTATTATATTATCATGATATTATCATGTATGAATATCTCTTAATATGATATATATACATTAAATGTCTTTACAACGATAATCGTTACATATATGTCTCGTTTAAAAATCATTAAGTTAGTAGTCTTGTTTTTACATATGTAGTTCATTGTTAATATACTTTATGATATGTTTTCTTATCATAGTATCATGTTAACTATATATATATCCATATATATGTCATCATATAGTTTTTACAAGTTTTAACGTTTGTGAATCACCGATCAACTTGGGTGGTCAATTGTCTATATGAAACATATTTCAATTAATCAAGTCTTAACAAGTTTGATTGCTTAACATGTTGGAAACATTTAATCATGTAAATATCAATCTCAATTAATATATATAAACATGGAAAAGTTCGGGTCACTACAGGGATGCTCAACTTACAGGTCCAGAGATTATTCACGAGACTACTGAGAAGATTGTACAAATTAAAGAAAGGTTGAGAACTGCTAGAAGTCGGCAAAAGAGTTATGCCAATAAGGGAAGGAAAGACGTTGAATTTCAAGTTGGTGATCGTGTTATGTTAAAGGTTTCACCTTGGAAGGGCGTAATCCGTTTTGGTAAAAGGGGAAAGTTAAGTCCTCATTTCATGGGACCTTTTGAGATCATTGAAAGAGTTGGACCGGTGGCTTATCGTTTGAAATTACCACAAGAACTCAGTGATGTTCACGATGTTTTCCATATTTTGAATTTAAAGAAGTGCTTGGCTGAATTTGATCAGACTATTCCTTTGGAGGAACTTCAAGTTGATAAGCAATTGCATTTTATTGAGGAGCCTATTGAAATCATGGACCGAGAGGTTAAGACTCTTAAACAGAGCAGAATTCCTATTGTTCGGGTCAGATGGAACGCTAGACGCGGTCCCGAGTTCACTTGGGAGCGTGAAGACCAGATGAAGCAGAAATACTCGCATTTGTTCTCAGATGCCGAGTCAACCCCTGTGCCTGCTTAAATTTCGGGACAAAATTTCCGTAACGGGAAGGTACTGTCACGACCCTACTTTTTCCGTTATCCTTTTCAGTTAATTATTTAACGGCCATTAACTGTTAGTGTGCCACGTCATTTCTATGACCTATATTATTATTTTTGTAATAACATATATATATTAATTATTATGTGTTATGTGGATATTTGTATTCATATTTTAAATTTATACGTTTCTACGTCTCGCGGATTTCCATCCGGCGAATCTTTTTGGTTTTCAAATCAACGGTCGAGTTTTTGGGACATTTAAATCCTAAATAATTTAAATATGATATTTTAAGATCATATTATTATATAGTGTATTTATATTTATTTTTCGTCGCGCGTTTGTTATCTTTCCGAATTTTTAATCGCGTAAGTGCATTTTCGCGTTTCGGGACTCGTTCGGGCTTTCGGGCCATAAGGAAATAGCATTTAAGTGAGATGGGCCAAGTGGGACCCACCCCACCCCTAGAATCGGCCGAATGGATGGGGAGGGGATATCCCCTTTTGTTTTCAATTTTTCTCTCATTTATTTTTCATTCCATATTTTCCATCTAAACCTAATTTTGTGCTCTTCTCCTCTCTTCTTCTCTTTTTGGGCGACACCACCACCAACCTTCATCATCATCATCATCTAAAATTATAGCTTGGATCATCAATTGATTAACACCAACGCGTTCCTCTCTTCATTCTCTACGCTATAACATCAATCGTTTCTCGATTAGGGTATAAACCCTAACCCTAGAATTTTCAATTTTTCATTTATTTTCTGTATTTTGATGATTATTTAGTAGTATGATGTTTGTGGATTATTGTAATGGTGTTTGTATGCATAGATGTACTCAAAATCACATGTTTTCGGTTTGTAAAATTCTGGACGGCAGCTATTTCGTGTATTCTGGGTTTGTGACTGATTAAAAAGTTAAAATAAACTATCTAGATGAGTTTCTCTCATCAATACATTAATTTTAGACTCCGGATTCATGTCGTTTCGATTCCCGGAGCCCTAGTTATGATCAAATTACTATTTTGTTAAAATTAAAATGTGGATTGACATGGAACCAGGTTTGGTCCGACTTTGTGACCTTCCTTGGAGTCTTTAGGGTGTTTTAGTGTGTTAGGACTGATGGTGGGACGAACTTTCATGTTCGGGTCACCTAAATCCGAGCCACGGTTCACCCGTTATGACTAAAACACGGTTTTGAGTAAATTGAAGGTCCAAGTGGTGTCATGGATGATTACCATGACTTGAGGACTGTTATTGGTGTGTTCTTGAGTGCACCATTGTGTCGGGTGGTTTGAATAGGCGGAGATGTATATAAGGCTCGCCAGAAATCGACACCCGGGGCTCAAGATACGACCCGATGAACTTTTGAATTAAAACTTATGATTAATTCTAAAACTTATGATAAAAATAATGAATTTCATTATTAATTAATTACTTATGATAAAAGAAGTAATTATTATTATTTAAGACTTATGATATAAATATTTATTATATCATTTAATCATTATTTATGATTTAATTAACATTTTAATTTAACTTACGATTAATAATACTTTTATTATTATTGGAAAATACTTATGATTAGTATTAAATTTATTTTATGAGAATATTATTATAAGACTTATAATAAATATTAAATAAATATTTAATTATTAAAAGACTTAATTATTATTTAATTATGATTTAATTATTAAATACTTATGATTTAATAATTATAATTACAAACTTATGATATGGTTAATAATTCATTATTAATTAATAATACTTATGATATGATTTAAAAATTTATTATTAATTAATAATACTTATATTATGATTAATATTTAATTAATTAATTAAATACTTATGATATATTAATTATATCACTTCAACTTATATTAACTTTAATAATTCATTTTATTTAATTAAACTTATGTTGTGACATAATTATACACTTTTAACTTTAATAAATGCTATAACTTATGTTATTATTATAATTTACACTTTCCAAATTAACGTTGACTATGTTTGACCAAGGTTGACTTTCGAGTTGACTTTCGGTTGACTTTGACTTTCAGTTGACTTTTGTTGACTTTCTAAATAAGGAAGCTTTCCTAACTTAAAAACTTTCTAAAAATAGAACTTTCTAAATTTGGAAACTTTCCAAAAATAGAAACTTTCCAAAAATAGAAACTTTTCTAAAATAGAAACTTTCCTAAAATAGAAAACTTTCCAAAAATGGAAACCTGCTAAAAATAGAAAGTATGTGTCCGTACGCTGTTCCAGTCAAACCGATGCTTGCCGAGTATTGTTCTATGTCTACTTGCAACATGTACAATAGCTAGCATACTAAGACTTGACCTAAGTTAGTTATTTATATTGACCTGCTTTATTTATAGGTCGGCGTTGTGATCATTCCTGATCACTTTATTCTATTTGTTGTTCGCTTGTTTGTGTGGTTTCTTCAGTTGCTTTTAAGGTGAGTTATAGTCCCGTTTTTACATACTTTTCAAAGTATATTTTTGGGATGTGATTACATGCATTTTTATTTACATTTAGACATAAGTAACAGTTAAATTTAATTATTCATTGTGAGTTGGACAAAAATATTCCCTAGTCTGGTAACTGTAATCATTGGTTTCTACCGGTGAACGCGAATCCTTCGGATAGATCTATCAGGTTTGACAACCCCATTTCGAGCTAGTCGCGCTAGCAATTTATAATCGAAATGTTTAGTACTTCGTAATTTGTTGTAGATACATTGTCCAAGTGTATGTTTTTATTGTGTTTGGCAAGGGTAAATAAAGGGTTAAGTGGTTACCAGGTGGCTCATTGATAATGGAATAATGTTTAATGTTTTCTAACATTTTTAAATCTTGTGGTCTAAATTTTACTTATTATTTAAACCTATAATTCACTCAACCTTTGTGTTGACAGTTTACTTGCATGTTTTCACAGGTACTTGAGTTTTGTGATGCTTCCGCTGTATTTAGAAGAGTCTGCATGCATTTGGGCAGATTTTATGAAACAATTTATGAAACTTAAGCTTGCATTCTATTTTTGGATAATTTAAACTTGTGGGTTTGTTGGCAAGGTTTTGTGTCAACTTTGGTTTATTACTATGGTTGGTTGTTTTGAAACTACATATTTTGGTTTGTTTCCTTTTTGGGAAACTTTTGAAATAAAAGAATGCAACTTTGTTTATTTAATTCATTTAAGTCCGATCAAGCTGTGGGACCAACTGACGGATCCGTTAAGTGTTTTGACGGGGTCGTCACACTTAGTGTATTATAGGATTCTTAACATGATAAAAGAAAGTCGTTACCATCGTGGTAGAACTCATCATTCTTCATCAACTTATAACCGTCATATAATTATCTTCAACATAAACTTATAACTCCAATCATTATTGTATCCCTTCGGTTGCAGGTTAAATAGCGAAACAGAAAGAAATCAGCAAATATACTCAGTTGTAGGAGTATGGTAGATCGAGCTGTTGATAGTTTCATTGAGGGTGTTTGGTTTAATCAAGTCAGGAATTGAAACGTAATAAAGGTTTTGTTTTGTGTTGATGTTTTAAAGCGAAGACATCGTATCAGTATGAAGACCTACAACAATATTGATGTTTGTTTTTGAACCGTAGTAATAGTAGCACATCGAAAGTGTGTTCTTGGGTGGATGATCGAAGAGAGAATTAACAAGATGGGTGTTCAGTTGAACCTAGAAAAATAGTACCAGCAGTCGTACAATGGTTTGCAACAAGAGTTGCTTTTGTGCAGTCGCCAAGAAACGAGAAATGAAAGAGAGAGAAGAGAGAGAGTAGGGTGTTGGTTCAAGAAACAGGAATATATATTGCAGCGGTGGTTTACGGTGTTGCTGCAAGAGGAGATTGAAGATGGTGGTGTCTGCATTTGATTAAAGAAAAGAAACACAATTGGTAAGCGGTTCTAACGGTTTGAAGTGGGGTGAAATGTAGAAGGGTTTTTAGGATAGTTTGTTTTACGGTAAAAGGTGTTAGTTTATTTTCTTTGATTTTTGTTTTCATTCATAAATTACAGGAATGGTTAGCTGTATAAAAAGATGGCAATCGAATAATGTAAACAGTAGTATGATTTCATCATTTTTGTTTGGTATAGACAAATTGAACTTTGATTTGTACCCGAGCATACAGAAAAACCAATCAGAAATAAAAAATAATAAACAAATAACGAAGTCTAACTGAATTGTACGAATTGATACAGGTATATCGAATCCTAGCAGACAATTTAAAAGACTTAGATAGTGATTTAAAACAAATTTTGTAGTTATCTACTTTTAAATTATTCTTAATAAATATTAATAATAAACATATTAATATTGATAATAATACTAATAATAATAAATAATAATATTGATATAAATTATAAAAATGATAATGACAATAAAAATGAATTGTATTTATTTTTATGATAATTATAATAGTAATGATTTTTAACGCTAATGGTATTAATAATAATAATAATAATGTTAGATTTGATAGTAGGTATAATATTTAATAATAGTATTAGTAATAATAAAGATATAACATGTTACATGTATCAAATTTTACATCATTGTGTCATATATTGAAAACAATAACATTACTAATACTGATATTAATATTAACATTAATTTTTAATATCAATAATAATAATGGAACTAATAATATTGATATAACAATTATATTTTAACTTGTATTTTAATATACTAATATTACATATTTAAGTCTAATGATTTATTTATATCTTATTATTTTCAATACTTATATATATATATATATATATATATATATATATATATATATATATATATATATATATATATATATATATATATATATATATATATATATATATATATATATATATAAGTGTTCGTGAATCGTCGAGAACAGTCAAAGGTCCAATGTATATATGAACACAGTACAAAGTTTTTAAGACTTCAAAATTACAGACTTTGCTTATCGTGTCGATTTCATATAATGATTAAGTTTAAAATTGGTCGGAAATTTCCGGGTCGTCACATATGGGTAGTGGGTTGTGGTTGTGGTTTAGGTGGTTGTGGTAGGTAGTTGTGAGTGGTTGTGGTAGGTGTTAGTGGTGGTAGGTGGTGGTATAAGGGTCGGGTATACGGGCCAATTAATCGGGTACACAGGCCAAATAATCGAGTTTACGGGCAATGTTATCGGGTTTACGGCTCGATCATATGGACTCGGGTAATGTTATCGGGTTTACAGCCCGGACATATGGAATCGGGTCAAATAATTGGGTTTAAGTTACTAAGTTGGAGGTAGTGGATTTTACGCAGGCAGTGGATTTTCCGTAGGCAGTGGATTTTTCGCTCGGTTCCCAAACCCGGCCACACTGGGTTCCCATTTAGTTACTAAGTAGCAGGTAGTGGATTTTTCCACGGATATTAGAGTCTTTTTTAGATATACGGGACGGATAATCGGGTATACTGGGCGAATAATTGGGTTTAAGTGCCGAGTTACTGGGTTTACGAGACTACTATATGGACTCGGGTCATTTTTAAGGTATACGGGTTGAGTATCAGATTTGGGTTTAAAATCATCTCGGACTCGAGCCCACAAAAAAATTAAATACCACACATACCTGACTCTAGACCATTTATCTGGTTCAAACCCGACCCAAAAATATATCCACATTTCATTGTACCACTAATAATATTCCTTTTTCATTATACCCACATCTACATATATATGCTAATAGTGCACAAAAATAGAAAAATTTAGAAAATAAAATTTATTTCCTTTCCTTTGGCGGGATACGTCCCTCCACTCTTTTACCAAAGTAATTGGGTACTTCTTAAACCTTTTTAGATTTCTCAAATATCTTTTAGTTACCCAACGTCTTTCCTCATTTAGATAAAAATACTTACCTTCATTTTGTAGAGATAATCTAAAAACCTTTTTAGATTTCTCAAATTTCTTTTTAAGAGTCCACTCTCACATCAACCTTCCGTTTCTTAGATCTATCTACTTCTTATTTTTCCCATCACTCGCTTCTTTTATCTTCTTTAGACAGCGATTTAGAATTGATTCTTCTCTACACTAACTCACAACCACCTACGCTTGCTTTCGTGCAATTGTTTCAAAGCTTTTAACCTTTTAATTGCCATGAAGGATTATCCTTCCTCCAGGCTCTTAAAATCATCTGTTGCTTTGGGGTAAAGACTTGGGTTTAAGGCGATCAAAATCAGACCGTCGTCATCGTTGCCGTGGCTTCTAAAACTACCATCACCGCCATCTCCGCCGTCACAATCGAGAGCTGGTATTGATCCTATTTTTTTTATATAATTACGTAGCTGACCAGCAGTAGATAATTTTTTTTTTTAGATCGTATGTTTGTGAAAATTCCAATTAAGACTTGGACTATTTTGTTGACTTTGTTCCAAGTGATGTTTTTTAAGTTAGTAAGTAGTACCTCACATGTGAAAGTTGTGACGACCCAAAAATTTTCGATCAAATTTAAACTTAAATCTTATATAATTTTGACAAGATAAGCAAAGTCTGTAATGTTAAGGCTCCAAATTTTTGGAACTATGTTCACATAATCAATTACCCTTTGACTACTCCCGACGATTCACGAACGAATAATTATGTATATATAAATATAAATATAAATATAAATGTATGTATAATATTTTGAATTAATAATGTATACTTTAATCAATTAGAGTTAAAAATGTAAAATAATAAACAAATAAATAAGGTAATATTAAAATGAAGATATATAAATAGATATATAATATTAATAAAAATCTATATATATATATATATATATATATATATATATATATATATATATATATATATATATATATATATATATATATATATATATATATATAAAAGATCTTTATTAATAACTATTATATTGAAACATTTGTAAAACTTATAAATATTAAATATTCAATATATATCTATATATATATATATATATTATAATATATATTACAAATAGGATATAATTAATAATTGTAATATAGTAAATTATAAGTTAAAATATGTATTTTAAAGTAATATTATTATTACTTTCATTAAAATCAGTATTAGTTTTATTATTACAGATAACATATAGATATGTAATTTAATGCATTTTATTTGTTTTCTTTACTGATAATATTATTACTCTCATTACTATTATTAGAATGGATATTTAATATAAATATTAGTGTTATTATTATTAAGTAAAATACATGAATATGAAGATTGATACAATGGTTTTGTTATAGTGATAATATTAAATTATTATTGTTATCATTATTATTACTCTTATTAATATTGTTAATAATATTATTATTAATAATATTAGTGATATTATCATTTTTATTATAGTTATTGGAAAATAATACCATCTATTATTATAATCATTAATAAATATAAGTATTATCATTTTTATTTCATTATTATTTATTTATTTATTTTTACTAGTAATATAATAATTAATATTATTAATATAATTATTAATTATTAATATTAATTATATAAATTATATAAAATTTATATCCTTTGAATCTGTTAAAGGTATCCATCAAAACTGTTTTAATTTTTGTTTATGTCTTCTGTTTGTTACAAATCGTTATCGTTCGTAACAGTTGATTTGAAAATATCAATTTAATTTAATTTATTTAATTACTGAACGAATATTTCAAGTCGGCTAATTTGGACTATAATTCAATCACATTGGTCCGTGATTTTAGTAAACTCACTCAGTTATTTCATCACCATTATCAACTAACAATTAAAACAGCTTCCATTTGTCGAAATAAAAAAAAAGGGATGAAGAACATAGGTCTGCTCTGCTCGTGTCTTATTTTCTTAAAAAAATCGATTTTGAAATCAAATACAAAATGTAATAATGCAGTTGTGATTGGAATCCCTATTTCAAACTATCTGAAAACTTTCAAATCTCAATTTTTCAAAACGAAACCGAATTCGTGAGTCAAAGTTATAAATCAAAAATTCAAACCAATCGTTCTTGATAAAATTCGAGTTCGTTTTTAAGTTTTAAGTTGAATTGATTATCCAGAAAGTTTCTATGATAAATTTAGAACCTTTTTCGTGTAGAAATCCTGGTCTGAAACATCTTAGAAATTGAATTTGATGTTTAGGTTCAAAAGTGTGTTCTTCGTGTCTGATTATGATTTTTTTTATTTCGTTCTCTGTTAATTAAAGAATATCACACAAGTCATTTTCTGTTTAGTTTATATATCATATTACAAGTCTTAATCGAAACTATAAATTAGAGTTATAAGAGAGGATTCAGTCGACTGGATATTTGTAGAAGAAGGGAAATAGAACAGAAAATAGAGTCGGGATAAATAAATAACGGCGGGGTTTAATCTCAGAAAAACTGGAATGGTTCAATGGTTAAGGAGTAATTCGGGTGAGCGAGGGGTCACGGGTTCGAGCCCGGTCCAGGGCATTTCTTTTTACAAAAAGCTTATGAAGGTGTATACACTTTTATTTTATCTCTATAATTATTATTATTGTTATTATTATGTTTATTATTATTATTATTGTTATTATTATTATTGTTATTAGTATTGTTATTATTAGTTATTATTATTATTATTACAAGTATTATAATTATTATTATTAGTAACGCTAAAAATAAGTGTTAGTTATTATTATTATGACTATAATTACAATTATAAAATATTAATATTATTATCATTTTGTTACCAAGTAACATGATTAAATATTATTACGATTATTATTATTAGCATTAGTAATATTGATATAAGTATTATTATGATTACGATATTATTATTATTATTATCAATAAGTATAAGAATTATTATTATTATTAAGTATTACGAATATTAGTTATTGCTGTTATTATTACTATTGTAAGTATAACTACCATTTATTATTATTACCATAACCCTAGTTACAATTATGATTATTATTATTATTATTATTATTATTATTATTATTATTATTATTATTATTATTATTATTATTATTATTATTATTATTATTATTATTATTATTATTATTATTATTATTATTATTATTATTATTACTAATAATATTATCAAAATAAGTATTATTATTAAGTAATATGATTATCATTATTAATGGGATTTTTATTACTATTATTATAAGTATCATTATTAACAAAATCATTATTAATATTATTATTAATAAAGTTATTATTATTAGTAAATCATTATTATTAACAAAACTATCTTTTTAAAACAAATGAATATTTTGTGCATAAAATATACTTATTACATATATATTATAATTATATTAATATTTTACATAACTATATATATATATCAAACTTATTAATATTATTTATATAAATATTTGCATATAACAAACTATTGATTTTTAAATATAACACTAAACAATTATATATATATAAATATGGATATATTAATATAACTATATAAATATTAATCATTTTGAATATATACACAAATTAAATATATATAATATATAAATTAAGATATAATAAATAAATTTGTTCAGTTACGATTATATGTTTTAATATATATACAAATGATATAGGTTCGTGAATCCAAGGCCAACCCTGCATTGTTCAATATCGTCATATGTATTTTTACTACAAAATACATTATTGTGAGTTTCATTTGCTCCCTTTTTTAAATGCTATATATACAAATGATATAGGTTCGTGAATCCAAGGCCAACCCTGCATATATAAATTATGTATTGCAGGGTACTAATCTACATCCTATAATCTAATTCTTATCAAAAATCCTTCATCTGATCGTACAAGATAAATCCCTCAACCAGTTCGAGTCTCTCAGATTCCGATAACTATTCCAATATGGATTTCCACTCGGGCTCCGAAAACGGTGTAATCGGAATAGATCAACCAAACAGTCATCACCAATTCTGGATGAATTGAGAATGAGTTCGTAATCGACTTAATAAATGGAGACGCGAAGAAGGCAATCCTTTCCATCGACCAAATTCACCTCTTGGCGAAGAACCTGAAGCACTTACTAGCGAACCAGTTTGAAACACCATTTTCACCCTCATTTCCATGGTATCTTGCCACGATTATATAATATTTCAGATTCTAAACCTTATTCATCCGCACGTTCCGACCGACAATCATCCTGGAGTAATGGAAGAAGTAAACGAGCTTCGCGCTCGAGTAATAAATTTGGAAGATATGGTGCAAAATTTACCAGCTTCAGCAGCATCACCGGCGGCAACAATACCACCATCAGCAACACCAACATTACCACCACCATCCCAAGTTTCAACATCACATGCCTCAATATCTCATTCTATATCTCGAGCATAATCATCGTTCTACGTATCGTTCTATCTATTTTATCCTCATTCTACATGGCGATTATGTAATCTCTAATGTTTTAGAGACTATATATTCTAGTTCTAACGAAAAATCAAGTGAGATTAATATCATATTAACTTTTTAAATCTATATTACATCTGAAGAAAATAAATATGTATATATATATATATATATATATATATATATATATATATATATATATATATATATATATATATATATATATATATATATATATATATATTCATAAAGATTGTAATTAAAAATTCTTTTGTACAAACTGTTAATGGTGAAAATATTTTAACGGGTAGGTAATACCCGAGGAATTTAGATTTCACATTAATAGGTTACACTGTATATCCTTCGAATCTAATCCAACAGTCATTTACTATCATACTTACATCCACAGATATACGTATCCGTTCACCACAGAATAACCATTTTCATTCAATTTCATATTTGGATTTTGACTTATCAGAATCCAACAGTGGCATAATGAAGAAAACATCGGACAAAATAAAAATTTGTTAGAAACAAACAAATTAACTATGAGAAAAATTTTGTTAAGAATCCACGCTAATGAAATCCTAGCTAACTGTTCCTTGCTAACTGATTACATTTTATTTATCGCAATTTATTTATCGCAATTTATATTCTCGCAATTTTATTTATCGTTATTTAATTTCTGTTATTTATTTTACGCACTTTAAATATCGGGACACGTATACAAGGTTTTGACATATCATATCGACGCATCTATATATATTATTTGGAATAACCATAGTGTAGTGACCCGAACTTTTCTGAAACTTTCTATGATTATATGTTTAATAAAAACTATATTTACATGATTAAATGTTTCCAACATGTTAAGCAATCAAAGTTGTTAAGACTTGGTTAATTGAAACGGAAATTTTGTAAACGTCTGATTACCCAGTTTGACCAATGATTCACGAACGCTATAAGTTGTATATGACATGATGATACATAAATAAATAAATATATATGTTTAACATGATATAATGATCATCAAGTATCTCATTAAAAATAGTAACAATAAGTTATATACTTAAAAAGGAGACTATTGACGTATGAAACTCGAAACGATACATATAACGATTATCGTTATAACCACGTCTTACTAAATATATATGAAGCATATTAATACATTGTTATATTATATATAATATGATAATATGATAATTAAATATATCATTAAGTGTATTAACAATGAACTACATAAGTAAAAACAAGACTACTAACTTAAGGATTTCGAAACGAGACATATATGTAACGACATTTAAATGTATATATCATATTAAAATATATTAATATATAATAATATCATGATAATATAATAATTTAAAATCTCATTTGATATTATAAACTTTGGGTTAACAACATTTAACAAGATCGTTAACCTAAAGGTCTCAAAACAACACTTACATGTAACGACTAACGATGACTTAACGACTCGGTTAAAATGTATATACATGTAGTGTTTTAATATGTATTCATACACTTTTGAAAGACTTCAAGACACTTATCAAAATACTTCTACTTAACAAAAATGCTTACAATTACATCCTCGTTCAGTTTCATCAACAATTCTACTCGTATGCACCCGTATTCGTACTCGTACAATACACAACTTTTAGATGTATGTACTATTGGTATATATACTCCAATGATCAGCTCTTAGCAGCCCATGTGAGTCACCTAACACATATGGGAACCATCATTTAGCAACTAGCATGAAATATCTCATAAAATTACAAAAATATGAGTAATCATTCATGACTTATTTACATGAAAACAAAATTACATATCCTTTATATCTAATCCATACACCAACGACCAAAAACACCTACAAAAACTTTCATTCTTCAATTTTATTCATCTAATTGATCTCTCGCAAGTTCTAACTTCAAGTTCTAAGTGTTCTTCATAAATTCTACAAGTTCTAGTTACATAAAATCAAGAATACTTTCAAGTTTGCTAGCTCACTTCCAATCTTGTAAGGTGATCATCCAACCTCAAGAAATCTTTGTTTCTTACAGTAGGTTATCATTCTAATACAAGGTAATTATCATATTCAAACTTTGGTTGAATTTCTATAACTATATCAATCTTATTTCAAGTGATGATCTTACTTGAACTTGTTTTCGTGTCATGATTCTGCTTCAAGAACTTCGTGCCATCCAAGGATTCGTTGAAGCTAGATCCATTTTTCTCTTTTCCAGTAGGTTTATCCAAGGAAATTAAGGTATTAATGATGTTCATAACATCATTCGATTCATACATAAAAAGCTATCATATTCAAAGTGGTAAACTAGTAATCACTAGAACATAGTTTAGTTAATTCTAAACTTGTTCGCAAAAAAAGTTAATCCTTAAATACACTTTTAAAATCAACTATACACATGATATATATCTATATGATATGCTAACTTAATGATTTTAAACCCGAAAACACGATAAACACCATTAAACCGGATTTACGCCGTCGTAGTTACAACCGGGGGCTGTTTTAGTTTGGATAATTAAAAACTATGAAAAACTTTGATTTAAAATCTATACTTCTGGGAAAATTATTTTTCTTATGAACTTGAAATCATATCCAAAAATCATGGTTAAACTCAAAGTAAAAGTATGTTTTTCAAAACAGTCATCAAGATGTCGTTCTTTGGACGGAAATGACTATCTCTTTCAAAAACGACCTGTAACTTGTATTTTTGACTATAAACCTATACCTTTTATGTTTAGTTTCATAAAGTCAAGTTCAATACGAAACCGTAGCCGCTTAAATCACTCAAAACGGATTAGAAACGAAGAAATGACGAGCAAAACAAAATTGGTAAAAACTACTCATTTTAGCTACGTGAAAATTGGTAACAAATCTATTCCAACCATAACTTAATCTACTTGTATTGTATATTATGTAATCTTGAGATACCATAGACACGTATACAATGTTTCGACCTATCATGTCGACACATCTATATATATTTCGAAACAACCATAGACACTCTATATGTGAATGTTGGAGTTAGCTATACAGGGTTGAGGTTGATTCCAAAATATATATAGTTTGAGTTGTGATCAATACTGAGATATGTATACACTGGGTCGTAGATTGATTCAAGATAATATATATTGATTTATTTCTGTACTTCTAACTGTGGATAACTAGTTGTAGGTTACTAACGAGGACAGCTGACTTAATAAACTTAAAACATCAAAATGTATTAAAAGTGTTGTAAATATATTTTGAACATACTTTGATGTATATGTACATATTTGTTATAGGTTCGTGAATCGACCAGTGGTCAAGTCTTACTTCCCGACGAAGTAAAAAAATCTGTGAAAGTGAGTTATAGTCCCAATTTTAAAATCTAATATTTTTGGGATGAGAATACATGCAGGTTTTATAAATGATTTACAAAATAGACACAAGTACGTAAAACTACATTGTATGGTTGAATTATTGAAATCGAATATGCCCCTTTTTATTAAGTCTGGTAATCTAAGAATTAGGGAACAGACACCCTAATTGACGCGAATCCTAAAGATAGATCTATTGGGCCTAACAAACCCCATCCAAAGTACCGGATGCTTTAGTACTTCGAAATTTATATCATATCCGAAGGGTGTCCCGGAATGATGGGGATATTCTTAAATATGCATCTTGTTAATGTCGGTTACCAGGTGTTCACCATATGAATGATTTTTATCTCTATGTATGGGATGTGTATTGAAATATGAAATCTTGTGGTCTATTGTTAGGATTTGATAATATATAGGTTAAACCTATAACTCACCAACATTTTTGTTGACGTTTTAAGCATGTTTATTCTCAGGTGATTATTAAGAGCTTCCGCTGTCGCATACTTAAATAAGGACTAGATTTAGAGTCCATGCTCGTATGATATTGTGTAAAAACTGCATTCAAGAAACTTATTTCGTTGTAACATATTTGTATTGTAAACCATTATATAATGGTCGCGTGTAAACAGGATATTTTAGATTATCATTATTTGATAATCTACGTAAAGCTTTTTAAACCTTTATTGATGAAATAAAGGTTATGGTTTGTTTTAAAATGAATGAAGTCTTTGAAAAACGTCTCATATAGAGGTCAAAACCTCGCAACGAAATCAATTAATATGGAACGTTTTTAATCAATAAGAACGGGACATTTCAGTTGGTATCAGAGTGTTGGTCTTAGAGAACCAGAATTTTGCATTAGTGTGTCTTATCGAGTTTGTTAGGATGCATTAGTGAGTCTGGACTTCGACCGTGTTTACTTGAAAAATGATTGCTTAACAAATTTTGTTGGAAACTATATATTTTTAACATGTGAATATTATGTGATATATTAATCTCTTAACGTATTTGATATTATGTGATAGATGTCTACCTCTAGAAAAAGTCCCATTGACTCACCTAATAATAATGAAGAGTCAAATGTAAATTGGAATGATTCGTGGACTGATTCACAAGTTCCCGAAGAGGAACCGGAAAAAGAGTCGGAACCGGAAGAAGAATCGGAACCGGAAGAAGAATCGGAACCGAAAGAAGAAATAGAACCAGTGGGGAAAATAATAAAATGGTTAAGTAGAAGAAAATCCTCAACCAACCGACCAAAGTTAATTATGGTCAATGGTGTTTCCGCCAAGGAAGCAAAGTATTGGGAGGATTACCAATTCTCCGATGAATCGGATCCCGACAAGGATTTCGATGATGTTATAGAAATTACCCCAACACAATTTAATAAGGCAAAAGAGAAGAATAAGAGAAAGGGCATAAAAATAGAGAAATTTGATTTCAAACCCGATGAACTTTATATGTATCGTCAACACCCGTATTTCTTAAGTTGTGACAATAACCCGGGAACCTCTAAACCACCAGGTTTTTCTAAACCAATGTGGAAAACGATGGCTCGTATTAGGGGAACATCATATATCCCTAGATACTTGGCAAAACAAACCAAAACCGAAGAAGAAGAAACGAGCGAGTCGGAATAAGATAGTTGTATTCGTGTGGTGTAATATATGTAATATAGTGTGCTTATGCTTTATGATATATGTAAAAATTGCTTGTATTAATAAGTATTTTTTTATGAATCTAACTATTGTCTATTTTACAGTATAAAAACACAAAATGGATAGACAACCCAATATTTTAAGAGACCTGCCCGGAGACATGATTGATGAAATCTTGTCTAGAGTCGGTCAGAATTCCTCGGCACAACTATTTAAGGCGAGATCCGTTTGTAAGACATTCGAAGAACGTTCCAAGAATGCCTTGGTTTATAAAAGGCTTGCGTTTGAAAGATGGGGGATATCACATTGGGAAATCCATAAGTTACGATGTGTTTACTTTGACGCATATATTGCGGGGAACCCAAATGCTATTTTACGCAACGGGTTAAGAAATTATTTTGACTCAATATATCCGAATATAGGACTTCGTGATTTAGAAAAAGCGGCTAACATGCAACATAAAGTAGCATGTTATGCTTACGGGTTAGTAATGTTCGCTTCTCACCAAAGTGAGAACAAGAACATCGGGCTACAACTATTAAACAAAACGTTCCCACAAGTGACGGAGTCGGTAATTGGGGTAAGAAATGAGGTTTTTAGATTGTTACAGGACTGTTGGACATTACGTAACCCTTGTACCTTTGATGACGTTACAACACGCTATCTTATCAACGGCCATAACGGTTATGTTCCACAAGACTAAGGATGGGAAGTAGTCCTAGTAAAACCAGAATGCATGACTTGTTTCTGGACGTATGAATTACGTGTCTTTATTGCCTTTACTGAACGACTTGTGTACTAGCTAGAATTATCTTCACAACCATCTTGTATCAAATTTATTGTGTGCTATATTTCATGCTATATGTAAAATAAGCGGTATTGTAAGTTTGTAAAATATTGTGTAAAAGTTTGAACGCGAAATATTATTATAATCAGTTTTTCATATAGAATTGTAGTAGTTGAATTGTATATTAGCTACTAAGTATGAACTTAACGGGTAGGTACTACCCGAATTTAAACTTATAAAACGCTAATATGAAGAAAAAGCTTTTATAAATGAGTTCATATTATGCTACGAGATACTATTGACTACTCTTAATATTATGTATGATTAACTTGTTTCATTTGACTATTTTGAAGGAAATGGCACCAACTACTCGACACACCTTGAATATGAGCGAAGAGGAATTTCGTGCCTTTCTTGCTTCAAATATAGCCGTAGTACAGGCTGCGCTACATACCAACAATAACCTTGGATCTAGCAGTACAGGAAACCGTGTAGGATGCACCTACAAAGAATTCACTGCCTGCAAACCTTTGGAATTTGATGGAACCGAAGGACCGATCGGATTGAAATGGTGGACCGAGAAGGCCGAATCGGTGTTTGCCATAAGTAAGTATACTGAAGAGGACAAAGTGAAGTACGCTACGCATACCTTCACAGGTACTGCGTTAACATGGTGGAATACCTATCTAGAGCAAGTGGGACAAGATGATGCTTACGCACTACCGTGGTCAGCATTCAAGCACTTGATGAACGAGAAGTACCGTCCCAGAACCGAGGTCAATAAGCTCAAGAAAGAACTTAGAGGGTTACGAACCCAAGGATTTGATATTACCACGTATGAAAGACGATTCACAGAATTGTGCCTATTGTGTCCGGGAGCGTTCGAAGATGAGGAAGAGAAGATCGACGCATTTGTGAAAGGATTACCGGAAAGAATCCAAGAAGATATAAGTTCACACGAGCCGGCCTCCATACAACATGCATGTAGAATGGCTCACAAACTAGTGAACCAGATTGAGGAAAGAATTAAAGAACAGGCGGCTGAGTAGGCCAATGTGAAGCAAGTCAAAAGAAAGTGGGAGGAAAACGGTGATAAGAATCACCAATACAACAACAACAACAACAATTACAATAATAATCGCAACAACTATCCCAACAATCGCAACATCAATCGTAACTACAACAAACGGCCCAACAACAATAACAACAATAGCAACTACAACAATCATCCCAACAACAATAACAACTGCAACAACAACAATAATCAGAAGCAGCTATGCCAAAGGTGTGAAAAGTATCACTCGGGGTTCTGCACCAAATTTTGCAACAAGTGTAAAAGAAATGGTCATAGCGCGACAAAGTGTGAGGTCTACGGACCAGGGGTTAACAGAACGAAAGGAACAAATGGTGTCAAAACGAGTAATGGTGGAGCAAGTAGTGTCGGAGCAAGTTATGCCAATGTAGTTTGTTATAAATGTGGAAAACCGGGCCACATTATTAGATATTGCCCGAACCAGGAGAACACGAATGGACAAGGCCGCGGAAGAGTTTTTAATATTAATGCGGCAGAGGCACAGGAAGACCCGGAGCTTGTTACGGGTACGTTTGTTATTGACAATAAATCTGCTTATGTTTTATTTGATTCGGGTGCGGATAGAAGCTATATGAGTAGAGATTTTTATGCTAAATTAAGTTGTCCATTGACGCCGTTGGATAGTAAATTTTTACTCGAATTAGCAAACGGTAAATTAATTTCAACAGATTATATATGACGGAATCGAGAAATTAAACTGGGTAGCGAAATATTTAAGATTGATTTGATACCAGTAGAGTTAGGGAGTTTTGATGTAATAGTTGGCATGGACTAGCTGAAGAAGGTGAAAGCAGAGATCGTATGTTATAAAAATGTAATTCGCATTGTACGAGAAGAAGGAGAACCCTTAATGGTGTACGGAGAAAAGGGCAACACGAAGCTACATCTTATTAGTAATTTGAAGGCACAAAAACTAATAAGAAAAGGTTGCTATGCTGTTCTAGCACATGTCGAGAAAGTACAAACTGAAGAAAAGAGCATCGATGATGTTTTTGTCGCAAAAGAATTTCCCGATGTATTTCCGAAAGAATTACCGGGACTACCTCCACATCGATCTGTTGAATTTCAAATAGATCTTGTACCAGGAGCTGCACCAATAGCTCGTGCTCCTTACAGACTCGCACCCAGCGAGATGAAAGAACTGCAAAGCCAACTGCAAGAACTATTAGAACGTGGTTTCATTCGACCAAGCACATCACCATGGGTCGCTCCTGTTTTGTTTGTCAAGAAGAAAGATGGTACATTTAGGTTGTGTATTGACTACAGAGAGTTGAACAAACTTACCATCAAAAACCGTTATCCACTGCCGAGAATTGACGACTTATTTGATCAACTACAAGGCTCGTCGGTTTATTCGAAGATCGATTTATGTTCTGGATATCATCAAATGCGAGTAAAGGAGGATGATATTCCAAAAACTGCTTTTAGGACGCGTTATGGTCATTACGAGTTTATGGTTATGCCGTTTGGATTGACTAACGCACCAGCTGTGTTCATGGACCTTATGAACCGAGTGTTTGGGCCATATCTTGACAAGTTTGTCATTGTTTTCATCGATGACATACTTATTTACTCAAAGAATGATCAAGAGCACGAAGAACATTTGAGAAAAGTGCTAGAAGTATTGAGGAAAGAAAAACTGCACGCTAAGTTTTCAAAGTGTGCATTTTGGTTGGAAGAAGTTCAATTCCTCGGTCACATAGTGAACAAAGAAGGTATCCAGGTGCACCCGACAAAAATCAAAACCGTTGAAAAGTGGGAAACCCCAAAAACTCCGAAACATATACGTCAATTTTTAGGATTGGCTGGTTACTACAGAAGATTCATCCAAGATTTCTCCAAAATAGCAAAACCCTTGACTGCATTAACGCATAAAGGGAAGAAATTTGAATGGAAGGATGAACAAGAGAAGGCATTTCAGTTATTGAAGAAAAAGCTAACTACGCCACCTATATTGTCATTGCCTGAAGGGAATGATGATTTTGTGATATATTGTGACGCCTCAAAGCAAGGTCTCGATTGTGTATTAATGCAACGAACGAAGGTAATTGCTTATGCGTCTAGACAATTGAAGATTCACGAGCAAAATTATACGACGCATGATTTGGAATTAGGCGCGGTTGTTTTTGCATTAAAGACTTGGAGGCACTACTTATATGGGGTCAAAAGTATTATATATACCGACCACAAAAGTCTTCAACACATATTTAATCAGAAACAACTGAACATGAGGCAGCGTAGGCGGATTGAATTGTTGAATGATTATGACTTTGAGATTCGTTACCACCCGGAGAAGGCAAATGTGGTAGCTGACGCCTTGAGTAGAAAGGACAGAGAACCCATTCGAGTAAAATCTATGAATATAATGATTCACAATAACCTTACTACTCAAATAAAGGAGGCGCAACAAGGAGTTTTAAAAGAGGGAAATTTAAAGAATGAAATACCCAAAGGATCAGAGAAGCATCTTAATATTCGGGAAGATGGAACCCGGTATAGGGCTGAAAGGATGTGGGTACCAAAATTTGGAGATATGAGAGAAATGGTACTTAGAGAAGCTCAAAAAACCAGATACTCAATACATCCTGGAATGGAGAAGATGTACAAGGATCTCAAGAAACATTTTTGGTGGCCAGGTATGAAAGTCGATGTTACTAAATACGTAGGAGAATATTTGACGTGTTCTAAGGTCAAAGCGGAGCATCAGAAACCATCAGGTCTACTTCAACTACCCGAAATCTCAGAATGGAAATGGGAAAACATTACCATGGATTTCATCACTAAATTGCCAAGGACTGCAAGTGGTTTTGATACTATTTGGGTAATAGTTGATTGTCTCACCAAATCAGCACACTTCCTGCCAATAAGAGAAGATGACAAAATGGAGAAGTTAGCACGACTATATTTGAAGGAAGTCATCTCCAAACATGGAATACCAATCTCTATTATCTCTGATAGGGATGGCAGATTTATTTCAAGATTCTGGCAGACATTACAGCAAGCATTAGGAACTCGTCTAGACATGAGTACTGCCTATCATCCACAAACTGATGGGCAGAGTGAAAGGACGATACAAACACTTGAAGACATGCTACGAGCATGTGTTATTGATTTCAGAAACAGTTGGGGTCGACATCTACCGTTAGCAGAATTTTCCTACAACAATAGCTACCATTCAAGCATTGAGATGGCTCAGTTTGAAGCACTTTATGGTAGAAAGTGCAGGTCTCTGATTTGTTGGAGTGAAGTGGGGGATAGACAGATTACGGGTCCGGAGATAATACAAGAAACTACTGAGAAGATCATCCAAATTCAACAACGGTTGAAAACCGCCCAAAGTCGACAAAAGAGCTACGCCGACATTAAAAGAAAAGATACAGAATTTGAAATTGGAGAGATGGTCATGCTTAAGGTTGCACCTTGGAAAGGTGTTGTTCGATTTGGTAAATGAGGGAAATGAAATCCAAGGTATATTTGACCATTCAAGATTATTGATCGTGTCGGACCAATAGCTTACCGACTTGAGTTACCTCAACAACTCGCGGCTGTACATAACACTTTTCACGTCTCGAATTTGAAGAAATGTTTTGCTAAAGAAGATCTCACTATTCCGTTGGACGAAATCCAAATCAATGAAAAACTTCAATTCATTGAAGAACCCGTTGAAATAATGGATCGTGAGGTTAAGAGACTTAAACAAAACAAAATACCGATTGTTAAGGTTTGATGGAATGCTCGTAGAGGACTCGAGTTCACCTGGGAATGAGAAGATCAGATGAAGAAGAAGTACCCGCACTTATTTCCAGAAGATGAGCCAACACCTCCAATCGCTTAAAATTTCGGGACGAAATTTATTTAACGGGTAGGTACTGTAATGACCCGAACTTTTCCGAACCTTTCAATGATTATATATTTAATGAAAACTATATTTACATGATTAAATGTTTCCAACATGTTAAGCAATCAAACTTGTTAAGACTTGGTTAATTGAAACGGAAATTTTGTAAACGTCTGATTACCCAGTTTGACCAATGATTCACGAACGCTATAAGTTGTATATGACATGATGATACATAAATGAATAAATATATATGTTTAACATGATATAATGATCATCAAGTATCTCATTAAAAATAGTAACAATAAGTTATATACTTAAAAAGGAGACTATTGACGTATGAAAATATGAAGCATATTATAATGATCATCAAGTATCTCATTAAAAATAGTAACATCGTTATAACCACGTCTTACTAAATATATATGAAGCATATTAATACATTGTTATATTATATATAACATGATAATATGATAATTAAATATATCATTAAGTGTACTAACAATGAACTACATAAGTAAAAACAAGACTACTAACTTAAGGATTTCGAAACGAGACATATATGTAACGATTATCGTTATAACGACATTTAAATGTATATATCATATTAAGATATATAAATATATCATAATATCATGATGATATAATAATTTAAAATCTCATTTGATATTATAAACTTTGGGTTAACAACATTTAACAAGATCGTTAACCTAAAGGTCTCAAAACAACACTTACATGTAACGACTAACGATGACTTAACGACTCAGTTAAAATGTATATACATGTAGTGTTTTAATATGTATTCATACACTTTTGAAAGACTTCAATACATTTATCAAAATACTTCTACTTAACAAAAATGCTTACAATTACATCCTCGTTCAGTTTCATCAACAATTCTACTCGTATGCACCCGTATTCGTACTCGTACAATACACAACTTTTAGATGTATGTACTATTGGTATATACACTCCAATGATCAGCTCTTAGCAGCCCATGTGAGTCACCTAACACATGTGGGAACCATCATTTGGCAACTAGCATGAAATATCTCATAAAATTACAAAAATATGAGTAATCATTCATGACTTATTTACATGAAAACAAAATTACATATCCTTTATATCTAATCCATACACCAACGACCAAAAACACCTAAAAAAACTTTCATTCTTCAATTTTCTTCATCTAATTGATCTCTCTCAAGTTCTAACTTCAAGTTCTAAGTGTTCTTCATAAATTCTACAAGTTCTAGTTACATAAAACAAGAATACTTTCAAGTTTGCTAGCTCACTTCCAATCTTGTAAGGTGATCATCCAACCTTAAAAAATCTTTGTTTCTTACCGTAGGTTATCATTCTAATACAAAATAATAATCATATTCAAACTTTGGTTCAATTTCTATAACTATAACAATCTTATTTCAAGTGATGATCTTACTTGAACTTGTTTTCGTGTCATGATTCTGCTTCAAGAACTTCGATCCATCCAAGAATCCGTTGAAGCTAGATCTATTTTTTGCTTTTCCAGTAGGTTTATCCAAGGAACTTAAGGTAGTAATGATGTTCATAACATCATTCGATTCATACATAAAAAGCTATCATATTCGAAGTGGTAAACTAGTAATCACTAGAACATAGTTTAGTTAATTATAAACTTGTTCGCAAATAAAGTTAATCCTTCTAACTACACTTTTAAAATCAACTATACACATGATCTATATCTATATGATATGCTAACTTAATGATTTAAAACCCGGAAACACGATAAACACCATAAAACCGGATTTACGCCGTCGTAGTTACAACCGGGGGCTGTTTTGGTTTGGATAATTAAAAACTATGAAAAACTTTGATTTAAAAGCTATACTTCTGGGAAAATTATTTTTCTTATGAACTTGAAACCATATCCAAAAATCATGGTTAAACTCAAAGTGAAGGTATGTTTTTCAAAACAGTCATCAAGATGTCGTTCTTTCGACGGAAATGACTACCTCTTTCAAAAATGACTTGTAACTTGTATTTACGACTATAAACCTATACATTTTCTGTTTAGTTTCATAAAGTCAAGTTCAATACGAAACCGTGGCCGCTTTAATCACTCAAAACGGATTAGAAACGAAGAAATGGCGAGCAAAACAAAATTGGTAAAAACTACTCATTTTAGCTACGTGAAAATTGGTAACAAATCTATTCCAACCATAACTTAAGCAACTTGTATTGTATATTATGTAATCTTGAGATACCATAGACATGTATACAATGTTTTAACCTATCATGTCGACACATCTATATATATTTCGGAACAACCATAGACACTCTATATGTGAATGTTGGAGTTAGCTATACAGGGTTGAGGTTGATTACAAAATATATATAGTTTGAGTTGTGATCAATACTGAGATATGTATACACTGGGTCATAGATTGATTCAAGATAATATATATTGATTTATTTCTGTACATCTAACTGTGGATAACTAGTTGTAGGTTACTAACGAGGACAGCTGACTTAATAAACTTAAAACATCAAAATGTATTAAAAGTGTTGTAAATATATTTTGAACATACTTTGATATATATGTACATATTTGTTATAGGTTCGTGAATCGACCAGTGGCCAAGTCTTACTTCCCGACGAAGTAAAAAAATCTGTGAAAGTGAGTTATAGTCCCAATTTTAAAATCTAATATTTTTGGGATGAGAATACATGCAGGTTTTATAAATGATTTACAAAATAGACACAAGTACGTGAGACTACATTCTATGGTTGAATTATTGAAATCGAATATGCCCCTTTTTATTAAGTCTGGTAATCTAAGAATTAGGGAACATACACCCTAATTGACGCAAATCCTAAATATAGATCTATTGGGCCTAACAAACCCCATCCAAAGTACCGGATGCTTTAGTACTTAGAAATTTATATCATATCCGAAAGGTGTCCCGAAATGATGGGGATATTCTTAAATATGCATCTTGTTAATGTCGGTTACCAGGTGTTCACCATATGAATGATTTTTATCTCTATGTATGGGATGTGTATTGAAATATGAAATCTTGTGGTCTATTATTATGATTTGATAATATATAGGTTAAACCTATAACTCACCAACATTTTTGTTGACGTTTTAAGCATGTTTATTCTCAAGTGATTATTAAGAGCTTCCGCTGTCGCATACTTAAATAAGGACGAGATTTGGAGTCCATGCTTGTATGATATTGTGTAAAAACTGCATTCAAGAAACTTATTTCGTTGTAACATATTTGTATTGTAAACCATTATGTAATGGTCGCGTGTAAACAGGATATTTTAGATTATCATTATTTGATAATCTACGTAAAGCTTTTTAAACCTTGATTGATGAAATAAAGGTTATGGTTTGTTTTAAAATAAATGCAGTCTTTGAAAAACGTCTCATATAGAGGTCAAAACCTCGCAACGAAATCAATTAATATGGAACATTTTTAATCAATAAGAACGGGACATTTCACATAGACACTCTATACGCGCAATGATCGAGTTAGCTATACAGGGTTGAGGTTGATTCTTCAATAATATATATACTTTGAGTTGTGATTGAGTCTGAGACATGTATACAGTGGGTCACGATACATATTAATTAATTCGAATATAATATATTAAACTATATATGAATTATTGAATTACTAATTGTGGACTGCTAACTGTGGACTGTCAACATTGAACAATTAAAATGAATTAAAATATTGATTATAACATATGAAACTAAACATTTCTTCAAGTTTTCCACTTGATTTCATCTTAAACCTCATTTGTATCTTGACGATTACAATCTGCGGTCAAACCTTTCATGATTCTTGAAAACACCTCAATCGAGAGGATGAACCAATAGCACTTCATCTACAGAAGGAAAGATTTATGCATATAGTTATGCAACTGAAAACACTCGGAACCTGAGTAAACGTTTAACAAGTATCTGTGCTAGCTCCTTTGGCATTGCTATTACCGAAAATAACATTGAAATTCTTTTTCAATTAGCCAATTTTGTCACAGCTCCAGCAAATCAGCTTCAAATTTTCATTCGAATAATTCTTATTATAAAAATTACCCCTTTTATTATCGTTACCGGAGAACCATTTATTGAAAGGACCCGTTCATATACATTATAAACGATTCACAATAGTTGATTTCATTGCGAGGTACTTGACCTCTATATGATACATTTTACAAACATTGCATTCGTTTTTAAAAGAAAAACTTTCATTTACATCGAAAGTTGACAACATGCATGCCATTTCATAATATATCCATCTATAATTGACTTAATAGTAATCTTGATGAACTCGACGACTCGAATACAACGTCTTTTGAAATATGTCATGAATGACTCCAAGTAATGTCTCTAATATGAGAAAATGCACAGCGGAAGATTTCTTTCATACCTGAGAATAAACATGCTTTCAAGTGTCAACTAAAAGGTTGATGAGTTCATTAGTTTATCGTAATCATTCATTTCCATCATTTTAATAGACCACAAGATTTTCATTTTTCATTTCTCATAAATATACGTCCCATGCATAGAGACAAAAATCATTCATATGGATTGAACACCTGGTAACCGACATTAACAAGATGCATATAAGAATATCCCCTATCATTCCGAGACTTCCATCGGACATGATAAAAACGAATTCGAAGTACTAAAGCATCCGGTATTTTGGATGGGGTTTGTTAGGCCCAATAGATCTATCTTTAAGATTCGCGTCAATTAGGGGTGCACTAATTCTCAAAATTAGTGATGTTCCCTAATTTTTAGGCTACCAAGCAAAAAGGGGCATATTCGGCTTCGATCATTCAACCATATAATGTAGTTTCGATTACTTGTGTCTATTTCGTAAAACATTTATAAAAATTGTGCATGTATTCTCAGCCCAAAAATATGAAGGGTAAAAAAGGAAAATGAAACTCACGATATTGTATTTTGTAGTAAAAATACATATGGCGACATTAAACAATGCAGGGTTGGCCTGGATTCACGAACCTATTATTCAATCATGTATATATATATATATTAAAACATATACTTGTAAACGACTAAATCTTTATATTATTTTTAATAATATACTTGTTAAATTATTTGTTATATATATATATATATATATATATATATATATATATATATATATATATATATATATATATATATATATATATAGATATATTTGATTTATCTATTTTATTTAACTAGCATTTATCTTTCATTATCACATATTAATAGTAATAATTTATATTAGGGTTTATATATAAAAAATATATATGTATATATTAATTTATATATTACATATATAGCTTAGTTATTATATTGTTAATAATAAAATTATAGTGATATGTGATTTTAATATTCTTGTAATGTATTTTTATATAAAAATATTTAGTAATATTAATAATAATAACTATGAATATAACAGTTTTACTACTAATGATAATAATGATAATAAGTTTAATTATATCTATACTAATAGTCATATTACCAATAATAATGATTTTATTACTATTACTTTTGTTGATAATAACAATACTTATAAAAATACTATTGATATTAATTTTTCTAATACTTGTAAATATGATAACAATATTAATAATAATTATAATACTAATAATAGTGATAATAATAATACTAATTATGCTAATAACCATATTCTAGCATTAGTAATAACAATAATTTTGTTAATCATTTTAATATTAATGATAATAATAATAGTAACACTAATAATAATAATAACAATAATAATAATAATAATAATAATAATAATAATAATAATAATAATAATAATAATAATAATAATAATAATAATAATGATACTGATACTGATACTAATTGCATTAATGATAATAATAATTTTATTTCTAAAATTAGTAATAATAACATAACAATAATAATTTATAATCTCAATAATAATAATAATAATAATAATAATAATAATAATAATAATAATAATAATAATAATAATAATAATAATAATAATAATAATAATAATAATAATAATAATGAAACTACTTCATGAAATCCTTTCATAAAAAGAAATGCCCCGAGCAGGGCTCGAACCCACGACCTCCCGAATACTCTCTAACACCCATAACCAATCGATCCAGTTTGCTTTTTCTGATTTAACCTCCATTCTAATTTATTTAACCCGATTTGTTTTTATTATACATTCATCTCCTTCCCTTTACTGAAGTCGACCAAAAATCTCTCCTAACTAATAACATTTTAGTTATTAGGATTTCTAAACGACTCATCACTATTATGGATTAATTACATTGATTTAAACAACAAAAAATTTTTAATAAACCTGCTGTAACAGAAATAAAAGAAACCGTTTGAACTTGAAATCAAACTCGATCCTTGAGAATGTTATGGGATATGATTCCTTCATGGAAATGGTTTTAAATCATCCAAAGAAACTTTATAAATTCTCAATTGAAACAGAATCATTAAAAAAATCTTGAATTTCATGAAGAACACAAGTTTGACTTTTTTTTTTGAAAATTACATTGACTCCAGAATTTGAATTCGACAGATGAAATTGGAATTTCATCTCCTGCAGATAGTTTTAGGGAGTAATTACTAATAAAACTGCGTTGTTACATTCTAAAATAGCGTTCGAATTCGAGGAGTTGATAAAAAAGTACAAGAACAGAGACGTCAAACTGAAATTTCACAAATTCATGTTTAATTCAAAAAAAATGAAGGCGGTTATATTTGTTAATTGATAGTTGTGATGAAAGAACCAAATGTGTTAACTAGTATTACTAAACAATTCGATTGATTTATCCCCTTCAAGTCGAAAGTCATGAACCAGTACGAATAATAAAAAAATTAAAAGGTGAGAGTGACTCTCAACAGATTTTGGAGTTTACCTTTGATTTGATTCGATTTTGGAGACAGGAATTTGAGTGCCTAAAGCTAGAAAGTGATCTATAACAGACTACATATCTCCTAAAATTTCTGTGTGTATTAATTCGTATATATATATATATATATATATATATATATATATATATATATATATATATATATATATATATATATATATATATATATATATATATATATATATATATATATATATTTATATCTTGCTTATATATAATTCTAATTATATCTGCATTATATAAATCTGATTATATCTGCATATTTATAACTGTATCGATTTTAACTATATATATATATATATATATATATATATATATATATAAAGAAAACATAATATTATTAATTATACATACCTTAATTTTTAATATTAATAATGGAACTATTAATAATAATAATATAAAATCTTAATACTAGTAGTAATATTGATACCAATTCTATTATCAATGTAAATAAAATGTATTATTTCTAATAAATATTAGTTATCATAACACTAATAGTAATTATATTAATTATAATAATATTAGATATTAATAATAATATTAGATGGAGTGAACATCTGCATTGGAGACTAGATCCTGCATCCACAAACTTCGTTTAGATACCTAGGCTCAATGCTCCACAAATCGAGGAGGATAGATGAAGATGTGTCGCACCGCATTAAAGTAGGGTGGGTAAAGTGGAGAGCAGTGACTGGAGTCTTATGCGACAAGAAGATCCCCCTTAAGCTAAAAGGGAAATTCTTCAAGGTGGCAATTAGACCTGCCATGCTATATGGATCAGAGTGTTGGCCATTGATGAAGGCGCAAGAGAGAAGGATGGAAGTGGCAGAGATATGGATGCTTAGGTGGACATGCGGTAAAACCATGTTGTATATGATTCCAAATAGTGTTTTTAGGGAGAACCTGAAAGTTAGAAGCATCATCGACAAAATAAGAGAAGAACGGCTTCGATGGTTTGGGCATGTGAGGAGGCGACCTCTTACTGCACCTGTTAGGAGAGTCGAGGAACTTACAGTTGACGGTGTAAGGAGAAAGGGTAGACCTACACGTAGGTGGGAAGATAGAATAAAGCTCGACTTGAAGAGCTTTTATTGACCGAGGACATGACTTCTGATAGGAATGAGTGGAGGACATTAATTAGAATAGATGAGTAGGTTTTGGTACGTATGTGCATGTGGGTTTGTGGGTATGTGTGTATGTGGGTTTGGGTGAATGTGTGTTTGTGTCCTCTTTTATTGTGTTCTACGTACGTTTGTTTATGTATGTATGTATCTCCTTGTATTATGTATTTTCGCGCCTCTCTCTTTACCAAAACCCCCCTCTTGGTTGTTGGGTATGTTTGTGTGTGCAGGTATGTTTGTGTATGTATAGTTGTTTATGTTTGTATGTACACTTGTTAAGGGTACGAATGCTTGCATGTTTATGTTTGTATGTTTTTGGGTATGTTCCATATAGTTATGTTTTATGTATGTTTCGGTGCGGATGTAGGTAGGTATGTATGTATGTGTATATGGATGGATGTGGGTGTACATGTTATTTTTGTATGTATGTATGTATGTGGTTACGTATTTTTAGGTGTGTTTATGGTTGTTTGTATGTGGCCATATATGGTTAGTGTTCTTTTAGTGTAGCTTTTCCCGATATCTTAAGCACTACGCATCGGTCTAAGGTACGTTTTCTACATACAAAGAGACATATATATATATATATATATATATATATATATATATATATATATATATATATATATATATATTTTACTATCATCATTTATTTATTTATTTTTTAATTACGACTCTATTAAGTGAGGCAATAGGAAACGTCGATTTACTGGCGACTTGACTGATGCTTAGAGTCCAAATCGAACTCCAGGCATGTTAAAACCCAGGAAAATTTGATTTCTACCATTTTCATGGCGTATTTTATTTTATTTTTAGTTTTTATTATATATATATATATATATATATATATATATATATATATATATATTATTTTTATTATTATCTTTTCTATTATTATTTATTTATCCATTTATTTATACATTTATTTATTTTATTTTATTTTATTTCATTTTATTTCATTTTATTTTTTTTCCTATTTTTTGGCCGGAGGTCCGCTTGGAAGCAATCTCTTTATTCATCGAATCGGGAGAGGGAGGACTCTCTTCACTCTTGTGAGTGTTTCACTCGGGGTGGAGAAATGACTTCTCTTTATTCAAGGATAGAGGAAGGATTGTCTACGTCTCACCTCCCCCATACCCCACACATATGGGATTGGGTTTTGTTGTTGTTGTTGTTATTGTTGTTGTTGTAATATATATATAAATATTCATTTTAATAGTAGTTTGATTATTCTATATATTACTTTGACATTTTCAGTTCAAATAATTATATTGTATTTTACTAATTCAAATTATTAGGTATTCTTTATATTTATTTTTACAATATATATATATATATATATATATATATATATATATATATATATATATATATATATATATATATATATATATATATATATATATATATACAATAATTGTTCGTGAATCGTTGGGAATAGTCAAGGTCAATTGAGTTCATGTAACAGTTCTTAAAATTTGAAGACTCAGATAAATAATCTTTGCTTATCATATCGAAATCATATAAAGATTAAGTTTAAATTTAGTCGAAAATTTCTGGGTCGTCACATTTATATTCCACCACATTAGCAGTAAACTTACCAGCAATTTCATTACTCATTGGCTTAAGCCTCTCCGAAGAACCATTATATTTATTCGTTAAAACCTATTCATATACTCATCCACATCTTATAACGAGAATTTCCATACCAATTACCGAGAATTAGCAATTAGTATTTTGAATCTCGCAACGTTTCTATTTCAACAGTTATATGTATACATATAACATGTATCTTTTAGAATTATGATCTTCTATTCTGAGATTCTGAAAAGCACCCAGTCTACGAATCAATACTCTGAATGCTGAAAAAGCTGAATGAAACAACAAAAAAACTGTAAACGACTTTAACAGTCGAAAGTTTGATGATAAAGAATAGTATGTTGGCAAAGCTCAGAAATGTTGGAACTGAAAAATGGATTGAGCAAACCATGAAGGAGGCCGTGGACAAATTACAAAGATTAAATCTTCCTTCAAAGAATCCAAATAATTCAGTATCTGCTGAAGTCATTAACGAATTCCTTGCTCCTGACTCTAAACCTTTACGGACAAATCTTCATCACATTTTGATTGTATAAATTCTAAGATATCATCGTATCTTTCATTATAAATATCCTTGATATTTCTGAAGATATTTCCTAACTATTCTTATCTAAAAATCATTTATCTCTTCGCGATATCAGTGTTACATCAGAAAGGAAACTGTTTTAGTTTCTAAATTCTGAAAAAGTCAAATTTAAAATATGAATGATATTGAAGTAGTGTTAGGGACTGAAGCATGAGTTAGTATAATATAATGACACTTGATCAACGTGATTATATTACAGTAAGTCATGCTGAGTTTCTAATGGGACGTGATGATTCACAGATCATAACGTCATCACGTGCCATGTTACATAACTCTTTCATTCTGCTTAACTTCTGAACATATCAAGAAAATATATTCTTAATAGTTATATTCTCAATGATTCTGGTAATTTGACAAATCAAATCGTGCTACTACCTTTCCTTTCTACCTTGTATATTATGATAATTCGAAACTCCATATCTACGAATTCTGGATCATTATTCGTTTGACTTAAAGTCGAGAAAAGAAAACAAAAATTTGAATTGAGGGAAAGGTGTGAACTATGAAAATAAGGAAATGAAAGGAGTGGATTTATAGTGAAATATCTGACAGAGTAATCGAAACATATTATCGCATTCAGCTATAGAGGATCAAAATTTCCTTAATTATCAAAAAATCAAATCTTATTACGAAGATTTTCTTTAAATTCCTTGAATTCCAGAATTCAACCGTTACCACGTCAAAAGTTAAGACGAATCTTTGATTCCTAATTGCACTCTTTGGTGATAGCTTCACTCATACGCTTCGAGTAATCGAATTATTTTATCCATATTACTCTATAATAATAAAACTCTATTTATCAACTCATATGAGTCATGAAAACATACTTATTGTTAGCCATGACCACCTTACCCAAATTTCGGAATGAAATTTCTTTAACGAGTAGGTACTGTGACGACCCGGAAATTTTTGATCAAATTTAAACTTAAATCTTATGTGATTTCGACAAGATAAGCAAAGTCTGTAATGTTGAGTCTCCAAATTTTTGGAACTATGTTCACATAATCAACAAACTTAGGGAAGGACGACTTAGATGGTTCGGGCATCTTAGGAGGCGCCCACTTTTAGCCCCAGTTAGAAGAGTCGAGATGTAACGTCCTCCAAATAGGGTCTGGAAGAACGTCACTAATATCAAATAAACAAACATATTATAATATACGAGAACAGTACTACATGATAAAATCAAACTTTATTGAGAGTACGCAGCGGAAAATGAAATGTCGTTACAAGAATTGAAATTACAATAAAGTAAATGTTTCAAATGCAAGAATAGTAAATGCGATATCTCTTGTTCCTAAGTCCAAGTAGCATCACATAAGCAGTAAGTAAGTAAGTTTGAATCAATCAGCACCTGAGACAAACATGCTAAAGTGTCAACCAAAAAGATGAGTGAAATCATAGGTTTAACAAAAGTAGTTATCGTTGTTTTTAGACCACAAGATTTAGTTTGTAAAGTTGATCTCCCGCAGGATCAAAAAGTTATGCCAATGCATGATATTTAGACTAAACATTCAAGTTTGCCCCAAAGACAAGTTGTAGTTTATACTTGCCGGTTTAATTTCATTATTAAGTAATACAATGACTTAGTCAAATGTATCGGGGACGTTACTCCCGATAGGCCTACCCCCAATAATTAAGAATGCATTTATCGAGCAATTAAAAATATCACTGTAGGGACTTAGTCGAACATAGCCAGGTATAGCATAGTTTAACAGTTGGTACTTGTGTCTAAATTGTGAATAGTAAAAGTAGCATGTGTCTCACCCCAATAAGTTAAATAAGTTTGCTAGCAATAAAGAGTGGAGCTATGAATTTACCTTAGTAAGTAGAGAGAGAGAGTTATTCCTTGGAATAGAAAGTTGGATGAGTGAGCAGAAAAGTCAACCTATTAAAATTTAAGAGTAGTAAGTGTTTTTGCCCAAGTTTAAGTAGACGTTTAAGTATGATAGTGTTGTAAGTATAGTTCGTTTTACTAAGTTTCCTTTCCTAGTAAGTTTCTATTTTTAGAAAGTTTCCACTTTTAGTAGATTTCTTATCTTAGTAAGTTTCTATAACTAGAAAGTTTCTACTTTAAGAGTGTTTTCCATTTTAGGATACTTGCCGTATTAGATAAGCTTCCAATCACCCCTTTCCCTTCGAATGGCGATTTCAGGTCTAGGGGCTTGAGCTATAGGATCCTTTAAATCGGAAATCTAAACCCTTCCGCCTAGAGTTTCGTAGAAACCATTCATCAAGAAAGTTCGAAGATCTATACATCTCTAATACATATCCCAAAATGTTTTTATGTGTTATAATATAAGTAGTAGGTTATAGGTGTTTGTAATAGTAATAGTGTATACATGTTAATTAATAGTATAAGTAGTATTAGGGTTTCATTAATTAGGGTTAGTTAATTAAAGTAGTATTTTAATGATTAGGGTTTAGGGTTTTGAGGATCTAAATAATATGAATGTTAAGATCATGCACGAATATGATTATGAATATAAACATGAATTGAAAGAAAGATTTAAAAGTTTTAAGATTTTGGATCATACCTTGTTAATGATGATGAAGATTAACAAGAAACAAGAAGAAAACTTGGTGATGAAGATCAAATAACCCAAATAATGAAGAACACGCTTGAAAATCTTGATGAACACGAAGAACAAGCTTGAAGATCCGAATACCACAAGAGAGGGAGAGGGAGAGATTGTTTTTGAGAGAGGATTTTGGTGTGATTTGTGAATGAGAAACTAGGAGTCTAGGGGTGTTTATATAGTGCAAGTATTAGAGTGTTAGTCAACATAAGGATGTTATATATATATATATATATATATATATATATATATATATATATATATATATATATATATATATATATATATATATATTATTTTATTTTTTTAGTCAACATAAGGATGTAATTGTTTAAGATTCTTTAGTCCCATTATTATTATTATTATTTTTACATTTACTACATGATAAGTATTATTTTCTTTTTACTAATTCATGACTTGTATATATATATTTTTTATTTAGTTCCCAATTGTTTTATTATTTATATAAATGTCACTTTTTATTTATTACTTATAGGTTATTAGTTATAATATTACATAAATGCATAAATTTTAATTGGCAGTGAGTGTCGGCTAACAGTTTATTATTTTCATCTTTTATTAACTTGTCAATTATTGCACAAAGTTAATTAATATGTTTTATAACTCTTAACACTTAACAATTGCCGATTAAATTTTAATCATTAAGTTTTAATTATATTGTTTGGGCATTTAATATTGGAAAAATATAGAATGGAAAAATGAGGGTCGTTATACGAGACCCTCGTCGTTGGCGGCGTAAGGAGAAGGGGTAGACCTAGACATAGGATGGAGGATAGATTGAAGCTGGACATGAAAGAGCTTCTACTGACGGAGGACATGACTTCTGATAGGAGCCTGTGGAGGAGTAGAATTAGAATAATTGAGTAAGTTTTTTTTTTTACTACATATATAACTTTAACTAGATATTCTATAGCTACACTGCCCCTGTATCTATTTATTTGTTTTAGGCTATATATATGTACCGATGCATATGTTTGTATCTGTATATGTATCTATGTATCTAAGTGCATGTATTGGTGTTTGTTTGTCTTGTATCTGTACCTAGGTATATATATCTATGAATGTTTCTATATGTATATATGTTTAAGCATGTGTTTTTACCCAAGCTTATGTCTGGTGCAGGTTTATATATATATATATATATATATATATATATATATATATATATATATATATATATATATATATATATATATATATATGTGTGTGTGTGTGTGTGTGTGTGTATGTATGTATTTATGTGTATGTATGTATTTATTTTGTTTGTCTGTATGTCTACTTGAGATTAAATGGTTTTGTGCTCTATATGATCCATGCTATTTGCCCTACTGTTGTGCTTTACTGCTATATGTGTTTTCTTTTTTGGTTACTGTGTATGATTGCATCTTGCTAAGCGCACATAACTCTTACAGGTACGTATCATTTGCCCTATCTATTTCATTTTTATGAGCATTTCTGGCCGGAGGTCCTTTTGGAAGCAATCTCTTTTGCTCTAGAGTAGAGGGAGGGATGACCTTATCTAGGCGCGGGTTCTATACCCGCGGGTGGAGTAGTGACTTCCTTCTAACCTAGGGTACGAGAAATGATTGTCTACACCTACCTCTCCCATACCCTACTTTGTGGGATTGGGTATTGTTGTTGTTGTTGTTCACATAATCAATTACCCTTTGACTACTCCCGACGATTCATGAACTAATAATTATGTATATATAAATATAAATATAAATGTATATATAATATTTTGAATTAATAATGTATACTTTAATCAATTAGAGTTAAAAATGTAAAATAATAAACAAATAAATAAGTTATTATTAAAATGAAGATATATAAATAGATATAGATATATATATATATATATATATATATATATATATATATATATATATATATATATATATATATATATATATATATATATATATATATATATATATATATATATATATATATATATATAAGATCTTTATTAATAACTATTATATTGAAACATTTGTAAAACTTATAAATATTAAATATTCAATATATATATATATATATATATATATATATATATATATATATATATATATATATATTACAAATAGGATATAATTAATAATTGTAATATAGTAAATTATAAGTTAAAATATAGTTGTTATAGTAATATTATTATTTTTTTCATTAAAATCAGTATTAGTTATATTATTACAGATAACATATAGATATGTAATATATATATATATTACAAATAGGATATAATTAATAATTGTAATATAGTAAATTATAAGTTAAAATATAGTTGTTATAGTAATATTATTATTACTTTCATTAAAATCAGTATTAGTTATATTATTACAGATAACATATAGATATGTAATTTAATGCATTTAATTTGTTATCTTTACTGATAATATTATTACTCTCATTACTATTATTAGAATGGATATTTAATATAAATATTAGTGTTATTATTATTAAGTAAAATACATGAATATGAAGATTGATACAATGGTTTTGTTATAGTGATAATATTAACTTATTATTGTTATCATTATTATTACTCTTATTAATATTGTTAATAATATTATTATTAATAATATTAGTGATATTATCATTTTTATTATAGTTATTGGAAAATAATACCATCTATTATTATAATCATTAATAAATATAAGTATTATCATTTTTATGTCATTATTATTTATTAATTTATTTTTACTAGTAATATAATAATTAATATTATTAATATAATTATTAATTATTAATATTAATTATATAAATTATATAAAATTTATATCCTATTAATCTGTTAAAGGTATCCATCAAAACTGTTTTATTTTTTGTTTCTGTCTTCTGTTTGTTACAAATCGTTATCGTTCGTACCAGTTGATTTGGAAATATCAATTTAATTTCATTTATTTAATGTCGGCTAATTTGGACTATAATTTGGACTATAATTCAGTTATTTGGACTATAATTCAATCACATTGGTCCGTGATTTTAGTAAACTCACTCAGTTATTTCATCACCATTATCAACTAACAACTAAAACAGCTTCCAATTGTCGAAATAAAAAAAAAGGGATGAAGAACATAGGTCTGCTCTGCTCGTGTCTTATTTTCTTAAAAAATCGATTTTGAAATCAAATACAAAATGTAATAATGCAGTTGTGATTGGAATCCCTATTTTAAACTATCTGAAAACTTTCAAATCTCAATTTTTCAAAACGAAACCGAATTCGTGAGTCAAAGTTATAAATCAAAAAGTCAAACCAATCGTTCTTGATAAAATTCGAGTTCGTTTTTAAGTTTTAAGTTGAATTGATTATCCAGAAAGTTTCTATGATAAATTTAGAACCTTTTTCGTGTAGAAATCGTGGTCTGAAACATCTTAGAAATTGAATTTGATGTTTAGGTTGAAAAGTGTGTTCTTCGTGTCTGATTATGATTATTTTTTTTATTTCGTTCTCTGTTAATTGAAGAATATCACACAAGTCATTTTCTGTTTAGTTTATATATCATATTACAAGTCTTAATCGAAACTATAAATTAGAGTTATAAGAGAGGATTCAGTCGAATGGATATTTGTAAAAGAAGGGAAATAGAACAGAAAATAGAGTCGGGATAAATAAATAACGGCGGGGTTTAATCCCAGAAAAACTGGAATAGCTCATGTAAAGACCCGTCCTAATCCATCCGGACGAAATCCATATCGATTATAAACGATTCTCAATAGTTGATTACATCGCGAGGTACTTGACCTCTATATGATACATTTTACAAACATTGCATTCATTTTTGAAAAGACAATCTTTCTTTACATCGAAAGTTGACGGCATGCATAACATTTCATAATATAACTAACTGTAATTGACTTAATAATAATCTTGATGAAACTCAACGACTCGAATGCAACGTCTTTTGAAATATGCCATGAATGACTCCAAGTAATATCTCAAAGATGAGCAAATGCACAGCGGAAGATTTCTTTCATACCTGAGAATAAACATGCTTTAAAGTGTCAACTAAAAGGTTGGTGAGTTCATTAGTTTAACATAAACATTCATTTCCATCATTTTAATAGACCACAAGATTTCATTTTCAGGTCTCACAAATATACGTCCCATGCATAGAGACAAAAATATCATTCAAATGGATTGAACACCTGGTAACCGACATTCACAATATGCATATAAGAATATCCCCATCATTCCGGGATCCTCCTTCGGACATGATATAAATTTCGAAGTACTAAAGCATCCGGTACTTTGGATGGGGCTTGTTGGGCCCGATAGATCTATCTTTAGGATTCACGTCAATTAGGGTGTCTGTTCCCTAATTCTTAGATTACCAGACTAAAAAGGGGCATATTCTTTTTAATAATCCAGCCATAGAATATAGTTTTAAGTACTTGTGTCTATTTCGTCAAACATTTATAAAGCAGCGCATGTATTCTCAGTCCCAAAAATATATATTACAAAAGCATTTAAAAAGGGAGCAAATGAAACTCACCATACCGTATGTTGTAGTAAAAATACATATGACGACATTTGAACAATGCAGGGTTGGCCTCGGATTCACGAACCTATACCAGTTTGTATATATATATTAAAACATAAACTTGTAATTAAATAAATCTATATATTATTATTAGTGATATAATTGTTATATTTAATAATTTATAATTTTCCTAATTCATTTACATATTTTCATTTTATATAACGTAATATTAATATAGTTAAGTTATGTATATTAAATATGTATCTTTTATACGAAGATTATTTGTTTATGAAATTATTATTAATTTTGATAATACTATAGTTTGTAAAAATAATGATATTATATAATAATATTGTGTAACATCCCGTTTTCCCGTACATATTTAAAGGTACAAACTAAATTATTAGCACGATTATACATGTTCGTTTATGTGATTAAATGAGCCAAAGTGTTAGTTTTTGAGTAAATGTATAATTATATTTATATACGTAAATGCGTGCGTATGAGTATTTATAATGTGTCGAGATGGAGTTGAGTCGTGCGAGACTTAAGGTTGAAGCTAGGCGTGCATAGGAAGTGTGAATGAGGTGTGCTAGTTGTTTGAACCATCGTTTTGTGTTAAATGGTCGAAGTGACCAGGCTCAGGCAAACGTCGCGCCGCGGCAAATGGGTCCGCGCCGCGGCATATCAAGCGAACCAGGATCAGGAAGTGGGTTAAGGAGGGTCTATTTTCCCTTTATGTGTCACGCCGCGACGATTAAGTCCGCGCCGCGACAGTTCTGCTGAACTGGTGTCGGACTTAGCTCAAATTAAGGGATTTTAAGGGGCAAAATGGTAAATTGACATGTGGATCTGATGGGAGGATTAACTCTCCACCACATATTCATTTAATTCATTTCTTTTTCTCTCTATTTTCTCTCCCAAAACTTAAAACTCATTTGATTTAAAAGTGAGATTTGAGAGTGAAGGATTGAGGGTTGATCTTTGGAGTAAGAATTAAAGTTGTTCCTTGTGTCTCTAGCTACGCGTTGATAGTCTCGGTAAGTTTTAACTCTAAGTTTTGAGTTTTAATTGGATAATCGCTAGGGTTTTGGTTACTAGAGATTTGTAAGACCCATTTGGTGGTAAATGGGTGAGTTTGGGTTATGTTGTTGTAATGAAACCCTAAAAGCCACAATCTAGGGTTTTGGCATTATGATTTGGGGTTGTAAGTGTTAATTGGTTTTGTTAGTTACTAATGCGCTTTAAGATTTATGAAAGAAGTGTTAATGGGTAAGTTTGACTTGATTGTGAGTCTACGTAAAATAAAATGGGTCAAAATGTACTAGTTGACCTAATTAGATGAAATGGGTATGGATTACCCTAAGTTTTGTGTAAATTGAAGTTAATAGACTTTAATTCACTAGTCTTAGTGATTAAAGTCGAGTCTTGGCCATTTATGGGCGGTTGCAGGTAGTTGAGTAATTTAATGCAAATTGGGTCATTAAATGCTCAAAGTGAGAGTAATGTGGTTAATCCCACTAGTTGTGAAATTGAATGTGCACTTAATGATTTAGGTACATTACGTTGAAGCTCGGAAGTGCTAAATCATCATCCTTGTGACAAGGTGAGTGGAATAATTATACGTTCAGGTATATGGCATGTTTATTTGTGAATGTTATGGTATGAACCATGTGCCGATAGTGCAATGACATGTATGTGACGAATATAGGATGTGAACCACGTGCCGGTAGCATCGAGTGTGAACCACGTTCCGGTAGCACTATAAAATGAGGCGTGAACCACGTGCCGGTAGCGTCAAAGTGTGAACCATGTGCCGGTAGCACTATAAAAGAGTGAGACTCAAATGCGTATGGTGTGAACCACGTGCCGGTAGCACCATAGCATTATGGTTAACCATATTGTGTTGTGATCGTTTAGCATTATATATATATATGGTGTTGGGTATATGCTAATGAGATTTGGTGTCAATGTATGACTTGTTGGTATTTCGGGTCTGATTGACTTGCTATGTGAGTTACATGTTCGTGTGAGGTATTTGGTATTTGTTATTGCAAATAGATGGGTTATATATATGTATGTATAACTATTGCATTCACTAAGCATTGCTTACCCTCTCGTTGTTTATCATTTTATAGGTTCCGGCTTTGACAAGGTTAAGGGCATACGTTTGGACTAGTGGTCTCCCGCTTATGTTGTCGAGGGTGCTTTTGGCATAGCTTTGGAAGTTTGGCCTAACGTTTTGGGTAGTTTAGCCCCAAACCATGCTCGAATGTCGTTTGGATTATAAACTATCATTGTAGTGGGTCAAACTTGTATAAAACTTAATTAATGGCCTTCGTGCCTTTTGTAAACATTTAAGTTGATGTACGTTTAAATGGAACTTGTGGAATGGTTTACATATTTAATTGGCGCGTAAATATGTATTATAAACAAAAAATTTATCGTATGGAATACGGGTTGGGTTGTTTCAAGTGGTATTAGAGCATGGTCTAAGGGATTTAGGCGAGTTGAGATAGGTGCCTAGACTTGGACTTTATTGTGTGAGCGCTTTATGCGGGACTTGTAGGACTTTGGGTCTAATCGGGAATTGTTAGTGCTTTGCTTTATGTGAACTAACCTTGTGCTAATTGATTTGTGTTGTGTTTAGCAAGCATCGAGCGAGATGGACGTTGTACTAGCAAGTTAATGCGACGTGCTCGCGTAACCATGATTAGCTATCATTGTTACGGGTGCAAATCGTGTCAAACAAGTAATGTACGACGATTGTCGAGCGAGATGGAGTAGTGTGGTATACGTGTATATACTTACGTGTTATGCTTTTCGTTCATGGTTTAACCCTTTCCGTTTTATAGAATGAAGACGAGAAACGGACACGATAATGATAACGGTGGTACGAGTGAGGATGTTGAACTCACGGCCAAGGTTGAGGCCATCTTTAAAAAGTTAAAGAAGGATTTTCTTGACGATGTCCGGAAGGTCTTCCAAGAGTCGGTCGATGGACAAGTGACCGAAATGATCAACGATCGAATGAAAGCCGCAATAGAGGAGGCTTTAGAGGCTAGAAACATTTATCCTCGAGGCGAAGGGGGTGAAGGTAATGGTGGGGGTGGAAGGCGGGACTTCCACTACAAGAATTTCAAGGATACTCAACCTCCGATGTTTAATGGAGTGAGGGATCCATTGAAAAGCACTTGTTGGATTTCCGATATCGAGGGAGCTTTCCGTACCGCGGAGTGTCCTCCCGAGAAGAAGACGAGGTATGGGTCTAGCATGTTACGTGAAGAAGGCAAGTTGTGGTGGGATGATAAAATCAATTTGTATGGTGAAGAGCAATGTATGAGCTTGACATGGGAGGAGTTTAAGAAGGAATTTTTTCAAGAATACCGAACTTCTTCCGACGTTGATAGAATCCGGGACGAGTTGCATCATTTGCAACAAGGTTTAATGGACTTGGTTACTCTCAAGTCTACCTTTTTGGCAAAGACTCGTTTTTGCCCAGAATATGTTGGTGACGATCACAAGTTAATGAAAGATTTCTACCGTACCTTGAACGATGAGTTAAAAGGTAAGATTAGTCGGGGAATGTCTAAGACTTTTGAAGAGCTATTCGAGTTGGCTCGGGGTTTTGAACCGGATGTTCCAAGGAAGAGTGATTTCACTTTTTCAAAGAGAAAGTTTGAAAGTTCGAACCATTCGAACTTTTCAAATAAAAAGAACAAGAAAGGCTCTGAAAGCTTAAATAATGTGAAGAAGGGTGCTTCCGGGGGTTTTGGGCCCACGTGTTTTAATTGTAAACAAAAGGGACACATGGCCCGTGATTGTACCAATGGCCCGAACAAATTTACTTGCTATAATTGTGGTAAAGAAGGACACCGAAAGTCAGAGTGTCCTGATTTGAACAACGATAATGTTAAAAGGCTAGAGAAGGCGGCGGGTACGGCTCGAGGTCGAAACTATTTGATGACTAACGAAGAAGCCAATCAATCCAACAAAGTTGTCTCAGGTACCTTCTTGGTTAATTCTAATCCGGTAAGGATTCTTTTTGATAGCGGTGCAAATTTGTCGTTTGTGTCTCCAAAATTTGTGCCTAAACTTGATAGACCGTTAGCTAAGTTAAGTCGTCCGGTAGAAGTCGAAATTGAAGGAACCCGTTCATATACATTATAAACGATTCACAATAATTGATTACATCGCGAGGTATTTGACCTCTATATGATACATTTTACAAACATTGCATTCGTTTTTAAAAGATAAACTTTCTTTACATCTAAAGTTGAAGGCATGCATACCATTTCATAATACATCCAACTATAATTGACTTAATAATAATCTTGATGAACTCAATGAATCGAATGCAACATCTTTCGAAATATGCCATGAATAACTCCAAGTAATATCCTTAAAATGAGCTAATGCACAGCGGAAGATTTCTTTAATACCTGAGAATAAACATGCTTTAAAGTGTCAACCAAAAGGTTGGTGAGTTCATTAGTTTATCATAATCATTCATTTCCATCATTTTAATATACCACAAGAATTTCATTTCTAGTTCTCATAAATATACGTCCCATGCATAGAGACAAAAATAATCATTCATATGGATTGAACACCTGGTAATCGACATTCACAAGATGCATATAGAATATCCCCATCATTCCGGGACTCCCTTCGGACATGATAAATTTCGAAGTACTAAAGCATCCAATACTTTGGATGGGGCTTGTTAGGCCCGATAGATCTATCTTTAGGATTCGCGTTAATTAGGGTGTCTGTTCCCTAATTCTTAGATTACCAGACTAAAAAGGGGCATATTCGATTTCGATCATTCAACCATATATGTAGTTTCAATTACTTGTGTCTATTTCGTAAAACAGTTATAAAAGCAGCGCATGTATTCTCAGTCCCAAAAATATATATTTCAAAAGCATTTAAAAAGGGAGCAAATGAAACTCACGCATATAAATATTATAAAATAGTTAATAAAGCATTTACATGTATTCTCAGCCCAAAAACGTAAAGAGAAAAAGGGAGTAAATGAAACTCACCATACTGTATTTCGTAGTAAAAATACATATGACGTCATTGAACAAGTGCAATGTTGGCCTTGGATTTACGAACCTATATTAATTATATATATTTATATGTGGGTCAATATTTGTATAGCAGTTTAGGTCAGGTCATAGTGTAATCCTATCCTATAGCTCGAGTCTGACTCTACAGTATAGTAACATGTTATATTACTCATGCTCAATTAAGATTCTAGTAAAAGGTGACGTGTGAAACAACGTAACACAAATGGTTTCATAATCATAAAATAGTATTTTAGGTTTTTTTTAGAGAAAATCAACACAAAAAGTTAACTGAAAAGTTAACGGGAAAAGTCAAAGTTCAAAGTCAAAAGTCAAAGGTTAAAGTCAAAATGAGGTCGCATGCAAATATACAATAACTTATACAAAAATAATTTTCGGTCAAGCATGACTAAACGGGCCACTTCAGCGATTTTTAGAAAAATTATCGGAGCTCCGATTGGTAAACAGCCAAAGATAAAAGTTACACATTACCAAAAAGATTAAGCATAAATATTACAGAAGTAAACTAAACCTAGACAACTAGTAGTTGCCAACGCGTTTTCGGCGTTTCAAAGTTAATTTTTCAGCTTTAATAAATTTACAAAAGTGACCGAATAGCCTACTTTGGAGATTTTTAGAAAATTCCTCGAAACACGGATTGACAAACGGTCAAAGCCTGCAAATTCTCGTTACTACAAAGATATAACATGATTTTTGGCAAAAGTAAACACATATCAGGCCGACCATGACAACTGATACAAAACTGACATTTTTAAATAAAAAAGTTTCAGCTCTTTTTAGAATTTTAAAATGTGACCAAACCGTCAACTTTGACGATTTTTAGAAAAAATTTCGAAACTCGAATTGACAAACGGCCAGAGTGGTTTGTTAGACCTTACAGCAAAGAATTCAGTGGTATTTTTTTTATATATGAAACAAAGCAGATCAGCGAAAATTTCAGTTCCCGTTTCGACATTTCATCAAAATTTGCAAAACTTCTTTTGTCCATAACTTGACAACCGTTCAACGAAACGAGACTTGCTGAAATGTCCCGTTCTTATTGATTAAAAACGTTTCATATTAATTGATTTCGTTGCGAGGTTTTGACCTCTATATGAGACGTTTTTCAAAGACTGCATTCATTTTTAAAACAAACCATAACCTTTATTTCATAAATAAAGGTTTAAAAAGCTTTACGTAGATTATCAAATAATGATAATCTAAAATATCCTGTTTACACACGACCATTACATAATGGTTTACAATACAAATATGTTACATCGAAATCAGTTTCTTGAATGCAGTTTTTACACAATATCATACAAACATGGACTCCAAATCTTGTCCTTATTTTAGTATGCAACAGCGGAAGCTCTTAATATTCACCTGAGAATAAACATGCTTTAAACGTCAACAAAAATGTTAGTGAGTTATAGGTTTAACCTATATATTTCAAATCGTAACAATAGACCACAAGATTTCATATTTCAATACACATCCCATACATAGAGATAAAAATCATTCATATGGTGAACACCTGGTAACCGACATTAACAAGATGCATATATAAGAATATCCCCATCATTCCGGGACACCCTTCGGATATGATATAAATTTCGAAGTACTAAAGCATCCGGTACTTTGGATGGGGTTTGTTAGGCCCAATAGATCTATCTTTAGGATTCGCGTCAATTAGGGTGTCTGTTCCCTAATTATTAGATTACCAGACTTAATAAAAAGGGGCATATTCGATTTCGCTAATTCAAAAATAGAATGTAGTTTCACGTACTTGTGTCCATTTTGTAAATCATTTATAAAACCTGCATGTATTCTCATCCCAAAAATATTAGATTTTAAAAGTGGGACTATAACTCACTTTCACAGATTTTTTACTTCGTTGGGAAGTAAGACTTGGCCACTGGTTGATTCACGAACCTATAACAATATATACATATATATCAAAGTATGTTCAAAATATATTTACAACACTTTTAATATATTTTGATGTTTTAAGTTTATTAAGTCAGCTGTCCTCGTTAGTAACCTACAACTAGTTGTCCACAGTTAGATGTACAGAAATAAATCGATAAATATTATCTTGAATCAATCCACGACCCAGTGTATACGTATCTCAGTATTGATCACAACTCAAACTATATATATTTTGGAATCAACCTCAACCATGTATAGCTAACTCCAACATTCACATATAGAGTGTCTATGGTTGTTCCGAAATATATATAGATGTGTCGACATGATAGGTTGAAACATTGTATACGTGTCTATGGTATCTCAAGATTACATAATATACAATACAAGTTGATTAAGTTATGGTTGGAATAGATTTGTTACCAATTTTCACGTAGCTAAAATGAGAAAAATTATCCAATCTTGTTTTACCCATAACTTCTTAATTTTAAATCCGTTTTGAGTGAATCAAATTGCTATGGTTTCATATTGAACTCTATTTTATGAATATAAACAGAAAAAGTATAGGTTTATAGTCGGAAAAATAAGTTACAAGTCGTTTTTGTAAAGGTAGTCATTTCAGTCGAAAGAACGACGTCTAGATGACCATTTTAGAAAACATACTTTCACTTTGAGTTTAACCATAATTTTTGGATATAGTTTCATGTTCATAATAAAAATCATTTTCTCAGAATAACAACTTTTAAATCAAATTTTATCATAGTTTTTAATTAACTAACCCAAAACAGCCCGCGGTGTTACTATGACGGCGTAAATCCGGTTTTACGGTGTTTTTCGTGTTTCCAGGTTTTAAATCATTAAGTTAGCATATCATATAGATATAGAACATGTGTTTAGTTAATTTTAAAAGTCAAGTTAGAAGGATTAACTTTTGTTTGCGAACAAGTTTAGAATTAACTAAACTATGTTCTAGTGATTACGAGTTTAAACCTTCGAATAAGATAGTTTTATATATATGAATCGAATGATGTTATGAACATCATTACTACCTCAAGTTTAGTAGGTAAACCTACTGGAAGTTATAAGAAATGATCTAGCTTCAAAGGATCTTGGATGGCTTGAAAGTTCTTGAAGTAGGATCATGACGCAAAAACAAGTTCAAGTAAGATTTTTACTCGAATTAAGATAGTTTATAGTTATAGAAATTGAATCAAAGTTTGAATATGAATATTATCTTGAATAAGAAAGATAACCTACTGTATATAACAAAGGTTTCTTGATCTTAGATGATTACTTGGAATGGATTAGAAAGCTTGGAAGTAAATTAGTAAACTTGAAGGGATTTTTGAAGTGTTCTTGAAGTGTTCTTCCTATGATGATTATAGCTTGATTCTTGAAGTGATTTTTGATGAAGATGATGATTAACTACTGGAAAAATACATTCATAATAGTGTGTGTGTGTTGAGAGAGAATTAGAAAGAGAATTTGAAGTGAAATGGAGTGAATGATGAGTGGTAATTGGTGAGTGGTGAGTGGGGTTAAAAGGAGTTCTAGTTAGTTGACTAGTTCATGGTAGAATTTAAAATTGATTAGTCATACATAACATAATCAAGAGTGGAATCCCATGCAAGTTCCTATTGGTATATACCCATAGTAAGTACGTTTTGAAGCTGTGTATAATACGGGTAAGAATACGACTAGAATTCTTGATGAAAGAAAAGAATGGGAAAGTAACTGTAACCATTTTCGTTAAGTATGAGTGTTTTGATATATGTCTTGAAGTCTTCCAAAAGTTTTTTAATACATCTAAATACACTACATGTACATACATTTTAACTGAGTCGTTAAGTCATCGTTAGTCGTTACACGTAAGTGTTGTTTTCAAACCTTTAAGTTATCGATCTCAATTAATGTTGTTAACCCATTGTTTATTATATCTAATGAGATGTTAAATTATTATATTATCATGATATTACGATATATTAATATATCTTAATATGATATATATACATTTAAATGTCGTTACAACGATAATCGTTACATATATGTCTCGTTTCGAAATCCTTAAGTTAGTAGTCTTGTTTATATGTATATAACTCATTGTTAATATACTTATGGAGATACTTACTTATCATAATCTCATGTTAACCATATGTATATCCATATATATATCGTCATGTCGTTTTTACAAGTTTTAACGTTCGTGAATCGTCGGTCAACTTGGGTGGTCAATTGTCTATATGAAACATATTTCAATTAATCAAGTCTTAACAAGTTTGATTGCTTAACATGTTGGAAACATTTAATCATGTAAATATCAATCTCAATTAATATATATAAACATGGAAAAGTTCGGGTCACTACAGTACCTACCCGTTAAATAAATTTCGTCCCGAAATTTTAAGCTGTTGAAGGTGTTGACGAATCTTCTGGAAATAGATGCGGGTATTTCTTCTTCATCTGATCTTCACGCTCCCAGGTGAACTCGGGTCCTCTACGAGCATGCCATCGAACCTTAACAATTGGTATCTTGTTTTGCTTAAGTCTTTTAACCTCACGATCCATTATTTCGACGGGTTCTTCGATGAATTGGAGTTTTTCGTTGATTTGGATTTCATCTAACGGAATAGTGAGATATTCTTTAGCAAAACATTTCTTCAAATTTGAGACGTGGAAAGTGTTATGTACAGCCGCGAGTTGTTGAGGTAACTCAAGTCGGTAAGCTACTGGTCCGACACGATCAATAATCTTGAATGGTCCAATATACCTTGGATTTAATTTCCCTCGTTTACCAAATCGAACAACGCCTTTCCAAGGTGCAACTTTAAGCATGACCATCTCTCCAATTTCAAATTCTATATCTTTTCTTTTAATGTCAGCGTAGCTCTTTTGTCGACTTTGGGCGGTTTTCAACCGTTGTTGAATTTGGATGATCTTCTCGGTAGTTTCTTGTATAATCTCCGGACCCGTAATCTGTCTATCCCCCACTTCACTCCAACAAATCAGAGACCTGCACTTTCTACCATAAAGTGCTTCAAACGGCGCCATCTCAATGCTTGAATGGTAGCTGTTGTTGTAGGAAAATTCTGCTAACGGTAGATGTCGATCCCAACTGTTTCTGAAATCAATAACACATGCTTGTAGCATGTCTTCAAGCATTTGTATCGTCCTTTCACTCTGCCCATCAGTTTGTGGATGATAGGCAGTACTCATGTCTAGACGAGTTCCTAATGCTTGCTGTAATGTCTGCCAGAATCTTGAAATAAATCTGCCATCCCTATCAGAGATAATAGAGATTGGTATTCCATGTCTGGAGACAACTTCCTTCAAATACAGTCGTGCTAATTTCTCCATCTTGTCATCTTCTCTTATTGGCAGGAAGTGTGCTGATTTGGTGAGACGATCAACTATTACCCAAATAGTATCAAAACCACTTGCAGTCCTTGGAAATTTAGTGATGAAATCCATGGTAATGTTTTCCCATTTCTATTCTGGGATTTCGGGTTGTTGATGTAGACCTGATGGTTTCTGATGCTCAGCTTTGACCTTAGAACACGTCAAACATTCTCCTACGTATTTAGCAACATCGGCTTTCATACCCGGCCACCAAAAATGTTTCTTGAGATCCTTGTACATCTTCCCCGTTCCAGGATGTATTGAGTATCTAGTTTTTTGAGCTTCTCTAAGTACCATTTCTCTCATATCTCCAAATTTTGGTACCCAAATCCTTTCAGCCCTATACCGGGTTCCGTCTTCCTGAATATTAAGATGCTGCTCCGATCCTTTGGGTATTTCATCCTTTAAATTTCCTTCTTTTAAAACTCCTTGTTGCACCTCCTTTATTTGAGTAGTAAGGTTATTATGAATCATTATATTCATAGATTTTACTCGAATGGGTTCTCTGTCCTTCCTGCTCAAGGCATCGGCTACCACATTTACCTTCCCCGGGTGGTAACGAATCTCAAAGTCATAATCATTCAACAATTCAATCCACCTACGCTGAAATGTCCCGTTCTTATTGATTAAAAACGTTCCATATTAATTGATTTCGTTGCGAGGTTTTGACCTCTATATGAGACGTTTTTCAAAGACTGCATTCATTTTAAAACAAACCATAACCTTTATTTCATCAATAAAGGTTTAAAAAGCTTTACGTAGATTATCAAATAATGATAATCTAAAATATCCTGTTTACACACGACCATTACATAATGGTTTACAATACAAATATGTTACAACAAAATAAGTTTCTTGAATGCAGTTTTTACACAATATCATACAAGCATGGACTCCAAATCTCGTCCTTATTTAAGTATGCGACAGCGGAAGATCTTAATAATCACCTGAGAATAAACATGCTTAAAACGTCAACAAAAATGTTGGTGAGTTATAGGTTTAACCTATATATATCAAATCATAATAATAGACCACAAGATTTCATATTTCAATACACATCCCATACATAGAGATAAAAATCATTCATATGGTGAACACCTGGTAACCGACATTAACAAGATGCATATATAAGAATATCCCCATCATTCCGGGACACCCTTCGGATATGATATAAATTTCGAAGTACTAAAGCATCCGGTACTTTGGATGGGGCTTGTTGGGCCCGATAGATCTATCTTTAGGATTCGCGTCAATTAGGGTGTCTGTTCCCTAATTCTTAAATTACCAGACTTAATTAAAAAGGGGCATATTCGATTTCGATAATTCAACCATAGAATGTAGTTTCACGTACTTGTGTCTATTTTGTAAATCATTTATAAAACCTGCATGTATTCTCATCCCAAAAATATTAGATTTTAAAAATGGGACTATAACTCACTTTCACAGATTTTTACTTCGTCGGGAAGTAAGACTTGGCCACTGGTTGATTCACGAACCTATAACAATATATACATATATATCAAAGTATGTTCAAAATATATTTACAACACTTTTAATATATTTTGATGTTTTAAGTTTATTAAGTCAGCTGTCCTCGTTAGTAACCTACAACTAGTTGTCCACAGTTAGATGTACAGAAATAAATCGATAAATATTATCTTGAATCAATCCACGACCCAGTGTATACGTATCTCAGTATTGTCACAACTCAAACTATATATATTTTGGAATCAACCTCAACCCTGTATAGCTAACTCCAACATTCACATATAGAGTGTCTATGGTTGTTCCGAAATATATATAGATGTGTCGACATGATAGGTCGAAACATTGTATACGTGTCTATGGTATCTCAAGATTACATAATATACAATACAAGTTGATTAAGTTATGGTTGGAATAGATTTGTTACCAATTTTCACGTAGCTAAAATGAGAAAAATTATCCAATCTTGTTTTACCCATAATTTCTTCATTTTAAATCCGTTTTGAGTGAATCAAATTGCTATGGTTTCATATTGAACTCTATTTTATGAATCTAAACAGAAAAATTATAGGTTTATAGTCGGAAAAATAAGTTACAAGTCGTTTTTGTAAAGGTAGTCATTTCAGTCGAAAACGACGTCTAGATGACCATTTTAGAAAACATACTTCCACTTTGAGTTTAACCATAATTTTTGGATATAGTTTCATGTTCATAATAAAAATCATTTTCTCAGAATAACAACTTTTAAATCAAAGTTTATCATAGTTTTTAATTAACTAACCCAAAACAGCCCGCGGTGTTACTACGACGGCGTAAATCCGGTTTTACGGTGTTTTTCGTGTTTCCAGGTTTTAAATCATTAAGTTAGCATATCATACAGATATAGAACATGTGTTTAGTTTATTTTAAAAGTCAAGTTAGAAGGATTAACTTTTGTTTGCGAACAAGTTTAGAATTAACTAAACTATGTTCTAGTGATTACAAGTTTAAACCTTCGAATAAGATAGCTTTATATGTATGAATCGAATGATGTTATGAACATCATTACTACCTTAAGTTCCTTAGATAAACCTACTAGAAAATAGAAAAATGGATCTAGCTTCAACGGATCCTTGGATGGCTCGAAGTTCTTGAAGCAGAATCATGACACGAAAACAAGTTCAAGTAAGATCATCACTTGAAATAAGATTGTTATAGTTATAGAAATTGAACCAAAGTTTGAATATGATTATTACCTTGTATTAGAATGATAACCTACTGTAAGAAACAAAGATTTCTTGAGGTTGAATGATCACCTTACAAGATTGGAAGTGAGCTAGCAAACTTGAAAGTATTCTTGATTTTATGAAACTAGAACTTTTGGAATTTATGAAGAACACTTAGAACTTGAAGATAGAACTTGAGAGACATCAATTAGATGAAGAAAATTGAAGAATGAAAGTGTTTTTAGGTGTTTTTGGTCGTTGGTGTGTATGGATTAGATATAAAGGATATGTAATTTTGTTTTCATGTAAATAAGTCATGAATGATTACTCATATTTTTGTAATTTTATGAGATATTTCATGCTAGTTGCCAAATGATGGTTCCCACATGTGTTAGGTGACTCACATGGGCTGCTAAGAGCTGATCATTGGAGTGTATATACCAATAGTACATACATCTAAAAGCCGTGTATTGTACGAGTACGAATACGGGTGCATACGAGTAGAATTGTTGATGAAACTGAACGAGGATGTAATTGTAAGCATTTTTGTTAAGTAGAAGTATTTTGATAAGTGTCTTGAAGTCTTTCAAAAGTGTATGAATACATATTAAAACACTACATGTATATACATTTTAACTGAGTCGTTAAGTCATCGTTAGTCGTTACATGTAAATTTTGTTTTGAAACCTTTAGGTTAACGATCTTGTTAAATGTTGTTAACCCAATGTTTATAATATCAAGAGAGATTTTAAATTATTATATTATCATGATATTATGATGTACGAATATCTCCTAATATGATATATATACATTAAATGTCGTTACAACGATAATCGTTACATATATGTCTCGTTTCAAAATCATTAAGTTAGTAGTCTTGTTTTTACATATGTAGTTCATTGTTAATATACTTAATGATATGTTTACTTATCATAATATCATGTTAACTATATATATAACCATATATATATGTCATCATATAGTTTTTACAAGTTTTAACGTTCGTGAATCACCGGTCAACTTGGGTGGTCAATTGTCTATATGAAATCTATTTCAATTAATCAAGTCTTAAAAAGTTTGATTGCTTAACATGTTGGAAACATTTAATCATGTAAATATCAATCTCAATTAATATATATAAACATGGAAAAGTTCGGGTCACTACAATACCTACCCGTTAAATAAATTTCGTCCCGAAATTTTAAGCTGTTGAAGGTGTTGACGAATCTTCTGGAAATAGATGCGGGTATTTCTTCTTCATCTGATCTTCATGCTCCCAGGTGAACTCGGGTCCTCTACAAGCATTCCATCGAACCTTAACAATTGGTATCTTGTTTTGCTTAAGTCTTTTAACCTCACGATCCATTATTTCGACGGGTTCTTCGATGAATTGAAGTTTTTCGTTGATTTGGATTTCATCTAACGGAATAGTGAGATCTTCTTTAGCAAAACATTTCTTCAAATTCGAGACGTGGAAAGTGTTATGTACAGCCGCGAGTTGTTGAGGTAACTCAAGTCGGTAAGCTACTGGTCCGACACGATCAATAATCTTGAATGGTCCAATATACCTTGGATTTAATTTCCCTCGTTTACCAAATCGAACAACGCCTTTCCAAGGTGCAACTTTAAGCATGACCATCTCTCCAATTTCAAATTCTATATCTTTTCTTTTAATGTCAGCGTAGCTCTTTTATCGACTTTGGGCGGTTTTCAACCGTTGTTGAATTTGGATGATCTTCTCGGTAGTTTCTTGTATAATCTCCGGACCCGTAATCTGTCTATCCCCCACTTCATTCCAACAAATCGGAGACCTGCCCTTTCTACCATAAAGTGCTTCAAACGGCGCCATCTCAATGCTCGAATGGTAGCTGTTGTTGTAGGAAAATTCTGCTAACGGTAGATGTCGATCCCAACTGTTTCCGAAATCAATAACACATGCCCGTAGCATGTCTTCAAGCATTTATATCGTCCTTTCGCTCTGCCCATAAGTTTGTGGATGATAGGCAGTACTCATGTCTAGACGAGTTCCTAATGCTTGCTGTAATGTCTACCAGAATCTTGAAATAAATCTGCCATCCCTATCAGAGATAATAGAGATTGGTATTCCATGTCTGGAGACGACTTCCTTCAAATACAGTCGTGCTAACTTCTCCATCTTGTCATCTTCTCTTATTGGCAGGAAGTGTGCTGATTTGGTGAGACGATCAACTATTACCCAAATAGTATCAAAACCACTTGCAGTCCTTGGCAATTTAGTGATGAAATCCATGGTAATGTTTTGCCATTTCCATTCTGGGATTTCAGGTTGTTGAAGTAGACCTGATGGTTTCTGATGCTCAGCTTTGACCTTAGAACACGTCAAACATTCTCCTACATATTTAGCAACATCGGCTTTCATACCCGGCCACCAAAAATGTTTCTTGAGATCCTTGTACATCTTCCCCGTTCCAGGATGTATTGAGTATCTGGTTTTATGAGCTTCTCTAAGTACCATTTCTCTCATATCTCCAAATTTTGGTACCCAAATCCTTTCAGCCCTATACCGGGTTCCGTCTTCCTGAATATTAAGATGCTTCTCCGATCCTTTGGGTATTTCATCCTTTAAATTTCCCTCTTTTAAAACTCCTTGTTACGCCTCCTTTATTTGAGTAGTAAGGTTATTATGAATCATTATATTCATAGATTTTACTCGAATGGGTTCTCTGTCCTTCCTGCTCAAGGCATCGGCTAACACATTTGCCTTCCCCGGGTGGTAACGAATCTCAAAGTCGTAATCATTCAATAATTCAATCCACCTACGCTGCCTCATATTCAGTTGTTTATGATTAAATATGTGTTGAAGACTTTTGTGGTCGGTATATATAATACTTTTGACCCCATATAAGTAGTGTCTCCAAGTCTTTAATGCAAAAACAACCGCGCCTAATTCCAAATCATGCGTCGTATAATTTTGTTCGTGAATCTTCAATTGTCTAGACGCATAAGCAATCACCTTCGTTCGTTGCATTAATACACAACCGAGACCTTGCTTTGATGCGTCACAATAAATCACAAAATCATCATTCCCTTCAGGCAATGACAATATAGGTGTCGTAGTTAGCTTTTTCTTCAATAACTGAAACGCTTTCTCTTGTTCATCATTCCATTCAAATTTCTTCCCTTTATGCGTTAATGCAGTCAAGGGTTTTGCTATTCTGGAAAAGTCTTGGATGAACCTTCTGTAGTAACCAGCTAGTCCTAAAAACTGGCGTATGTGTTTCGGAGTTTTTGGGGTTTCCCACTTTTCAACAGTTTCTATCTTTGCCGGATCCACCTTAATACCTTTTTTGTTCACTATGTGACCGAGGAATTGAACTTCTTCCAACCAAAATGCACACTTTGAAAACTTAGCGTACAATTCTTCCTTCCTCAATACTTCTAACACCTTTCTCAAATGTTCACCATGTTCTTGGTCATTCTTTGAGTAAATAAGTATGTCATCAATGAAAACAATGACAAACTTGTCAAGGTATGGTCCACACACTCGGTTCATAAGGTCCATGAACACAGCTGGTGCATTAGTTAAACCAAATGGCATGACCATAAACTCGTAATGACCGTAACGTGTTCTGAAAGCAGTCTTTGGAATATCATCTTCTTTCACCCGCATTTGATGATACCCGGAACGTAAGTCAATCTTTGAATAAACAGACGAGCCTTGTAGTTGATCAAATAAGTCGTCGATTCTCGGTAGTGGGTAGCGATTCTTGATGGTAAGTTTGTTCAACTCTCGGTAGTCGATACACAACCTGAATGTACCATCTTTCTTCTTGACAAACAAAACAGGAGCTCCCCACGGTGATGTGATTGGTCGAATGAAACCACGCTCTAAAAGTTCTTGTAATTGGCTTTGCAGTTCTTTCATCTCGCTGGGTGCGAGTCTGTAAGGAGCACGAGCTATTGGTGCAGCTCCTGGTACAAGATCTATTTGAAATTCAACGGATCGATGTGGGGGTAATCCCGGTAATTCTTTCGGAAATACATCGGGAAATTCTTTTGCGACGAGAACATCATTGATGCTCTTTTCTTCAGTTTGTACTTTCTCGACGTGTGCTAGAACAGCATAGCAGCCTTTTCTTATTAGTTTTTGTGCCTTCAAATTACTAATAAGATGTAGCTTCGTGTTGCCCTTTTCTCCGTACACCATTAAGGGTTTTCCTTTTTCTCGTATAATGCGAATTGCATTTTTGTAACAAACGATCTCTGCTTTCACTTCTTTCAACCAGTCCATACCGATTATCACATCAAAACTCTCTAACTCTACTGGTATCAAGTCAATCTTAAATGTTTCACTAACCAGTTTAATTTCTCGATTCCGACATATATTATCTGCTGAAATTAATTTACCATTTGCTAATTCGAGTAAAAATTTACTATCCAAAGGCGTCAATGGACAACTTAGTTTAGCACAAAAATCTCTACTCATATAGCTTCTATCCGCACCCGAATCAAATAAAACGTAAGCAGATTTATTGTCAATAAGAAACGTACCCGTAACAAGCTCCGGGTCTTCCTGTGCCTCTGCCGCATTAATATTGAAAACTCTTCCGCGGCCTTGTCCATTCGTGTTCTCTTGGTTCGGGCAATTTCTAATAATGTGGCCCGGTTTTCCACATTTATAACAAACTACATTGGCATAACTTGCTCCGACACTACTTGCTCCGCCATTACTCGTTCCGACACCATTTGTTCCTTTCGTTCTATTAACCCCTGGTCCGTAGACCTCACACTTCGCCGCGCTATGACCATTTCTTTTACACTTGTTGCAAAATTTGGTGCAGAACCCCGAGTGATACTTTTCACACCTTTGGCATAGCTGCTTCTGATTGTTGTTGTTGTTGCGGTTATTATTGTTGTTGGGATGATTATTGTAGTTGCTGTTGCTGTTGTTGTTGTTGTTGTTGTTGTTGTTGTTGTTGGGCCGTTTGTTGTAGTTGCGATTGGTGTTGCGATTGTTGGGATAATTGTTGCGATTATTGTTGTAATTGCTGTTGTTGTTGTATTGGTGATTCTTATCACCGTTTTCCTCCCACTTTCTTTTGACTTGCTTCACATTGGCCTCTTCAGCAGTCTGTTCTTTAATTCTTTCTTCAATCTGGTTCACTAGTTTGTGAGCCATTCTACATGCCTGTTGTATGGAGGCGGGCTCGTGTGAACTTATATCTTCTAGGATTCTTTCTGGTAATCCTTTCACAAACGCGTCGATCTTCTCTTCCTCGTATTCGAATGCTCCCGGACACAATAGGCATAATTCTGTGAATCGTCTTTCGTACGTGGTAATATCAAATCCTTGGGTTCGTAACCCTCTAAGTTCTGTCTTGAGCTTATTGACCTCAGTTCTGGGACGGTACTTCTCGTTCATTAAGTGCTTGAATGCTGACCACGGTAGTGCGTAAGCATCATCTTGTCCCACTTGCTCTAGATAGGTATTCCACCATGTTAACGCATAACCTGTGAAGGTATGCGTAGCGTACTTCACTTTGTCCTCTTCAGTACACTTACTTATGGCAAACACCGATTCGACCTTCTCGGTCCACCGTTTCAATCCGATCGGTCCTTCGGTTCCATCAAATTCCAAAGGTTTGCAGGCAGTGAATTCTTTGTAGGTGCATCCTACACGATTTCCTGTACTGCTAGATCCAAGGTTATTGTTGGTATGTAGCGCTGCCTGTACTACGGCTATGTTTGAAGCTAGAAAAGTACGGAATTCCTCTTCATTCATATTCACGGTGTGTCGAGTAGTCGGTGCCATTTCCTTCAAAATAGTCAAATGGAACAAGTTAATCATACAGAATATTAAGAGTAGTTAATAGTATTTCGTAGCAAAATATGAACTCATTTATAAAAGCTTTTTCTTCATATTAGCGTTTTATAAGTTTAAATTCGGGTAGTACCTACCCGTTAAGTTCATACTTAGTAGCTAATATACAATTCAACTACTACAATTCTATATGAAAAACTGATTATAATAATATTTCGCGTTCAAACTTTTACACAATATTTTACAAACTTACAATACCGCTTATTTTACATATAGCATGAAATATAGCACACAATAAATTTGATACAAGATGGTTGTGAAGATAATTCTAGCTAGTACACAAGTCGTTCAGCAAAGGCAATAAAGACACGTAATTCATACGTCCAGAAACAAGTCATGCATTCTGGTTTTACTAGGATTACTTCCCATCCTTGGTCTTGTGGAACATAACCGTTATGGCCGTTGATAAGACAGCGTGTTGTGACGTCGTCAAAGGGACGAGGGTTACGTAATGTCCAACAGTCCCGTAACAATCTAAAAACCTCATTTCTTACCCCAATTACCGACTCCGTCACTTGTGGGAACGTTTTGTTTAATAGTTGTAGCCCGATGTTCTTGTTCTCACTTTGGTGAGAAGCGAACATTACTAATCCGTAAGCATAACATGCTTCTTTATGTTGCATGTTAACCGCTTTTTCTAAATCTCGAAGTCTAATATTCGGATATATTGAGTCAAAATAATTTCTTAACCCATTGCGTAAAATAGCATTTGGGTTCCCCGCAATATATGCGTCAAAGTAAACACATCATAACTTATGGATTTCCTAATGTGATATCCCCCATCTTTCGAACGAAAGCCTTTTATAAACCAAGGCATTCTTGGAACGTTCTTCGAATGTGTTACAAACTGATCTCGCCTTAAATAGTTGTGCCGAAGAATTCTGACCGACTCTAGACAAGATTTCATCAATCATGTCTCCGGGTAGGTCTCTTAAAATATTGGGTTGTCTATCCATTTTGTGTTTTTATACTGTAAAATAGACAAGAGTTAGCTTCATAAAAAAAAATACTTATTTAATACAAGCAATTTTTACATATATCATAAAGCATAAGCACACTATATTACATATATTACACCACACGAATACAACTATCTTATTCCGACTCGCTTGTTTCTTCTTCTTCGGTTTTGGTTCGTTTTGCCAAGTTTCTAGGGATATATGATGTTCCCCTAATACGAGCCGTCGTTATCCACATTGGTTTAGAAAAACCTGGTGGTTTAGAGGTTCCCGAGTCATTGTTACAACTTAAGGACTTCGGGGGTTGACGATACATATAAAGTTCATCGGGGTTGGAATTAGATTTCTCTATTTTTATGCCCTTTCCCTTATTATTTTCTTTTGCCTTTTTAAATTCAGTTGGGGTAATTTCTATAACATCATCGGAATTCTCGTCGGAATCCGATTCATCGGAGAATTGGTAATCCTCCCAATATTTTGCTTCCTTGGCGGAAACACCATTGACCATAATTAACCTTGGTCGGTTGGTTGAGGATTTTCTTTTACTTAACCGTTTTATTATTTCTCCCACTGGTTCTATTTCTTCATCCGGTTCCGATTCTTCTTCCGGTTCCGATTCTTCTTCCGGTTCCGACTCTTCTTCCGGTTCCTCTTCGGGAACTTGTGAATCAGTCCACGAATCATTCCAATTTACATTTGACTCTTCATTATTATTAGGTGAGTCAATGGGACTTGTTCTAGAGGAAGACATCTATCACATAATATCAAACGCGTTAAGAGATTAATATATCACATAATATTCACATGTTAAAAATATATAGTTTCCAACAAAATTTGCTAAGCAATCATTTTTCAAGTAAACACGGTCGAAGTCTAGACTCACTAATGCATCCTAACAAACTCGATAAGACACACTAATGCAAAATTCTGGTTCTCTAAGACCAACGCTCTGATACCAACTGAAATATCCCGTTCTTATTGATTAAAAACCTTCCATATTAATTGATTTCGTTGCGAGGTTTTGACCTCTATATGAGACGTTTTTCAAAGACTGCATTCATTTTAAAACAAACCATAACCTTTATTTCATCAATAAAGGTTTAAAAAGCTTTACGTAGATTATCAAATAATGATAATCTAAAATATCCTGTTTACACATGATCATTACATAATCGTTTACAATACAAATATGTTACAACAAAATAAGTTTCTTGAATGCAGTTTTTACACAATATCATACAAGCATGGACTCCAAATCTCGTCCTTATTTAAGTATGCGACAGCGGAAGCTCTTAATAATCACCTGAGAATAAACATGCTTAAAACGTCAACAAAAATGTTGGTGAGTTATAGGTTTAACCTATATATATCAAATCATAACAATAGACCACAAGATTTCATATTTCAATACACATCCCATACATAGAGATAAAAATCATTCATATGGTGAACACCTGGTAACCGACATTAACAAGATGCATATATAAGAATATCCCCATCATTCCGGGACACCCTTCGGATATGATATAAATTTCGAAGTACTAAAGCATCCGGTACTTTGGATGGGGCTTGTTGGGCCCGATAGATCTATCTTTAGGATTCGCGTCAATTAGGGTGTCTGTTCCCTAATTCTTAAATTACCAGACTTAATTAAAAAGGGGCATATTCGATTTCGATAATTCAACCATAGAATGTAGTTTCACGTACTTGTGTCTATTTTGTAAATCATTTATAAAACCTGCATGTATTCTCATCCCAAAAATATTAGATTTTAAAAATGGGACTATAACTCACTTTCACAGATTTTTACTTCGTCGGGAAGTAAGACTTGGCCACTGGTTGATTCACGAACCTATAACAATATATACATATATATCAAAGTATGTTCAAAATATATTTACAACACTTTTAATATATTTTGATGTTTTAAGTTTATTAAGTCAGATGTCCTCGTTAGTAACCTACAACTAGTTGTCCACAGTTAGATGTACAGAAATAAATCGATAAATATTATCTTGAATCAATCCACAACCCAGTGTATACGTATCTCAGTATTGTCACAACTCAAACTATATATATTTTGGAATCAACCTCAACCCTGTATAGCTAACTCCAACATTCACATATAGAGTGTCTATGGTTGTTCCGAAATATATATAGATGTGTTGACATGATAGGTTGAAACATTGTATACGTGTCTATGGTATCTCAAGATTACATAATATACAATACAAGTTGATTAAGTTATGGTTGGAATAGATTTGTTACCAATTTTCACGTAGCTAAAATGAGAAAAATTATCCAATCTTGTTTTACCTATAACTTCTTCATTTTAAATCCGTTTTGAGTGAATCAAATTGCTATGGTTTCATATTGAACTCTATTTTATGAATCTAAACAGAAAAATTATAGGTTTATAGTCGGAAAAATAAGTTACAAGTCATTTTTGTAAAGGTAGTCATTTCAGTCGAAAGAACGACGTCTAGATGACCATTTTAGAAAACATACTTCCACTTTGAGTTTAACCATAATTTTTGGATATAGTTTCATGTTCATAATAAAAATCATTTTCTCAGAATAACAACTTTTAAATCAAAGTTTATCATAGTTTTTAATTAACTAACCCAAAACAGCCCGCGGTGTTACTACGACGGCGTAAATCCGGTTTTACGGTGTTTTTCGTGTTTCTAGGTTTTAAATCATTAAGTTAGCATATCATACAGATATAGAACATGTGTTTAGTTTATTTTAAAAGTCAAGTTAGAAGGATTAACTTTTGTTTGCGAACAAGTTTAGAATTAACTAAACTATGTTCTAGTGATTACAAGTTTAAACCTTCGAATAAGATAGCTTTATATGTATGAATCGAATGATGTTATGAACATCATTACTACCTTAAGTTCCTTGGATAAACCTACTGGAAAAGAGAAAAATGGATGTAGCTTCAACGGATCCTTGGATGGCTCGAAGTTCTTGAAGCAGAATCATGACACGAAAACAAGTTCAAGTAAGATCATCACTTGAAATAAGATTGTTATAGTTATAGAAATTGAACCAAAGTTTGAATATGATTATTACCTTGTATTAGAATGATAACCTACTGTAAGAAACAAAGATTTCTTGAGGTTGGATGATCACCTTACAAGATTGGAAGTGAGCTAGCAAACTTGAAAGTATTCTTGATTTTATGAAACTAGAACTTTTGGAATTTATGAAGAACACTTAGAACTTGAAGATAGAACTTGAGAGAGATCAATTAGATGAATAAAATTGAAGAATGAAAGTGTTTGTAGGTGTTTTTGGTCGTTGGTGTATGGATTAGATATAAAGGATATGTAATTTTGTTTTCATGTAAATAAGTCATGAATGATTACTCATATTTTTGTAATTTTATGAGATATTTCATGCTAGTTGCCAAATGATGGTTCCCACATGTGTTAGGTGACTCACATGGACTGCTAAGAGCTGATCATTGGAGTGTATATACCAATAGTACATACATCTAAAAGCTGTGTATTGTACGAGTACGAATACGGGTGCATACGAGTAGAATTGTTGATGAAACTGAACGAGGATGTAATTGTAAGCATTTTTGTTAAGTAGAAGTATTTTGATAAGTGTCTTGAAGTCTTTCAAAAGTGTATGAATACATATTAAAACACTACATGTATATACATTTTAACTGAGTCGTTAAGTCATCGTTAGTCGTTACATGTAAATGTTGTTTTGAAACCTTTAGGTTAACGATCTTGTTAAATGTTGTTAACCCAATGTTTATAATATCAAGAGAGATTTTAAATTATTATATTATCATGATATTATGATGTACGAATATCTCCTAATATGATATATATACATTAAATGTCGTTACAACGATAATCGTTACATATATGTCTCGTTTCAAAATCATTAAGTTAGTAGTCTTGTTTTTACATATGTAGTTCATTATTAATATACTTAATGATATGTTTACTTATAATAATATCATGTTAACTATATATATAACCATATATATATGTCATCATATAGTTTTTACAAGTTTTAACGTTCGTGAATCACCGGTCAACTTGGGTGGTCAATTGTCTATATGAAATCTATTTCAATTAATCAAGTCTTAAAAAGTTTGATTGCTTAACATGTTGGAAACATTTAATCATGTAAATATCAATCTCAATTAATATATATAAACATGGAAAAGTTCGGGTCACTACATACGCTGCCTCATATTCAGTTGTTTCTGATTAAATATGTGTTGAAGACTTTTGTGGTCGGTATATATAATACTTTTGACCCCATATAAGTAGTGCCTCCAAGTCTTTAATGCAAAAACAACCGCGCTTAATTCCAAATCATGCGTCGTATAATTTTGCTCGTGAATCTTCAATTGTCTAGACGCATAAGCAATCACCTTCGTTCGTTGCATTAATACACAACCGAGACCTTGCTTTGATGCATCACAATAAATCACAAAATCATCATTCCCTTCAGGCAATGACAATATAGGTGCCGTAGTTAGCTTTTTCTTCAATAACTGAAACGCTTTCTCTTGTTCATCCTTCCATTCAAATTTCTTCCCTTTATGCGTTAATGCAGTCTAGGGTTTTGCTATTCTGGAAAAGTCTTGGATGAACCTTCTGTAGTAACCTGCTAGTCCTAAAAACTGGCGTATGTGTTTCGGAGTTTTCGGGGTTTCCCACTTTTCAACAGTTTCTATCTTTGCCGGATCCACCTTAATACCTTTTTTGTTCACTATGTGACCGAGGAATTGAACTTCTTCCAACCAAAATGCACACTTTGAAAATTTAGCGTACAATTCTTCCTTCCTCAATACTTCTAACACCTTTCTCAAATGTTCACCGTGTTCTTGGTCATTCTTTGAGTAAATAAGTATGTCATCAATGAAAACAATGACAAACTTGTCAAGGTATGGTCCACACACTCGGTTCATAAGGTCCATGAACACAGCTGGTGCATTAGTTAAACCAAACGGCATGACCATAAACTCGTAATGACCGTAACGTGTTCTGAAAGCAGTCTTTGGAATATCATCTTCTTTCAACCGAATTTGATGATACCCAGAACGTAAGTCAATCTTTGAATAAACAGACGAGCCTTGTAGTTGATCAAATAAGTCGTCGATTCTCGATAGTGGGTAGCGGTTCTTGATGGTAAGTTTGTTCAACTCTCAGTAGTCGATACACAACCTGAATGTACCATCTTTCTTCTTGACAAACAAAACAGGAGCTCCCCACGGTGATGTGCTTGGTCGAATGAAACCACGCTCTAAAAGTTCTTGTAATTGGCTTTGCAGTTCTTTCATCTCGCTGGGTGCGAGTCTGTAAGGAGCACGAGCTATTGGTGCAGCTCCTGGTACAAGATCTATTTGAAATTCAACGGATCGATGTGGGGGTAATCCCGGTAATTCTTTTGGAAATACATCGGGAAATTCTTTTGCGACGGGAACATCATTGATGCTCTTTTCTTCAGTTTGTACTTTCTCGAGGTGTGCTAGAACAGCATAGCAACCTTTTCTTATTAGTTTTTGTGCCTTCAAATTACTAATAAGATGTAGCTTCGTGTTGCCCTTTTCTCCGTACACCATTAAGGGTTTTCCTTTTTCTCGTATAATGCGAATTGCATTTTTGTAACAAACGATCTCTGCTTTCACTTCTTTCAACCAGTCCATACCGATTATCACATCAAAACTCCCTAACTCTACTGGTATCAAGTCAATCTTAAATGTTTCGCTAACCAGTTTAATTTCTCGATTCCGACATATATTATCTGCTGAAATTAATTTACCATTTGCTAATTCGAGTAAAAATTTACTATCCAAAGGCGTCAATGGACAACTTAATTTAGCACAAAAATCTCTACTCATATAGCTTCTATCCGCACCCGAATCAAATAAAACGTAAGCAGATTTATTGTCAATAAGAAACGTACCCGTAACAAGCTCCGGGTCTTCCTGTGCCTCTGTCGCATTAATATTGAAAACTCTTCCGCGGCCTTGTCCATTCGTGTTCTCCTGGTTCGGGCAATTTCTAATAATGTGGCCCGGTTTTCCACATTTATAACAAACTACATTGGCATAACTTGCTCCGACACTACTTGCTCCGCCATTACTCGTTCCGACACCATTTGTTCCTTTTGTTCTATTAACCCCTGGTCCGTAGACCTCACACTTCGCCGCGCTATGACCATTTCTTTTACACTTGTTGCAAAATTTGGTGCAGAACCCCGAGTGATACTTTTCACACCTTTGGCATAGCTGCTTCTGATTGTTGTTGTTGTTGCGGTTATTATTGTTGTTGGGATGATTGTTGTAGTTGTTGTTGTTGTTGTTGTTGTTGTTGGGCCGTTTGTTGTAGTTGCGATTGATGTTGCGATTGTTGGGATAATTGTTGCGATTATTGTTGTAATTTCTGTTGTTGTTGTATTGGTGATTCTTATCACCGTTTTCCTCCCACTTTCTTTTGACTTGCTTCACATTGGCCTCTTCAGCAGTCTGTTCTTTAATTCTTTCTTCAATCTGGTTCACTAGTTTGTGAGCCATTCTACATGCCTGTTGTATGGAGGCGGGCTCGTGTGAACTTATATCTTCTTGGATTCTTTCCGGTAATCCTTTCACAAATGCGTCGATCTTCTCTTCCTCATCTTCGAATGCTCCCGGACACAATAGGCATAATTCTGTGAATCGTCTTTCGTACGTGGTAATATCAAATCCTTGGATTCGTAACCCTCTAAGTTCTGTCTTGAGCTTATTGACCTCGGTTCTGGGACGGTACTTCTCGTTCATCAAGTGCTTGAATGCTGACCACGGTAGTGCGTAAGCATCATCTTGTCCCACTTGCTCTAGATAGGTATTCCACCATGTTAACGCAGAACCTGTGAGGGTATGCGTAGCGTACTTCACTTTGTCCTCTTCAGTACACTTACTTATGGAAAACACCGATTCGACCTTCTCGGTCCACCGTTTCAATCCGATTGGTCCTTCGGTTCCATCAAATTCCAAAGGTTTGCAGGCAGTAAATTCTTTGTAGGTGCATCCTACACGATTTCCTGTACTGCTAGATCCAAGGTTATTGTTGGTATGTAGCGCAGCCTGTACTGCGGCTATGTTTGAAGCTAGAAAAGTACGGAATTCCTCTTCATTCATATTCACTGTGTGTCGAGTAGTCGGTGCCATTTCTTTCAAAATAGTGAAATGGAACAAGTTAATCATACAGAATATTAAGAGTAGTTAATAGTATTTCATAGCATAATATGAACTCATTTATAAAAGCTTTTTCTTCATATTAGCGTTTTATAAGTTTAAATTCGGGTAGTACCTACCCGTTAAGTTCATACTTAGTAGCTAATATACAATTCAACTACTACAATTCTATATGAAAAACTGATTATAATAATATTTCGCGTTCAAACTTTTATACAATATTTTACAAACTTACAATACCGCTTATTTTACATAAAGCATGAAATATAGCACACAATAACTTTGATACAAGATAGTTGTGAAGATAATTCTAGCTAGTACACAAGTCGTTCAGCAAAGGCAATAAAGACACGTAATTCATACGTCCAGAAACAAGTCATGCATTCTGGTTTTACTAGGACTACTTCCCATCCTTGGTCTTGTGGAACATAACCGTTATGGCCGTTGATAAGACAGCGTGTTGTAACGTCGTCAAAGGGACGAGGGTTACGTAATGTCCAACAGTCCCGTAACAATCTAAAAACCTCATTTCTTACCCCAATTACCGACTCCGTCACTTGTGGGAACGTTTTGTTTAATAGTTGTAGGCCGATGTTCTTGTTCTCACTTTGGTGAGAAGCGAACATTACTAATCCGTAAGCATAACATGCTTCTTTATGTTGCATGTTAGCCGCTTTTTCTAAATCACGAAGTCCAATATTCGGATATATTGAGTCAAAATAATTTCTTAACCCATTGCGTAAAATAGCATTTGGGTTCCCCGCAATATATGCGTCAAAGTAAACACATCGTAACTTATGGATTTCCCAATGTGATATCCCCCATCTTTCGAACGAAAGCCTTTTATAAACCAAGGCATTCTTGGAACGTTCTTCGAATGTCTTACAAACTGATCTCGCCTTAAATAGTTATGCCGAAGAATTCTGACCGACTCTAGACAAGATTTCATCAATCATGTCTCCGGGTAGGTCTCTTAAAATATTGGGTTGTCTATCCATTTTGTGTTTTTATACTGTAAAATAGACAAGAGTTAGATTCATAAAAAAAAATAGTTATTAATACAACCAATTTTTACATATATCATAAAGCATAAGCACACTATATTACATATATTACACCACACGAATACAACTATCTTATTCCGACTCGCTTGTTTCTTCTTCTTCGGTTTTGGTTCGTTTTGCCAAGTTTCTAGGGATATATGATGTTCCCCTAATACGAGCCGTTGTTTTCCACATTGGTTTAGAAAAACCTGGTGGTTTAGAGGTTCCCGGGTCATTGTTACAACTTAAGGACTTCGGGGGTTGACGATACATATAAAGTTCATCGGGGTTGGAATTAGATTTCTCTATTTTTATGCCCTTTCCCTTATTATTTTCTTTTGCCTTTTTAAATTCAGTTGGGGTAATTTCTATAACATCATCGGAATTCTCGTCAGAATTCGATTCATCGGAGAATTGGTAATCCTCCCAATATTTTGCTTCCTTAGCGGAAACACCATTGACCATAATTAACCTTGGTCGGTTGGTTGAGGATTTTCTTTTACTTAACCGTTTTATTATTTCCCCCACCGGTTCTATTTCTTCATCCGGTTCCGATTCTTCTTCCGGTTCCGATTCTTCTTCTGGTTCCGACTCTTCTTCCGGTTCCTCTTCGGGAACTTGTGAATCAGTCCACGAATCATTCCAATTTACATTTGACTCTTCATTATTATTAGGTGAGTCAATGGGACTTGTTCTAGAGGTAGACATCTATCACATAATATCAAACGCGTTAAGAGATTAATATATCACATAATATTCACATGTTAAAAATATATAGTTTCCAACAAAATTTGTTAAGCAATTATTTTTCAAGTAAACACGGTCGAAGTTCAGACTCACTAATGCATCCTAACAAACTCGATAAGACACACTAATGCAAAATTCTGGTTCTCTAAGACCAACGCTCGGATACCAACTGAAATGTCCCGTTCTTATTGATTAAAAACGTTCCATATTAATTGATTTCGTTGCGAGGTTTTGACCTCTATATGAGACGTTTTTCAAAGACTGCATTCATTTTTAAAACAAACCATAACCTTTATTTCATAAATAAAGGTTTAAAAAGCTTTACGTAGATTATCAAATAATGATAATCTAAAATATCCTGTTTACACACGACCATTACATAATGGTTTACAATACAAATATGTTACATCGAAATCAGTTTCTTGAATGCAGTTTTTACACAATATCATACAAACATGGACTCCAAATCTTGTCCTTATTTTAGTATGCAACAGCGAAAGCTCTTAATATTCACCTGAGAATAAACATGCTTTAAACGTCAACAAAAATGTTAGTGAGTTATAGGTTTAACCTATATATATCAAATCGTAACAATAGACCACAAGATTTCATATTTCAATACACATCCCATACATAGAGATAAAAATCATTCATATGGTGAACACCTGGTAACCGACATTAACAAGATGCATATATAAGAATATCCCCATCATTCCGGGACACCCTTCGGATATGATATAAATTTCGAAGTACTAAAGCATCCGGTACTTTGGATGGGGTTTGTTAGGCCCAATAGATCTATCTTTAGGATTCGCGTCAATTAGGGTGTCTGTTCCCTAATTCTTAGATTACCAGACTTAATAAAAAGGGGCATATTCGATTTCGATATTTCAACCATAGAATGTAGTTTCACGTACTTGTGTCTATTTTGTAAATCATTTATAAAACCTGCATGTATTCTCATCCCAAAAATATTAGATTTTAAAAGTGGGACTATAACTCACTTTCACAGATTTTTTACTTCGTCGGGAAGTAAGACTTGGCCACTGGTTGATTCACGAACCTATAACAATATATACATATATATCAAAGTATGTTCAAAATATATTTACAACACTTTTAATATATTTTGATGTTTTAAGTTTATTAAGTCAGATGTCCTCGTTAGTAACCTACAACTAGTTGTCCACAGTTAGATGTACAGAAATAAATCGATAAATATTATCTTGAATCAATCCACGACCCAGTGTATACGTATCTCAGTATTGATCACAACTCAAACTATACATATTTTGGAATCAACCTCAACCCTGTATAGCTAACTCCAACATTCACATATAGAGTGTCTATGGTTGTTCCGAAATATATATAGATGTGTCGACATGATAGGTCGAAACATTGTATACGTGTCTATGGTATCTCAAGATTACATAATATACAATACAAGTTGATTAAGTTATGGTTGGAATAGATTTGTTACTAATTTTCACGTAGCTAAAATGAGAAAAATTATCCAATCTTGTTTTACCCATAACTTCTTCATTTTAAATCCGTTTTGAGTGAATCAAATTGCTATGGTTTCATATTGAACTCTATTTTATGAATCTAAATAGAAAAAGTATAGGTTTATAGTCAGAAAAATAAGTTACAAGTCGTTTTTGTAAAGGTAGTCATTTCAATCGAAAGAACGACGTCTAGATGACCATTTTAGAAAACATACTTCCACTTTTAGTTTAACCATAATTTTTGGATATGGTTTCATGTTCATAATAAAAATAATTTTCTCAGAATAACAACTTTTAAATCAAAGTTTACCATAGTTTTTAATTAACTAACCCAAAACAGCCCGCGGTGTTACTACGACGGCGTAAATCCGGTTTTACGGTGTTTTTCGTGTTTCCAGGTTTTAAATCATTAAGTTAGCATATCATATAGATATAGAACATGTGTTTAGTTAATTTTAAAAGTCAAGTTAGAAGAATTAACTTTTGTTTGCGAACAAGTTTAGAATTAACTAAACTATGTTCTAGTGATTACGAGTTTAAACCTTCAAATAAGATAGTTTTATATATATGAATCGAATGATGTTATGAACATCATTACTACCTCAAGTTTAGTAGGTAAACCTACTGGAAGTGACAAGAAATGATCTAGCTTCAAATGATCTTGGATGGCTTGAAAGTTCTTGAAGTAGGATCATGACACAAAAACAAGTTCAAGTAAGATTTTTACTCGAATTAAGATAGTTTATAGTTATAGAAATTGAATCAAAGTTTGAATATGAATATTACCTTGAATAAGAAAGATAACCTACTGTATATAACAAAGGTTTCTTGATCTTAGATGATTACTTGGAATGGATTAGAAAGCTTGGAAGTAAATTAGTAAACTTGAAGGGATTTTTGAAGTGTTCTTGAAGTGTTCTTCCTATGATGATTATAGCTTGATTCTTGAAGTGATTTTTGATGAAGATGATGATTAACTACTGGAAAAATACGTTCATAATAGTGTGTGTGTGTGTGTGTGTGTGTTGAGAGAGAATTAGAAAGAGAATTTGAAGTGAAATGGAGTGAATGATGAGTGGTAATTGGTGAGTGGTGAGTGGGGTTAAAAGGAGTTCTAGTTAGTTGACTAGTTCATGGTAGAAGTTAAAATTGATTAGTCATACATGACATAATCAAGAGTGGAATCCCATGCTAGTTCCTATTGGTATATACCTATAGTAAGTACGTTTTGAAGCTGTGTATAATACGGGTAAGAATACGACTAGAATTCTTGATGAAAGAAAAGAATGGGAAAGTAACTGTAACCATTTTCGTTAAGTATGAGTATTTTGATATATGTCTTAAAGTCTTCCAAAAGTATTTTAATACATCTAAATACACTACATGTATATACATTTTAACTGAGTCGTTAAGTCATCGTTAGTCGTTACATGTAAGTGTTGTTTTGAAACCTTTAAGTTAACGATCTCAATTAATGTTGTTAACCCATTGTTTATTATATCTAATGAGATGTTAAATTATTATATTGTCATGATATTATGATATATTAATATATCTTAATATGATATATATACATTTAAATGTCGTTACAACGATAATCGTTACATATATGTCTCGTTTCGAAATCCTTAAGTTAGTAGTCTTGTTTATATGTATATAACTCATTATTAATATACTTATGGAGATACTTACTTATAATAATCTCATGTTAACCATATGTATATCCATATATATATCGTCATGTCGTTTTTACAAGTTTTAACGTTCGTGAATTGCCGGTCAACTTGGGTGGTCAATTGTCTATATGAAACATATTTCAATTAATCAAGTCTTAACAAGTTTGATTGCTTAACATGTTGGAAACATTTAATCATGTAAATATCAATCTCAATTAATATATATAAACATGGAAAAGTTCGGGTCACTACACGTGCTTTATATGAAAATTTATCTACTCGACGAGTAGAATCCAAATAACCACTTTTTATAACCCAGAAAATTAGTTCACTAATTATCATCCGCAATTTTAATTACGAAATTAATTCAAGTGATTCTTAAACCAAAATTCAACTATTTTTCGCTAGTTTTCCAACGACATGCATATCTTATACCTTATCTCAATCGTATATGTAACTAATTCAGGAATCAACATAACCTATCTAATGGCAATATCAAAAGTACAAGCATGCATAATCCTATATACTCGAGCACTAGTCAGGGATACACTACTAGTATGTAAAAATTAAATTATGAGTACTCACGTATCAATATTGAGATTCAATATTGCAGGAAAGGTACGTAAACGCAACGGAGATGATAAACACTAGATTGACCTCACGAGCATACACATGAACCATACCCAACACTTCCATAGCTATAACCCATAATTTCCTTAGCCCTATCCTACTCGCAAACCAGTTTTGAAAATAACCCACTCACGACCTCGTCGTAGTATTTCGTGTATAATCTTGATAATATTACTACTAACATTAATATAAATAGATTAATAATAATCTTTAATAATAAATAAAATATTAAATTAAATAAATATTACGGAGTAATCAAGGAGATAAATGGATATGTGAATTGTGAAATCAACCAAACCGCATTCAATATTTATAGTACATTTATGGGACCCATTAACTTCAAAATTTTCAAAATGATGAAAAAAGATCCGCAAATTGCGGCATAATTCTTGGACGTCAAAACTTAACATTACATATATAGATTTTATATTTTATAATATATTTAATTTATATAATTAATTAAATATTATATTATATTTACATTCATGGTAAAAATATAACTTTTACTAAAATGACTCGTACGTTGTCACTCGACTCATGTACCACTTTTGGTTTTTCGAGCGCACTTTCGTACGTTTAGAAAACTAGCCTTTTACGCTACGCGACATGTACCTTTTACAAAAATTAGACTTCTTCATTAATAAATTACTTTATAAAAATGTAACTTTATAAAATTAAGCGTTGTGGTCATTTGCTTCTATAAATCAGTGACTCGTTGTTTATCAATATATATTATTTTAAATCGGGACACTTTATGACTAAATTAAAATATATATATATTTTCATTTTAAAATATAATCTTGTACATATCATAAGTAATGAAAAAAAAAATATTTATGTAATGATATAATATTTAATTTTTCAAAACTTAATTATATTTCAAAGTTCGTTTTAAATTTCGTTTAGAATATAATATAACACGTATCGTTTATACTTTTAAAACTTAATTTGGCGTAATCCATTTATGCGCCAACATTTATCAAACGTCCTAGATGACATATCTAAATATCAATTGAATCAAGTGTTACTTAATTTGAAACTATATATGTATCTTCAATATTCTTAAATACTTTTTTAATACATGTTGTAGGTTATCTATATATTTAACAACCAATATACCATCTCACATTATTCAATCAAAGACATCTTAAATATTCGAGTTCTATTATATCGTAAAGCGTTTTCGTACATTTAAAAATAGATCAATCAAGTTTTATGAAATTCAATCTTCCACTATCCTTTGTCTAACTCTCAATGATTGACAATTTGTTCTTACTCGTAAATCACTTTACCATTTTCCGAATATGATTAAAAATGAACGATTTCTCAAATCAATGTGGTCCTCTCAACAGAGACTCCTAAATCATAATTTAATGTATCTGATAATTCAATCATTTGATCTTATCTTCTAAGTCCATCGATAAACATTTTGAAACAATTGTAATCATGTAATCTAATATTTTGTTTACATTTCAAATTATAATATATATACACATATACATATATAATCATATTCATTTAATGGTTCTTGAATCGTTGGAACTTAGTTGAGGCAGAATGAATATATGAACATAATTTAAATGTTTGAGATTTAACTTAACAAAGTTTGCTTATCGTGTCGGAATAATATAAAGATTAAAGTTTAAATTTGTTTGAAAATTTCCGAGTCATCACAAAAATAGCGGACGGCAAGACGGTGCTAGTGGTTGATGTGTGTAAGAATTGTGATGTCGTTTTTGGCGCCGAAAACTTTAAAATTGATCTCATCCCTATGACTTTGGGCGATTTTGATATCGTTGTTGGTATGGATTGGCTCGATCGAAATAGAGCCGATATTGCATGCCATGAAAAGTTTATACGTGTGAAGACCCCAAGTGGGGGAGAGTTGATTATTCATGGCGATAGACGAAGAAGACTTGTGCCGATATGTTCTTTTGCACGGGAACGTCGTTTTTTTGTTAGTGGTGGCTTGGCTTTTCTTGCCCATGTTGTTGATACTCGTGATGAGCCACCACCTATTCGTGAAATTCCGGTGGTTAGGGAATTCGAAGACGTTTTTCCGGACGAGTTACCGGGTGTTCCGGCGGAAAGACAAGTTGAATTTCGCATTGAGTTGGTTCCAGGAGCTACTCCCATTGCTAAAACTCCTTATCGTTTACCACCAACAGAAATGCAAGAGTTGTTAAATCAAACCCAAGAGTTGCTTGAGAAGGGTTTTATTCGATCGAGTGCTTCTCCATGGGGCGCTCCGGTTTTATTCGTGAAAAAGAAGGATGGTAGTATACGGATGTGTATCGACTACAGGGAGTTGAATAAAGTGACGATCAAAAATCGTTATCCATTGCCTAGGATTGACGATTTGTTTGATCAACTCCAAGGTGCGACGTATTTCTCTAAGATCGACCTACGGTCCGGCTATCACCAAATGCGGGTCCGTGAGGAAGATATTGAGAAAACGGCTTTTCAAACGCGTTATGGGCATTTTGAGTTTGTAGTTATACCTTTTGGTCTTACGAATGCACCGGCGGCATTCATGGATCTTATGAACCGAGTGTGCTAACCTATGTTGGATAAGTCAGTAATCGTGTTCATTGACGACATACTAGTCTACTCGAAGAGTATGAACGAACACGAACGTCATTTGCATGAAGTATTGAAGATGTTACGAAAGGAGAAGTTGTTTGCTAACTTCTCCAAATGTGAATTTTGGCTAAGGGAAGTTCAATTCCTTGGCCACATTATGAACAAAGACGGTATTCAAGTAGATCCGGGGAAGATAGAGACGGTGAAGAGTTGGAGACAACCGACTATGCCTACGGAAATCCGAAGTTTTCTCGGATTGGCCGGTTATTATCGTCGATTTATCCAAGACTTTTTTAAGATCGCTTCTTCATTGACGAAATTGACGAGGAAGAACGCGAGGTTTGTTTAAGAGAATGAGCAAGAAGTTGCCTTTCAATTGTTAAAGGAGAAGTTATGTCAAGCTCCGGTGTTAGTATTGCCAGAAGGAGTGGAAGACATGACGGTTTATTGTGATGCTTCGTTAAATGGACTCGGGTGTGTTCTAATGCAAAGAGGTAAAGTCATCGCTTATGCCTCTCGACAATTAAAGGAACACGAGATGAGATATCTGACTCATGATCTTGAGTTGGCGGCGGTTGTGCATGCGTTGAAAATTTGGCGCCATTACTTGTATGGTGTCAAGTGTAAAATTTATTCGGATCATAAGAGTTTGAAACACCTCTTTAATCAACGAGATTTGAATTATCGTCAACGTAGGTGGATGGATGTGGTGAAACATTATGATTGTGAAATAATTTATCATTCAGGCAAGGCGAATGTGCTCGCGGATGCGTTAAGTCGAAAGAGTCATCACCCGGCGTTACGATTGGGATTGTTACGTATGATTATTACTAACGATTTTTTTGAAAAACTCGGTGTGATTCAAATAGAGGCTTACGTTCACAACAAGCATGCGGAGCGAATTGTGGGACAATCGGAGTTCATTACTATGGGCTCGCGTGGTTTGCTGTCTTTTCAAGGAAGAGTGTGGGTGCCTAAGACGGGTGATTACCGACAAGTGCTACTCGATGAAGTACATAAGTCAAAGTATTCCATTCATCCGGGCGCGACGAAAATGTATCTTGATTTAAGGAAAGATTATTGGTGGCGGGCATGAAACGTGATATTGTGAAGTATGTTGAGCAATGCGTCACGTGTTTGCAAGTTAAAGCCGAGCACCAAAAGCCGTATGGTAAGTTACAACCGTTAGAAATCCTAAAATGGAAATGGGAGCACGTTACCATGGATTTCATCACAAAGTTACCTAAAATGGCAAGAACCCAATTTGATTCGATTTGGGTTATAGTAAATCGATTGACGAAAAGCGCTTTGTTTCTTCCCATTAAGGAAGCGATATCGTCGGAGACCTTGGCTAAGTTGTTAATCAAGGAAGTCATCTCTCGACACGGCATTCCTATATCGATTGTTTCGGATCGAGATACCCGTTTTACATCTCGGTTTTGGGAAAAGTTTCATGAAGATATGGGTACGCAATTGAAGTTGAGCACGGCGTATCATCCTCAAACGGACGGTCAAACCGAACGTACAAGTCAAACTTTGGAGGATATGTTACGGGCATGTATTATCGATTTTGGTGGTAGTTGGGACGAGCATTTGCCTTTGGTGGAATTCTCGTACAATAATAGTTATCATACTGGTATTGGGATGCCACCTTATGAGATGCTTTATGGGCGTAGGTGTCGAACCCCGATTTTTTGGGGTGAAGTGGGACAAAAGGAAATCGGGAGTACCTATTTGGTTCTAGAGACGAATAGCAAGATTGATGTGATTCGAGAGCATTTGAAAAAGGCTCAAGATAGGCAAAAATCTTATGCCGATAAACGTAGATGAACGATCGAATTTCAAGAAGGTGACATGGTGATGCTCAAAGTTTCACCATGGAAGGGTATTATTCGGTTTCGAAAATGAGGAAAGTTAGCTCCTCGGTTTATTGGGCCGTTTAAGGTTTTAGCTCGTGTCGGTGAGGTCGCGTATCGTTTGGTATTACCCGAAGAGCTTGCGGGGATCCATAATACATTTCATGTTTCCCACCTCCGTAAGTGTCTTGCGGATGATTCATCTTGGGTGCCATTAGACGAGATTGAGCTAAATAATAAGTTAGAGTATATCGAGGAACCGATTGCCATACTTGATGAGAAGGTCAAAAGATTGAGACATAAAGAGGTAAGGACTTTTAAAGTTCAATGGCGTCGTAGTAAGGGTTCCGAGTTCACTTGGGAGCCCGAAGAGTTTGTGTTGGTTTATCTTCCTTCTTGTCATGCGGCTTGGATCGCGAAGACGCGCTCCGATTCAAGTGGGGGAGAGTTGTAACATACCATTTTTCCCGTACATATTTAAAGGTACAAACTAAATTATTAGCACGATTATACATGTTCGTTTATGTGATTAAATGAGCCAAAGTGTTACTTTTTTAGTAAATGTATAATTATATTTATATACGTGAATGCGTGCGTATGAGTATTTATAATGTGTCGAGATGGAGTTGAGTCGTGCGAGACTTAAGGTTGAAGCTAGGCGTGCATAGGAAGTGTGAATGAGGTGTGCTAGTTGTTTGAACCATCGTTTTGTGTTAAATGGTCGAAGTGACCAGGCTCAGGAAAATGCCGCGCCGCGGCAAAAGGGTCCGCGCCGCGGCATATCAAGCGAACCAGGATCAGGAAGTGGGTTAAGGAGGGCCTATTTTCCCTTTATGTGTCGCGTCGCGACGATTAAGTTCGCGTCGTGACAGTTCTGCTGAACTGGTGTCGGACTTAGCTCAAATTAAGGGATTTTAAGGGGCAAAATGGTAAATTGGCATGTGGATCTGATGGCAGCATTAACTCTCCACCACATATTCATTTAATTCATTTCTTTTTCTCTTTTCTCTCCATTTTCTCTCCCAAAACTTAAAACTCATTTGATTTAAAAGTGAGATTTGAGAGTGAAGGATTGAGGGTTGATCTTTGGAGCAAGAATTAAAGTTGTTCCTTGTGTCTCTAGCTACACGTTGATAGTCTCGGTAAGTTCTAACTCTAAGTTTTGAGTTTTAACTGAATAATGGCTAGGGTTTTGGTTACTAGAGATTTGTAAGACCCATTTGGTGGTAAAATGGGTGAGTTTGGGTTATGTTGTTGTAATGAAACCCTAAAAGCCACAATCTAGGGTTTTGGCTTTATGATTTGGGGTTGTAAGTGTTAATTGGTGTTGTTAGTCACTAATGCGCTTTAAGATTTATGAAAGAAGTGTTAATGGGTAAGTTTGACTTGATTGTGAGTCTAAGTAAAATAAAATGGGTCAAAATGTACTAGTTGACCTAATTAGATGAAATGGGTATGGATTACCCTAAGTTTTGTGTAAATTGAAGTTAATAGACTTTAATTCACTAGTCTTAGTGATTAAAGTCGAGTCTTGGCCATTTATGGGCGGTTGCGGGTAGTTGAGTAATTTAATGCAAATTGGGTCATTAAATGCTCAAGTGGGAGTAATGTGTTTAATCCCACTAGTTGTGAAATTGAATGTGCACTTAATGATTTAGGTACATTGCGTTGAAGCTCGAAAGTGCTAAATCATCATCCTTGTGACAAGGTGAGTGGAATAATTATACGTTCATGTATATGGTGTGTTTATTTGTGAATGTTATGGTATGAACCATGTACCGGTAGTGCCATAACATGTATGTGACGGATATAGGATGTGAACCACGTGCCGGTAGCATCAAGTGTGAACCACATGCCGGTAGCACTATAAAATGTGGCATGAACCACGTGTTAGTAGCGTCAAAGTGTGAACCATGTGCCGGTAGCACTATAAAAGTGTGAGACTCAAATGCGTATGGTGTGAACCACGTGCCGGTAGCACCATAGTGTTATGGTTAACCATATTGTGTTGTGATCGTTTAGCATTATATATATATATATATATATATATATATATATATATATATATATATATATATATATATATATATATATATATATATATATATATATATATATATATATATGGCGTTGAGTATATGCTAATGAGATTTGGTGTCAATGTACGACTTGTTGGTATTTCGGGTATGATTGACTTGCTATGTGAGTTACATGTTCGTGCGAGGTATTTGGTATTTGTGATTGCAAATAGATGGGTTATATATATGTATGTATAACTATTGCATTCACTAAGAATTGTTTACCCTCTCGTTGTTTATCATTTTATAGGTTCCGGCTTGGACAAGGGTAAGGGCATACGTTTGGACTAGTGGTCTCCCGCTTATGTTGTCGGGGGTGCTTTTGGCATAACTTTGGAAGTTTGGCCTAACGTTTTGGGTAGTTTAGCCCCAAACCATGCTCGAATGTCGTTTGGATTATAAACTATCATTGTAGTGGGTCAAACTTGTATAAAACTTAATTAATGGCCTTCGTGCCTTTTGTAAACATTTAAGTTGATGTACGTTTAAATGGAACTTGTGGAATGGTTTACATATTTAATTGGCGCGTAAATATGTATTATAAAAAAAAAAAATTCGTATGGAATACGGGTTGGGTTGTTTCATATTGATAAAAGTGATAATAATAATAATAATGTTATTAGAAATAATGATATTTACAATGATAATAATACTAAGTTGTGCTATGATATCAATAGTTATAATAATTTTAATAATTTTTATGAATCATAGATTAGTAAAGATTTTAATTTAATAATTTTCCTACAAATTATTATATTCAAGATTTTATATTCATAATTGTAAATATATTATTAAAACCTTTATGTTCCTAATCATAAAAATCATAATCTCCGTGTTAAATTTCTATGATAACTACTATAGTTCCTTATAACATTAATTTGTATCTGTAATCCTAATTTTTTACATGTATTCGTATAATTATAACTAATTCCTATAATCTTTATCCTATTATATTTTATTATATATTTATATTATTAATATGTTTGATATTCTTAAAATCATAATAATAATAATAATACTAACAATAATAATAATATTAGTAATGATAATACAAAAAATTTATAATTAACAATAATGACAAATGATAACTAATACTTAAATGACAAAATTATGATAACTACGTTAATAAGGTTAATAATAATAATAATAATAATAATAATAATAATAATAATAATAATAATAATAATAATAATAATAATAATAATAATAATAATAATAATAATAATAATAATAATAATAATAATAATAATAATAATAATAATAATAATAATAGTAATAGTAATAGTAATAATCCTACTTTTATTAATATTAATACTAATACTAATAATAATAATAACAATTAAGATCATGATAATACTAATGAATAAAATTTATATTATAGTAAAAATAACAATAATAATAATAATAATAATAAGAATTTTTGGTTTTGAAAGACTACCTCAAAAAGCTTTAAAAAAATTAGTTGCCACCAGTCGGGCTCGAACCCGAGACCTCACGCTCAACCCGAAACATCATTAACCATAGCACCGCAACCTATTTCTCTGATATGTTTATCCCCCAAAATATATATAACCCGTATATTAATTAACTGATTTCGTTCCCTCCTCCTTCTCCAATTTAATCCAACCAGGAATCAAAACAGTTTAAATCGTCTCAAAAATGATTTACATATTTTAAAGCAATCGCAAATCATCAAAATCAGATGTTCTATTAAAAGGAAAATAAAAAAAATAAAAAAATTATAATCCTTACAGCTGGTACTGCAGTCGCGATGTAAAAAAAAATTAAATAAATTGATTTTTGAGATTTAACATGTTATAGCTTATGATTCCTAAATAAAAGATTTTGCAAATCATTACCAAAAACTATTAAAATCATTAATTTAAATTAAATTATGACAGAAAACTCGAATTTGCTTGATAAACGTTTGTTGACTTTTTGAAATCGAAACTTTGACTCCACAATTTGAATTCGATATGAAACATTGAGCTTTGAAACTTTACAGAAAGTTTAAGTGTAAGATTTATAACAATTTTTCATTTATAGATTTTGAAAAACAAATCGAAATCGAGATTTTGATTTTTAAACCCAAGAACAGAGAAAAATGCTTTGTTCCTATATGTTTTATTTATTATTATTATTTTTTTTAAAACAGCAAGGATATCTATAGCGTAATTTTAATGATAGATACAACAATAAATAATTGGTCAAAAATGTTTGATGGTGGTTGCCAGGATGAATCACGAGCGAAATAGGGAAGGAAGAGACAAGTAAATCAGATACAAATAGGATTCAGTTTTTATTTATATTTATACTAAATATTACTAATAAATAAATATAGATATATTATTAATAATACAATTAATAATCTTAATAATAGTATTAATAATAATACTAATGATTTGCATTAACAATAATAATAATTATAATACATTTATTCGTAATATAATTAAAAAAAATACTAATATTAATAATATCAAAGATACTATTAATAATCAAAATATTATAAAACAATTTTAGAATTAATAATGATATTAATACTTATCATAATAACAAAAAAATTATAATTTTTATTACTAGTTACAATAATAATGATATCAACATTGGAAATTATAATATTAATAATAATAATGACATAATAAATCAAATGTGTCAATAATAATATAACAATTAGATTTAACTGTTAATTACATTTGATATTACAATTTATTAATTTTGTAATACCTCATAATTATATCATATATTATACAAATACATCTATTGAATATTTAACATTTATATATATTAGGTATATGTTTCAATATAATAATTGCTAATAGAATCATTTATCATATATAGGTTCATAATAGTTTTATATATATCTATATCTATATACGTATACATATTTATATCATCATTTTATTAATGATCTAATTACTTTGTTCATTCAATTGTATTGTAAATTTCAATTTGATTAAGGTATATTTTATTGATTCAAAATATTATATATTTACTTATATATATAATTACATATTTATTTACAACTACTGTTCGTGAATCGTCGGGAATAGTCAAAGTCATATGTATACATAAACATATTTTCAAAAATTTCGAGACTCAACATTACAGACTTTGCTTATCGTGTCGGAATTATGTAAAGATTAAGTTTAAATTTGGTCGGAAATTCCCGGGTCATCACAGTACCTACCCGTTAAAGAAATTTCGTCCCAAAATTTGAGTGAGGTCGTCATGCCTAACAATAAATATGTTTTCCTGACGAATATGAGCTGATAAATATAGTTTTATCATTATTGAATAATACAGATAAAATAATTTGATTATTCGAAGAGCACGAATGAAGTTATCACAAAAGAGTGAATGAATGAAGTTTCGTTTTAACTTTTGACGTTGTCTTGGTTGAATTTCGGAATTCAAGGGATTTAAAGAAAATCTTCAAAATCTAAAAGATTTGATTCTTCGACGAATCAGGAAATTAGGATTCTCTAATTAAATGTGATCTGCATTGATTTCACTATCAAATATTTCTCTATAAATTAACTTCTTCCGTTTCGTATCTTTTACCATTCCTATACTTAATTTCCAAATTCAAAAGATTGTGAAAATACTTAATCCAGTTCTAATCCTTGTCCTCACCCTTACTATCGTAACAATCATTCTCCTTTTCCAACTTCCACCAGAGGAATCTGCTTACTTCTACTTTGCCCTTGGGGTTATAGTGCTTTTAATTCTCCCGTGTCTTTATGTGGCGATAAGCATTGATATACACGGTTTGTAATTTATGTGTTGTTATCGAGCTTTATATTCTCCCTTATATTTCAATGTCCCTATTTCTGTTTCCTATAATCATTGTCATCTACAGTTAATACTCCCTCTTATTTGCTGCGATTTATACTCTAATTTCTATTTCGAAATTTTGTCCCTTCGTTTCTTCTTCTTGTGATTAAGCACTGCTTGTAATGGTCCAGAATTCGCAGATATAAATTTCGGAATGAACACAGTTAATGTTCTAGAAAAGAAATGATAATAGTACAGTCTAACTTGTCAAATTACCATAATTCAAGGGAAAAATAGGTCTATCAAGAAAAACATGTTCTTGATATGGTTATAGATTTAGACAGAATGTAAGAGTCGTGTAACATGGCACATGATGACGTTATGATATGTGAATCATCACGTTCCATTTAGAAACTCAGCATGACTTACTGTAATATAATCACGTTGATCAAGTGTCATTATATTATACTAACTCATGCATCAATTTCCAACACTACTCCAGAAATCATTTATAATTTAAACTCGAATTTTAAAGAAATTTAGAAACTAAAATGGTTTCCTTTATGATGTAATACGGATAGCACGAAGAGATAACTAATTTCGGACAAGAAGAGTTATGAAAATATCCTCAGAAATATCGAAGATATTTATGATGATATTTTCAGATTTCTAAGTTCGATGGTTGATGAAGAAAGATTTTCCGCAAGATTTTAACATGAGTACGGAGCAAGATATTCGCTGAAGGTTTCATCGGATCCAGAATTACCTAGATTCTTTGAATATATGGTATGGTCCTTGTATTTGGCCTTGGTCTCCTTCATGGTTTGCTCAATCTGTTTTTCAGTACCAAATTTTCTATCGATCGTTCCTAACACTCTCTTCTTTATCATCAAACTTTTGACTGTTTAGACCATCTACAATTTTTCTACTTCCTCTGCATTTAATGCTACGATATCTGAATCATCAGTTATTATTCTGAAGTGGTTTCAAGAGAATTGTGTTTTTAGATGATTAAATGCTGATGGTAACATCGTGGAATATGAAAGGTTCCCTGGTAACAATAAAAGAGCACGTATATATATCAAGGTTATAATATGGTTGTTTCGAACGAAAAGTCAAAGTTGACTTGCTGGAGCTGTGACAAAATTTGCTACTTTGAAAGGGATTACCAAGTTATTTTGGGTAATAATAACGCTAAGAAATTAGCACAGCTACATGTTAAACGTTTACTCCGTTGCCGATAGTTTCTCAGGTGCATAACTATATGCATAAATCTTTCCTTCTTTAGATGAAGTGCGATTGGTTCATCCTCTCGATTGAGGTGTTTTCAAGAATCATGAAAGGTTTGAACGCAGATTGAAATCTTCAAGATACAAATGAGGTTTAAGATGAAATTAAGTGGCAAACTTGAAGAATTGTTTAGTTTCATATGTTATAATCAATATTTTAATTTATTTTAATTGTCCAATATCGGTAGTCCACAGTTGATAGTCCACATTGATAGTCCAATAATTCATATACAGTTTAATATATAATATTCGAATTAATTAATACGTATCGTGACCCGTGTACATGTCTCAGACTCGATCACAACTCAAAGTATATATATTATTATAGAATCAACCTCAACCCTGTATAGAGAACTCAATCATTACTGCATATAGAGTGTCTATGGTTATTCCAAATAATATATATATATATATATATATATATATATATATATATATATATATATATATATATATATATATATATATATATATATATATATATATATATATATATATATATGCGTCAATATGATATGTCAAAACCTTGTATACGTGTCCCGATATTTAAAGTGCGTAAAAATAAATAACAGAAATTAAATGACGATAAATAAAGTGCGTAAAGTAATAACAGAAATTAAATGACGATAAATAAAATTGCGAGAATGTAAATTGCGATAAATAAAATATAATCAGTTAGCTAGGAAAAACTAGCTAGGAACAGTTAGCGTGGATTCTTAACAAAATTTCTCATAGTTAATTTGTTTGTTTCTAACAAATTTTATTTTGTCAAATGTTTTCTTCACTATGCCACTTGTTGGATTCTGATAAATCAAAATCCAAATATGAAATTGGATGAAAATGGTTATTCTGTGGTGAACGGATTTGCATATCGGTGGATGTAAGTAGGATAGTAAATAACCGTTGAATCAGATTTGAAAGAATGTACAGTGTAACTTATTAATGTGAAATCTAAATATTCCTCGGGTATTACCTACCCGTTAAAATATTTTCACCATTAACAGTTTGTACGAAAGAATTTTTTTTTAATTACAATCTTTATGAAAATATACTTGCATATATATTTTCTTCAGATGCAATCATGGATTTAATGAGTTAATATGATATTAAACTCATTTGATTTACATTAGAACAAGAATATATAATCTCTAAAACATTAGAGATTACATATTCGCCATGTTGAACGAAGATAAATGATGCAGAACGTCATGTAGAACGATGATTATGCTCGGGGTACCGATTGTGATGTTGAGGCGTGTGTTGTTGTGGTTTATGTTGTTGCTGGTGGTACAGTTGATGCCGTTGATGTTGTTGAAGCTGGTACATTTTGCACCATATTCTCCAAAATTTATTTTTCGAGCGCGAAGTTTATTGACTTCTTCTATTATTCCTTGGTGATTGTCTGTAATGACCCGCACTTTTTCGATCGTTCTATACTTATAAGATTAATATTTACATAAATTAAACCTTACCAACATGATAAGCAATCCAAATTGTTGAGACTTATGTTTTTGAAATGAGTTTTACACAACGTTTGACCGTCTAGTTTGACCGATGATATCACGAACTATATAACATATGATAATTATACGTTTGTGTATATATATGTATATATACATATTTAACATGATCTAAGGATGTTTTAATATCTCATTTTGTATTAATAACAATAAGTTATAAGTATATTTTGAAACTACTAATTTAAGTTTTCAAAACGATAACCATACGTAACGTTATTTGACATAAATACTTATAACATATAATGTTTATACATATATCGTATATGTAATGTATTTAATCACTTTTAAAGACTTAAATACATAAAACAATATAAGTATATTCACAAAAGATAGCTATATTTGAATTCTCATTCCATTTTTCACAAGATTTTCTATACGTATATCTAGAGTATATGTACTCGTATCATACCTAGCTTCTATACGTATTTACTATTGGTATATACACATCAAATCACCACCAACCAGCCCTTGTTCATGCCTTATGTATAAGGTAACTCTCTTGTTCATGCCTTATGTATAAGGTAACTACTTTTGATGTTTAGTATGACTAATTACATAAAAATACAACATGAAATTTTGTCCATGTTTTTCCATTAATCATGTTTTTATGGCCTTAAATACATCTTCCATTTTCAAATTTTATTACCTCATTTCTTTAACCAAAAACACACTCTTAAGAAACTCCATAACCATTCAGCTAGTATCCATGAAGATCTAGCCATAAAAACATCACTTAAACACCATAAGAAAAGCCTTACAAAAACACTTCAAGAATCCTTTCAAGAACATAAGTTTACTTCCAATCTTTCATCCAACTCCATCACTCTTTTGGTTCTAGGTTTTTACTCCTCTTTTACAGCAATCTTGTCCAAGTAACTTGAGGTAGTAACTTTGTTCATAACCTTATTCGATTCATATATATATAGCTATCTTATTTTATGGTATAAAATTTTAACAACAAGAACATAGTTTGATGTTTTCAAACTTGTTTGCAAACTAAATAGATCCTTCTAACTTAACTTTTAAAATACTTCAAGACCTGTAATATATCATAAATATATGCTAACTTAACAAGGTAAAACTTGATTTTTCATAGAACACCTTAAAAACTGAATTTACGACGTCGGAGTGCAACCGGGGGCTGTTTTGGGTTGGATAATTAAAAACTATTTTGAACTTTGAATTGGAGGTTTATTTTCTGGAAAATTGATATTTACTATGAATATGTTAACACATAAAAATTTCATGATTTAACTCAAAGTATAAGTATTTTTAGAAAAATAATTATTTAAGGTTGTTTACATGATGGAAAATGATCAACTTCATAAGTTTCACTAAAGTTTGACCTATTACCTGTGATTTCGAATACAAACTAAGGTATTTACAGTTCATAGTCTTAAAGAGGGACTCGATCCAAGGAAGTGGCAAGTTGAATCAACGAAAACGGAGTTGTAACGAAGAAACTATGACCAAAACGAGATCGGATATCTAAGACTAGTTTAGCTACGAAAATAATTGGAGAAAATTAAATAAATCACATCTTTTTAAAATAACATGATATTTTATATATATGTACTCATAATTTAATTTTATATGGTTCAGGATCACCCGTAAACAATACGAGAAGATTAATCATAAGATCCCATGATTGTACGCAACACGTCATTTGACAACACCGGTACTTTATGTACGCAACACGTCATTTGACAACACCGGTACCGTGGGTCAAGATTAATCTCGACCAATACATATACGATGGGGGTTTTTATTTATTTCATTGGGGGTTTATTAAACACCTAAAAATGAACCATTAAAATTGAATTACTAACATCGGACTGCTAACTACGGACTAAGGAATTATTAAAAGTACTAAAAGTATTATAAGTATATATATGTGATGTTTGTTTAAAAAGAAAAGGTATTGATATATTATATATGGATAGGTTCGTGATATCAATCGGAGACCAAGTAAAAATTACATATCTTCAAGACGAAAGTGAGTATATAGTCCCACTTTTAAAACTCTAAGTATTTCGGGATGAGAATACATGTATTTTATGTTTTACGTTATGGACACAAGTAACTGAAAAATATATTCTACGTTGAGTTGTACCACTGGCATACTTCCCTGTAGCTTGGTAACTGTTATTTACAGCGGTATTGTAAACGCGAATCCTGTTGATAGATCTATCGGGCCTGACAACCCCAACCGGACTGGACGACCAGTATTCAACGGTTGCACAGTACTTCGTTTCGTGACTACACTTGGTACGGTGTAGTAAGATTTCATAATAAAGGGAATATGCGACGTGATTAAATGTTAAGTATGGTTAACAAGTGCTCAACCACTTAGAATATTTTTATTAAAATATTTACATATGAAATCTTGTGGTCTATATTTATACCGCTGCCGGCATTAAACCTATATCTCACTAACTTTATGTTGACGTTTTAAGCATGTCTATTCTCAGGTGATAACTAAAAGCTTCCGCTGCAACATGTTGAATTTAAGCAAGATCTTGAGTATGCATATTTGTGTCAAAAATAAAACTGCATATCCGAGGAATTGTAATGTAAAATATGCTAGAAATCGTATTGTTATCATCACATGTAAAGTTTGTAAGTCTAAGATTATCGCTAAACGATAATCATCTTTATATTGTCTAAAGCTTGTATTAATATAAGAGTTATGGTTTGTAATGTAAAATAAATGCAGTTGTTCTTTTAAAAATGTCGCATATAGAGGTCAATACCTCGCAATGAAATCATACGTTATCTAACTCGTTCTTATGGTTAAGGACGGGTTATGACATGTGGTATCAGAGCGGTGGTCTTAGCGAACCAGGTTTGCATTAGTGTGTCTAACTGATAAGTCGTTAGGATACATTAGTAAGTCTGGACTTTGACCGGGTCTGATTTAAAAACCATTGCTTATCATTGTTGGTTAAAATTTATATGTAAATATTATGTAGTACTAATGGGTTAGTTGTTGTGTGATAGATGTTGGGCTCAAAACTTGTTATCACATTCAGCGACTCCGAACCAGAATCTTCAGATGGTGTTCCAGTCATTAACCTATCCGATGACGAAAATAATATCTTTGGGGAAGACTCACAAATTCCGGATGAACCGACTATAGAGAACCCGGAAAGTGAACCCGAGGAGGAAAGTGAACCCGAGGAGGAAAGTGAACCCGAGGAGGAAAGTGAACCCGAGGAAGAAATACAGGAAATTACAAAAGACAAGTTCGAACTAGGAAAGAAACGAAAGGCTAATGAATTAGAAAATTCAAATCCCGAGTTTAGTAAGGATGATGTGGCACCAACTCCACTAGACACTACCACCCCTATTCCCGCTATTCCTATTCGTTCTATCCCGGCATCCAGTTCTTCAGTCCCACAGCCAAAATATAGGCAGACAGCTAGGATAAGCGTTAGGCGATTCATTGAACCTAAACGTCTTAGAAAATAGACCAAACGATGCGCTGCCGTATTAAACCATGGGATCATATAATGTTTTGTATAATATTATTAGTGTGCTTTGCTTAATGTTCGATGTAAGATAAGCATATGTAAAATAGTGAAGTGTGAAATGCAATAATTTTCCATGGTTAAGTATTATTTAGATGGTAGTAATTGATTCTGTACTAAGTTATTAAGTATGGACATTAACGGGTAGGTACTACCCTAGATATAATTATAAAACGCTAATAAGAAGAAAAGGCTTTTATAATAATACCTGGTTCATATTATTAATAAGCTATAATGTACTGTAAATATACACTACATCTATAATATTCCATGTGAATAATTATTTTCTTTTCATTCTTATAGAAGAATATGGCGCGATTGAACCGAATGACGGAACAAGAAATCCAGGAACTCATCAATCAGCGAGTGAACGACAGAATGTTATGGGTCGAGGCTGCAAGAGGTGCTGCAGTTAACCCAAATCCTCGTGTGGGGTGCACTTACAAAACTTTTCAAGCTTGCAAGCCCTCATCATTCAGTGGAACAGAAGGACCGATCGGTTTAACCCGGTGGATAGAAAAGATGGAGACTGTGTTTAAAATAAGTGGTTGTGTTGAAAAGGACATGACCAAGTATGCATCGTGCACTTTACAAGATAGTGCACTCACGTGGTGGAAAAATTATGTGAAGGCTGTAGGAGGAGATGTAGCTTATGATACTCCTTGGGAAGAATTCAAAACAAAGTTAATCAACGAGTATTGTCCAAGGAACGAGGTTAGGAAGTTGGAAGATGAATTATGAAGCCTGAAGGTTGTTGGTACTGAAATCACCAACTACAATCAGCGATTCATGGAATTAGTTTTGCTATGTCCTGAATTGGTTCCAACCGAAGAACGGAAGATTGAAATGTACAAAGATGGTTTGCCCAAAAAGGTCAAGGCAAATGTTACAGCATCGAAACCTAAGACAATTCATGAAGCTATAACCATGGCAAACGAGCTAATGGATCAGGTCATCATGGATAAGAAAGTATCCAATACTGATGTGAAGGTATCAGGTAACAAAAGAAAGTGGAATGGAAATTATGATCGAGGTAACCAACAACAATCTTTTAAGAAACAAGAAATCACGCAAGGTGCGGGTAGTGGTTTAAGCTTTGGTTATAAAGGACAAAATCCTTTATGCAACCGATGCCACAAACATCACTCTGGTTACTGTAATGTGGTATGCAACAAATGTAATCGAAAGGGTCATCTTGCTGAAGATTGTAGGGCTCTCGTTACAAATACAAATGGTACCAAGACTCCTGCCACTAATGCAAATAGAACTGCTTTGGCTACTGTTACTTGTTATGGATGTGGGAAACAGGGTCATTATAAGAGCCAGTGCCCGAATCCAGAGAAGAATATCGGACCTGCACGAGGGAGAGCATTTGTTATTAATGCTAGAGAGGCGTGTGAAGACCCGGAGCTTGTTACGGGTACGTTTACCATTAATAACTTATCCGCATCTATTATATTTGATACTGGTGCTGATAGAAGTTACGTGTGTAGAGACTTTCACGCTAAATTGAATTGTTCATCATTACCTCTAGATGCTAAGTACATGATTGAGTTAGCTAATGGTAAACTAATTAAAGCCGATAAAATTTGCCGTGATTGTAAAATAAATTTAGCCGGAGAAACATTTAAGATTGATTTGATACCCGTAGAATTAGGAAGTTTTGATGTAATAGTCGGCATGGACTGGATGTCCAAAATAGGAGCTGAAGTTGTGTGCGCCAAGAAGGCAATTCGCATTCCTCGTAAGAATAAAACGCCAGTAATGATTTATGGAGAGAAGGGTAACTCAAAGCTAAAACTCATTAGTTATTTGAAAGCTCAAAAGTGCTTGAAGAAAGGGTGCTATGCTATCTTAGCACATGTTAATAAAGTCGAAAAGAAAGAAAAAGAGAAGTGCATCAATGACGTGCCTGTGGCAAGAGATTTTCCTGAAGTATTTCCGGAAGAGTTGCCGGGATTACCTCCATTTAGATCTGTAGAATTTCAAATAGATTTAGTACCAGGAGCTGCACCAGTGGCTCGTGCTCCATATAGACTTGCACCGTCCGAATTAAAAGAACTTCAAAGTCAGTTAAAAGAATTACTAGACCGTGGATTCATACGACCAAGCACTTCACCGTGGGGAGCTCCAATTTTGTTTGTTAAGAAGAAAGATGGATCTTTTAGGATGTGTATAGATTATCGTGAATTAAATAAGTTAACTATCAAGAATCGGTATCCACTACCGAGAATTGATGACTTATTTGATCAACTGCAAGGATCATGTGTTTATTCGAAAATCGACCTAAGATCGGGTTATCATCAATTACGTGTCAAAGAAGAGGACATTCCGAAAACTGCTTTTCGGACACGTTATGGTCATTACGAATTTTTGGTCATGCCGTTTGGATTGACGAATGCGCCAGCTGTATTCATGGACCTCATTAATCGAGTTTGTAGTCCATATTTAGATAAGTTTGTTATCGTTTTCATTGATGATATTCTTATCTATTCCAAGAGTGAGCAAGAGCATGAACAGCATTTAAGGTTGATATTAGAGTTGTTGAGAAAAGAACAGCTATATGCTAAATTTTCTAAATGTGCTTTCTGGTTGAAAGAAGTGCAATTTCTTGGCCACGTTGTTAGTAGCAAAGGAATTCAGGTTGATCCAGCAAAAATTGAAGCCATTGAAAAATGGGAGACTCCTAAGACACCAATGCAGATCCGCCAATTTTTGGGTTTAGCCGGTTATTACAGAAGGTTTATTCAAGATTTTTCCCGAATAGCTAAGCCGTTGACAGCGTTAACGCAAAAAGGGAAGAAATATGAATGGACTTCTGAGCAGGAGAGTGCATTTCAATTACTGAAAAAGAAGTTGACTACGGCGCCTATTTTATCGTTACCAGAAGGGAACGATGATTTTGAAATATATTGTGACGCTTCGCGACAAGGTTTTGGTTGCGTTCTTATGCAACTGAAGAAAGTTATTGCATACGCATCCCGACAATTAAAGATTCACGAGCGGAATTATACGACGCATGATCTAGAACTGGGAGCAGTCGTGTTTGCATTGAAGATATGGAGACACTACTTGTATGGGGTTAAATGCACTGTGTTTACTGATCATAAAAGCCTTCAACATATTTTCGATCAAAAACAGCTGAACATGAGGCAACGTAGGTGGGTTGAGTTAATAAATGACTATGATTGTGAAATTCGTTATCATCCCGGGAAAGCGAACGTGGTGGCCGACGCTCTAAGCAGAAAGGAACGAGAACCAATTCGAGTACGAGCGATGAACATAAAAATTCGCATGAATCTCAACTCACAAATCAAAGAAGTTCAACGAGAAGCACTTACTAAAGAAAATATAGGAAATGAAATAATGAAGAAGTATGAGAAGCAACTCGTTATGCGGGAAGATGGAATTCGATATTTTGCAAATCATATTTGGGTACCGAAGTTGGGTGGATTAAGGAAGTTGATATTGAACGAGGCACATAAGACAAGATATTCGATACATCCTGGAGTTGGAAAGATGTACCAAGATCTTAAGATACATTATTGGTGGCCTAATTTAAAGACAGACGTTGCAACATATGTTGGGGAGTGTTTAACTTGTTCCAAAGTCAAAGCAGAACACCAGAAGCCGTCAGGGTTACTTCAACAACCAGAAATTCCAGAATGGAAATGGGACGGTATTACCATGGATTTCATCACGAAGTTACCAAAGACTGCCTGGGGATACGACACTATTTGGGTAATTGTTGATCGTCTTACCAAATCTGCACATTTCTTGCCTATAAAGGAAACAGATAGAATGGAGAAATTATTACGATTATATATAAAGGAAATAGTTTCAAGGCATGGAATACCTATTTCCATTATATCTGATCGTGATAGTAGATTTACCTCAAAGTTCTGGCAATCACTACAGGAGGCACTAGGAACTCGTTTGGATATGAGTACCGCATATCATCCGCAAACGGACGGGCAGAGTGAAAGAACAATTCAGACTCTTGAAGACATGCTCAGGGCATGTGTGATCGATTTTGGAAACGGATGGGATAAGTATCTACCATTAGCAGAATTCTCGTATAATAATAGTTATCATGCGAGCATTAAAGCTGCACCATTCGAAGCATTGTACGGAAGGAAGTGTAGATCTCCTATCTGTTGGAATGAAGTAGGAGATCGACAATTAACTGGTCCCGAGATCATACATGAAACTACTGAAAAGATAGTACAAATCAAGGAGAGATTGAAAACAGCCCGTAGTCGCCAAAAGAGCTACGCCGATGTCCGAAGGAAACCATTAGAGTTTCAGATCGGTGACATGGTTATGTTAAAGGTGTCACCATGGAAAGGTGTAATACGTTTTGGAAAAAGGGGTAAACTGAACCCAAGATATGTAGGCCCGTTCAAGATCATCGAACGCATTGGACCGGTAGCTTATCGACTCGAGTTACCGCAACAACTCGCCGGAGTACATAATACCTTTCACGTCTCAAACCTTAAGAAGTGTCTTGCAAAGGAAGACCTCACCATTCCTCTTGAAGAAATCCATGTCGACGAGAAACTACAATTCATCGAAGAACCAATCGAAATCATGGATCGTGAAGTTAAACGGCTCAAGCAGAGCAACATACCGATCGTTAAGGTTCGTTGAAATGCTCGAAGGGGTCCCGAGTTTACTTGGGAATGAGAGGATCAAATGAAACAAAAGTATCCACACTTGTTTCCCGATGACGCAAAATAGGTACAATTTTAAAATTTCGGGACGAAATTTATTTAACGGGTAGGTACTGTAATGACCCGCACTTTTTCGATCGTTCTATACTTATAAGATTAATATTTACATAAATTAAACCTTACCAACATGATAAGAAATCCAAATTGTTGAGACTTATGTTTTTGAAATGAGTTTTACACAACGTTTGACCGTCTAGTTTGACCGATGATATCACGAACTATATAACATATGATAATTATACGTTTGTGTATATATATGTATATATACATATTTAACATGATCTAAGGATGTTTTAATATCTCATTTTGTATTAATAACAATAAGTTATAAGTATATTTTGAAACTACTAATTTAAGTTTTCAAAACGATAACCATACGTAACGTTATTTGACATAAATACTTATAACATATAATGTTTATACATATATCGTATATGTAATGTATTTAATCACTTTTAATGACTTAAATACATAAAACAATATAAGTATATTCACAAAAGATAGCTATATTTGAATTCTCATTCCATTTTTCACAAGATTTTCTATACGTATATCTAGAGTATATGTACTCGTATCATACCTAGCTTCTATACGTATTTACTATTGGTATATACACATCAAATCACCACCAACCAGCCCTTGTTCATGCCTTATGTATAAGGTAACTCTCTTGTTCATGCCTTATGTATAAGGTAACTACTTTTGATGTTTAGTATGACTAATTACATAAAAATACAACATGAAATTTTGTCCATGTTTTTCCATTAATCATGTTTTTATGGCCTTAAATACATCTTCCATTTTCAAATTTTATTACCTCATTTCTTTAACCAAAAACACACTCTTAAGAAACTCCATAACCATTCAGCTAGTATCCATGAAGATCTAGCCATAAAAACATCACTTAAACACCATAAGAAAAACCTTACAAAAACACTTCAAGAATCCTTTCAAGAACATAAGTTTACTTCCAATCTTTCATCCAACTCCATCACTCTTTTGGTTCTAGGTTTTTACTCCTCTTTTACAGCAATCTTGTCCAAGTAACTTGAGGTAGTAACTTTGTTCATAACCTTATTCGATTCATATATATATAGCTATCTTATTTTATGGTATAAAATTTTAACAACAAGAACATAGTTTGAATGTTTTCAAACTTGTTTGCAAACTAAATAGATCCTTCTAACTTAACTTTTAAAATACTTCAAGACCTGTAATATATCATAAATATATGCTAACTTAACAAGGTAAAACTTGGTTTTTCAAAGAACACCTTAAAAACTGAATTTACGACGTCGGAGTGCAACCGGGGGCTGTTTTGGGTTGGATAATTAAAAACTATTTTGAACTTTGAATTGGAGGCTTATTTTCTGGAAAATTGATATTTACTATGAATATGTTAACACATAAAAATTTCATGATTTAACTCAAAGTATAAGTATTTTTAGAAAAATAATCATTTAAGGTTGTTTACATGATGGAAAATGATCAACTTCATAAGTTTCACTAAAGTTTGACCTATGACCTGTGATTTCGAATACAAACTAAGGTATTTACAGTTCATAGTCTTAAAGAGGGACTCGATCCAAGGAAGTGGCAAGTTGAATCAACGAAAACGGAGTTGTAACGAAGAAACTATGACCAAAACGAGATCGGATATCTAAGACTAGTTTAGCTACGAAAATAATTGGAGAAAATTAAATAAATCACATCTTTTTAAAATAACATGATATTTTATATATATGTACTCATAATTTAATTTTATATGGTTCAGGATCACCCGTAAACAATACGAGAAGATTAATCATAAGATCCCATGATTGTACGCAACACGTCATTTGACAACACCGGTACTTTATGTACGCAACACGTCATTTGACAACACCGGTACCGTGGGTCAAGATTAATCTCGACCAATACATATACGATGGGGGTTTTTATTTATTTCATTGGGGGTTTATTAAACAACTAAAAATGAACCATTAAAATTGAATTACTAACATCGGACTGCTAACTACGGACTAAGGAATTATTAAAAGTACTAAAAGTATTATAAGTATATATATGTGACGTTTGTTTAAAAAGAAAAGGTATTGATATATTATATATGGATAGGTTCGTGATATCAATCGGATACCAAGTCAAAATTACATATCTTCAAGACGAAAGTGAGTATATAGTCCCACTTTTAAAACTCTAAGTATTTCGGGATGAGAATACATCTATTTTATGTTTTACGTTATGGACACAAGTAACTGAAAAATATATTCTACGTTGAGTTGTACCACTGGCATACTTCCCTGTAGCTTGGTAACTGTTATTTACAGCGGTATTGTAAACGCGAATCCTGTTGATAGATCTATCGGGCCTGACAACCCCAACCGGACTGGACGACCAGTATTCAACGGTTGCACAGTACTTCGTTTCGTGACTACACTTGGTACGGTGTAGTAAGATTTCATAATAAAGGGAATATGCGACGTGATTAAATGTTAAGTATGGTTACCAAGTGCTCAACCACTTAGAATATTTTTATTAAAATATTTACATATGAAATCTTGTGGTCTATATTTATACCGCTGCCGGCATTAAACCTATATCTCACCAACTTTATGTTGACGTTTTAAGCATGTCTATTCTCAGGTGATAACTAAAAGCTTCCGCTGCAACATGTTGAATTTAAGCAAGATCTTGAGTATGCATATTTGTGTCAAAAATAAAACTGCATATCCGAGGAATTGTAATGTAAAATATGCTAGAAATCGTATTGTTATCATCACATGTAAAGTTTGTAAGTCTAAGATTATCGCTAAACGATAATCAGCTTTATATTGTCTAAAGCTTGTATTAATATAAGAGTTATGGTTTGTAATGTAAAATAAATGCAGTTGTTCTTTTAAAAATGTCGCATATAGAGGTCAATACCTCGCAATGAAATCATACGTTATCTAACTCGTTCTTATGGTTAAGGACGGGTTATGACATTGTCGGTTGGAACGAGTGAATGAATAAGGTTTAGAATTTGAGATAGTATTTAATCGTGACGAGATACTCTGGAAATGAGAGAGAGAATGGTGTTTCTGATAGGTTCACCGGTAAGTGCTTCGGGTTCCTCGTTGAGAGGGCAATAAGGTGTGTGGAAAGGATCACCTTCTTCTTGTCTCCAGTGATTAAGTAGACTATGAACCCATCAGATGAATTGGGGATGGCTGATTGGTTGATTCATTCTGGTGACGCTGCTTTCGGAGCTTAAGTGAACATCCATGTCGGAATAGCTGTCGGAATAACTATCGGAATAGCTATCAAAATCTGTGGGACTCGAACTGGTTGAGGGATTCATCTCGTACGATCAGATGAAGGATTTTCGATAAGAAATAGATTATAGGATGTAGATTAGTACCCTGCAATACATAAATTACATTGCATATATAATACTAAAATTCCATAAGTTACGGAGGAATCTACGGAAACTGTCAGGCAAAGGTAACAATAACAGATACGCTAAGATATGAATTTATCTATACACTGTCTATGCAATAGAGGCAGTAAGACGTGTCTAGACTTTAAGATGATAAGCAAGGGATTACCTAAGAATGATAGGCAGGCAATTTTCGACACGAACTGATAAGCAAAACTTTTGACATGCAGACACGGTCGAAGTCCAGACTCACTAATGCATCTAAACAACTATCAATTAGACATACTAATGCAAGACCTTGTTCGCTAAGACCACTGCTCTGATACTAACTGTAAAGACCCGTCCTAATCCATCCGGACGAAATCCATATCGATTATAAACGATTCTCAATAGTTCATTACATCGCGAGGTACTTGACCTCTATATGATACATTTTACAAACATTGCATTCGTTTTTGAAAAGACGGTCTTTCTTTACATCGAAAGTTGACGGCATGCATAACATTTCATAATATAACTAACTGTAATTGACTTAATAATAATCTTGATGAAACTCAACGACTCGAATGCAACGTCTTTTGAAATATGCCATGAATGACTCCAAGTAATATCTCAAAGATGAGCAAATGCACAGCGGAAGATTTCTTTCATACCTGAGAATAAACATGCTTTAAAGTGTCAACCAAAAGGTTGGTGAGTTCATTAGTTTAACATAAACATTGATTTTCATCATTTTAATAGACCACAAGATTTCATTTTCAGTTCTCACAAATATACGTCCCATGCATAGAGACAAAAATATCATTCATATGGATTGAACACCTGGTAACCGACATTCACAATATGTATATAAGAATATCCCCATCATTCCGGGATTCTCCTTCGGACATGATATAAATTTCGAAGTACTAAAGCATCCGGTACTTTGGATGTGGCTTGTTAGGCCCGATAGATCTATCTTTAGGATTCGCGTCAATTAGGGTGTCTGTTCCCTAATTCTTAGATTACCAGACTAAAAAGGGGCATATTCTTTTTAATAATCCAGCCATAGAATGTAGTTTTAAGTACTTGTGTCTATTTCGTCAAACATTTATAAAGCAGCGCATGTATTCTCAGTCCCAAAAATATATATTGCAAAAGCATTTAAAAAGGGAGCAAATGAAACTCACCATACTGTATGTTGTAGTAAAAATACATATGATGACATTTGAACAATGCAGGGTTGGACTCGGATTCACGAACCTATACCAGTTTGTATATATATATTAAAACATAAACTTGTAATTAAATAAATCTATATATTATTATTAGTGATATAATTGTTATATTTAATAATTTATAAGTTTCCTAATTCATTTATATATTTTCATTTTATATAACGTAATATTAATATAGTTAAGTTATGTATATTAAATATATATCTTTTATACGAAGATTATTTGTTTATGAAATTATTATTAATTTTGTTAATACTATAGTTTGTAAAAATAATGATATTATATAATAATATTGATAAAAGTGATAATAATAATAATAATGTTATTAGAAATAATGATATTAACAATGATAATAATACTAAGTTGTGCTATGATATCAATAGTTATAATAATTTTAATAATTTTTATGAATCATAGATTATTTAAGATTTTAATTTAATAATTTTCCTACAAATTATTATATTCAAGATTTTATATTCATAATTGTAAATATATTATTAAAACCTTTATATTCCTAATCATAAAAATCATAATCTTCGTGTTAAATTTCTATGATAACTACTATAGTTCCTTATAACATTAATTTGTATCTGTAATCATAATTTTTACATGTATTCGTATAATTATAACTAATTCCTATAATCTTTATCCTATTATCTTTTATTATATATTTATATTATTAATATGTTTGATATTCTTGAAATCATAATAATAATAATACTAACAATAATAATAATATTAGTAATGATAATACTAATAATTTATAATTAACAATAATGACAAATGATAACTAATACTTAAATGACAAAATTATGATAACTACGTTAATAAGGTTAATAATAATAATAATAATAATAATAATAATAATAATAATAATAATAATAATAATAATAATAATAATAATAATAATAATAATAATAATAATAATAATAATAATAATAATAGTAATAATCCTACTTTTATTAATATTAATACTAATACTAATAATAATAATAACAATTAAGATCATGATAATACTAATGAATAAAATTTATATTATAGTAAAAATAACAATAATAATAATAATAATAATAATAAGAATTTTTGGTTTTGAAAGACTACCTCAAAAAGCTTTAAAAAAATTAGTTGTCACAAGTCGGGCTCCAACCCTAGACCTCACGCTCAACCCGAAACATCATTAACCATAGCACCGCTGCCTATTTCTATGATATGTTTATCCCCCAAAATATATATAACCCGTATATTAATTAACTGATTTCGTTTCCTCCTCCTTCTCCAATTTAATCCAACCAGGAATCAAAACAGTTTAAATCGTGTCAAAAATATTTACATATTTTAAAGCAATCGCAAATCATCAAAATCAGATGTTCTATTAAAAGGAAAAAAAAAAAAAATTATAATCCTTACAGCTGCTACTGCAGTCGCGATGTAAAAAAAAAAATTTGATTTTCGAGATTTAGGATGTTATAGCTTATGATTCCTAAATAAAAGAGTTTGCAAATCATTACCAAAAACTATTAAAATCATTAATTTAAATTGAATTATGACAGAAAACTCGAATTTGCTTGATGAACATTTGTTGACTTTTTGAAATCGAAACTTTGACTCCACAATTTGAATTCGATATGAAACATTGAGCTTTGAAACTTTACAGAAAGTTTAAGTGTAAGATTTATAACAATTTTGCATTTATAGATTTTGAAAAACAAATTGAAATCAAGATATTGATTTTTAAACCCAAGAACAGAGAAAAATCCTTTGTTCCTGTCTGTTTTATTTATTTAATTTTTTTTTTAAACAGCAAGGATATCTATAGTTTAATTTTAATGATAGATACAACAATAAATAATTAGTCAAAATTGTTTGATGTTGGTTGCCAGGATGAATCACTAGCGAAATAAGGAAGGAAGAGACAAGTAAATCAGATACAGATAGGATTCAGTTTTTATTTATATTTATACTAAATATTACTAATAAATAAATATAGATATATTATTAATAATACAATTAATAATCTTAATAATAGTATTAATAATAATACTAATGATTTGCATTAACAATAATAATAATTATAATACATTTATTCGTAATATAATTAAAAAAATACTAATATTAATAATATCAAAGATACTATTAATAATCAAAATATTATAAAACAATTTTAGAATTAATAATGATATTAATACTTATCATAATAACAAAAAAAAATTATAATTTTTATTACTAGTTACAATAATAATGATATCAACATTGGAAATTATAATTATAATGTTAATAATAATAATGGCATAATAAATCAAATGTGTCAATAATAATATAACAATTAGATTTAACTGTTAATTACATTTGATATTACAATTTATTAATTTTGTAATACCTCATAATTATATCATATATTATACAAATACATCTATTGATTATTTAACATTTATATATATTAGGTATATGTCTCAATATAATAATTTATAATAGAATCATTTATCATATATCGGTTCATAATAGAATTATATATATCTATATATGTATATATATTTATATCATCATTTTATTAATAATCTAATTACTTTGTTCATTCATTTGTATTGTAAATTTCAACTTGATTAAGGTATATTTTATTGATTCAAAATATTATATATTTACTTATATATTTAATTACATATTTATTTACAACTATTGTTCGTGAATCGTCGGGAATAGTCAAAGTCAAATGTATACATAAACATATTTTCAAAAATTTCGAGACTAAACATTACAGACTTTGCTTATCGTGTCAGAATTATGTAAAGATTAAGTTTAAATTTGGTCGGAAATTCTCGGGTCATCACAGCTCAATGGTTAAGGAGTAATTCGGGTAAGCGAGGGGTCACGGGTTCGAGCCCGGTCCAGGGCATTTCTTTTTACAAAAAGCTTATGAATGGGTATACACTTTTATTTTATCTCTATAATTATTATTATTGTTATTATTATGTTTATTATTATTATTATTATTATTATTATTATTATTATTATTATTATTATTATTATTATTATTATTGTTATTAGTATTGTTATTATTAGTTATTATTATTATTACAAGTATTATAATTATTATTATTAGTAACGCTAAAAAAAAGTGTTAGTTATTATTATTATCACTATAATTACAATTATAAAATATTAATATTATTATCATTTTGTTACCAAGTAACATCATTAAATATTATTAGGATTATTATTATTAGCATTAGTAATATTGATATTGATGGAATACCACATGTAAAACAAGTGTTCACAAACCTTATATGTGTGTGTAAAAATTCGGCCATAAAGAGGACCAAGCGGAAGCATATGATTTCAATTTTGCATGTGTATTTTAACCATTTAAAATGTATTCCATTTCATAGATCTAGTCTTGTAAATATACTAAAATGTAAATAGAGCTAGTTAGGGTTTATACCTTCTCCAAAAGTGGAGGTTGAAGCAAGATGAAGATGAAGATGAAGAATGGCAAGTTTCTAACTTGAAACCTCAAACCTTTGATACCCACAAGCTATGCAACCAACACTACCTTTAGTTAGGATTTGCAAGGCACCAAAATACAAGCAAAAATCAATGGAAGAACCCTCTACCAAGCCCCAATATTTTCGGCCAAAAATGGGAGGAAGAAGGAGCCTTTTTTTGCTAATTTGAAATGCAAGAGTAAAGTATGTGTGAGAGAGTGTGCAAGCATGCTAGATTAGAAGTAATTACAAGTTATTAAAAGCAAATGGGGAGGTGCCTAGGAGCCCTCAAAACCGCCCCCTTCCCTCCCCTTTTTTTTATTTTTTTTTATTTTTATAAACTTGTTAAATAAATCCCATGATACTTGCACTTATATATATTAAAACATGTACTTGTTATTATCTTTACAAACCAATTATAAAGATAAATATATATAACTTGCACATGTATATTATATATAAATATATATATATATATAATTTTATAAGCCACTTTATAAAATTATAACACACACATATGAGTTTAATCATAAATAATTAAACTTGCACCTATAATTATCCAAATAATTATTTATTGCATTTTAACTTTAGAAAACCAATTTCTAAAGTATAGGTGCCAAGTATTTATTTATTAAAGTTCCATTCAATAAGATAAATACTAAAAGTGTTGATAAGCTTGTTATTGGGTATGACCCGACTTGGATCATAACATGCAAGCCACATTAATTTATTATGTCTCTCGGGCATAAGAAAATCCTTCAATCTCCCATTTGCACGAGAAACATAAGGAATTAATGCAAGTCACGGATACCACCTAACGACCGTCTATCACCCCCAACATGTTATGACTTAGTGCCATTCAATAACATCATCCCTTTCGAGTTCCCATCTCGAATATGATTAGGTGAATCTTTCAATATATCCTTTTGTCCTAGATGTCATGTTAAATCCAAGAGACATAGAATGATCACTCTCTTATAGATTTAACTTTATCAGGCCTTAGACATCCGACTCTCAATGAATAAGAGGGACAAATTCCATCTTGACTACATACGTCCTAGACACTACACTTTGTACCATACCTGAAGCCTCCCTTATGTACTACCATGTTTCAGAATAGCGAAGGAAAGCATCAAGGCACAGTATTCGGTGAATATCTGAACCCAATATGTGTCTCAGGTCAGAGGATATAATGATATTCTCCTTTACTCAAGATTACATGTGATCAATCACAAAGGCTCCATATAGTAAGTCTTGAGAGCGGGTCTTCCAACATTTGTGTTCCACAAATATCTATGAACCTTGGTCGCAACCTTGCCCCACATTCACCATTTGAATGCTAACCAATCCAAGTTCATAATAGTCTAGACCTCACACTTTGTTCCCACAAATGTGATCAACTACGGAATTTTAGAATAATAGTATATTCATGGATGAAATATGCAAAATTGGAACATGACTCATAAATAAATTAATACCATAATCATATTAATGAGTTTGAACTAATTCGTTCCCTTACAATACATAAAATAGATCATTTCCAATCACTAGAATATCGAAGCCCTAATGCACAAACATGTCCCTCATGTTTTGGCCCATGTAAAAGCTTCGTGAGTGGATCCGCAACATTATGATCTGTGTGAACTTTGTGAATACATATCTTTCCCTTTTCAACCTCATCCCTAATGTAGTTGAATCTCCGCTCAATGTGACGAGTCTTTTGGTGAGCACGAGGTTCCTTGATTTGAGCAATCGCACCCTCGTTGTCACAAAAGATCTCAAGAGGGTCCTGAATGGAAGGGACCACTCCTAAGTGGTCGATGAATTTCTTCATCCATGCAGCTTCCTGAGCTGCCAGTGAGGCGGTAATGTACTCCGACTCTGTAGTGGATAACGCAACAACTTCCTGTTTCGCACTCTTCCAAGAGACCGCACCACCATTTAACATAAATACATAACCGGATTGCGATCGAGAGTCATCTCGATCAGTTTGGAAACTCGCGTCCACGTAACCTTTTACAGCTAGTTTCTCCTCACCAGACCCATATATTAGAAACATATCCTTAGTCCTTCTAAGGTATTTCAATATACATTTAACCGCAGTCCAATGACTATTTCCCGGGTTATTCTGGTATCTACTTGTCAAGCTTAGAGCGCATGACACATCCGGTCTAGTACATATCATTGCATACATGATAGACCCAATAGCAGATGCGTATGGGACTTTCTTCATTCTCTCTTGTTCATCTTTGGTGGTAGGACACTGAGATGAACTGAGAACGGTTCCCTTTTGAATAGGTACCAAACCTTTCTTAGAGTTTTCCATCTTGAACCTTTTCAAGATTTTATCAATGTATGTACTTTGGCTTAAACCTATCAATCTCTTGGATCTATTCCTATAGATTCCAATCCCCAATATGTATTGTGCTTCTCCAAGATCCTTAATGGAGAAGCAACCTTTTAACCAAGTTTTGACCTCTTGCATTGTGGTTATATCATTCCCAAATAATAATATATCATCCACATATAGCACAAGGAACATTATGGAGCTCCCACTAGCCTTCTTGTATACACAAGCTTCATCACCATTTTTAATGAAGCCAAATTTCTTTGCCTCTTCATTAAAACGATGATTCCACATTCTCGATGCTTGCTTCAATCCGTAGATTGACTTCTTTAACTTGCATACCTTCTTAGGATTTTTCGGATCAACAAAACCTTCGGGCTGTACCATATAGACATCTTCCTCAAGATATCCATTTAGGAAAGCGGTTTTGACATCCATTTGCCAAATTTCGTAATCATAATGAGCAGCGATGGCAAATAATATCCTAATAGACTTTAGCATTGCCACAGGCGAGAAAGTTTCATCATAGTCAACCCCTTGAGTTTGAGTGAAACCCTTTGCTACAAGTCTAGCTTTGTATGTATCCAAGTTTCCATGTATGTCGGTTTTCTTCTTGAAAAGCCACTTGCAATCAACTAGCTTAGAGCTAGGAGGTTGCTCAAAAAGTTCCCAAACTTGGTTTTCATACATGGATTGCATCTCGGCGTTCATGGCTTCCTGCCATTTATCTTTATCAATCCTTGATAAAGCATCTTTGTAGTTTGTCGGTTCATCCAAATCAACCGTATAGCAACCATCCACGAGAAACCCATATCTCTCGGGAGGGTTACTAATCCTACTAGATCTTCGAACATCTTGTGTACCTTGATCATCCACTTGATCATTTTCAACATCCTCATGTTGAGTACTAGTGTCAACCAATTGTGTATCATCGGCTTGATCTTGTACCTCTACAAGATCTATCTTCCTTTCACCATCACCTTCCATAAGGAACTTGGTTTCAAGGAATTCCGCCTTTCGAGCAACAAATACCGTTTGCTCGGATGGATCATAGAAGTAATATCCCATGTCATCTTTGGGATATCCTATGAAGATACACTTTGTGGATCGAGCATGTAGCTTATTAGCTACATAACGCTTAGGATAAGCTTCACATCCCCATACTTTCAAGTATGAAAGAGAAGGAGGTTTTCCAAACCACATCTCATGAGGAGTTCGTTCCACTTTCTTGGTTGGGGCCATATTTAAAATACGAGCCGCGGAGCTTAGACAATAACCCCAAAATGATAGAGGCAACGAGCTTCTTGCCATCATAGATCGAACCATATCCATTAGGGTTCGGTTCCTCCTTTCGGAAACTCCATTAAGTTGGGGTGTTCCGGGTGGAGTAAGTTGTGAGATAATCCCACAACTCCTAAGATGATCTTGGAAAGCATCGCTTAGGTATTCACCTCCTCTATCGGTACGAAGTACCTTAATTGTCTTATTGAGTTGATTTTGTACTTCGTTTTGGTATTCTTTGAATGCTTCAAACGTTTCGTCCTTGTGTCTTAATAAGTAGACATATCCGAAACGACTAAAGTCATCAATGAAAGTAACAAAGTATCTTTCACCATTCCTAGTCATGGGTTTAAAGGGTCCACATACATCCGAATGTATTAATCCCAATAAATCTTTAGCCCTTTCATAAGTCCCTTTGAAAGGTGCTTTAGTCATCTTGCCTTGTAAACAAGATTCACATACATCAAACGAATCCATTTCATTTGATTTCAAAAGTCCATTCTTTTGAAAGGTATGCATTCGGTTCTTGTTTATGTGACCAAGGCGACAATGCCATAAGTAGGAATCACTCAAATCCCTTTTGAGTTTCTTGGTGCTTGTATGGTATATAGAGCTCGATGATGCGTCATCATGAACCAATTCATAAATTCCATTTGAAGGCGAAGCCTTGAAATAGAATACATTATCTTTAGAAACATGAATATCATCATCAATAAAATCAACAACGTAACCACATTGTTTTAAGCGAGAAATAGAAATAATGTTTCGACATAAATCCGGTGCATACAAAACATTTTCTAAAATAAGCTCCAATCCACTTGGAAGCTTCAAAACAAATTCTCCTTGAGCTTTAACATGCACCTTTGCACCATTGCCCATATAGAGACTTGATGTTCCCGCCATATGATCACTTCTTTTGAACCCCTGCAAAGAATTGCAAATATGAGTTCCACATCCCGTGTCTAATACCCATGTATTAGAAGAAGTAATACTAAGCTCTATATATACCATATATATATTACCTGAGGTTTGCCCTGCATCCCTCTTGTCCTTCAACTCCTTAAGGTAGACCGGACAGTTTCGTTTCCAATGACCCATCTCACCGCAACCGAAACATGGGTCTTCCTTGGGGTTTGCCTTCTCGGCTACCTTTTGCTTCTTAGCCTTGTTGATGGTTGGGGTAACCATCTTCCCCTTCCCTTTGCCTTGATGGGCGGGTCCTTTTCTCTTAGCCACCTTTGGCTTAGAGGTGTTACCTTTGGACCCACCTTGATCGATTGCTAACACGGGTAAAGCCCTTTTACCCATGCTAGTTTCCGCCGTTCTAAGCATACCGTGAAGCTCACCTATGCTCTTATCCATCCCATTCATATTGTAATTAATTACAAATTGATCAAACCTTTTTGATAGGGAGTTAAGGATAAGATCGGTGCCTAACTCATTAGATATGTTTAGGTTAAGACGGTTAGCACGATCGATAAGGCTTTTCATCTTAACTACATAAGATGAGACCGATTGGGTATCGTCCATACGACAAGCATGTAGCGCTCGAACCGTTTCGAAACGCTCAACACGCGCTTGTTGGAGGAACATCTCCTTCAATTGCGTTATCATGTCGTATGCACTATGATGCTCGAAATCCTTTTGGAGTTCGGGTATCATAGTCCCAAGAATTAAGCATGAGACTTGAAGGGAGTCGTGGCAATACTTATCGTAAGAGGCCATTGCCTCCACATCACTCTCATCCGGTTGATCGGGAATGGGGTCCTCAAGCACATACATTTTATCCTCTTGTTTGAGGACAATCCGAAGATTGCGGAACCAATCCATAAAGTTTGTATGATAGGTTGTTAAAGTTAAGTGGTGCGATGTTCAAGTTGTTGTTGTTATTAGCGGCCATCTACAAAATTCAACAAGGTTCTTTTAAGTATTGATTTCAAATTTAATAAACAATACCCTTTTAATTTGTTTTTATTAAATATTAGAATCCAACGGTAAATCAAATTTCGGTTAGGTGACCTTTATCCCGTCATTTGATTTAGCTAGGTAGTCATAATGACAATTGCAATCCTTTTGCAACTTCTAAGTTATGGGATCATGCAATCCTTTTGCATGGCATATTAATCCCATCAACGCCTATTCGTTCATCATGCTTCGGTGACCCTAAGTTCATGATTCCCAAATCAAGTCGTCCTACTTGTGTAAACATGTAGACTTAACATACAAGTGGTTAGGTGACCTTTATCCCACATGTATGCGAAGTGTACCTTATTAATATTAGTTCACTCATGACGGTTAGGTGACCTTTATCCCATCAAGAGATTCCTAATATGTCTAAGTGTTTCCACAAAAGGATGGCGTTTAACTTGTTTACCTTGTTTTAGTTAAAGGGATTTTAAGTTTTCTACATTCTAGTTTAGAAAACAAAGTGCTATACACCAACATGCATTTGGTGTGTAGTATATTTATGAAAAACCCATTTTCATGTCCTTTTAGTAAACCAATTACTAGTTATAAGCCATTTCATTACCTTTTTAAATAAACCATTTTATTTAAGTCTAATAACCAATTATTAGTGTCATTTGTTATGTTTTATTATAACCATTTATAATGTATTATGCAAGTTGTAAACATGTGATAATCTTGTAGCAACCAAACATACAAACATACATAAACATGCATAACAAAGTGTTCACAATCAAGAGCCATTTTGGTGGACATTTGTTTAGCCAAAAAACAAATGCCACCTAAGAGGGTTAACCAAAGTAAGAGATTTTTAAACAAAATCTCCCACTTAATCTTGTAATCTTCAAATCTTCATCTTGTAATCTTCATCATGAGTCTTCATTTTCATTTTACAAAATTATATCCTAATACAATTTTTCTAGAAAATGAAATAACAACCTATTCTATTTTACAAACCAAATAGAATAAATTACATCAACAAATTACAAGATTAATTACAATTTTTACAAACCAAAATTACAAAATTATTACAACCATATGAATGAATATTACAATCAAGAATAACAACCAAATCATTCAAACATACAACCACATGGTCTAGGCTCGATTGTGAACAATAACATAACATCAAACATGGCCAAACTTGAAGTCCCAAAACCCATTTTTGGGTTCAAAAATTCGGCCATTACCAAAAACCCCACCAAAACTCAAGATTTTTACATTCTACTTTCATGCATGTTGGTAGATTGTAAAATAAATGAGTTTTCTAGCCAAAAACAAGAAGCATATTAACAAGACTTTGGCTCTAGATACCATTGATGGAATACCACATGTAAAACAAGTGTTCACAAACCTTATATTTGTGTGTAAAAATTCGGCCATAAAGAGGACCAAGCGGAAGCATATGATTTCAATTTTGCATGTGTATTTTACCCATTTAAAATGTATTCCATTTCATAGATCTAGTCTTGTAAATATACTAAAATGTAAATAGAGCTAGTTAGGGTTTATACCTTCTCCAAAAGTGGAGGTTGAAGCAAGATGAAGATGAAGATGAAGAATGGCAAGTTTCTAACTTGAAACCTCAAACCTTTGATACCCACAAGCTATGCAACCAACACTACCTTTAGTTAGGATTTGCAAGGCACCAAAATACAAGCAAAAATCAATGGAAGAACCCTCTACCAAGCCCCAATATTTTCGGCCAAAAATGGGAGGAAGAAGGAGCCTTTTTTTGCTAATTTGAAATGCAAGAGTAAAGTATGTGTGAGAGAGTGTGCAAGCATGCTAGATTAGAAGTAATTACAAGTTATTAAAAGCAAATGGGGAGGTGCCTAGGAGCCCTCAAAACCGCCCCCTTCCCTCCCCTTTTTTTTATTTTTTTTTATTTTTATAAACTTGTTAAATAAATCCCATGATACTTGCACTTATATATATTAAAACATGTACTTGTTATTATCTTTACAAACCAATTATAAAGATAAATATATATAACTTGCACATGTATATTATATATAAATATATATATATATATAATTTTATAAGCCACTTTATAAAATTATAACACACACATATGAGTTTAATCATAAATAATTAAACTTGCACCTATAATTATCCAAATAATTATTTCTTGCATTTTAACTTTAGAAAACCAATTTCTAAAGCATAGGTGCCAAGTATTTATTTATTAAAGTTCCATTCAATAAGATAAATACTAAAAGTGTTGATAAGCTTGTTATTGGGTATGACCCGACTTGGATCATAACATGCAAGCCACATTAATTTATTATGTCTCTCGGGCATAAGAAAATCCTTCAGATATAAGTATTATTATGATTAGGATATTATTATTATTATCATTAAGTATAAGAATTATTATTATTAAGTATTACGAATATTAGTTATTGCTGTTATTATTACTAATGTAAGTATAACTACCATTTATTATTATTATTATCATAACCCTAGTTACAATTATGATTATTATTATTATTATTGTTATTACTAATAATATTATCAAAATAAGTATTATTATTAAGTAATATGATTATCATTATTAATGAGATTTTTATTACTATTATTATAAGTATCAGTATTAAAAAAATCTTTATTAATATTATTATTAATAAAGTTATTATTATTAGTAAATCATTATTATTAACAAAACTATCATTTTAAAACAAATGAATATTTTGTGCATAAAATATACTTATTACATATATATATATTATAATTATATTAATATTTTACATAACTATATATATTTATCAAACTTATTAATATTATTTATATAAATATTTGCATATAACAAACTATTGATTTTTAAATATAACACTAAACAATTATATATATATAAATATGGATATATTAATATAACTATATAAATATTAATCATTTTGAATATATACACAAATTAAATATATATAATATATAAATTAAGATATAATAAATAAATTTGTTCAGTTACGATTATATCTTTTAATATATATACAAATGATATAGGTTCGTGAATTCAAGGCCAACCCTGCATTGTTCAATATCGTCATATGTATTTTTACTACAAAATACAGTATTGTGAGTTTCATTTGCTCCCTTTTTAAATGCTTTTGCAATATATATTTTTGGGACTGATAATACATGCGCTTTTATAAATGTTTGATGAAATAGACACAAGTAATCAAACCTACATTATATGGTTGAATGGATCGAAGCCGAATATGCCCTCTTTATCCTGGTAATCTAAGAATTAGGGAACCGAGCCCCTAATTGACGTGAATCCTAAATATAGATCTATTGGGCCCAACAAACCCCATCCGTTGTAGCGGATGCTTTAGTACTTCGATTTTTTTTATCATGTCCGATGGATGTCCCAGAATGATGGGGATATTCTTATATGCATCTTGTTAATGTCGGTTACCAGGTGTTCAATCCATATGAATGATTTTTGTCTCTATGCATGGGACGTATATTTATGAGAAATGGAAATGAAAATCTTGTGGTCTATTAAAATGATGAAAATGATCGATTATGATAAACTAATGAACTCACCAACCTTTTGGTTGACACTTTAAAGCATGTTTATTCTCAGGATTGAAAGAAATCTTTCGCTGTGCATTTGCTCATCCTAGGGATATACTTGGAGTCATTCATGACATATTTCAAAAGACGTTGCATTCGAGTCGTTGAGTTCATCAAGAATATTATTAAGTCATTTATAGTTAGATATATTATGAAATGGTATGCATGTCGTCAACTTTCGATGTAAAGAAAGTTTGTCTTTTAAAAAACGAATGCAATGTTTGTAAAACTGTATCATATAGAGGTCAAATACCTCGCAATGAAATCAACTATTGTGAATCGTTTATAATCGATATGAACGGGGCATTTCAAAAGTTCTGTTAAAATTAGAATTGACCGTTTCACCTACTTACTGTTGCCCTGTTTATCGTTAATTGCAATTGATATGCAAAAAATAATCTGGTTTGTTTCATATGGTATGATCCTAAAAATTGGATCTTTGTACTTATTGTCGATAAATTTCTATAAACTTGGTATGCAGTTTCATCGGTTTAAAATAGTATTTTACAAGAATGGTAATCTCGGCTACTTTGTGGTTTAATCTAATTTGAGTATATTGATCATAATAATTACTACAGTATTTATGAACAAGCATTGTCTTTCGCTGGCCTCGTATGGTAAACATCTTAATTTGTCATTAGATTATAAGTATGAAATTTGAAATTGAGGAGGATAAGGAATTGATGTTTAGCTTGAATTGTAGTATAATAAGTATCGGAAATGATGAATGCTAACTGGAGATTTATAAGAGAATCATTTTGTTGATAATATATCACTTAAAGATGCTTTTATTCCACGACCCGTGAACACGTTGCAAAAGTAGTGTTCGTATGATGAAAAACGGTGTTTGTGAAATGTCCACAATAGGAGTTTATAGATAGAAATTGGAAGGAAAAGTTTGTTAGAAAAGGTATCTTATAGAGTAAACTAGCAAAATGGGCCCGCGCGTTGCAGCGGGGCGTTTTGATTGCGTACTCATATTAAACGGAGCGTATTATAGGTGCATATATGTATTGAATATAGTCCGAGGCATTGAGCGTTTTTTTAGAAGTGTCCGTTTCGGGTATAGTTAGTCTCGTTGTGTTCGTAAGATTTTTTAAGTTGAACGGTGGGTTAAAAAAAATTTTACGCGAGTCGAGCGGAAAGATATGTCCCGTTGAAAATATAGGTGAAGTGTGTTTAAGATTTTTAATTAAAATAATAAGTTCACATTTTGCACCCCTGGTTTGGGGGTTGAACTTGAAAATTGGTCAAAGTTGGAGGGGGTGTTTGGTTCGTTTTTACCCCGCGATCGTGGGGTTCTCCCTTTGTATCTCTGCGATCGCGGAGGTCCCTTTTTTCCCACTGTTGTCGTTTTGACCAAGATTTGGGCGGGGGTTGAGCCAAAACGACCAAAATCCTGGTGGCAATTAGTGTATAAGGAAAATATGTCATAGTTTATTATATGGATTTCTTTTCTATTATAAATTTTATGTTTTTCCACTAATATTTGTTAATTTCATCATATTTTTATCATTTCTGTTGCAGTGCAGTTGAGTAAACACAGAGATGTTTGATGGTGAAAAGGGTTATGTACTTATGTACTTGCATGTGCATTCCTAAGAGATATTCCACTATTGAAAAAGCTGGTTTGAAGAGATAAGGATCTGCATTGGTAACTAGAGTCAAAAGAAGGTACAACTGCAAGTTTTTTTTTTTACTGTATTTAACCAAACGCTGAAGGTTAATTTTTGATTTATGAATTTTGCATTTCAATGTATGTTGTGCATTAGTATGCCTAAAAATTGGGTAAAACTTAATTTATATAAAGCTTGAATTGAATGTGACAAATTGGCTAAAGTTGACATGGAGTATAGCTAGGAAAAGAGTTGAACTATCATGAGAAAATACTAAAAGGAAAATACTCTATTTTTGTAACCCTTCTCTATCTCTGTCGCCCCAATCGCTCGATTGTCTTCATCCTATAACGCTATTTATGGAAGATATCTTTCCTGTAATGATTTTTATGCTAACAATTACACTAGATAATTTTATTCGATTGTATGTGTTTAGTTTGCTCGCTCCTTATATTTTAACGAATTCTTTCCCTTTATTGTCTTTGAACAATTATGTTAATAATGCATTAATAATCCACTGATAACGTTAATGTGAAGTAATTTAAAGTGACTTAGAGTAGTTTTGATGATTTGATTTTTTTATTAGAAACATACTATTTTTTTTTTCTTTTTTTTTTGTTAGTGTGAGTTCAATGCCACTTTCGATGATTTTTCCGATCTGTATTTAGGATTTACATATATTACCTATGACTGGAACATTTATTACAATTTTTGTGATGCCCCGTACAAAACCATCGTGTACGAATCATCAACAACAGGATCATTACAAGGTTAAGTACTATATGCTGTAATTAAAGAAGTTGCATTCACGATAAAAAGGTGATGTCATAACCGACATCAAATGTTTTACATTTCAAAAGCATGCTTCACTAAGTAGAAGCAAATAATAAGTGTATGTGACCACAATGGTCGTTACAAGTCATAGTTCAAAAGTACGAATGTTTGAATGCAAAATAAAGTAGTTCATGCGATGACAACTCTAAACAGCGGGTGTCTACAGCACGACTAGTAAGACAGCGGAAGCAACCTCAAGCACCTGAGAAATACATGCTTAAAAACGTCAACACAAAGGGTGGTGAGCTATAGTTTAAGTATAACAGTATGTAAGGTATGCCACGAGATTTCAGTGCTACAACGAGCGTTTCAAAATAGTATGATAAAGTATATGTTAACTGTGGGCACTTGGTAACTAACTTAACGTTTATACCCCCTGAAAGTACACTTGGCAAGTGCGTATGTCTACGAAGTATTAAACACTCGTTAAATGCTAGCGCTACTAGCCCGAGTGGGGATGTCAAACCCTATGGATCCATATCTAAGATTCGCGTTCACGGTTCAAAAACCGATGATTAAACGTTACCGAGCTAAAGGGAATGTTTATGCCGTTGTGATGTTATGCGAGGTGTATATAAAATAGTTATTATTTTACTAGGAAAATACTATTAAATACGATACAATTTTACACAAGATATTTATTTATTTATAGAATGGATATACTTAAACCTTGCTACAACACTTATAGGCAGTGTACCTAATCGTACAGTAGTGTAGTTTTTAGTAAGTCCGGTTCGTTCCACAGGGAAATCTTTAAACAAAGCTCAACGCTATATTAGTTTACTTTTATAAAAATACAAATATATATAAGTAATATTATTATTATAAAGGGGGGTTTTTACCGTTTAATGACCGGTTTGTCGATTTTAAGACTTTAGTCGCAGTTAAAACCTAATGTAAAAAAATAAATACAAGACTTTAAATTAAAGCGTAAAGTAAATAACGATAATGAAATTGCGAATAATAAAAATGCGATAAAATAAAATTGCGATAATTAAAAAGTACGATAATTAAAAGTGCGATTAAATAACAATAAATAAAAGTGCGATAATTAGAAGTGCAATTAAATATAAAATAAAGGAAATTAAATATGAAATAAAAGAATTATGCTTATTTAAACTTCCGTAATCATGATGTTTGACGTGTTGATTTTAGTTTTATGCCCATGGGTTAATTGTCCTTTGTCCTGGATTATTCAATATGTCCGTCTGGTTTTTGTCCATAACAGTCCATCAGTCATAAATATAAAGTGCGAGTGTCCTCAACAAATTATTATTATACCCGAAGTTAAATATTCCAACTAATTGGGGATTCGAATTGTAACAGGTTTTAATACTTTGTTTAATGAATACACCAGGTTATCGACTGCGTGTAAACCAAGGTTTTACTACTTTGTTAACAATTACACCAATTACCCTTGAATGTAATTTCACCCCTGTTTTAATTATTCTAGTGGCTATTAATCCATTCCCGTGTCCGGTTAAATGAACGATTATTCGTACATATAAATACCCCGCCCATCGTGTCCGATCGAGTGTATATGGTAATTTATAGGGACGCCCAATTGTAAATTTTTATATTAACATTAACAAACTTTCATTTAGTTAAACAAATATAAAGCCCATTAATAGCCCATAGTCTAATTTCCACAAGTGTCGTTCTTTTGTCCAAACCCCAATTATGGTACAAAGCCCAATTACCCAATTTTAGTAATTAGCCCAACATCATGATTACTTCGTTTTAAATAAGCATAATAATAACTTAGCAACGAGACATTAATATAAAAAGGTTGAACATAACTTACAATGATTAAAAATAGCGTAGCGTTACACGGACAGAATTTCGACTTACACCCTTACAACATTCGCTAACATACCCTTATTATTAGAATTATAATTAAAATTAAAATATAAATTATAAATATAAATATATTTACGTATGAAGAGGAAGAAAAAAAGATATGAAATTTGATCAGAATTCGGTTGGCTTTATAGCCAGAGTTGAAAATTGGGGCTCCGCGACTCGCGGCAAAATGCCCTTAAAACTCCGCGAGTCGCGGAGATATATTTACAGCTCACACCCTTGGAGTTTCTTGCTGCCGACGGTTTTTAATATATATATATATAATATATATATAATTAATATAATTAATTATATATTATATTATATTTATATACATAGTTAACTTGTAATTTTTAGTCCGTTGCGTCGAGCGTTAAGAGTTGACTCTAGTCCCGGTTCCGGATTTTCGAACGTCCTCGAGTACAATTTAATATCTTGTACTTTGCGTTTTGAATCTTGTACTTCTGTAATTTCGAGACGTTTCTTATCAATAATTGGAACCTTTTTGATTGTCTTTTGTTCTTTTGAGCTTTTTGGTCGTTTGCGTCTTCAATTCGTCGAATCTGTCTTTTGTCTTCACCTTTTATTATTTAAACGAATATCACTTGTAAATAGAACAATTGCAACTAAAAGCTTGTCTTTCTTGAGGAATAATGCTAAGAAATATATGTTCGTTTTTAGTATTATCAAATATTCCCACACTTGAGCGTTGCTTGTCCTCAAGCAATATCGTCTTGAAATACTAGAATCACTTCTTTATTCTTCACACTTTGTACATCAGTGATTTCTATACGGCGGTATAAACAATGGTAGTAACGATATGGTTTACAGTCCCACATGACTATAAAAATTTAGATCCATTAAGGAAATTGGATCTTTATGAAAACATTTGATCTTTTGAAAATTAAATCTAGTTTTTACCCTAGATAAGTTTTCCGGAATAACCCTTTACCGGTGTTTGCAAAATATTTTTGTGGGTTTGGTGGGTTTCAGATTTGAAAATTTTAGCTCAAAACTTGCGGTTTTGTGTCACCCACTTGCTAACCTTGTATTTGGAAAGCAACACGTCCAGTTTACTTGTTCCGTATATTACCTTTCGGCAAACTACCGTCCGGTTGTAAAGGAAAGCGTTGAACAAGCAACTGTTTAAGGCAATGTCCCGTGACATGCTTTTGATTATGGTCTATAACGTGTCGGACGCAATTACTATCCTTGGTAGGAGCAATAGTAAAGCTCACCCTTATAATTTGTCGGTCTGGCACAAGGTCCTGTCTTTGACCATGCTATGCAACCACCGTTCTTACGGTTGACACCCGATTTAGTTCAGGTGACCGAATGAATTCCAGGTGAATTCCTAGGATTTTACGTTCAATCGTAATGAACGCATTGAAAATAGGGTTTTCAGAAAACAAATCGGTTTGTAATTTTGATCAAAATATTTTCTCGTTTAAGCTCGAGTTTAGATATCATCGAATTCCATGAGTTTGTAATTCTCAATCTTTAAGGTCAATCTCAAGGATTGAGTAATATCAGGCTTAAAAGCTGATTTTTAATCTTTAAGGAGATTATCCTTTCTGGGGATCTGATTCATTAGTCTTATCAAGCTAATTTGCACGGTGCCCCCCATTGTACGAGATAAATCCTTCTCATGGTTAGGATAAATCTGACCACTTGGCGACCCTGTTTTATGCTGAGGTCCGTGGATTTCCAGCTGATTTTAGTGATGACTTTTCTAGATTTTTCGTCAACCTACAGCTGGTCTGGACGACAACTTCATGACCTAAATCAAGAAACGCGTGTCTTTTTCGGAAGACTTTACTTCCTTTTAATGATGGAATTGATTCATCGTGTAGATCCATCTCTTCTTTTCTTTCATCGGGTAAAACAGTTTAGTTTAGTTCAAAGCAAAAGTATTTTCAGTTATTGGTTACAGATATATGTGGCATATGTTTAAAATAACTTGGTAAATTTTCCCACACTTGGCTTTTTATTTTTCTTTTTATCGTCCTCTATTCCATTTTAAATGAATTTTAACATTTTAGTTTGTTTCTCAATTTATGTCCTTTCCGAGGTAACAATAATTTCGGTGTTAAAACCTAGTTTTATCGTTCATAAATATGTATAAACATGATTTGAATTCATTTAATTGAAAATTTTTACTAGAATTGGGTAGTCAGTATATAAGACTAGGGCTGTTCTTTTTTATCAGAGAGCACTAGATTCTAATACAACTACTGCTTTACTAGTATTTTTAATGGTAATCAAGTGTATAAAGTAAAAAAATTTTAAAATCCGAAAGAATTTAACCCCTTCCCACACTTAAGATCTTGCAATGCCCTCATTTGCAAGAAATCAGTAACAATTTAAATTATTGAGGGTGATTTGTGTGAAAATGATTAAATTTTTACCAATGTTTCCAAATATATTGGCATTTGTTTGCTGAATGATAAATGGTGCACATCATTTGTTCATTCCGTCTTGTTGTTATTTCACATATATTTTGCATCTTGTCGTCAAAATTAGTTGCTTTTGCTGAACTTAATGCCAGTATTTGAAAATGCGTTGTTTTACCCTGTTGTGTACATAAGATAAACTGCAAACATATATACATATTTTTGAAGTTTGGTTTATTACCCCACATTCAAAAATTATTAAAATCTAAGAATAAAAGTTAGATAATTATAAAAATGATTACAATATTAACAAAAGTATTAAACATATCAATAATTACAAATTACAAAATAAAAAAAAATAAGTAAACTAAGGATGATATTGGTACCAATAGGGGTTCCACGCATAACCATAAGTGCTATAGAATGCTTCGGCAGGGTCATACGTAGGATATGGTGGCTGCATCTCTATCGACCAAGGAGGGAAGACGGGTTTCGGTGTAGGAATATAGTTTCTACCTATATGTTGGCAATGCGCTATGATCTGGTTCTGATGAACTTGCCAATCTTCAAATGCTCTCTGTCTAGCATTTTCGTATTCCTGAGAAGCTATAAACCTATGCATTTCTTGCATCTCATTCCCCCCTCCTACATTACCTTGCTGCTGGTTTCTCTCTACCTGTGGATGTCTACCATTGTATCGTACTGCGGCGTTATTTCGCCGCTTCAAAACTTTCGCACCATGGTATACATTTAAACCTATAGTGTCGCGGGGTTCCGGCTCTTCTACTAATAATCCCCCCCGACTTATATCCACACCGAGATATTCACCAATCAAAGTAATAAAAATACCACCTCCTATTATGCTATGTGGACGCATCCCCCGAACCATAGCTGATAAATAATAACCCACACAATATGGTATACTTACAGCGCTGTGTGGGTCTCGAATACACATATGGTAAAACAAATCTTGTTCATTTACCTTTTCTTTGTTTTTACCCCTTTGTGTAATCGAATTAGCTAAAAACCTATGTATTACTCTTAATTCGGCTCTATCTATATCCAAATAAGAGTAGTTTCCCCCTTTGAAACGGTGATGGCTTGTCATTTGACTCCACACACCGTGTGTATCAAAATTCTCATCTATCCTTCTACCGTTTAGTATCAATCCTCTACAATCGGCAGACGCTAACTCCTCAGGCGTATATATACGTAAAGCCTGAGCCATGTCCAGTAAAGACATGTGGCGCATCGAACCGCCTAACAAAAATCTAATAAAAGAACGATCGGTTAAACTAGCTACCCGATCATTCAACTCTATACTACATAACAACTCTTCACACCATACTTTATATACAGGTCTGCGTATGGTGAATAAACATATCCAGTCATTAAAAGAAGAATTACCATACCTCTGTACAAGTAATTCCCTAATTGGCCCGGCCAATTCTACAGCTTCTAAGGGTCCCCATTCTATGACCCTCGGTACCTCAACAACCTTGGAATGAAGAGTATGCAAACCCCGTTGATATTTTGGATAATCTATCCAAAGTCTGTCAAATCGCAGGTTCGGGTGCAACTGTTCCAAGTGCATATCTGAAAAGGTCATGACTGGATGAGGTACATCATGCTTGTAGTAGTTATCTACCTCCTGTTGTTCCAAGTTCTCAGCAGGAGCATGGCGGGCTTGGGATGAAGATTCACCCCTTTCATTCTGCAAAACACATCAAACACAAATTTTGTGCATCCAAATATGCATTAGTGTCAGCAAAATCATCAATCAAAATAATTACAATGACATTATTAATTTATATCAAACTTAAGCTTATTTTCACATTTTTATCAAATCTACACTTTTTCAAATAAGCATATACGAAAATTTTCGCCAAGTTCATAAGCATTCAACTCAAATAACATGTCAAAATAATCATTACTAGCAAATAAACAAGTCTCAAATGGCATTATCTTTCAAAAATCAAGTTCATGAATTTTGGACTTGAAAAAGTCCACTTTAATTCTCAAAATCATGTTTAGGCTCAAAGTTTGGATCATTTAACTACCTAGACATGTTATACTACTCAATTTAGCAACAATTCATGACAAAAATCGGCCATAACCTGTTTATATCAAAAAGCCCCAAATTGCTCAAGAACACAAACCCTAGATTATTCAAAATTTGAAGTTTAAGGCTTCTAATCATGTTAAACAGCATCAATCTAGGTTATACAAGCATAATACATAAACAATTTAAGTCTAATTACACTAAAAAGCATCAAAATCAAATTGGGGAAAAATAGCTCAAGAACACTAAAATTCGAATTAAATGGTGTTTAGGTATAGAAATTTACCGTTTTTCTTGAGTAGTTCTTAGATATCATCCTTCTCAACATGATTTTAGCAAAAAATTTGGTGATTAACGGTTAAAAATTGAGATTTTTGGGGGTGATTTTCGGTGGTTTTCGGGTTCTTTTTCGCTGTTATTTTGGGGTGTTTTTGTGTTTTTGAGTATACTGATCGTTCAGCTATTTTTATTTTTTTTTCTGTGTTTTGGTCCCTCCGCGAGTCGCGGAGGTTTTGCACTGCAAACTCTGCGAGTCGCGGAGTTTACCCTTTTTTTTTTTTTTTTTTTATAATCTTTAACTTATAAAACAATTAAGAAATTAATTTTAAAATTTTGTTTCCCTTGTTATTTAGGACGAGGTCGTTTCGGATCGATGTCCTAGTCCGTCCCTCGACAAAATTTTAAAATTTGTCTTTTTGTAGCGATTGTTTTAAAAGCTAAGATTTTTGGGTTTTTTAATGTTTTTGGCATACTTTAAATCAATAAGATTAAAAATAATGATAATAAAAGTTCTCGTCCCTCCCTCGGGTAAAGCAATTTCGGTTCAAAGACCTAGTCTTCAACTTACGACGAATTTTAAAAATCATATTCTTAACTTAATGAGATAAAGTAAATTTTTGTTTTTAAATTCACACAACTTAAATATAAAATTCAAAATTAATAAAAAAAAATAATCACACCAAACTTAAAATTTGAAATGCATAAAATTAAAATTTCATATTTTAAAAATTAAAAATTCACACCAAACTTAATTTAAAAATTCATAAATTCATACCAAACTTATATTAATTTTTCAAATATTTACAATTTTAAAAATATTGTTTTTACAAAGTTTACAATATTAATTTAAGATTTAAATATTAATTTTAAAAACATGGTAAAAAATAAAAATAAATTAAAAATCTTTTTGTCTTTTTATCCCACTTTAATCAATCAAATATTATCAAAAATATGCGCCCCTCTTTTCGGTAAAGTAATTTCGGTTCCAAGACCTAATTTAACTCATGACGAATTTTTGAAATATTTTGGGTTGATTGATTAAAGATATTTATACCTTAAGAATAAACGTTAAATTTCGCAGTGATGTAATAAATTTTTGAATGATATTAATAATTTCGGTCGCCAAACCTAATTTTATTTAATACCAATTTAATACTTTTTAGCGAACAAATTAGCGTTTATTATCAAAAGGTTAAAAATAAAAATAAAAATAAAAACTGTACAGACATACCTGTGAAATAGATTTCTTAGTTATATGATCTATTATATTCATAAGATAGTCGGTTTAATTGGTTTTCCATGGCTGCATAGGCGTAACCTCGAGCATTCATTGTCTTTTCTTCTAAACATATGAACGGTCCGTCTCTGCATAAAGTAACAAATTCGGTATTTGAATAGGTTTGATTATTTGAACATTTACCTCCATGTGACCATTTTCCGCATTTGTGACATCGTTCTAGGTGTCGTGCTCTTCTTTTCGCTGCGGATTTTGATTTTCCTTTACCAAATTGTAACTTATTATCTTCGCATCTGGATCCTTTTCTAACTCCGTCCATTCTTTCTCTGATTACTGATACTAATTCACTCGGTAGTATGTCATTATTACGTTTAGTGATCAAAGCGTGTAGCATTAGACCATGGTTTAATTCACAGGCAGTCTTCATTACGTAAAAACCTAAAAAAAATAAAAATTCAGAATGGGGGGAGAAGACTAGTTCTTTAGGGTCTGCTAGGGAAAGACCATACGTGTTCCATTTTCGAGAACTACACGAAAACAGACAATCTAACTCTAACAGAAATACATATTATCCTTTAAATACTTTATTCTCCCCACACTTAGTTAGCTGTGGTGTCGAAATTGTGATTAACTTCGTTGTCGACTTCCATCGGACCATGTATGTAATGTTTAACTCTGTGACCATTAACTTTAAATTCAATGCCATTTGAATTTATTAATTCTATCGTTCCGTATGGGAAAACTCTTTTGACTATGAATGGTCCAGACCATCTTGATTTCAATTTTCCAGGAAATAGCTTGAATCGTGAATTGAAAAGAAGAACTCTGTCTCCTTTTTTAAATTCTTTTGAACTTCTGATTCTTTTATCATGCCATTTCTTCGTTCTTTCTTTATAGATTAACGAATTTTCGTATGCTTCATGTCTTAATTCTTCTAATTCGTTTAGTTGACTTAATCGTAGACGTCCGGCTTCATGTAAATCAAGATTACATGTCTTCAAAGCCCAAAATGCTTTGTGTTCAATTTCTACTGGAAGATGACATGCTTTTCCATAAACAAGTCTAAAAGGTGTGGTTCCAATTGGAGTTTTGTAGGCTGTTCTAAAAGCCCAGAGTGCATCTTCCAATTTAATGGACCATTCCTTCGGATTTGATCCTACGGTTTTCTCTAGAATACGTTTTAAAGCTCGGTTGGTATTTTCAACTTGTCCACTTGTTTGTGGATGATATGCGGTGGAGATTTTATGAGTTACTCCATATCTTTTAAGAACTTTCTCAAGTTGATTATTACAGAAATGAGTACCCCGATCACTTATTAAAGCTTTCGGTGTTCCAAACCTTGCAAAAAGACGTTTTAAAAAGTTGACTACAACTCGTGCATCGTTAGTTGGGAGAGCTTGTGCTTCCGCCCATTTAGATACATAATCAATGGCTACGAGTATATATAGATTATTATGAGATTTTGGAAATGGACCCATAAAGTCAATACCCCAAATGTCAAATACTTCACATACTTGGATGACATTTTGTGGCATTTCATCACGTTGACTTATTTTTCCGGCCCTTTGACATGCATCACAGGATTTGCAAAGAAGGTGTGCGTCTTTGTAAATTGTAGGCCAATAGAATCCAGCTTCATAAACTTTTCTTGCTGTTAGTTGAGGCCCATAATGCCCTCCTGTTGGTCCTGTGTGACAATGGTTTAAAATTTTACTAGCTTCATCTCCAAATACACATCGGCGTATTATTCCATCGGGACAACTTTTAAACAGATGTGGATCTTCCCAGAAATAGTGTTTTATATCACTGAAGAATTTCTTTCGTCTTTGGTACGATAATCCTTTTTCAAGGAATCCACAAACTAAGTAGTTTGCATAGTCTGCAAACCATGGGATTTCTTTATAATCTATCTTCAATAGATATTCATCAGGAAAGTTGTCTTTTATGGCCGATTCATTCAGAACTTCTAATTCGGGATTTTCAAGACGAGAAAGATGATCAGCGGCGAGATTTTCTGCTCCTTTTTTATCTCGAATTTCAATATCAAACTCTTGTAAGAGTAAGATCCAACGGATTAATCTTGGTTTAGCATCTTGTTTTGAAAATAGGTATCTAAGAGCAGAATGGTCGGTATAGACCACCGTTTTTGCTAGAACGAGATATGATCGAAATTTGTCAAAAGCAAAGACAATAGCAAGGAGTTCTTTTTCAGTAGTTGTATAGTTCGTTTGTGCTCCTTGTAATGTCTTACTAGCATAATATATAGGTTGAAATCGTTTTTCAATCCTTTGTCCTAAAACGGCTCCCATTGCAAAATCACTTGCATCGCACATTAGTTCAAATGGTAGATTCCAATTTGGTGTTATCATGATCGGTGCATTAGTGAGTTTCTCTTTAAGAATATTAAAAGATTTGATACATTCATCTGAAAAGATGAATGGCGCATCCTTTTCTAGGAGTTTATTCATAGGAGTGGAAATTTTAGAAAAATCTTTTATGAAACGTCGGTAAAAACCGGCATGCCCTAGAAAACTCCTAACTCCTCTAACATTGGTGGGATGTGGAAGTTTAGCAATTACATCTACTTTAGCTCTATCCACTTCAATTCCTTCTTTTGAAATTTTATGTCCAAGAACGATGCCTTCTTTAACCATGAAATGGCATTTCTCCCAATTAAGTACTAGATTTGATTTTTCGCATCTAATTAGCATTCGTTCCAGATTAACTACACATGATTTAAATGTATCACCGAAGACTGAAAAGTCATCCATGAATACTTCCATGCATTCTTCTATCATGTCGTGAAAAATCGCCATCATGCACCTTTGAAAGGTTGCAGGGGCGTTACAAAGTCCAAATGGCATGCGTTTGTAAGCAAAAGTACCATAAGGGCACGTGAATGTGGTTTTCTCTTGATCTTCGGGTGCTATTGGAATTTGAAAATATCCGGAAAATCCATCTAGAAAACAATAGTAACTATTTCCGGCTAATCTTTCCAACATTTGATCTATGAAAGGTAAGGGAAAGTGATCTTTTCTGGTGGCGTCATTTAATTTTCTATAATCAATACATACACGCCATCCTGTTACAGTCCTAGTAGGAATAAGCTCATTTTTCTCATTTGTAATGACAGTCATGCCACCCTTCTTCGGCACGCATTGAACTGGGCTTACCCATGGACTATCAGAAATTGGATAAATTAAACCTGCATCTAGCAGTTTAATAATCTCTTTCTTAACTACATCTTGCATATTAGGATTTAGTCTTCGTTGGCGTTGCACATAAGTTTTATGACCTTCTTCCATAAGGATTTTATGTGTGCAATACGAAGGACTTATTCCTTTAATATCATGAATCTTCCATGCAATGGCTGGTTTATGAGCTTTCAACATAGAAATGAGTTGTGATTTCTCATTTTCAGTAAGAGAAGACGATATTATTACAGGTAATTCAGATTCACCATGTAAATAAGTGTATTCCAAATGGTTTGGAAGTGGCTTTAATTCTAATTTCGGAGGTTCTTCTATCGATGATTTATATCGATATCTGTCTTCTTCTTTTAGCATTTGAATTTCTTCTGTTGTTGGTTCATATCCATTAGCTATAAGTGTAGCTAACATTTCAGCTTCATCAATTGGTTCATTACCTTCTCCTAAAGAACATTCTCCTGTTCCTTGTAATTCTGGAAATTCTTCTAATAATTCCGCATGTACATCTATAGTTTGAATATAATAACATGTATCATCTGCAGATTGTGGTTGTTGCATTGCTCTATCAACTGAAAAGGTAACACTCTCATCCTCTATACTTAGGGTCAGTTTCTTACCGAACACGTCTATCATTGCTTTAGCCGTGTTTAAGAATGGTCTTCCTAATATGAGAGGAACTTGAGAATCTTCTTCCATGTCCAAAACAACAAAATCTACTGGAAATACTAAAGTACCAACTTTAACTAGCATGTTTTCCATTATCCCTCTAGGATATTTTATTGATCTATCGGCTAGTTGTATGCTTATTCTGGTTGGTTTCAATTCTCCAAGGTCTAGTTTAGCGTATAGTGAATACGGCATTAGATTTATACTAGCACCTAAATCTGCTAATGCTTCTATTGAACTAAGACTACCCAGAAAACATGGAATTGTGAAACTTCCTGGATCAGATAGTTTTTCTGGTATCTTATTCAACAGCACTGCTGAACAATTAGCATTCATAGTAACAGCCGAGAGTTCTTCCATTTTCTTTCTATTCGTGATTAGATCTTTCAAGAATTTAGCATATCTTGGCATTCCTGAAATCACATCAATGAAAGGAAGATTTACATTTATCTGTTTAAACATATCCAAGAATTTGGATTGCTCGGCTTCAAGTTTTTCTTTCTTCATTTTACTCGGGTAAGGAAGTGGTGGTTGGTATGGTTTAACATAAGGTTTATCCTTAACTGTGTTATCTTCATTAACCTTTTCAACTACCGGTTCTTTTTCTTTATCTTGATCAGGTTGTGGTTCTTGTGGAGTAGGAATAGTTTCATCAGAATTTACAGGTATTTCAGGTGGTTTAAGTGTTGTACCACTTCTTGTGGTAATAGCTTTAGCTGTTTCATTCCGGGGGTTAGCATTTGTATCGCTTGGTAGACTTCCCGGTTTTCTTTCACCTATTAACCTTGCTAGGTTACTCACTTCTTGTTCCAGATTTTGAATAGAAGCTTGTTGATTTCTAAATGCTTGAGCATTTTGTTCATTAGTTTGTTTTTGAGATGTGAAAAACTGCGTTTGAGTTTCAACTAGCTTTGTCATCATATCTTCTAAATTCGGCTTTTTATCATCGGTTTGTTGTGGTGGTTTGTTTTGAAAATTTGGTCTTTGCTGATTATAAGTATTATTGGATACTTGTTGATTGCTAGGACCTTGTTGGTTATTGTATGGAATATTTCGGTTATAATTCTGGTTTTGATTGTAAATCGGTCTTGGCGGTTGATAATTATTCTGATAATTATTTCCAGGCCTTTGGTTTATGTATGAAATATTCTCTCTTTGTTCCATTGTTAATTCAATACTGAGACAATCTTTTGTCAAATGTGGTCCTCCACACTGCTCACAACTAATTCGTATAGCATGAATATCTTTAGTCATCTTTTCCATTCGTCTCTCGAAAGCATCTATCTTTGCGGAAATGGAATCTAAGTCATGGCTAGAATCGGCTCTAGCTGCTTTAGATGATCTAATGATATCTTTTTCTTGATGCCACTCATGTGAGTGGGAAGCAGTATTATCAATAATTTTGTACGCATCAGTTTCGGTTTTCTTCATAATAGAACCACCAGCTGCTATATCTATATCTTTCCTTGTAGTGATGTCGCATCCTTGGTAGAATATTTGTACTATTTGACAGGTGTCTAAACCATGTTGCGGACATCCTCTTAATAACTTTCCATATCTTGTCCACGCCTCATATAGAGTTTCATTTGGCTTCTGTGTGAACGTAACAATTTCTGCTTGAAGTCTTACGGCTTTAGATGCAGGAAAGAATTGTTTAAGAAATTTGTCAATTAAAACATCCCATGTATCGATCGCCCCTTCAGGTAACGATTCCAACCAATCTTTGGCTTCTCCCTTTAAAGTCCAGGGAAATAACATGAGATATATCTGTTCATCCTCCACTTCTCGGATTTTAAATAGTGTGCAGATCCTATTAAAGGTACGTAGATGTTCATTTGGATCTTCCTTCGGCGCACCACTAAATTGGCATTGATTAGTCACCATGTGTAGAATTTGTCCTTTGATTTCATAATCTGGCGCATTAATGTCTGGATGAGTAATTGCGTGACCTTGGCCAGTGCGTTTAGCTCTCATTCGGTCTTCCATACTTAAAGGTTCCAGATTCTCCATAATTGAATTTGTTGAATCGGTATCACTAGATGATTCTGTTTTAATAGTTCGTTCCTCAACAATCTCTGTTTGAATGATTTGTGGTTCCGGAGGAAAGTTTAATGGTTCAGGATCTACGAACCGTTCCTGAATATTCTCTGGATTCTCAATTGTGAGGTTGGGTTCAAAAAATGGATTATCGGAAATTTGAACTGAAGTACTTGGTCTACTGGATGACGATTCTAAAGAAAAATCAACGGCGGTTATATTTGTTAAACGATGTCTTGATCGAGTTACAGGTGGTGAACGTACAAAAGGTGGTGAACGTCTTGCTCGGTGCATTCACAGAATATCCTATTAGTTTTTAAAAGAAAAGAAAAATTATAATAAGTTATCCAATCAATAGACTTTTCTGATTTTGCCCACGTTTCGAATAGCCAAAAGATGCAGCAGAGGGGCAGGATTCGTTTGGTCTCAATATAATTGAGGACTGTTTGGCTCCAATAACCCGGTCCACGTACAAATCCAATTATTACTACGAACCAGAAAATTTTGATGTCTATTAATTTAACCACTTAAAATAAATTTTCGTAATTTTAAGAAATTTAGATAAGAAGTAGAATAAAATTCTAAGTCCTAAAAACTAGAATGGCGAGAAATAAGAGAGAAAAAGAGTTCGTCGAAAAAGGTCGAAAAAGAAAAAATGATTGAAAAATAAAAGGTGACGGAAAAATAAAAGAAACTTATAAAAACTTAAAAATACTTAACTAATTTAACCTTATTACTACAACTAACTTAAAATTATAATCGCAAATTGATATTACTAATTGGAATGATAATTGATACATAGTAAAAGGTCTAAAAATATTAAAGCTTACAGGAAAAACTAAATCCCAAATGGAAATAACTTAAAAAGAAACTAAAACTTAAAAAGGCGTCGCAAAATTCTAAAGCACCTAATTCTTAGTCTAAAGAAAAAGCACTTAAGGAATTCTACGGCAAAGCCTAAAAATCTAGGAGTAAAAATAACTATAGCAAAAACTAAGTTTAAAATTAAATATGAGCTAAAAAATACAAATATTACGCTACAACGATTAAAAAGGGACAAAATATAAAAATATACAAAAAGTTGTAAAAAGTACAATTTTTATAAAAAAATATTATTTTTATATTATTTATTTAATAAAACTATTAATTTTATAATTTTATTAAACTTATTTATACTAAATACATTAAATTAAATAAAAAGTAAAATTAAAATTAAAACTAATAATAATAATAATAATAATTATAATTAGGTTAAATAATAATAATTAATTAATAATATCCGTAATTAATGCTCGATTAGGGCTTCCTTGTCGCCTGTCAGAGTAGCTCCGCGAGTCGCGGCAAATAAAGAAGAAAACCCCGCGAGTCGCGGGGTTCAGGAATTCAGTTGACATCTTTGTGTTTTTACGCGTTTTTCTTTATTTTTTTTTTTATTTTATGTTTTCTGTTTTTAATTTAAATAAACGATTTTAAAATAAAACTTATATTTTTATAAACTAAAATAGAAATAAAGAAACTTATAAAACTTAAATATTTAAAAAATCTTAAAAATACATATATTTTTGTTTTTCTTTTTATATTTTTGAATAATTAAAACGTATTTTTACAAAAGCGAATTTTTAATAAAAGTAACTAAAAATCTTTTTTTTTTTTTTATATTAGCGTTGCGCTTCCGGCGTTTAAGAGTTTGTCCCCGGCAGCGGCGCCAAAAATAACTTGATGTTATGCGAGGTGTATATAAAATAGTTATTATTTTACTAGGAAAATACTATTAAATACGATACAATTTTACACAAGATATTTATTTATTTATAGAATGGATATACTTAAACCTTGCTACAACACTTATAGGCAGTGTACCTAATCGTACAGTAGTGTAGTTTTTAGTAAGTCCGGTTCGTTCCACAGGGAAATCTTTAAACAAAGCTCAACGCTATATTAGTTTACTTTTATAAAAATACAAATATATATAAGTAATATTATTATTATAAAGGGGGGTTTTTACCGTTTAATGACCGGTTTGTCGATTTTAAGACTTTAGTCGCAGTTAAAACCTAATGTAAAAAAATAAATACAAGACTTTAAATTAAAGCGTAAAGTAAATAACGATAATGAAATTGCGAATAATAAAAATGCGATAAAATAAAATTGCGATAATTAAAAAGTACGATAATTAAAAGTGCGATTAAATAACAATAAATAAAAGTGCGATAATTAGAAGTGCAATTAAATATAAAATAAAGGAAATTAAATATGAAATAAAAGAATTATGCTTATTTAAACTTCCGTAATCATGATGTTTGACGTGTTGATTTTAGTTTTATGCCCATGGGTTATTTGTCCTTTGTCCTGGATTATTCAATATGTCCGTCTGGTTTTTGTCCATAACAGTCCATCAGTCATAAATATAAAGTGCGAGTGTCCTCAACAAATTATTATTATACCCGAAGTTAAATATTCCAACTAATTGGGGATTCGAATTGTAACAAGGTTTTAATACTTTGTTTAATGAATACACCAGGTTATCGACTGCGTGTAAACCAAGGTTTTACTACTTTGTTAACAATTACACCAATTACCCTTGAATGTAATTTCACCCCTGTTTTAATTATTCTAGTGGCTATTAATCCATTCCCGTGTCCGGTTAAATGAACGATTATTCGTACATATAAATACCCCGCCCATCGTGTCCGATCGAGTGTATATGGTAATTTATAGGGACGCCCAATTGTAAATCTTTATATTAACATTAACAAACTTTCATTTAGTTAAACAAATATAAAGCCCATTAATAGCCCATAGTCTAATTTCCACAAGTGTCGTTCTTTTGTCCAAACCCCAATTATGGTACAAAGCCCAATTACCCAATTTTAGTAATTAGCCCAACATCATGATTACTTCGTTTTAAATAAGCATAATAATAACTTAGCTACGAGACATTAATATAAAAAGGTTGAACATAACTTACAATGATTAAAAATAGCGTAGCGTTACACGGACAGAATTTCGACTTACACCCTTACAACATTCGCTAACATACCCTTATTATTAGAATTATAATTAAAATTAAAATATAAAATATAAATATAAATATATTTACGTATGAAGAGGAAGAAAAAAAGATATGAAATTTGATCAGAATTCGGTTGGCTTTATAGCCAGAGTTGAAAATTGGGGCTCCGCGACTCGCGGCAAAATGCCCTTAAAACTCCGCGAGTCGCGGAGATATATTTACAGCTCACACCCTTGGAGTTTCTTGCTGCCGACGGTTTTTAATATATATATATATAATATATATATAATTAATATAATTAATTATATATTATATTATATTTATATACATAGTTAACTTGTAATTTTTAGTCCGTTGCGTCGAGCGTTAAGAGTTGACTCTAGTCCCGGTTCCGGATTTTCGAACGTCCTCGCGTATAATTTAATATCTTGTACTTTGCGTTTTGAATCTTGTACTTCTGTAATTTCGAGACGTTTCTTATCAATAATTGGAACCTTTTTGATTGTCTTTTGTTCTTTTGAGCTTTTTGGTCGTTTGCGTCTTCAATTCGTCGAATCTGTCTTTTGTCTTCACCTTTTATTATTTAAACGAATATCACTTGTAAATAGAACAATTGCAACTAAAAGCTTGTCTTTCTTGAGGAATAATGCTATGAAATATATGTTCGTTTTTAGCATTATCACGTTGTATAACCCACACATATATAAGTTTAAGTACTCGTGCCTAGTATGTAAAACATAAAATCCGCATGTATTCTCAGTTCCCAAAATAAGTTAAAGTAAAAAGGGAATGTTATAACTCACAATGATATGTAGCGGTAAAGTAGTAGTCGGGAAAGGTGTGCAAGTAAACGGTCTGAAGTCCTCAACCTAAGTCAAATAGTACTAAGTCAGTAAATCGTCTTAATAGGTTTAAAAGTATGTAATTAAGGTCTTAAGGGTCATCATCATTCATCATCAAACAAAAGGCGTAAAGTAAGTTTCGTTTATGAAAGTAGTTTAAAACAAAGTCTGAATTCAGTCAGTCACCACGGCCTCTACCCTTACTGAATTAAGGTGAGACCAGTGGCCATGGCTCCGTCTATGAGTCCCTTAAATGTGGTAAAATTTACAGAAGCAATCTCGTCTTGGTTTGACCGTGGCGACGGTCTAAGTGCGAGTAGGTCAGAAATTTCTGCACAACGTTAAAGGACATAGTAACGATCGGAGGGCCATAAATCCTAAACCGTAACTCGGATTAAGACGAGTCCTGTATGAAAAGTTATCTACTCGAAAAGTTCTATCTAGAAATCAAGGTTAGAACAGCCCAGGTCTACTGGTCTGTTACATAAGTATCAGATCAGTAGCTTTTGGTCAGAACAGTGAGTTTAAAAGGGTTCCGGTGGTCTTGGTACTTGATGTTCATCATGGTTCTCATCCTTGATGCATATAGCTTCAAGTGTACAACTCATTGATGTATCTACATCATCTTAACCAAGTCATGACCATCATAACCCATGTGCAAGTCTAAGACATGAAGCACAACTCACTTAAGAGTTGTATGAAGTTTGATGAACCAAAGTTGCATCAAGGTCTTAGATCTAACACATACATGGACTTTAAAGCTAATAACAAGTTACAAACTTGAAAGTAAACTAACTAATCAAGATCATAAGTAGTAGAACATAGTTCTTAGTTTGATCTTGAAGATCCAAGACTCAAAAGTCTAGATCCAAAGTTATATTTAAAGAAAACTTATTTGTGTGTTCTTGAACTTTCAAAGTTAACTTAATTTGTTCAAGAGATATGAGATCAAGACTAACTTGTAGTACATGACCATATAAACTAACTACATGAAATTAAGGTGCATAAATTGAAGAAGTAAACTTAAATAAACAAGAAAAGGTTCATGGTTGTTCATAATTTAAAGATTCAAACCAAAGTTTGATCTTTAGAAAGTAAACTTTAAAGTTTACTTCATGAACTTCAAGTATGTCTTTCAACCATGAACTTTATAATCTTTTGAAACAAGTAGGGTAGAACATAACTAGATAGATTATGTTCTTGTTGTTCTTGTTATAACAAGATAAAATGAAGAATCAACTAGGTAGTTTGATTCTTGTAAACTAAGTAAGTAAGTAACAAATAACTATAAGTAAGTAAGCTACAACAAGATCAAGTAATAAACAACAAAAGATGAAGATGATTAAATGGTGTTAGATTTTGGTTTTTTACAAGAATAAAGGAAGAGAAAAAGTATCATGTAACTTACAATATTTGAGAGCAAAAGAGAGAAAGAGATGAGAGAAAAGTTGAGAGGATTTTGCAAGTAAAGTGTGTGAAAATGAATGATGAATACAAGTGAAAGAGTAATAGCAAAAAATGAAATCAAAACCTCCCTCCAAGGCCATATGGCCTACGGTTTTTCTGCAGCAAAAAAGGGGAAGGCAAATGTTTAATGGTTACTTGTTTGTAAAGCTTGAAAAAGTGTGGTTAATAGAGGTATGTGCATGGGGATTATGGTAACTAGATTCCTTCAAGTATTAAACTAAGTAGTCTCCATCTAATTGATACTTACAAGTGTAGGACATGGGCTAACTAGTCCAACTAAGAAGTAGGTTGGGCTTGGAAGTCCAATAACATGAGTCCATTACACTAATCAAAGCCCAAGTTCAAATAAATCACAAGTTAAACCAATTAAAGCCCAAGTAACTAACTAACAACCTTAGTTAATTAAAATGATTAATAAAACTTAATCATGAATGCAAATAATATCTAGAAATATCATTCATGAAGTTTCGTGTGTCACAAAGACGTTTCGGGCCCTTAAAAGTCAAGTACGGGCAATCATGGCAACATGTAAATGTAATAACATACATTCGTTTAATCATACGTATTAATAATAATAATTATTAATAAATAAACGTTGGAAAATTCCAGGGTCGTTACATTACCCACCTGTTAAAGAAAATTTCGTCCCGAAATTTTAAGCTGAGGTAGATGGAGGAGTCGGGAAAAGGTGAGGATACTTCCGCATCATTTGATCCTCTCGCTCCCAAGTAAACTCAGGTCCTCATTTGGCATTCCATCGCACTCGAACGATCGGAATCTTATTGCGTTTTAAAGTTTTGATCTCACGATCCATAATCTCAACTGGTTCCTCCACAAAGTGGAGTTTGTCATCAATTGTAAGTTCTTCCTGTGGTATGATAAGTTCAGGTGCAGCAAGACACTTCTTCAAGTTTGACACATGGAAGGTAGGATGAACTGAGCTCAATTGTGCTGGTAGATCCAAACAGTATGCAACGGGTCCAACACGTTCCAAGATTTCAAAAGGACCAATGTATCGTGGGTTTAACTTTCCACGTTTTCCAAAATGGATCACACCTTTCCAAGGTGCAACCTTCAACATTACACGATCACCAACGTTGTATTCAAAGTCTTTACGTTTAAGATTGGCATAACTCTTTTGACGATCGCGGGCAGTCTTAAGTCTAGCTTGAATCTGAGCAATCTTCTCCGTGGTTTCGTGGACTACCTCGGGTCCGGTGATTTGCTTTTTGCCTACTTCGGCCCAACAAATAGGAGATCGGCACTTACGGCCATACAATGCTTCGAAAGGTGCAGCATTAATGCTAGAGTGATAACTGTTGTTGTACGAGAATTTGGCGAGTGGCAAATGTCTTTCCCAGGCCTTTCCAAAATCAATGGCACATGTACGCAGCATGTCCTCCAAGGTCTGAATCGTTCGTTCACTTTGCCCGTCAGTCTGAGGATGATACGCAGTACTCATGTCGAGACGAGTTCCCATGGCTTCTTGCAAAGAACGCCAAAATCTAGAGGCAAAATGGGGATCGCGATCGGAGATGATCGATAAAGGTACACCATGACGAGATACAACCTCTTTGATGTATAACTGACAAGTCTCTCCATTGTATCCGTTTCCTTCATCGCTAGAAAGTGTGCAGATTTGGTAAGGCGGTCAACAATAACCCAAATAGTATCGTATCCGCCAACCGTCTTTGGTAGCTTGGTGATGAAATCCATTGTTATCCGTTCCCACTTCCATTGTGGGATTTATAGTTGTTGAAGTAAACCGGAAGGTCTCTGATGCTCGGCTTTAACCTTCGAGCAAGTCAAACACTTACCAACATAAGTCGCAACGTCCTTCTTAAGATTCGGCCACCAATACTGTTCTTTAAGGTCGTGGTACATTTTGCCCGCTCCAGGATGAATCGAATATCTCGATTTGTGTGCTTCATCAAGTATCAGGTTCTGTAGATCTCCATAAAGAGGTACCCAAATTCTTCCGGCATAACATCGGAGTCCAGACTCCCTAACCTCGAATCGAGAGACAAGTATGTTCAAATGTTCGTGAGATATATTCTTCTCCTTGAGAGCCTCAACTTGGGCTACTCTGATCTGGCTGTTGAGGTTCGAATGGATGGTGATGTTCAGAGCCCTAACACGAAGAGGTGTCGTCCTCTCCTTTCGGCTTAAAGCATCAGCTACAACATTGGCCTTGCCAGGGTGATAGCGAATTTCACAATCGTAGTCGTTGAGCATCTCGATCCATCGACGTTGTCTCATATTCAGTTGCTTCTGATCAAAGATGTGCTGGAGACTCTTGTGATCGGTGAAAATAGTGCTCTTAGTTCCATACAAATAATGTCTCCACAATTTGAGCGCAAAGACAAAGGCTCCAAGTTCAAGATCATGTGTAGTGTAGTTCCGCTCGTGAATCTTTAATTGGCGGGAGGCATAGGCAATAACCTTTGATCGTTGCATCAGTACACAACCAAAACCACTCTTCAATGCATCACAATAAACAACAAAGTCGTCACTGCCTTCAGGAAGTGATAGGATAGGTGAGGTGGTTAACTTCTTCTTCAAAGTTTGAAATGCTGATTCGTGTGCGGATTCCCAACTGAACTTCTTGCCCTTGTGAGTCAGTGCGGTCAAAGGACGTGCAATCAGAGAAAATCCTTCGATGAATCTTCGGTAATAACCGGCGAGACCTAGGAATTGGCGAATATGCGTTGGAGTAGTGGGGGTCTCCCACTTGCTGATGGCTTCAATCTTGGCGGGATCAACTTTGATACCCTGGTCGCTTACAACATGACCCAAAAATTGTACTTCCTTCAACCAAAATTCACACTTGGAGAATTTGGCGTAAAGTTGCTCTTGTCTTAAGAGTTCAAGCACTAATCGGAGGTGTTGCTCATGCTCTTCTTCGCTCTTAGAGTAGATGAGGATATCATCTATGAAGACGATAACAAACTTGTCCAAGTAAGGCTTGCAGACACGATTCATGAGATCCATGAACACGGCATGTGCATTTGTCAAACCGAATGGCATCACGAGGAACTCATAATGACCATAATGGGTTATGAATGCAGTCTTCATCACGTCACTTTCCTTCACCCTCAACTGGTGATAGCCGGATCGCAAATCGATCTTTAAGTAAACGCTCGATCCTTGTAGTTGATCAAAAAGATCGTCAATTCGTGGAAGAGGATACCGATTCTTGATTGTCAATTTGTTGAGCTCACGGTAGTCGATACACATACGGAAGGATCCATCCTTCTTCTTCACAAACAACACAGGTGCGCCCCAAGGCGAGAAACTTGGTTGGATAAATCCTCGGTCTAACAGCTCTTGTAGTTGACTCTGTAATTCTTGCATCTCGGAAGGTGCGAGTCTATAAGGTGCGCGAGCTACAGGTGCAGCTCCTGGCACTAAATCAATCTGAAACTCTACTGCTCTCTGCGGCAGTAATCCAGGTAATTCCTCTGGGAAGACATCAGAAAATTCGTTCACAATTCGAACGTCGTTCACGCTCTTCACCTCAGTTTCTACCGCTTTCACATGTGCTAGGACAGCAAAGCGTCCCTTCTTCATAATCTTTTGCGCTTTCACGCAACTAATGAGGTTCAACTTCGAGGTACATCTCTCTCCATAGATAACCAGTGGTTCACCATCTCCTTGTGGTATGCGAAGTGCTTTATCTCCACATATAATATCGGCCTTTATCTTGCTCAACCAATCCATACCGACGATCACGTCAAAACTTCCCAGTTTGATAGGTATCAAATCAATTTCGAAATCTGCACCAGCTATGTTGATAATAGCTCCTCGACTAATGTGGTCAACTTTTTCAAGTTTACCGTTGGCGACTTCGACAAGCATACTTTCTTTTAACGGGACTAATGACCAATTAATCTTATCGCAAAAATGTCTACATACGTAACTTCTATCCGCACCAGTATCAAACAAGACAGAAGCTAAAAGATTGTTGATTTTGAATATACCTTTCACCAAGTCGGGGTTATCGCGTGCATCTCTTGTATTAACATTAAAAGCTCTACCACGGGGTGGTCCTCCGTCTTTTCGCTTGTTTGGGCACGCATTTCTGAAATGGCCCGTCTGTCCACATTCGTAGCACTTCTTAGGTCCATTGGTGTTCGGCTTCCCATTCAGAGTAGTGACCTTGCAGTCCTTCCCGATGTGCCCAGCCTGTTGGCACTTCTCACAGACAACATTGCAATACCCAGTGTGGTGTTTGTAACATCGCTTGCATTGAGGTAAGGTTCATTTGTAGTTCGGGTTGGTGTTGGTGTTGTTGTTGGGATTAGGGTTTCCACCGTTGTTGTGCCTCTTGGCGGAGGTCTGATCGTAGTTTCTCCCCCTGTTATTGTTGTTGTTGTTATTGTTGTTGTTGTTGTTGTTGTGGTTGTTGTGGTTGTTGTGGTTGTTGTCCCATTTCCTCTTTTCGCTACTACCAGCTTCAAACTTAGCCTTCTCCGGCTCATCAATAAGAATCTGATTCATGAGAGTATGCGCCATGCGCATTGCTTCGGGAACATTCGGTGGTTTGGATGAGGTGACATTTCCTTTGATGGACTTAGGGAGTCCCGAGAAGTATTTCTCCATGCGCTTGAATTCGGGGGTGACCATGGTCGGACACATCAGTGCTAACTCCAAAAACCTACGATTGTAACTGTTAAGGTCGTTCCCTACGGCCTTCAACTGCATGAATTCAATTTCCATCTTCTGAATTTCGGTTCTCGGACAATACTCATCAATCATAGCCTCCTTGAATTCCTCCCATGGCGTAGCATACGCCTCATCGATACCTTTCGCTTCCGTCAGATAGCGTGCAAGATGCAAACTTGGTCTTATTGTCCTCCGAACAGTTGCTAACTCGGAATACTGATTCAAGTTTTTCGAACCATCTGGTGAGACCAACTGGTCCCTCGGTGCCGCTGAAGTTATGCGGTTTGCAGCTCTGGAATTCCTTGTATGTACACCCATTTCGAACGGGTGGAATAACCGGTGGTGGTGGCGGTGGAGCTTCGAGATTTCTTTCTGCTAGGGCTGCAGCGACCCGTTCGCTGATCATGTCCTCAATCTGGGCTGCGGTAGGTGTGGTTCTTCCGTTGGCCATGGTATTCTAAACAAAAGTTTTGACTTAAGTCAAAATCCAGCATTCAATATGTAATAATATAGTATATATTAACCAACATGGAATCAAAACATCAAATGTTATTAAATAACACATATAGGTACAAATACCACAGAATCATCGTACAGCAATGTAAATAGAACATCGTGCAAGAATTAAATAACGCAAAGTTCCATTCATTAATAATAATAAGTTTCATACATCTGAATAAGTTCGTACAATACATATGAAATACATGAAACTATATCTAGATTACATCATGAAATCTAAATACAAGGTCCTACGGTGAAGGCGGGTGAACTGCTCCTCGAGCCAACTGCTCCTCGAGCTCAGTGACTCGAGCTCGGAGAGTCTCATTCTCCCTCATCAGTTCCTCGTTAGAGGGAGCTGGTGGGGCAGGCGGTGCAGGTGGGGCGGGTGGTGCGGGTGGTGCCGGTGGTGCTGATGTAGATGGTCCGGCTCTGGATGTAGACGGTACATCCCTAGATGTAAGTGGTCCGTATCTAAATCTAGGTGGTACGGTTCCAGGAATAGTCAATACGTAACGGGGAACCTTACGTATCTGTGGGTCGGGAGGGTATGGCATAACTCGTTTACGAGCAGTAACCCTACGACGATGGCCAAATGCGTCAGTAAAAGCACGACCTCCATTCACCCCTGGAATGACGATGTCGTCGAAACGGTACCGATTCTTCGGCGGGGTGGAGGGTGCCTGAATAGGTCTATCAGCAGGATCCTCATCATCGTTGGAGTCGTCTGATGATGAAGAATCGGCGGATGATGAGTAATCCGAATCGTGTGGTGGTGACACTGGTGGCTGAGCTGGTAATCCGAAGCGTCCGAAGGCGGCCAACATCTGTCTGTGTCTGCCTGGCGGAATCACGACTAAACGTCCGTCGGGAGTGCGTCGGCAAGGCGTGCGCATGTGGTTACGAAACGGCCCTTCCCCAAACTCCGCGAGGATCTCAATACCACCAATGCGGGGCTGTGACCTCGAGGGTCCGGGAGCAGACACTGGGGCAGGTACACTAGTACCAGCTCCGGAAGTAGAAGCGCCGGGATCACTAGTGGGTGTCGGGGCCGGTGTATCGGCAGTAGCAGCAGCAGGTGTAGCAGTAGGTAGGGCGACGGGGTCTAAGTCTGTACTGCCCGAAATGCCAGCAGGTGGAACATCCGACATCTGAACAAGGAAAAATAAATTTTCCATGTCAGTATGTCATAAAGCAAGCAAATAATAGGCCAACAGTTTAAATCATGTATAACGGTAACTATCATGGCAATAACAGTAATTCGTATGAAGGTAGCATGCAATCGAAAGAAAGTAGCATCATGCAGTAGTGAAATCATGTAGTAGCATACGGCATATAGCGGAAAAAGTAAGCAGTAGCATGCAGTAAATTCAGCGGAAACAAGTAAACTAGCAAGTTGTAGATTAGTCCTATTAGTGAATCCTACTAGGGTCGGTCTTAGACTCACTAATGCAACCTAATTTCCTAAAACCAATGCTCTGATACCAAATGTGATGCCCCGTACAAAACCATCGTGTACGAATCATCAACAACAGGATCATTACAAGGTTAAGTACTATATGCTGTAATTAAAGAAGTTGCATTCACGATAAAAAGGTGATGTCATAACCGACATCAAATGTTTTACATTTCAAAAGCATGCTTCACTAAGTAGAAGCAAATAATAAGTGTATGTGACCACAATGGTCGTTACAAGTCATAGTTCAAAAGTATGAATGTTTGAATGCAAAATAAAGTAGTTCATGCGATGACAACTCTAAGCAGCGGGTGTCTACAGCACGACTAGTAAGACAGCGGAAGCAACCTTAAGCACCTGAGAAATACATGCTTAAAAACGTCAACACAAAGTTTGGTGAGCTATAGTTTAAGTATAACAGTATGTAAGGTAGGCCACAAGATTTCAGTGCTACAACGAGCATTTCAAAATAGTATGATAAAGTATATGTTAACTGTGGGCACTTGGTAACTAACTTAACGTTTATACCCCCTGAAAGTACACTTGGCAAGTGCGTATGTCTACGAAGTATTAAACACTCGTTAAATGCTAGCGCTACTAGCCCGAGTGGGGATGTCAAACCCTATGGATCCATATCTAAGATTCGCGTTCACGGTTCAAAAACCGATGATTAAACGTTACCGAGCTAAAGGGAATGTTTATGCTGTTTTATAACCCACACATATATAAGTTTAAGTACTCGTTCCTAGTATGTAAAACATAAAATCCGCATGTATTCTCAGTTCCCAAAATAAGTTAAAGTAAAAAGGGAATGCTATAACTCACAATGATATGTAGCGGTAAAGTAGTAGTCGGGAAAGGTGTGCAAGTAAACGGTCTGAAGTCCTCAACCTAAGTCAAATAGTACTAAGTCAATAAATCGTCTTAATAGGTTTAAAAGTATGTAATTAAGGTCTTAAGGGTCATCATCATTCATCATCAAACAAAAGGCGTAAAGTAAGTTTCGTTTATGAAAGTAGTTTAAAACAAAGTCTGACTTCAGTCAGTCACCACGGCCTCTACCCTTACTGAATTAAGGTAAGACCAGTGGCCATGGCTCCGTCTATGAGTCCCTTAAGTGTGGTAAAATTTACAGAAGCAATCTCGTCTTGGTTTGACCGTGGCGACGGTCTAAGTGCGAGTAGGTCAGAAATTTCTGCACAACGTTAAAGGACATAGTAACGATCGGAGGGCCATAAATCCTAAACCGTAACTCGGATTAAGAAGAGTCCTATATGAAAAGTTATCTACTCGAAAAGTTCTATCTAGAAATCAATGTTAGAACAGCCCAGGTCTACTGGTCTGTTACAGAAGTATCAGATCAGTAGCTTTTGGTCAGAACAGTGAGTTTAAAAGGGTTCCGGTGGTCTTGGTACTTGATGTTCATCATGGTTCTCATCCTTGATGCATATAGCTTCAAGTGTACAACTCATTGATGTATCTACATCATCTTAACCAAGTCATGACCATCATAACCCATGTGCAAGTCTAAGACATGAAGCACAACTCACTTAAGAGTTGTATGAAGTTTGATGAACCAAAGTTGCATCAAGGTCTTAGATCTAACACATACATGGACTTTAAAGCTAATAACAAGTTACAAACTTGAAAGTAAACTAACTAATCAAGATCATAAGTAGTAGAACATAGTTCTTAGTTTGATCTTGAAGATCCAAGACTCAAAAGTCTAGATCCAAAGTTATATTTAAAGAAAACTTATTTGTGTGTTCTTGAACTTTCAAAGTTAACTTAATTTGTTCAAGAGATATTTGATCAAGACTAACTTGTAGTACTTGACCATATAAACTAACTACATGAAATTAAAGTGCATAAATTGAAGAAGTAAACTTAAATAAATAAGAAAAGATTCATGGTTGTTCATACTTTAAAGATTCAAACCAAAGTTTGATCTTTAGAAAGTAAACTTTAAAGTTTACTTCATGAACTTCAAGTATGTCTTTCAACCATGAACTTTATAATCTTTTGAAACAAGTAGGGTAGAACATAACTAGATAGATTATGTTCTTGTTGTTCTTGTTATAACAAGATAAAATGAAGAATCAACTAGTTAGTTTGATTCTTGTAAACTAAGTAAGTAAGTAACAAATAACTATAAGTAAGTAAGCTACAACAAGATTAAGTAATAAACAACAAAAGATGAAGATGATTAAATGGTGTTAGATTTTGGTTTTTTACAAGAAGAAAGGAAGAGAAAAAGTATCATGTAACTTACAATATTTGAGAGCAAAAGAGAGAAAGAGATGAGAGAAAAGTTGAGAGGATTTTGCAAGTAAAGTGTGTGAAAATGAATGATGAATACAAGTGAAAGAGTAATAGCAAAAAATGAAATCAAAACCTCCCTCCAAGGCCATATGGCCTACGGTTTTTCTGCAGCAAAAAAGGGGAAGGCAAATGTTTAATGGTTACTTGTTTGTAAAGCTTGAAAAAGTGTGATTAATAGAGGTATGTGCATGGGGATTATGGTAACTAGATTCCTTCAAGTATTAAACTAAGTAGTCTCCATCTGATTGATACTTACAAGTGTAGGACATGGGTTAACTAGTCCAACTAAGAAGTAGGGTGGGCTTGGAAGTCCAATAACATGAGTTCATTACACTAATCAAAGCCCAAGTTCAAATAAATCACAAGTTAAACCAATTAAAGCCCAAGTAACTAACTAACAACCTTAGTTAATTAAAATGATTAATAAAACTTAATCATGAATGCAAATAATATCTAGAAATATCATTCGTGAAGTTTCGTGTGTCACAAAGACGTTTCGGACCCTTAAAAGTCAAGTACGGGCAATCATGGCAACATGTAAATTTAATAACATACATTCGTTTAATCATACGTATTAATAATAATTATTAATAATAAATAAACGTTGGAAAATTCCAGGGTCGTTACAATTTTGTTTCGGGTAAATTTTGAAGGAAACTGAGGAACGGAAATGCCGTTCTTAAGGATGGTAGAAAACTATTAAAAAACCCAGCATCTCTTATATTTGGTAGATATACATCTCAAAGCATACCAGTATCGCCACAAGTGCTTGCTGGGTTCACAAATTCCAAGTTAAACACTTCTAAAATATAGTTCAAAGTTACTTATTTAGTAAACCTCTGTCGAGTTGACGTTTGTATCAACGACGTTTTTTGATGCTACCTACAATTCCAAATAGAAACAATACTTACAGCTCTTAAAACCTAAATTAAAATGTAATAGCCTTTTTTATAGAAACAGAGTTACCATTTTCTAAATATCTAATAATGTGGTCTGTGCATTCAAAGTGCTTTAAAGGTGTATGATGAAATGCTTGTGAGAAATGTGGCTTGAAGCCTAGAAGGTATGGTCATTGCTATAGAATTTAAAGTCTGTTATATGATACTTTGTATTATTGTTTGCTGTTTTGTGACTCTTTTTGTTTAATGTTTGATAGACACATGGTTATTTGTTAAACTATTAAATGTTTGACAAAATATTTGGTGGAGTTACAAGATTTACAGCAAATTGTTTTGTTTCTAAAGTTTGGCAAAAATGATTTGGCATGATTTAGTGAAAAATGGCATGTTTTAACCTCTTATATAACTTTGTTGTTATGCTTAATGCTAATATTTGGGAGTCTGCTATATAAAATCACAATAGTTGATAAAAATTTAATGTTGATTTCCTTATCAGTTCACAAATTCTTATATCAAATTTTCTCTGAGTCTCACATGTATCTTATTTCTTGCTTGCACGCAGCCTTGGTAATGGCACCCCAAATTTATAATGCAATTTACCACAACAAGCTTGATGTGGTATCGAACTTTGACGTTTTGGTTGTCTAAGAACTGGAATTTGTAAATACTGTTATTTTGTAGGATTTATATGCTAACGTAAAATTGATCATTACACTAACTTTTCTTTAGCCGTGCAATGCAGGTGCTATTATGGACCTTAATTACTGTATTTGGGTTAAAATTTGTCCTTAAAGGTACCTCCTTATCGGCAAATGGTTCTATCTGAAAACGGCTATACGTGTATGATCACTTTGTGTATTAAGTTGTGTTATTCTGCATATATGATGTTATTACGGGATGTGTTATTTCAGCTTTACCCTCTAACAAATAAGATGTGTTGGTGTTGAAAATGAGTGTGCTTGCAAAGCTAAGCTGTTATTCGACATACATTCAGGGTCTGGATATAAGAATTGACACGGATGGAATATACGGATGAGATCGGGACCGGTACAGAACCGAACCGTATCGGTACCGAAAATACTGAAACCGAAATATTGAAATACTTGGAACCGAAACCGTACCGGTTACCGTAATGGGTACCGGTACCGATTTCGGTTAAGTACTGGTTTTTTTTAGTATTTGCCCGATTGGTACCGAATTTTGATGGACATCGTTGGTGTGAACTATGAACATAAAACAATGTGTTTGCATGCTAGATTCATGCTAAGACATTTTTAGAAATCCAAGATTCATGCGTAGACATTTATGCAAAATCAAAAGCTTCACAAAGACATCAAGTTTTTTACAACATATATTAAGAGGTTTTGCATTTTTCAATCTTTCCTTCAAAATTGATCTTTCGTTCATTTGTAATGATAAATTGGCCGAGTCACTCAAATGAGTTGGACAATTCAAATAGGTCGAAATTGGGTCATTAAAAACATACGTCATCAATGTTTCAAAAAATATGTCATCAATGTTTCAAAAAATCTAGGTGGCACAACCATTAATCAAGAATCGTTTAATATTGTGATAACATATCATTTGAAGGAGAATCGTCAAAGAATCGTTTAATATTGTGATAACAAATAAATGTCCTATAATATTTCATTTCTGATGACTCTTATATAAAGTGTTCTATTAACTTAACACATAATACGACTCTAAATTGTTAAATGTCTTATAAATACCTGTTTAATGATTCACAATTAAGTTTCATATGACTCTTATATAAGGTGTCCTATTAACTTAACACATAATGCGACACCAAACTGTTAAATGCCTTATAAATACTCGTTTAATGATTCACAATTAAAGTGTCTTATCAAATCACATGCTAATTGTCCTTTTGGTTATAGTTTTTGATTGGTATCAAACATGTTCCATTAATCTATTACTAGTTACTAATTTGCAATATTAACTTTGAACAAATTTACGTTGTTTGCTTTTGGTTGTTTGAAGTTGATATTTGAACTCGAGATAACAAAAATGTTATTAAATAGTAATTGGTTTCTTGTAATGTTAAAATGTTATTGCTTTGGCGCACAATAAACCATTTAAATTAACAATTACGTACATTGTTTCCGACCAAACTTTTAATCCACGAAGTTATATTATAAACTACTATATTATTCTCTGATTATGACTCACCATTTATTTGTTCTATTAAGTCATTGGATCTTCTCATTATATGACCCTTTTTAAAAAAGGTTACAAGTTATAATAGGACTTTTAAAAAAGTGTCATATTAGTTATACCTTTTAGGACCCTAAATAAATTCTGTCAATCAACATATATGACACCATTACTTAAAGGTCCTATTTAATCCCATTATAGCACACGTTATTGAATTTCTATTAACTTCGAAATTACTCCAACTTTCTTAACGGTTTTATGTAAAAAAAAAAAAAAAGACCTTTCAGGTTAACACAATGGGTCAAATGGTTAGGATGTTGATATGTAAAGGAGAGGTCGTGGGTTCGAGCCCCTGCTCCACTATATAAAAAAAGTTGATTGTTTATTACTAGTTCATGATGTTGGAGTTAATAGGACCTTTTAAAAAGTGTCCTATTATACCTTTTAAGACCTTAAATAAATTCCGTAAATCAACATATATGACGCCATTATTAAAATGTCATATTTAATCCCATCATTTGAACCCTTTTTAAAAAGGTCGTAATTTATGATAGGACCTTTAAAAAGTGTCTTATTAGTTATACCTTTTAGGACCCTAAATAAATTACGTTAATCAACATATAGGAAACAATTACTAAAAGGTTCTATTTAATCCCATTATAGGACCCTTTTTTAAAAAAGGTCACAAGTTATGATAGGACCTTTAAAAAGTTTCATATTAGTTATACTTTTTAGGACCCTAAATAAATTCCGTCAATCAACATATAAGACACCATTACTAAAAGGTCCTATTTAATCCCATTATAGGACCCTTTTTAAAAAGGTCACAAGTTAAGATAAGACCTTTAAAAAGTGTCATATTAGTTATACTTTTTAGGATCCTAAATAAATTTCGTCAATTAACATATATGACACCATGACTAAAAGGTCCAATTAAATCCCATTATACGACCCTTTTTAAAAAGGTCACAAGTTATAATAGGACCTTTAAAAAGTGTCATATTAGTTATACTTTTTAAGACTCTAAATAAATTCCGTCAATCAACATATAGGACACCATTATTAAAAGGTCATATTAAATCCAATTATATGACCCTTTTTAAAAATGTCACAAGTTATAATAGGACGTTTAAAAAGTGTCCTATTAGTTATAGCTTTTAGGACCCTAAATAAATTCCGTCAATCAATATATAGGACACCATTAATAAAAGGTCCTATTTAATCCCATTTTAGGACTCTTTTTAAAAAGGTCACAAGTTATAATAGGTCCTTTAAAAAGTGTCATATTAGTTATACTTTTTAGGATTCTAAATAAATTCCGTCAATCAACATATAGGACACCATTACTAAAAGATTCTGTTAAATCCAATTATATGACCCTTTTTAAAAAGGTCACAAATTATAATAGGACCTTTAAAAAGTGTCCTATTAGTTATACATTTTAGGAGCCTAAATAAATTCCTTCAATCAACATATATGACACCATTAATAAAAGGTCCTATTTAATCCTATTATAGGACCTTTTTTAAAAAGGTCACAAGTTAATAGGACCTTTGAAAAAGTGTCCTATTAGTTATACCTTTTAGGACCCTAAATAAATGAAATGTCCCATTTATATCGATTATAAACGTTTCATATTAATTGATTTCGTTGCGAGGTTTTGACCTCTATATGAGAAGTTTTTCAAAGACTGCATTCGATTTTTAAAACAAACCATAACCTTTATTTTATCGATAAAGATTTAAAAATATTCCAAAGATTATCAAATTATGATAATCTAAAATATAGCGTTTTCACACGACCATTACATAATGGTTTACAATAATATTACACAACAACTTAAGTCTTCGAATGCAATTTTTAAACAATATTATACAAGCATGCACACTCCAATCCTGTTTTTATTTAGCATGCAACAGCGGAAGCTCTTAATAATCACCTGAGAATAAACATGCTTTAAACGTCAACAAAAATGTTGGTGAGTTATAGGTTTAACCTATATATTTATCAAATTGTAATAATAGACCACACGATTTCATCTTTCAATAACATGCAATCTGCATAAAAATCATTCATATGGTGAACACTTGGTAATCGACATTAACAAGATGCATATAGAATATCCCCATCATTCCGGGACATCCTTCGGACATGATAATTTCGAAGTACTAAAGCATCCGCAACAATGGATGAGGCTTGTTGGGCCCAATAGATCTATCTTTTAGATTCGCGTCAATTAGGGGCCAGTTCCCTAATTCTTAGATTACCAGGCTAAAAGGGTCATATTCGGTTTCGATCCATTCAACCATATAATGTAGTTTCACGTACTTGTGTCTATTTTGTAAAACATTTATAAAACTGCATGTATTCTCATCCCAAAAATATTAGATTTTAAAAGTGGGACTATAACTCACTTTCACAGATTATCCCTTCGTCGGAAAATAACACTTAGCCACTGGTCGATTCACGAACCTAAAAAAAATATATACCTATATCAAAGTATGATTGAAATATATTCACAATATATTTTATTATGTTTTAAAGATTTTAGTTTGTTAAGTTAACAGTCCAACGTTCGTAGTCCACAATTAGTTTTCCACAGTTAGTAGTACAGAAATAAATCAATATATATTATCTCAAATCAATCCACGACCCAGTGTATACAAGTCTCAGACTCGATCACAACTCAAAGTATATATATTATTTTGGAATCAATCTCAACCCTGTATAGTTAACTCGAACATTACCGCATATAGAGTGTCTATGGTTGGTACAAATTTCACGTAGCTACAACAAGCAAATTTATCCAATTTTTTTTTACCCATAACTTCTTCTTTTTAAATCCGTTTTGAGTGAATCAAGTTGCTATGGTTTCATAATGAACTGATATTTATGAAACTAAACAGGAAAAGTATAAGTTTATAGTCGGAAATACAGGTTACAAGTCATTTTTGTAAGAGGTAGTCATTTCCGTCGAAAGAACGGCATCTTGATGACCATTTTGAAAAACATACTTCCACTTTGATTTTAACCATGATTTTTGGATATAGTTTCATGTTCATAAGAAATATCATTTTCCCAGAAGAAAAAAATTTTAAATCAAAGTTTATCATAGTTTTTAATTATCTAACCCAAAACAGCCCCCGGTTTCACTACGACGGCGTATGTCCGGTTTTACGGTGTTCTTCATGTTTTCAGGTTTTAAATCATTAAGTTAGCATATCATATAGATATAGAACATGTGTTTAGTTGATTTTAAAAGTCAAATTAGAAGAATTAACTTTATTTGCGAACAAGTTTAGAATTAACTAAACTATGTTCTAGTTGTTACAAGTTTAAATCTTCGAATAAGATTGTTATATATATATGAATCGAATGATGTTATGAACATAATTACTACCTCAATTTTAGTAGGTAAACCTACTGGAAGTGACAAGAAATGATCTAGCTTCAAAGGATCTTGGATGGCTTGAAAGTTCTTGAAGTAGAATCATGACACGAAAACAAGTTCAAGTAAGATTTTTACTCGAATTAAGATAGTTTATAATTATAGAAATCAAATCAAAGTTTGAATATGAATTATACCTTGAATTAGAATGATAACTTACTGTAAATAACAGAGGTTTCTTGATCTTAAATGACTACTTGGAATGGATTAGAAAGCTTGGAAGTAAACTTGCAAACTTGGAAGTGTTCTTGATTTTATGAAACTAGAACTTATAGAATTTATGAAGAACACTTAGAACTTGAAGATAGAACTTGAGAGAGATCAATTAGATGAATAAAATTGAAGAATGAAAGTGTTTATATGTGTTTTTGGTCGTGACTCATGGATTAGATATAAAGGATGTGTAAGTTTATTTTCTTGTAAATAATTCATGAATGATTTATAATATTTTTTATAATTTTGTGAGATATTTCATGCTAGTTACCAAATAATGGTTCCCACATGTTTGATGACTCATTAAGGCTGCTAAGACTTGATAATTGAAGTGTATATACCAATAGTATATACATCTAGGAGGTGTGTATTGTACGAGTACGAATACGGGTGCATACGAGTAGAATTGTTGATGAAAATGAATGAGAATGCAATTGTAAGCATTTTTGTTAAGTAGAAGTATTTTGATATGTGTGTTGAAGTCTTCCAAAAGTATATTAATACAACTTAATACACTACATGTATATACATTTTAACTAAGTCGTTAAGTCATCGTTAGTCGTTACATGTAAGTGTTGTTTTGAAACCTTTAAATTAACGATCCCGTTAAATGTAATTAATCCCTTGTTTATCATATGAAATGAGATGTTAAATTATTACATTATCATAATATTATAATGTATGAATATATCCTAATATGATATATATACATTACAATGTTGTTACAACGATAATCGTTACATATATGCCTCGTTTCGAAATTCTTAAGTTAGTAGTCTTGTTTTACATATGTAGTTCATTGTTAACATACTTAATGATATATATAATTATCATTTTATCACGTTAAATATAGTGTAACAATATCTTAATATAATTCATATGTATTTAGTAAGATGTTGTTATAACGATAGTTGTTATGTATATCGTTTTGAACTTCATAATTCAATATGTTAACCATATATATGTCCATATATATATATATATATATATATATATATATATATATATATATATATATATATATATATATATATATATATATATATATATATATATATATATATATATATATATATATATATATATATATATATATATATCATGTAGTTTTTACAAGTTTTTAACGTTCGTGAATCGCCGGTCAACTTGGGTGGTCAATTGTCTATATAAAACTCATTTCAAATAATCAAGTCTTAAAAAGTTCGATTGCTTAACATGTTGAAAACATTTAATCATGCAAATATAGTTTTCATTTAATATATATAATCATGGAAAAGTTCGGGTCACTACAGTACCTACCCGTTAAATAAATTTCGTCCTGAAATTTTAAGCTGTTGGAGGTGTTGACGCATCTTCTGGAAATAGGTGCGGGTATTTCTTTTTCATCTAGTCTTCACATTCCTAGGTGAACTCGGGTCCTCTACGAGCATTCCATCGAACCTTAACAATTGGTATTTTATTTTGTTTAAGTCTTTTAACCTCACGATCCATTATTTCGACAGGTTCTTCGATGAATTGAAGTTTTTCATTGATTTGAATTTCGTCTAACGGAATAGTGAGATCTTATTTAGCAAAACATTTCTTCAGATTTGAGACATGAAAAGTATTATGTACCCCGGCGAGTTGTTGAGGTAAGTCAAGTCGGTAAGCTACTGGTCCGACACGATCGATAATCTTGAATGGCCCAATGTACCTTGGGTTTAGTTTCCCCCATTTACCAAATCGAACAACGCCCTTCCAAGGTGAAACCTTAAGCATAACCATTTCTCCAATCTCAAATTCTATATCTTTTCTCTTAATGTCCGCGTAGCTCTTTTGTCGACTTTGGGCAGTTTTCAACCGTTGTTGAATTTGAATGATTTTCTCCGTAGCTTCTTGGAGAATTTCTGGATCCGTAATCTTTATATCCCCAACTTCACTTCAACAAATCGGAGACCTGCACTTTCTACCATAAAGTGCCTCAAACGGTGCCATCTCAATACTCGGGTGGTAACTGTTGTTGTAGAAAAATTCTGCTAACGGTAGATGTCGATCCCAACTGTTTCCAAAATCAATAACACATGCTCGTAGCATGTCTTCAAACGTTTGTATCGTCCTTTCTCTCTGCCCATCAGTTTGTGAGTAATAGGTAGTACTCATGTCTAGACGAGTTCCCAATGCTTATTGTAATGTTTGCCAAAACCTTGAAACAAATCTTCCATCCCTATCAGAGATAATAGAGATTGGTATTCCATGTCTGGAGACAACTTCCTTCAAGTATAATCGCGCCAATTTCTCCATTTTATCATCTTCTCTCATTGGTAGAAAGTGTGCTGACTTGGTGAGACGATCGACTATTACCCAAATTGTATCATAACCATTTGCAGTCCTTGGTAATTTAGTAATGAAATCCATGGTAATGTTTTTCCATTTCTATTCCGGGATTTCAGGTTGTTGAAGTAGACCTGATGGTTTTTGATGTTCAGCTTTGACCTTAGAACACGTCAAACATTCTCCTACGTATTTAGTAATATCGGCTTTCATATCCAGCCACCAAAAGTGTTTCTTGAGATCTTTGTACAGCTTTCCCGCTCCAGGATGTATAGAGTATCTGGTTTTATGTGCTTCCTTAAGTACCATTTCTCTCACATCTCCAAACTTTGGTATCCAAATTCTTTCAGCCCAATACCGGGTTTCGTCTTCCCTAATATTAGGATGTTTCTCCGAACCTTTGGGTATTTCATCCTTTAAATTTCCCTCTTTTAAAACTCCCTGTTGTGAAATGTCCCGTTCATATTGATTATAAACGTTCCATATTAATTGATATCGTCGCGAGGTTTTGACCTCTATATGAGACATTTTTCAAAGACTGCATTCATTTTTAAAATAACCATAACCTTTATTTTATCGATAAAGGTTTAAAAGCATTACGTAGATTATCAAATAATGATAATCTAAAATATACCGTTTACACACGACCATTACATAATGGTTTACAACAAGAATATATTATATCAAAAATAAGTTTTCTTGAATGCAGTTTTTACATAATATCATACAAGCATGGACTCCAAATTTTGTCCTTATTTTAGTATGCAACAGCGGAAGCTCTTAATAATCACCTGAGAATAAACATGCTTTAAACGTCAACAAAAATGTTGGTGAGTTATAGGTTTAACCTATATATTTATCAATCGAAATAATAGACAACAAGATTTCATATTTCAATACATCCCATACATAGAGATAAAAATCATTCATACGGTGAACACCTGGTAATCGACATTAACAAGATGCATATAGAATATCCCCATCATTCCGGGACACCCATCAGACCTGATAATTTCGAAGTACTAAAGCATTCCAAATTCCAGAATGGGGCTTGTTGGGCCCGATAGATCTATCTTTAGGATTCGCGTCAATTTGGGGGTCTGTTCCCAAATTCTTAGGCTACCAAGCTAAAAAGTGGCATATTCGGCTTCGATCATTCACCCATATAAAGTAGTTTCATTTACTTGTGTCTATTTCGTAAAACATTTATAAATTTGCATGTATTCTCATCCCAAAATATTAGATTTTAAAAGTGGGACTATAACTCACTTTCACAGATTTTTACTTCGTCGGGAAGTAAGACTTGGCCACTGGTCGATTCATGAACCTATAACAAATATGTACATATATATCAAAGTATGTTCAAAATATATTTACAACAATTTTTAATACGTTTTAATGTTTTAAGTTTATTAAGTCAGCTGTCCTCGTTAGTAACCTACAACTAGTTGTCCAAAGTTAGATGTACAGAAAATAAATTGATATATATTATCTTGACCAGATCCACGACCCAGTGTATACACATCTCAGGCTAGATCACAACTCAAAGTATATATATTTTCGGAATCAACCTCAACCCTGTATAGCAACTCCAACATTACTGCATATAGAGTGTCTATAGTTGTTCCAAATAATATATATAGATGGGTCGATATGATATGTCAAAATATTTGCATACATGTCTATGGTATCCCAAGATTACATAATATATTAGAATACATGTATACTATAATATAAGTTAGCTAGGATATGATTTGTATAGAGTTGTTACAATATTTCCCGTAGCTACAACAATCAAAAAAATATCCAATCTTGTTTTACCCATAACTTCTTCGTTTTAAATCCGTTTTGAGTGAATCAAATTACTATGGTTTCATATTGAACTCTATTTTATGAATATAAACATAAAAGATATATGTTTATAGTCAGAAATATAAGTTACAAGTCTTTTTTGTAAGAGGTAGTCATTTCAGTCGAAAGAACGACGTCTTGATGACCATTTTGAAAAACATACTTTCACTTTGAGTTTAACCATGATTTTTGGATATAGTTTCATGTTCATAAGAAGAATCATTTTCCTAGAAGAACAACTTTTAAATTAAAGTTTATCTTAGTTTTTAATTATCAAACCCAAAACAGCCCGCGGTGTTACTACGACGGCGTATGTCCGGTTTTACAGTGTTTTTTTTTGTGTTCCTAGGTTTTAAATAATCAAGTTAGCATATAATATAGATATAGAATATGTGTTTAGTTGATTTTTAAAGTCAAGTTAGAAGGATTAACTTTTGTTTGCGAACAAGTTTATAATTAACTAAACTATGTTCTAGTGATTTCAAGTTTAAACCTTCGAATAAGGTAGTTTTATATATATATGAATCGAATGATGTTATGAACATCATTACTACCTCAGGTTTTGTGGATAAATCTACTGGAAATGAGAAAGATAGATCTAGCTTCAAAGGATACTTGGATGGCTTGAAAGTTCTTGAAGTAGAATCATGACACGAAAACAAGTTCAAGTAAGATTTCCACTCGAAATAAGATTGTTATAGTTATTGAAATTGAATGAAAGTTTGAATATGAGTATTACCTTGTATTAGAAAGATATCTTACTGTAAATAAGAAATATTTCTTGAGTTTGGATGATCACTTTACAAGATTCGAAGTAAGCTAGCAAACTTGAAAGTATTCTTGATTTTATGAAACTAGAACTTATAGAATTTATGAAGAACACTTAGAACTTGAAGATAGAACTTGAGAGAGATCAATTAGATGAAGAAAATTCAAGAATAAAAGTGTTTGTAGGTGTTTTTGGTCGTTGGTATATGGATTAGATATAAAGGATGTGTAATTTTGTTTACATGTAAATAAGTCATGAATGATTACTAATATTTTTGTAATTTTATGAGATATTTCATGCTAATTGCCAAATGATGGTTCCCACATGTGTTAGGTGACTCACATGGGCTGCTAAGAGCTAATCATTGGAGTGTATATACCAATAGTACATACATCTAAAAGCTGTGTATTGTACGAGTACGAATAAGGATGCATACGAGTAGAATTGTTGATGAAACTGAACGAGGATGTAATTGTAAGCATTTTTGTTAAGTAGAAGTATTTTGATAAGTGTCTTGAAGTCTTTCAAAAGTGTATGAATACATATTAAAACACTACATGTATATACATTTTAACTGAGTCGTTAAGTCATTGTTAGTCGTTACATGTAAATGTTGTTTTGAAACCTTTAGGTTAACGATCTTGTTAAATGTTGTTAACCCATTGTTTATTATATCTAAAGAGATGTTAAATTATTACATTATCATGATATTATGATATATTAATATATCTTAGTTTGATATATATATAGTTAAATGTTGTTACAACGATAATCGTTACATATATGTCTCGTTTCGAAATCATTAAGTTAGTAGTCTTGTTTTTATATATGTAGTTCATTGTTAATACACTTAATGACATGTTTACTTATCATTTATCATGATTAAACATAGTGTATCAATATCTTAATATGATTCATATGTATTTAGTAAGACGTTGTTATAACGATAATCGTTATATATATCGTTTCGAGTTTCTTAATTCAATAAACTCAATTTTATGTATATAACTCATTGTTAAAATACCTAATGAGATACTTACTTATCATAATATCATTTTAACTATATATATATAATCATATATATGTCATCATATAGTTTTTACAAGTTTTAACGTTCGTGAATCACCAGTCAACTTGGGTGGTCAATATGAAACCTATTTAAATTAATTAAGTCTTAACAAGTTTGATTGCTTAACATGTTGGAAACAATTAATCATGTAAATAAGAATTTCATTAAATATATATAAACATGGAAAAGTTCGGGTCACTACAGTACATACCCGTTAAATAAATTTCGTCCCGAAATTTTAAGCAGTTGGAGGTGTTGATGTATCTTCTGGAAATAAGTGCGGGTATTTCTACTTCATCTGATCTTCTCATTCCCAGGTGAACTCGAGTCCTCTACGAGCATTCCATATAACTTTAAAAATTGGTATCTTGTTTTGCTTAAGTCTTATAACCTCACGATCCATTGTTTCGACGGGTTCTTCGACGAATTGAAGTTTTTCGTTGATTTGGATTTCGTCTAACTTAATAGTGAGATCTTCTTTAGCAAAACATTTCTTCAAATTTGAGACATGGAAAGTATTATGTACAGCCGCGAGTTGTGGTAATTCAAGTCGGTAAGCTACTGGTCCGACACGATCAATAACTTTGAATGGTCCAATATACCTTGGATATAATTTCCCTCGTTTACCAAATCGAACAACGCCTTTCCAAGGTGGAACTTTATGCATGACCATTTCTCCAATTTCAAATTCTATATCTTTTCTTTTAATGTCAGCGTAGCTCTTTTGTCGACTTTGGGCGGTTTTCAACCGTTGTTGAATTTGAATGATCTTCTCTGTAGTTTGTTGTATTATCTCTGGACCCGTAATCTGTCTATCCCCCACTTTACTCCAACAAATCGGAGACCTGCACTTTCTACAATAAAGTGCTTCAAACGGCACCATCTCAATGCTTGAATGGTAGCTGTTGTTGTAGGAAAATTCTGCTAACGGTAGATGTCGATCCCAACTGTTTCCGAAATCAATAACACATGCTCGTAGCATGTCTTCAAGCGTTTGTATCGTCCTTTCGCTCTGCCCATCAGTTTGTGGATGATATGCAGTACTCATGTCTAGACGAGTTCCTAATGCTTGCTGTAATGTCTGCCAGAATCTTGAAATAAATCTGCCATCCCTATCAGAGATAATAGAGATTGGTATTCCATGTCTGGAGACGACTTCCTTCAAATACAGTCATGCTAACTTCTCCATCTTGTCATCTTCTCTTATTAGCAGGAAGTGTGCTGATTTGGTGAGACGATCAACTATTACCCAAATAGTATCAAAACCACTTGCAGTCCTTGGTAATTTAGTAATGAAATCCATGGTAATGTTTTCCCATTTCCATTCCGGGATTTCGGGTTGTTGAAGTAGACCTGATGGTTTCTGATGCTCTGCTTTTACTTTAGAACACGTCAAATATTCCCCTACGTATTTAGCAGCATCGACTTTCATATCTGGCCACCAAAAATGTTTCTTAAGATCCTTGTACATCTTTCCCGTTCCAGGATGTATTGAGTATCCGGTTTTATGAGCTTCTCTAAGTACCATTTCTCTCATATATCCAAATTTTGGTACCCAAATTTTTTCAGCCCTATACTGGGTTCCGTCTTCCCGAATATTAAGATGATTCTCCGATCCTTTGAGTATTTCATCCCTTAAGTTTCCTTCTTTTAAAACTTCTTGTTGCGCCTCCTTTATTTGAGTAGTAAGGTTAGTGTGAATCATTATATTCATAGCTTTTACTTGAATAGGTTCCCTATCCTTTCTGCTCAAGGCGTCGGCTACCACATTTGCCTTCCCCGGGTGGTAACGAATCTCAAGGTTGTAATCATTCAACAATTCAATCCATCTGCGCTGCCTCATGTTCAGTTGTTTCTGATTAAATATGTGTTGAAGACTTTTGTGGTCGGTATATATAATACTTTTAACCCCATATAAGTAGTTCCTCCAAGTCTTTAATGCAAAAACAACCGCGCCTAATTCCAAATCATGCATCGTATAATTCTGCTCGTGAATCTTCAATTGTCTAGACGCATAAGCAATTACCTTCATTCGTTACATTAATACACAACCGAGACCATGCTTTGAGGCGTCACAATATATCACAAAATCATCATTCACTTCAGGTAATGACAATATAGGTGCCGTAGTTAACTTTTTCTTCAACAATTGAAACACTTTCTCTTGTTCATCCTTCCATTCAAATTACTTCCCTTTATGCGTTAATGCAGTCAAGGGTTTTGCTATTTTGGAAAAATCTTGGATGAATCTCCTGTAATAACCAGCCAGCCCTAAAAATTGGCGTATGTGTTTTGGAGTTTTCGGGGTTTCCCACTTTTCAACGATTTCAATCTTTGCTGGATCCACCTGAATAACTTCCTTGTTCACTATATGACCGAGGAATTGAACTTCTCCCAACCAAAATGCACACTTTGAAAATTTAGCCTATAGTTTTTCTTTTCTTAACAACTCTAGCACTTTCCTCAATTGTTCTTCGTGCTCTTGGTCATTCTTTGAGTAAATAAGTATGTCATCGATGAAAACAATGACAAACTTGTCAAGGTATGGTCCACACACTCGGTTCATGAGGTCTATGAACACAGCTGGTGCGTTAGTCAACCCAAATGGCATAACCATAAACTCGTAATGACTGTAACGCATCCTAAAAGCAGTCTTTGGAGTATCATCCTTCTTCACCCGCATTTGATGATACCCAGAACGTAAATCAATCTTCGAATAAACCGACGAGCCTTGTAGTTGATCAAATAAGTAGTCGATTCTCGGTAGTGGGTAGCGGTTCTTGATGGTAAGTTTGTTCAACTCTCGGTAGTCGATACACAACCTGAATGTACCATCTTTCTTCTTAACAAACAGAACAGGAGCTCCCCATGGTGATGTACTTGGTCGAATGAAACCACGCTCTAAAAGTTCCTGTAATTGACTTTGTAATTCTTTCATTTCGCTGGGTGCGAGTCTGTATGGAGCACGAGCTATTGGTGCAGCTCCTGGTACAAGGTCTATTTGAAATTCAACGGATGGATGTGGGGGTAATCCTGGTAATTCTTTCGGAAATACATCGGGAAATTCTTTTGCGACGGAAACATCACTGATGTTCTTTTCTTCAGGTTTAACTTCCTCGATGTGTGCTAGAATGACGTAACAACCTTTTCTTATTAGTTTTTGCGCCTTCAAACTACTAATAAGATTTAATTTCTCGTTGTTCTTTTCTCCGTATACCATTAAAAGTTTTCCCTTTTCACACATAATGCGAATCGTATTTTTGTAACAAACGACCCCTGCTCTCACCGTTTTCAACCAGTCCATGTCAATTATTACATCAAAACTCCCTAACTCGACTGGTATTAATCAATTTTAAACATTTCATCCCCAGTTTAATTTCTCTATCCCGACATATATTATCTGCTGAAATTAATTTACCGTTTTCTAATTCGAGTAAAAATTTACTATCCAAAGGCGTCAATGGGCAACTTAACTTAGCACAAAATTCTTTACTCATATAGCTTCTATCCGCACCCGAATCAAATAAAACATAAGCAGATTTATTATCAATAAGAAACGTACCCGTAACAAGCTCCGGGTCTTCCTGCGCTTCTACCGTATTAATATTGAAAACTCTTCCGCTGCCCTTCCCATTAGTATTCCCCTAATTCGGGCAATTACTTCTAATGTGGCCCGGTTTTCCACATCCATAACAAACAAAGGCGGCATTACTTGTTTCGCCACTATTTGTTCCTTTAGTTCTGTTAAACTTTGGTCCGTAGACCTCACACTTTTTTGCACCATGTCCAGTTCTTTTACACTTGGTGCAAAATGTCGTACAAAACCCATTCTGGTGGTACTCTTCACACCTTTGGCATTTTTGGTTTTTGTTGCCGTTGTTGTTATTCAGGTTGTTGTTGAGATTGTTATTGTTGTTGGAACGGTTGTTGTAGCAGTTGTTGTTGTTGGGATGTTTGTTGTAGTTATTATTAGGATTACAGTTATTGTTGCGATTGTTGTTGTGGTTGTTGGGATAGTTGTTGCGATTTTGGTTGTAATTGTTGTTGTTGTTGTTGTTGTTGTTGTTCTGGTGACTCTTGTCACCGTTTTCCTCCCACTTTCTCTTGAGTTGTTTCGTGTTGGCTTCTTCGGCCACCTGCTCTTTAATTCTTCCCTCAATATGATTTATGAGTTTATGAGCCATTCGACTTGCCTTCTGTATAGAAGCGGGCTCGTGTGAACTCACATCTTCTTGAATCCTTACTGGTAACCCTTTTACAAGCGCGTCGATCTTCTCTTCTTCATCTTCGAACGCTCCTGAACACAATAGGCATAACTCTGTGAATCGTCATTCATATGTGGTAATGTCGAACCCTTGTGTTCGTAACTCTCTAAGTTCTTCCTTGAGCTTATTGACTTCGTTTCTAGGACGGTACTGCTCGTTCATCAATTGCTTGAATGCCGACCACGGTAGTGCGTAAGCAGCATTTTGTCCTACCTGTTCAAGATAGGTGTTCCACCACGTTAACGCAGTACCTGTGAAGGTATGCGTAGCGTACTTAACTTTGTCCTCTTTAGTACACTTACTTATGGCAAACACCGATTTGACTTTCTCGGTCCACCGTTTCAATCCAATTAGTCCTTCGGTTCCATCAAATTCCAAAGGTTTGCAGGCAGTGAATTCTTTGTAGGAGCATCCTACACGATTTCTTGTGGAATTAGTTCCACTGCTAGATCCAGAGTTATTGTTATTTTGCATCGCAGCCTGTACTGCGGCTATGTTTGCTGCAAGGAAAACACGGAAGTGTTCCTCGCTCATGTTCAAATTCTGACGAGTCGCCGGTGCCATTTCCTTCAAAATAGCCAACTGAATCAAGTTAGTCAGACATAATATTAAGAGTAGTCAATAGTATTTTGTAGCATAATATGAACTCGTTTATAAAAGCTTTTTCTTCATATTAGCGTTTTATAAGTTTAAATTCGGGTACTACCTACCCGTTAAGTTCATACTTAGTAGCTAATATACAATTCAACTACTACAATTCCATATAAAAAACTGATTATAATAATATATCACATACAAATATTCTTCAAACTTACAACTTCGCTATATTACATATAACATGAAATGTAGTACACTATGATACAGGACAGTTTTGAAGAAAAAATCTAGTTAATACGCAAGTTGTTCAGCAAAGGAAATAAAGACACGTAATTCATAAGTCCAGAAACAAGTCATGCATTCTGGTTTTACTAAGACGACTTCCCATCCTTGGTCTTGTGCAAAATAACCGTTATGACCATTGGCTAGGCAACATGTTGTAATGTTGTCAAAAGGATGAGGGTTTTGTAATGTCCAACAGTCCCGTAATAATCTAAAAACCTTGTTTCTCACCTCAGCTACTGAATCCGTCACTTGTGGGAAGGTTTTATTTAAAAGTTGCAATCCGATGTTCTTTTTCTCACTTTGGTAAGAAGCGAACATCACTAACCCGTAAGCATAACATGCTTCTTTATATTGCATGTTAGAAGCTCTTTCTAATTCACAAAATCCTATGTTGGGATATGTTGAGTCAAAATAGGATCGTAACCCGTAGCGTAAAATTGCATCTGGGTTTCCCGCACTAAATGCCTTAAAGAAAACTTGGCGTAACTTAAAGTCTCCCCAATGTGATATACCCCATCTTTCAAAGGAAAGCCTTTTATATACTAAGGCATGCCTGGAATGTCTTTCAAACGTTTGACAAACTAATTTTGCCGTAACTAATTGTGCTGATGAATTCTGCCCGACTCTATACAAGATTTCATCAATCATATCTCCTGGTAGGTCTTCTACAATTATTGGTTGTCTATCCTTAACGTCCATTTTGTGTTTTTATACTGTAAAATAGACAAGGATTAGATTCGTAAAAGATAATTAACAAACAATACAAGCAATTTTTACATAGAACATAATAGTATAAGCACACTACAGTACATATAATACACAACATGATTACAACCCTATAATCTAAATCACTGGTTTCTTCTTCTTCGGACTTGGTTCGTTTTCCTAATTTTCTAGGGATATATGATGTTCCTCTAATACGAGCCGTCATTTTTCACAATGGTTTAGAAAAACCTGGTGGTTTAGAGGTTCCCAGGTTATTGTTACAATTTAGGAAATACGGACATTGCCGATACATATAAAGTTCATCGGGGTTGAAATCAGGTTTCTATATTTTTATACATTTTCCCTTATTATTTTCTTTTGCCATATTAAATTGGGTCGAGGTAATTTCTATAACATCATCGAAATCCTCATCGGGATCCGATTCATCGGAAAATTGGTAATCTTCCCAATATTTTTCTTCCTCGACGGAAACACCATTGACCATTTTTAACTTTGGTCCGTTGGTTGATGATTTTCTTTTATTTAATTGATTCACTGTAGGTATCAAAATTTCATCCTCCGGAACCTCTTCTTCTTCCGGTTCCTCCTCTTCTAATTCCTCTTCTTCCGGTTCCTCCTCTTCCGGTTCCTCTTCTTCCGGTTCCTCTTCGGGAATTTGTGAATCTTCCCAAATTATATTCGACTCTTCATTATTATTAGGTGAGTCGATGGGACTTGTACTAGTGGCAGACATCTATCACACAATATCAAACACATTAATAGGTTAATATATCACATAATATTTACATGTTAATAATATATAGTTTCCAACAAAAGTGTTAAGCAATCGTTTTTAAAGAAAATACTGTCGAAGTCCAGACTCACTAATGTATCCTAACAAACTCGATAAGACACACTAATGCAAATTTCTAGTTCTCTAAGACCAACGCTCGGATACCAACTGAAATTTCCCGTTCATATTGATTATAAACGTTCCATATTAATTGATTTCATCGCGAGGTTTTGACCTCTATATGAGACGTTTTTCAAAGACTGCATTCATTTTTAAAACAATCATAACCTTTATTTTATCGATAAAGGTTTAAAAGCATTACGTAGATTATCAAATAATGATAATATACCGTTTACACACGACCATTACATAATGGTTTACAACAAGAATATACTACATCAAAAATAAGTTTTCTTGAATGCAGTTTTTACATAATATCATACAAGCATGGACTCCAAATCTTGTCCTTATTTTAGTATGCAACATCGGAAGCTCTTAATAATCACCTGAGAATAAACATGCTTTAAACGTCAACAAAAATATTGGTGAGTTATAGGTTTAACCTATATATTTATCAATCAAAATAATAGACCACAAGATTTCATATTTCAATACATCCCATACATAGAGATAAAAATCATTCATACGGTAAACACCTGGTAACCGACATTAACAAGATGCATATAGAATATCCCCATCATTCCGGGACACCCATCGGACATGATAATTTCGAAGTACTAAAGCATTCCAAATTCCAGAATGGGGCTTGTTGGGCCCGATAGATCTATCTTTAGGATTCGCGTCAATTTGGGGGTCTGTTCCCAAATTCTTAGGCTACCAAGCTAAAAAAGGGCATATTCGGCTTCGATCATTCACCCATATAAAGTAGTTTCATTTACTTGTGTCTATTTCGTAAAACATTTATAAATTTGCATGTATTCTCATCCCAAAATATTAGATTTTAAAAGTGAGACTATAACTCACTTTCACAGATTTTTACTTCGTCGGGAAGTAAGACTTGACCACAGGTCGATTCACGAACCTATAATAAATATGTACATATATATCAAAGTATGTTCAAAATATATTTACAACATTTTTTAATACGTTTTAATGTTTTAAGTTTATTAAGTCAGCTGTCCTCGTTAGTAACCTACAACTAGTTGTCCAAAGTTAGATGTACAGAAAATAAATTGATATATATTATCTTGACCCAATCCACGACACATTGTATACACGTCTTAGGCTAGATCAAAACTCAAAGTATATATATTTTTGGAATCAACCTCAACCCTGTATAGCTAACTCCAACATTACTGCATATAGAGTGTCTATGGTTGTTCCAAATAATATATATAGATGGGTCGATATGATATGTCAAAACATTTGCATACATGTCTATGGTATCCCAAGATTACATAATATATTAGTATACATGTATAATACAATATAAGTTAGCTAGGATATGATTTGTATAGAATTGTTACAATATTTCCCATAGCTACAACAATCAAAAAAATATCCAATCTTGTTTTACCCATAACTTCTTCGTTTTAAACCTGTTTTGAGTGAATCAAATCGCTATGGTTTCATATTGAACTCTATTTTATGAATCTAAACAGAAAAAGTATAGGTTTAAAGTGGGATATATAAGTTACAAGTAGTTTTTGTAAGAGGTAGTCAGTTCAGTTGAAAGAACGACGTCTTGATGACCATTTTGAAAAAATATACTTCCACTTTGAGTTTAACCATGATTTTTGGATATAGTTTCATGTTCATAAGAAAAATCATTTTTCCAGAAGAACAACTTTTAAATCAAAGTTTATCATAGTTTTTAATTATCAAACCCAAAACAGCCCGCGGTGTTACTACGACGGCGTATGTCCGGTTTTACGGTGTTTTTCGTGTTTCCAGGTTTTAAATCATTAAGTTAGCATATCATATAGATATAGAACATGTGTTTAGTTGATTTTGAAAGTCAAGTTAGAAGGATTAACTTTTGTTTGCAAACAAGTTTAGAATTAACTAAACTATGTTCTAGTGATTTCAAGTTTAAACCTTCGAATATGGTAGTTTTATATATATGAATCGAATGATGTTATGAACATCATTACAATCTCAAGTTTTGTGGATAAAACTTCTGGAAATGATAAAAATAGATCTAGCTTTAAAGGATCCTTGGATGGCTTGAAAGTTCTTGAAGCAGAATCATGACACGAAAACAAGTTCAAGTAAGATTTCCACTCGAAATAAGATAGTTATAGTTATAGAAATTGAATGAAAGTTTGAATATGAGTATTACCTTATATTAGAAAGATATCTTACTATAAATAAGAAAGATTTTTTGAGGTTGAATGATCACTTTACAAGATTGGAAGTAAGCTAGCAAACTTGGAAGTATTCTTGATTTTATGAAACTAGAACTTATAGAATTTATGAAGAACACTTAGAACTTGAAGATAGAACTTGGTCATTGGTATATGGATTAGATATAAAGGATGTGTAATTTTGTTTACATGTAAATAAGTCATGAATGATTACTAATATTTTTGTAATTTTATGAGATATTTCATGCTAGTTTCCAAATGATGGTTCCCACATGTGTTAGATGACTCACATGGGCTGCTAAGAGCTGATCATTGGAGTGTATATACCAATAGTACATACATCTAAAAGCTGTGTATTATACGAGTATGAATACGGGTGCATACGAGTAGAATTGTTGATGAAACTGAACGAGGATGTAATTGTAAGCATTTTTGTTAAGTAGAAGTATTTTGATAAGTGTCTTGAAGTCTTTCAAAAGTGTATGAATACATATTAAAACACTACATGTATATACATTTTAACTGAGTCGTTAAGTCATCGTTACTCGTTACATGTAAATGTTGTTTTGAAACCTTTAGGTTAACGATCTTGTTAAATGTTGTTAACCCATTGTTTATTATATCTAAAGAGATGTTAAATTATTACATTATCATGATATTAGCAAGATGGAGAAGTTAGCACGACTGTATTTGAAGGAAGATGACAAGATGGAGAAGTTAGCACGACTGTATTTGAAGGAAGTCGTCTCCAGACATGGAATACCAATCTCTATTATCTCTGATAGGGATGGCAGATTTATTTCAAGATTCTGGCAGACATTACAGCAAGCATTAGGAACTCGTCTAGACATGAGTACTGCCTATCATCCACAAACCGATGGGCAGAGCGAAAGGACGATACAAACGCTTGAAGACATGCTACGAGCATGTGTTATTGATTTCGGAAACAGTTGGGATCGACATCTACCGTTAGCAGAATTTTCCTACAACAACAGCTACCATTCAAGCATTGAGATGGCGCCGTTTGAAGCACTTTATGGTAGAAAGTGCAGGTCTCCGATTTGTTGGAGTGAAGTGGGGGATAGACAGATTACGGGTCCGGAGATTATACAAGAAACTACCGAGAAGATCATCCAAATTCAACAACGGTTGAAAACTGCCCAAAGTCGACAAAAGAGCTACGCTGACATTAAAAGAAAAGATATAGAATTTGAAATTGGAGAGATGGTCATGCTTAAAGTTGCACCTTGGAAAGGCGTTGTTCGATTTGGTAAACGAGGGAAATTAAATCCAAGGTATATTGGACCATTCAAGATTATTGATCGTGTCGGACCAGTAGCTTACCGACTTGAGTTACCTCAACAACTCGAGGCTGTACATAACACTTTCCACGTCTCGAATTTGAAGAAATGTTTTGCTAAAGAAGATCTCACTATTCCGTTAGATGAAATCCAAATCAACGAAAAACTTCAATTCATCGAAGAACCCGTCGAAATAATGGATCGTGAGGTTAAAAGACTTAAGCAAAACAAGATACCAATTGTTAAGGTTCGATGGAATGCTCGTAGAGGACCCGAGTTCACCTGGGAGCGTGAAGATCAGATGAAGAAGAAATACCCGCATCTCTTTCCAGAAGATTCGTCAACACCTTCAACAGCTTAAAATTTCGGGACGAAATTTATTTAACGGGTAGGTACTGTAGTGACCCGAACTTTTCCATGTTTATATATATTAATTGAGATTGATATTTACATGATTAAATGTTTCCAACATATTAAGCAATCAAACTTGTTAAGACTTGATTAATTGAAATAGGTTTCATATAGACAATTGACTACCCAAGTTGACCGGTGATTCACGAACGTTAAAACTTGTAAAAACTATATGATGACATATATATGGTTATATATATAGTTAACATGATATTATGATAAGTAAACATATCATTAAGTATATTAACAATGAACTACATATGTAAAAACAAGACTACTAACTTATTGATTTTGAAACGAGACATATATGTAACGATTATCGTTGTAACGACATTTAATGTATATATATATCATATTAAGAGATATTTGTACATCATAATATCATGATAATATAATAATTTAAAATCTCTTTTGATATTATAAACATTGGGTTAACAACATTTAACAAGATCGTTAACCTAAAGGTTTCAAAACAACATTTACATGTAACGACTAACGATGACTTAACGACTCAGTTAAAATGTATATACATGTAGTGTTTTAATATGTATTCATACACTTTTGAAAGACTTCAAGACACTTATCAAAATACTTCTACTTAACAAAAATGCTTACAATTACATCCTCGTTCAGTTTCATCAACAATTCTACTCGTATGCACCCGTATTCGTACTCGTACAATACACAGCTTTTAGATGTATGTACTATTGGTATATACACTCCAATGATCAGCTCTTAGCAGCCCATGTGAGTCACCTAACACATGTGGGAACCATCATTTGGCTACTACATGAAATATCTCATAAAATTACAAAAATATGAGTAATCATTCATGACTTATTTACATGAAAACAAAATTACATATCCTTTATATCTAATCCATACACCAACGACCAAAAACACCTACAAACACTTTCATTCTTCAATTTTCTTCATCTAATTGATCTCTCTCAAGTTCTATCTTCAAGTTCTAAGTGTTCTTCATAAATTCCAAAAGTTCTAGTTTCATAAAATCAAGAATACTTTCAAGTTTGCTAGCTCACTTCCAATCTTGTAAGGTGATCATCCTGAAATGTCCCGTTCTTATTGATTAAAAACGTTCCATATTAATTGATTTCGTTGCGAGGTTTTGACCTCTATATGAGACATTTTTCAAAGACTGCATTCATTTTTAAAACAAACCATAACCTTTATTTCATAAATAAAGGTTTAAAAAGCTTTACGTAGATTATCAAATAATGATAATCTAAAATATCCTGTTTACACACGACCATTACATAATGGTTTACAATACAAATATGTTACATCGAAATCAGTTTCTTGAATGCAGTTTTTACAAAATATTATACAAACATGGACTCCAAATCTTGTCCTTATTTTAGTATGCAACAGCGGAAGCTCTTAATATTCACCTGAGAATAAACATGCTTTAAACGTCAACAAAAATGTTGGTGAGTTATAGGTTTAACCTATATATATCAAATCGTAACAATAGACCACAAGATTTCATATTTCAATACACATCCCATACATAGAGATAAAAGTCATTCATATGGTGAACACCTGGTAACCGACAATAACAAGATGCATATATAAGAATATCCCCATCATTCCGGGACACCCTTCGGATATGATATAAATTTCGAAGTACTAAAGCATCCGGTACTTTGGATGGGGTTTGTTAGGCCCAATAGATCTATCTTTAGGATTCGCGTCAATTAGGGTGTCTGTTCCCTAATTCTTAGATTACCAGACTTAATAAAAAGGGGCATATTCGATTTTGATAATTCAACCATAGAATGTAGTTTCACGTACTTGTGTCTATTTTGTAAATCATTTATAAAACCTGCATGTATTCTCATCCCAAAAATATTAGATTTTAAAAGTGGGACTATAACTCACTTTCACAGATTTTTACTTCGTCGGGAAGTAAGACTTGGCCACTGTTGATTCACGAACCTATAACAATATATACATATATATTAAAGTATGTTCAAAATATATTTACAACACTTTTAATATATTTTGATGTTTTAAGTTTATTAAGTCAGCTGTCCTCGTTAGTAACCTATAACTAGTTGTCCACAGTTAGATGTACAGAAATAAATCGATAAATATTATCTTGAATCAATCCACGACCCAGTGTATACGTATCTCAGTATTGATCACAACTCAAACTATATATATTTTGGAATCAACCTCAACCCTGTATAGCTAACTCCAACATTCACATATAGAGTGTCTATGGTTGTTCCGAAATATATATAGATGTGTCGACATGATAGGTCGAAACATTGTATACGTGTCTATGGTATCTCAAGATTACATAATATACAATACAAGTTGATTAAGTTATGGTTGGAATAGATTTGTTACCAATTTTCACGTAGCTAAAATGAGAAAAATTATCCAATCTTGTTTTACCCATAACTTCTTCATTTTAAATCCGTTTTGAGTGAATCAAATTGCTATGATTTCATATTGAACTCTATTTTATGAATCTAAACAGAAAAAGTATAGGTTTATAGTCGGAAAAATAAGTTACAAGTCGTTTTTATAAAGGTAGTCATTTCAGTCGAAAGAACGACGTCTAGATGACCATTTTAGAAAACATACTTCCACTTTGAGTTTAACCATAATTTTTTTGATATAGTTTCATGTTCATAATAAAAATCATTTTCTCAGAATAACAACTTTTAAATCAAAGTTTATCATAGTTTTTAATTAACTAACCCAAAACAGCCCGCGGTGTTACTACGACGGCGTAAATCCGGTTTTACGGTGTTTTTCGTGTTTCCAGGTTTTAAATCATTAAGTTAGCATATCATATAGATATAGAACATGTGTTTAGTTGATTTTAAAAGTCAAGTTAGAAGGATTAACTTTTGTTTGCGAACAAGTTTAGAATTAACTAAACTATGTTCTAGTGATTACAAGTTTAAACCTTCGAATAAGATAGCTTTATATGTATGAATCGAATGATGTTATGAACATCATTACTACCTTAATTTCCTTGGATAAACCTACTGGAAAAGAGAAAAATGGATCTAGCTTCAATGGATCCTTGGATGGCTCGAAGTTCTTGAAGCAGAATCATGACACGAAAACAAGTTCAAGTAAGATCATCACTTGAAATAAGATTGTTATAGTTATAGAAATTGAACCAAAGTTTGAATATGATTATTACCTTGTATTAGAATGATAACCTACTGTAAGAAACAAAGATTTCTTGAGGTTGGATGATCACCTTACAAGATTGGAAGTGAGCTAGCAAACTTGAAAGTATTCTTGATTTTATGAAACTAGAACTTTTGGAATTTATGAAGAACACTTAGAACTTGAAGATAGAACTTGAGAGAGATCAATTAGATGAAGAAAATTGAAGAATGAAAGTGTTTGTAGGTGTTTTTGGTCGTTGGTGTATGGATTAGATATAAAGGATATGTAATTTTGTTTTCATGTAAATAAGTCATGAATGATTACTCATATTTTTGTAATTTTATGAGATATTTCATGCTAGTTGCCAAATGATGGTTCCCACATGTGTTAGGTGACTCACATGGGCTGCTAAGAGCTGATCATTGGAGTGTATATACCAATAGTACATACATCTAAAAGCTGTGTATTGTACGAGTACGAATACGGGTGCATACGAGTAGAATTGTTGATGAAACTGAACGAGGATGTAATTGTAAGCATTTTTGTTAAGTAGAAGTATTTTGATAAGTGTATTGAAGTCTTTCAAAAGTGTATAAATACATATTAAAACACTAACATGTATATACATTTTAACTGAGTCGTTAAGTCATCGTTAGTCGTTACATGTAAGTGTTGTTTTGAAACCTTTAGGTTAACGATCTTGTTAAATGTTGTTAACTCAATGTTTATAATATCAAATGAGATTTTAAATTATTATTATCATGATATTATCATGTATGAATATCTCTTAATATGATATATATACATTAAATGTCTTTACAACGATAATCGTTACATATATGTCTCGTTTAAAAATCATTAAGTTAGTAGTCTTGTTTTTACATATGTAGTTCATTGTTAATATACTTTATGATATGTTTTCTTATCATAGTATCATGTTAACTATATATATATATCCATATATATGTCATCATATAGTTTTTACAAGTTTTAACGTTCGTGAATCACCGATCAACTTGGGTGGTCAATTGTCTATATGAAACATATTTCAATTAATCAAGTCTTAACAAGTTTGATTTCTTAACATGTTGGAAACATTTAATCATGTAAATATCAATCTCAATTAATATATATAAACATGGAAAAGTTCGGGTCACTACAGTACCTACCCGTTAAATAAATTTCGTCCCGAAATTTTAAGCTGTTGAAGGTGTTGATGAATCTTCTGGAAATAGATGTGGGTATTTCTTCTTCATCTGATCTTCACGCTCCCAGGTGAACTCGGGTCCTCTACGAGCATTCCATCGAACCTTAACAATTGGTATCTTGTTTTGCTTAAGTCTTTTAACCTCACGATCCATTATTTCGACAGGTTCTTCGATGAATTGAAGTTTTTCATTGATTAGGATTTCATCTAACGGAATAGTGAGATCTTCTTTAGCAAAACATTTCTTTAAATTCGAGACGTGGAAAGTGTTATGTACAGCCGCGAGTTGTTGAGGTAACTCTAGTCGGTAAGCTACTGGTCCGACACGATCAATAATCTTGAATGGTCCAATATACCTTGGATTTAATTTCCCTCGTTTACCAAATCGAACAACGCCTTTCCAAGGTGCAACTTTAAGCATGACCATCTCTCCAATTTCAAATTCTATATCTTTTCTTTTAATGTCAGCGTAGCTCTTTTGTCGACTTTGGGCGGTTTTCAACCGTTGTTGAATTTGGATGATCTTCTCGGTAGTTTCTTGTATAATCTCCGGACCCGTAATCTGTCTATCCCCCACTTCACTCCAACAAATCGGAGACCTGCACTTTCTACCATAAAGTGCTTCAAACGGCGCCATCTCAATGCTTGAATGGTAGCTGTTGTTGTAGGAAAATTCTGCTAACGGTAGATGTCGATCCCAACTGTTTCCGAAATCAATAACACATGCTCGTAGCATGTCTTCAAGCGTTTGTATCGTCCTTTCGCTCTGCCCATCAGTTTGTGGATGATAGGCAGTACTCATGTCTAGACGAGTTCCTAATGCTTGCTGTAATGTCTGCCAGAATCTTGAAATAAATCTGCCATCCCTATCAGAGATAATAGAGATTGGTATTCCATGTCTGGAGATGACTTCCTTCAAATACAGTCGTGCTAACTTCTCCATCTTGTCATCTTCTCTTATTGGTAGGAAGTGTGCTGATTTGGTGAGACGATCAACTATTACCCAAATAGTATCAAAACCACTTGCAGTCCTTGGCAATTTAGTGATGAAATCCATTGTAATGTTTTCCCATTTCCATTCCGGGATTTCGGGTTGTTGAAGTAGACCTGATGGTTTCTGATGCTCAGCTTTGACCTTAGAACACGTCAAACATTCTCCTACGTATTTAGCAACATCGGCTTTCATACCCGGCCACCAAAAATGTTTCTTGAGATCCTTGTACATCTTCCCCGTTCCAGGATGTATTGAGTATCTGGTTTTATGAGCTTCTCTAAGTACCATTTCTCTCATATCTCCAAATTTTGGTACCCAAATCCTTTCAGCCCTATACCGGGTTCCGTCTTCCCGAATATTAAGATGCTTCTCCGATCCTTTGGGTATTTCATTCTTTAAATTTCCCTCTTTTAAAACTCCTTGTTGCGCCTCCTTTATTTGAGTAGTAAGGTTATTATGAATCATTATATTCATAGATTTTACTCGAATGGGTTCTCTGTCCTTCTTGCTCAAGGCATCAGCTACCACATTTGCCTTCCCCGGGTGGTAACGAATCTCAAAGTCGTAATCATTCAACAATTCAATCCACCTACGCTGCCTCATATTCAGTTGTTTCTGATTAAATTTGTGTTGAAGACTTTTGTGGTCAGTATATATAATACTTTTGACCCCATATAAGTAGTGCCTCCAAGTCTTTAATGCAAAAACAACCGCGCCTAATTCCAAATCATGCGTCGTATAATTTTGCTCGTGAATCTTCAATTGTCTAGATGCATAAGCAATCACCGTCGTTCGTTGCATTAATACACAACCGAGACCTTGCTTTGATGCGTCACAATAAATCACAAAATCATCATTCCCTTCAGGCAATGACAATATAGGTGCTGTAGTTAGCTTTTTCTTCAATAACTGAAACGCTTTCTCTTGTTCATCATTCCATTCAAATTTCTTCCCTTTATGCGTTAATGCAGTCAAGGGTTTTGCTATTCTGGAAAAGTCTTGGATGAACCTTCTGTAGTAACCAGCTAGTCCTAAAAACTGGCGTATGTGTTTCGGAGTTTTCGGGGTTTCCCACTTTTCAACAGTTTCTATCTTTGCCGGATCCACCTTAATACCTTCTTTGTTCACTATGTGACCGAGGAATTGAACTTCTTCCAACCAAAATGCACACTTTGAAAACTTAGCGTACAATTCTTCCTTCCTCAATACTTCTAACACCTTTCTCAAATGTTCACCGTGTTCTTGGTCATTCTTTGAGTAAATAAGTATGTCATCAATGAAAACAATGACAAACTTGTCAAGGTATGGTCCACACACTCGGTTCATAAGGTCCATGAACACAGCTGGTGCATTAGTTAAACCAAACGGCATGACCATAAACTCGTAATGACCGTAACGTGTTCTGAAAGCAGTCTTTGGAATATCATCTTCTTTCACCCGCATTTGATGATACCCGGAACGTAAGTCAATCTTTGAATAAACAGACGAGCCTTGTAGTTGATCAAATAAGTCGTCGATTCTCGGTAGTGGGTAGCGGTTCTTGATGGTAAGTTTGTTCAACTCTCGGTAGTCGATACACAACCTGAATGTACCATCTTTCTTCTTGACAAACAAAACAGGAGCTCCCCACGGTGATGTGCTTGGTCGAATGAAACCACGCTCTAAAAGTTCTTGTAATTGGCTTTGCAGTTCTTTCATCTCGCTGGGTGCGAGTCTGTAAGGAGCACGAGCTATTGGTGCAGCTCCTGGTACAAGATCTATTTGAAATTCAACGGATCGATGTAGGGGTAATCCCGGTAATTCTTTCGGAAATACATCGAGAAATTCTTTTGCAATGGGAACATCATTGATGCTCTTTTCTTCAGTTTGTACTTTCTCGACGTGTGCTAGAACAGCATAGCAACCTTTTCTTATTAGTTTTTGTGCCTTCAAATTACTAATAAGATGTAGCTTCGTGTTGCCCTTTTCTCCGTACACCATTAAGGGTTTTCCTTTTTCTCGTATAATGCGAATTGCATTTTTGTAACAAACGATCTCCGCTTTCACTTCTTTCAACCAGTCCATACCGATTATCACATCAAAACTCCCTAACTCTACTGGTATCAAATCAATCTTAAATGTTTCGCTAACCAGTTTAATTTCTGAATTCCGACAGATATTATCTGCTGAAACTAATTTACCATTTGCTAATTCGAGTAAAAATTTACTATCCAAAGGCGTCAATGGACAACTTAATTTAGCATAAAAATCTCTACTCATATAGCTTCTATCCGCACCCGAATCAAATAAAACGTAAGCAGATTTATTGTCAATAAGAAACGTACCCGTAACAAGCTCCGGGTCTTCCTGTGCCTCTACCGCATTAATATTGAAAACTCTTCCACGGCCTTGTCCATTCGTGTTCTCCTGGTTCGGGCAATTTCTAATAATGTGGCCTGGTTTTCCACATTTATAACAAACTACATTGGCATAACTTGCTCCGACACTACTTGCTCCACCATTACTCGTTCCGACACCATTTGTTCCTTTCGTTCTATTAACCCCTGGTCTGTAGACCTCACACTTCGCCGCGCTATGACCATTTCTTTTACACTTGTTGCAAAATTTGGTGCAGAACCCCGAGTGATTCTTTTCACACGTTTGGCATAGCTGCTTCTGATTGTTGTTGTTGTTGTTGTTGTTGTTGCGGTTATTATTGTTGTTGGGATGATTGTTGTAGTTGCTGTTGTTGTTGTTGTTGTTGTTGTTGTTGGGCCGTTTGTTGTAGTTGCGATTGATGTTGCGATTGTTGGGATAATTGTTGCGATTATTGTTGTAATTGCTGTTGTTGTTGTATTGGTGATTCTTATCACCGTTTTCCTCCCACTTTCTTTTGACTTGCTTCACATTGGCCTCTTCAGCAGTCTGTTCTTTAATTCTTTCTTCAATCTGGTTCACTAGTTTGTGAGCCATTCTACATGCCTGTTGTATGGAGGCGGGCTCGTGTGAACTTATATCTTCTTGGATTCTTTCCGGTAATCCTTTCACAAACGCATCGATCTTCTCTTCCTCATCTTCGAATGCTCCCGAACACAATAGGCACAATTCTGTGAATCGTCTTTCGTACGTGGTAATATCAAATCCTTGGGTTCGTAACCCTCTAAGTTCTATCTTGAGCTTATTGACCTCGTCAGAATCAGCAACATCTATGACATCACAAATCCCATCAGTTCAAGAATCAATGTGGAAATCGTTACCAATCAACAACGAATATGTTGTATCAACGAGTTATATAGTATTAACTCATTCCTTCTGAAGAATTATTATATATTTTATATATATGAATTCTGGAATTATAATAAATCTTTTTGTACTAAACTATTAAGTATGAATTGAAAAAGAGTAGATACTACTCGTTTAAATTCATATTACTAATATCTTATGATGTACATCCTTCATTAACAACTTAATCATCGTTAACCACAATCTCTGTTTCAATCTAATGAACTCCGGTTCATAATAAATCAAGTGTATCATTCAATAACATGTTTGATTATACACTTTCATCTTCGATATACCCGAAATTTACGGGAAAACAATATTCGTATCTTGCGAAGTTAGCAAGAGTTCTATGAGCATCAGCATGATTCACTAAGGAAGTACATATAAATATTGAAGCATTGATTACATTAGTGAAATACTTCGCAAAGATTATGTAATCTCTAATGTTTTAGAGAAAATTCATTTCTAATTCAATCCGAAAATCAAATGAGCTCAATATGATATTAATTCAGTATTACATCCGAGGAAAATATACCCATATATATTTTCATAAAGATTGTAATGAAAATTCTTGTTCAAAATATTATTTGTGAAATTTTTAACGGGTAGGTAATACCCGAGAGATATATAAAATCACAATTAATATGTCACAATCTTCAATTCTGATTCAATAATCATCAACTAAACTAATATACATTCTTCTATAGAATTCAAAACAACCATACTCATTCGAATCTAATTACATATTCTGATTTTGGGAATTTCAGAATTCAACTCGAGATACAACCGAAATCATTATTCTTAGATCCTTATTTTTTTTTTTCAAAGCTATACTTTGACTTCAAAACTGTGATAGAACATCACTTTTATTCGTAACACTCAGAAATAGATGAATTTCATTCGGGAATCAGGACGATTTTATCATTTGGATATTGACTATGACAATCTGCATTTAAAACCCTTCAAAATCCTGGAAGACACTTCAAACATTGAACAATCGAGATGATGATCCAACCACACATTATCCGAAGTCTTGTACCTGAAAAGCTCTCGAAACCAAAGTCGTAGTTTAACACGTACCCTCGTCAAATTCTTTAGCATTTATTAGCAAAAAAAAAAAAAAAAAAAAAAAAAAAAAAAAAAAAAAAAACATTTCAATTCCTTTTCAAAGTAGCCGATTTTGTCACAGCTTCAGCAAGTCAACTTCGACGTTTCAGTCGGACTAGTCTTATTTTAACCCCGATAAATACGTTGCCCTTTCGTCATTATTACTGGAAAACCTTTCATATTACACCATATTACCACCAGCGTTTAATCATCTAAAACACGATTCTTCTGAACCCACCGCGGATTGATAACCAGAGATTCAGATATTATAGCATTAAATGCAGAGGAAACATAAAAATGGTAGATGGTTTAAACGGTCAAAAGTCTGATGATAAAAGATAGTGAGTTGGTAAAGCACAGAAAAAGAAAGAATTTGGTACTGAAAAACGGATTGAGCAAAGTATGAAGGAAGCCATGGACAAATCACAGAGACTGAATCTGCCTTCAAAGGATCCAAATGATTCAGTGCCTGCTGAACTCGTTAGCAAACACCTTACTTCTTATTCTAAACCTTCACAGACAGATATTCTTCATCATCATCATATCTAAAATATTATAAGATATCTTCGTATCTTCCATTATACAGATTCTCCATATCTTTGGAGATATTTTCACAACTATACTTATCAAGTATCATTTATCTCTCCGTAATATCTGCAACATAAAAGAAACTGTGTTAGTTTCTAAATTCTGAAAAATTTGAATATGAATGTTTTTGAAGTGGTGTTGGGAACTGATGCATGGGATAGTATAATATAATGACACTTGATCAACGTCATTATATTACAGTAATTCATGCTGAGTTTCTAATGGACGTGATGATTCACAGGACATACCGTCATCATGTGTCATTTACACGACTCTTACATTCTATCTAACCTCTAAATATATCAAGAAAATATTTCTTGATGATTCGGTCTTTTCCAGGGTATTCTGGTAATTTAACAAATCAATATTTTACCATTACCATTTCCTTCTTAGAACAATTACTATGTTCATTCTGAAATCTATACCTACGAATTCTGGACCATTACAAGAGATGTTAAATCGCAAGAAGAAGAAACGAAAGGACAAAGCTCCGAAACAGAAATTGGAGTATAGATCGCAACAAATAGAAGGGAGCATTAACTATGGATGACAATGATTATAGAAGACAGAAGTAGGGACATCGAAGTATAAGGGAAGATATAAAACCCAACAACCACCCGTAAATTATAAACCATAGATGTCAATGCAAATAGCAATATAAAGACACGGGACAACTAGAAAAACTATAAACCCAAGAGTATAGTAGAAGTAAATAGATTCTTCCGGTGGCAGATTAAAAAGAAGAATGACAGATATGAAAGTTAAGAGGATATCAAGGATCAGGATGGGATGGAGCATATTAACGAATACTTTAAAGTAGGAATTGAGAAAGAAAGAATAGAAGGTGTGAGTTGTAAGGAAATAGAGAGGGTGGATTTATAGGAAAATTTTCGACAGAGCAATCGAAGCAGATTATCGCGTTTAATCAAAGAAGATCTGAATCTCCTTAATTATCGAAGAATCAAATCTTAATATGAAGATTTCTTCTAAATTCCTTAAATTTCAGAAATCAATCTTGACTACGACACCGGTTAAGTCAAACTTACTTTTATTCATTTTCACTCTTAAGTGATATCTTCATTCGTGCTCTTCACAAAAACAAATCATTTTATCTATATTAATCAATAATGATAAAACCCTAATTATCAGTTCATATACGTCATGAAAACACTCTTACTGTTAGCCATGACAATCTCTACCAAATTTCGGGACAAAATTTCTTTTAACGGGTAGGTAATGTGATGACCCGGAAATTTCCGATCAAATTTAAACTTTAATCTTTATATATATCCGACACGATAAGCAAAAATCTGTAATGTTGAGTCTCGAAAGTTTTGAAACTATATTCATGTAATCAAATACCCTTTGACCATGCTTGACGATTCACGAACAATTATGTGTAAATAAATATATATATACATATACATATATGTGATTTTAAATTAAGAAATATTAATTGAACGGATTAGTTGATATGAAAATAAGTTATGAGATCTTTTTAGTGAACTTGAAAATACTATCAAGGTATTGAATAGATAATACTTTACATGAACGTATTTGTTCGATGTAAGTTTATCGACGAGATTAAAAGATAATATCAAATGATTGAATTATCAGATACATTGAATTATGATCACGAGTCTCCATCGTAAGGTCCACTATGATTTAAGAGACTATTACATTTTTAACGGTATTCGGAAATTTAGTGAAATGATACGCATGCAAGAACGACAGTATTCTTATCGAGCATTAGTCAAAGGTTGGTGGAGGGTTGAATTTCATAACACTTGGTTGACAACTTGCGCCGTATATAGAACGTGATTATGTATATTAGATATATTAGTTAGGTAAAAGATAGTAACCCTTGTTCATTGATTCGATTTATAATTAGATATTTTAACTAGAGCCTTTGAGAAATTAAAGTAAAGGTTGACGCATAAATAAGTTATATCAGATTAAGTTTTCGAGCATAACTGTTAGGTGATATAACAATATCTTGTATTCACACGATTTTAATGTTATATATATATTGGTCTCTGAAATATAATTAATTTTGAAAAGTGAAATATTATATTATTAGATAAATATTTCAAACATATGTATTATGTATAAGTTTATAAATTTTAAATGTACATATATTTTATTTTAGTCATAAAACGTTTTGATTCAAACTAATAAGATTAAATATATATTTTGTTATATAACGAGACGTCGATTTATAAAAGGAAATGACCAAAACACTCAAAAGATTTAAGTTACACTTTGAGTGGGTTAGTTTTAATTAATTTAAGTCTAGTTATTAATAAAGGTACGTGTCACAAAATGTTTAATTTAAAATAAAATATTTTGACAAACAACGAGACTTTAATTTATAAAAGGAAATGACCACAATACTCAAATTTATAAGTTATATTTTTATAAAGGTAATTTATTGTTGAGTAAGTCTAATTTTTGTAAAAGGTACACGTCACATAACGTAAAAGGCTAGTTTTCTAAACGTACGAAAGTGCGCCCGAAAAACCGAAAGTGGTACATGAGTCCTGAGACCACGACCGTGTCATTTTTGTAAAAATTATATTTTTACAATGAACGTAAATATAATATAATATTTAATTAATCCTAAAGATTAAATATATTATATATTAAATTATTTATATATTTACTTATGTTACGTATGAAATGAGTTAAATGTGAATAAGGGTGTCGGCAATCTAATTAGTGTTAGGTGAGCTCAACTTCATTATAAATTGAACACATTTCTTCTTCTGGTTCATAATTCATCCATTCCTCAATCTATCAATCGTTCTTTATACTAATATTTATTATTATTATTATTATTAAAGATTAATATTATTATTAATCGTATTATTATTATTATTATTATTATTATTATTATTATAATACATAAAATACTACGACGAGGTCATGAGCGGGTCTTTTCAAGACAAGTTTTGCGAGTAGGATAGGGCTAAGGAAATTATGGGTTATAGCCATGGAGGTGATGGGAATGGTTCATGGGTGTGTTCGTGAGGTCACCCTAGTGTTTATCATCTCCGTTGTGTCTACATACCTTTCCTGCAATATTGAATCTCAATATTGATACGTGAGTACTCCTAATTTAATTTTTATATACTAATAGTGTATCCCTGACTAGTGCTCGAGAAAATAGGATTGTGCATGCTTGTATATTTGATATTGCCCTTAGATAAGTTATGTTGAATCTTAAAGGTTGTTATACTAGGGATGAAATAAGGTATAAAATATGCATGTCTTTGGAAAGCTAGCGAAAAATTAAGAACTTTTCATTTAGATATCAAATCGTTTCGTTGAACGGTTGTCAAGTTATGGACAAAAGAAGTTTTGTAAATTTTGATGAAACGTCGATACGGAAACTGAAATTCTCGATGATCTGCATTGTTTCAGATTAAAACAAAATAACCACTGAATTCTTTGCTGTAAGGTCTAACAAACGACTCTGGCTGTTTGTCAATTTGAGACTCGACGATTTTTCTAAAAATCGTCAATGTTGACTGTTTGATCACATTTTAAAATTCTAAAAAGAGCTGAAACTTTTTATTAAAAATGTCAGTTTTGTATCAGTTGTCATGGTCGGCCTGATGTATGTTTACTTTTACCAAAAATCATGTTATATCTTTGTGGTAACGAGAATTTGAAGGCTTTGACCGTTTGTCAATTCGAGTTTCGAGGAATTTTCTAAAAATCTCCAAAGTAGGCTACTCGGTCACTTTTGTAAATTTTATTAAAGCTGAAAAATTAACTTTGAAACGCCGAAACCGCGTTGGCAACTACGAGTTGTCTAGTTTTAGTTTACTTCTGTAAAATTTATGCTTAATCTTTTTGGTAATGTGTAACTTTTATCCTTGGACCGTTTATCAATCGGAGTTCCGATAATTTTTCTAAAAATCGCTGAAGTGGTCGTTTAGTCATGTTTGACCGAAAATTTTTTTTTTTGTATAAGTTATTGTATTTTTGCATGCGACCTCGTTTTTACTTTAACCTTTGACTTTTGACCTAAGTGAGCATGGGTAATATAACATGTTACTATACTGTTGAGTCAGACTCGAGCATTAGGATTGTGGTACACTATGACTTGGCCTAAATTGTTAGATAAATATTGACCGTCATATAAATATATATAATATAGGTTCGTGAATCCGAGGCCAACCCTACACTTGTTCAATGATGTTATATGTATTTTTACTACAAAATACAGTATGGTGAGTTTCATTTGCCTTTTTACCCTTTATATTTTTGGGCTGAGAATACATGCGCAATTTTTATAAATGATTTACAAAATAGACACAAGTACGTGAAACTACATTCTATGGTTGAATTATCGAAATCGAATATGCCCCTTTTTATTTAGTCTGGTAATCTAAGAATTAGGGAACAGACACCCTAATTGACGCGAATCCTAAAGATAGATCTATCGGGCCCAACAAGCCCCATCCAAAGTACCGGATGCTTTAGTACTTCGAAATTTATATCATGTCCGAAGGAGGATCCCGGAATGATGGGGATATTCTATATGCATATTGTTAATGTCGGTTACCAGGTGTTCAATCCATATGAATGATATTTTTGTCTCTATGCATGGGACGTTTATTTATGAGAATTGGAAATATGAAATCTTGTGGTCTATTAAAATGATGAAAATGAAATGATTACTATAAACTGATGAACTCACCAACCTTTTGGTTGACACTTGAAAGCATGTTTATTCTCAGGTTTGAAAGAGATCTTCCGCTGTGCATTAGCTCATTTTAAAGATATTACTTGGAGTCATTCATGACATATTTCAAAAGACGTTGCATTCGAGTCGTTGAAGTTCATTAAAGATTATTATTAAGTAAATGACAGATTAGGTCATTTATAGTTTGGATATTATGAAATGGTATGCATGCATGTCAACTTTCGATGTAATGAAAGATTGTCTTTTAAAAATGAATGCAATGTTTGTAAAATGTATCATTTAGAGGTCAAGTACCTCGCGATGTAATCATATGTTATTGTATTCGTCCCTATGGATTGGGTCGGGTCGTCTCATACAATACCGCTTATTTTACATAAAGCATGAAATATAGCACACAATAACTTTGATACAAGATAGTTGTGAAGACAATTCTAGCTAGTACACAAGTCGTTCAACAAAGGCAATAAAGACACGTAATTCATACGTCCAGAAACAAGTCATGCATTCTGGTTTTACTAGGACTACTTCCCATCCTTGGTCTTGTGCAACATAACCGTTATGGCCGTTGATAAGACAGCGTGTTGTAACGTCATCAAAGGGACGAGGGTTACGTAATGTCCAACAGTCCCGTAATAATCTAAAAACCTCATTTCTTACCCCAATTACCGACTCCGTCACTTGTGGAAACGTTTTGTTTAATAGTTGTAGCCCGATGTTCTTGTTCTCACTTTGGTGAGAAGCGAACATTACTAATCCGTAAGCATAGCATGCTTCTTTATGTTGCATGTTAGCCGCTTTTTCTAAATCACGAAGTCCAATATTCGGATATATTGAGTCAAAATAATTTCTTAACCCGTTGCGTAAAATAGCATTTGGGTTCCCCGCAATATATGCGTCAAAGTAAACACATCGTAACTTATGGGTTTCCCAATGTGATATCCCCCATCTTTCAAACGAAAGTCTCTTATAAACCAAGACATTCTTGGAACGTTCTTCGAATGTCTTACAAACTGATCTCGCCTTAAATAGTTGTGCCGAAGAATTCTGGCCGACTCTAGACAAGATTTCATCAATCATGTCTCCGGGTAGGTCTCTTAAAATATTGGGTTGTCTATCCATTTTGTGTTTTTAAACTGTAAAATAGACAAGAGTTAGTTTCATAAAAAAATACTTATTAATACAAGCAATTTTTACATATATCATAAAGCATAAGAACACTATATTACATATATTACACCACACGAATACAACTATCTTATTCCGACTCGCTCGTTTCTTCTTCTTCGGTTTTGGTTCGTTTTGCCAAGTTTCTAGGGATATATGATGTTCCCCTAATACGAGCCGTCGTTGTCCACATTGGTTTAGAAAAACCTGGTGGTTTAGAGGTTCCCGGGTCATTGTTACAACTTAAGGACTTCGGGGGTTGACGATACATATAAAGTTCATCAGAGTTGGAATTAGATTTCTCTATTTTTATGCCCTTTCCCTTATTATTTTCTTTTGCCTTTTTAAATTCACTTGGGGTAATTTCTATAACATCATCGAAATTCTCGTCGGAATCCGATTCATCGGAGAATTGGTAATCCTCCCAATATTTTGCTTCCTTGGCGGAAACACCATTGACCATAATTAACTTTGGTCGGTTGGTTGAGGATTTTCTTTTACTTAACCGTTTTATTATTTCCCCCACCGGTTCTATTTCTTTATCCGGTTCCAATTCTTCTTCCGGTTCCGATTCTTCTTCCGGTTCTGACTCTTCTTCCGGTTCCTCTTCGGGAACTTGTGAATCAGTCCACAAATCATTCCAATTTACATTTGACTCTTCATTATTATTAGGTGAGTCAATGGGACTTGTTCTAGAGGTAGACATCTATCACATAATATCAAACACGTTAAGAGATTAATATATCACATAATATTCATATGTTAAAAATATATAGTTTCCAACAAAAATGTTAAGCAATCATTTTTAAAGAAAACACGGTCGAAGTCCAGACTCACTAATGCATCCTAACAAACTCGATAAGACACACTAATGCAAATTTTCTGGTTCTCTAAGACCAACGCTCTGATACCAACTGAAATGTCCCGTTCTTATTGATTAAAAACGTTCCATATTAATTGATTTCGTTGCGAGGTTTTGACCTCTATATGAGACATTTTTCAAAGACTGCATTCATTTTTAAAACAAACCATAACCTTTATTTCATAAATAAAGGTTTAAAAAGCTTTACGTAGATTATCAAATAATGATAATCTAAAATATCCTGTTTACACACGACCATTACATAATGGTTTACAATACAAATATGTTACATCGAAATCAGTTTCTTGAATGCAGTTTTTACACAATATTATACAAACATGGACTCCAAATCTTGTCCTTATTTTAGTATGCAACAGCGGAAGCTCTTAATATTCACCTGAGAATAAACATGCTTTAAACGTCAACAAAAATGTTGGTGAGTTATAGGTTTAACCTATATATATCAAATCGTAACAATAGACCACAAGATTTCATATTTCAATACACATCCCATACATAGAGATAAAAGCCATTCATATGGTGAACACCTGGTAACCGACAATAACAAGATGCATATATAAGAATATCCCCATCATTCCGGGACACCCTTCGGATATGATATAAATTTCGAAGTACTAAAGCATCCGGTACTTTGGATGGGGTTTGTTAGGCCCAATAGATCTATCTTTAGGATTCGCGTCAATTAGGGTGTCTGTTCCCTAATTCTTAGATTACCAGACTTAATAAAAAGGGGCATATTCGATTTTGATAATTCAACCATAGAATGTAGTTTCACGTACTTGTGTCTATTTTGTAAATCATTTATAAAACCTGCATGTATTCTCATCCCAAAAATATTAGATTTTAAAAGTGGGACTATAACTCACTTTCACAGATTTTTACTTCGTCGGGAAGTAAGACTTGGCCACTGTTGATTCACGAACCTATAACAATATATACATATATATTAAAGTATGTTCAAAATATATTTACAACACTTTTAATATATTTTGATGTTTTAAGTTTATTAAGTCAGCTGTCCTCGTTAGTAACCTATAACTAGTTGTCCACAGTTAGATGTACAGAAATAAATCGATAAATATTATCTTGAATCAATCCACGACCCAGTGTATACGTATCTCAGTATTGATCACAACTCAAACTATATATATTTTGGAATCAACCTCAACCCTGTATAGCTAACTCCAACATTCACATATAGAGTGTCTATGGTTGTTCCGAAATATATATAGATGTGTCGACATGATAGGTCGAAACATTGTATACGTGTCTATGGTATCTCAAGATTACATAATATACAATACAAGTTGATTAAGTTATGGTTGGAATAGATTTGTTACCAATTTTCACGTAGCTAAAATGAGAAAAATTATCCAATCTTGTTTTACCCATAACTTCTTCATTTTAAATCCGTTTTGAGTGAATCAAATTGCTATGATTTCATATTGAACTCTATTTTATGAATCTAAACAGAAAAAGTATAGGTTTATAGTCGGAAAAATAAGTTACAAGTCGTTTTTATAAAGGTAGTCATTTCAGTCGAAAGAACGACGTCTAGATGACCATTTTAGAAAACATACTTCCACTTTGAGTTTAACCATAATTTTTTTGATATAGTTTCATGTTCATAATAAAAATCATTTTCTCAGAATAACAACTTTTAAATCAAAGTTTATCATAGTTTTTAATTAACTAACCCAAAACAGCCCGCGGTGTTACTACGACGGCGTAAATCCGGTTTTACGGTGTTTTTCGTGTTTCCAGGTTTTAAATCATTAAGTTAGCATATCATATAGATATAGAACATGTGTTTAGTTGATTTTAAAAGTCAAGTTAGAAGGATTAACTTTTGTTTGCGAACAAGTTTAGAATTAACTAAACTATGTTCTAGTGATTACAAGTTTAAACCTTCGAATAAGATAGCTTTATATGTATGAATCGAATGATGTTATGAACATCATTACTACCTTAATTTCCTTGGATAAACCTACTGGAAAAGAGAAAAATGGATCTAGCTTCAATGGATCCTTGGATGGCTCGAAGTTCTTGAAGCAGAATCATGACACGAAAACAAGTTCAAGTAAGATCATCACTTGAAATAAGATTGTTATAGTTATAGAAATTGAACCAAAGTTTGAATATGATTATTACCTTGTATTAGAATGATAACCTACTGTAAGAAACAAAGATTTCTTGAGGTTGGATGATCACCTTACAAGATTGGAAGTGAGCTAGCAAACTTGAAAGTATTCTTGATTTTATGAAACTAGAACTTTTGGAATTTATGAAGAACACTTAGAACTTGAAGATAGAACTTGAGAGAGATCAATTAGATGAAGAAAATTGAAGAATGAAAGTGTTTGTAGGTGTTTTTGGTCGTTGGTGTATGGATTAGATATAAAGGATATGTAATTTTGTTTTCATGTAAATAAGTCATGAATGATTACTCATATTTTTGTAATTTTATGAGATATTTCATGCTAGTTGCCAAATGATGGTTCCCACATGTGTTAGGTGACTCACATGGGCTGCTAAGAGCTGATCATTGGAGTGTATATACCAATAGTACATACATCTAAAAGCTGTGTATTGTACGAGTACGAATACGGGTGCATACGAGTAGAATTGTTGATGAAACTGAACGAGGATGTAATTGTAAGCATTTTTGTTAAGTAGAAGTATTTTGATAAGTGTATTGAAGTCTTTCAAAAGTGTATAAATACATATAAAAACACTACATGTATATACATTTTAACTGAGTCGTTAAGTCATCGTTAGTCGTTACATGTAAGTGTTGTTTTGAAACCTTTAGGTTAACGATCTTGTTAAATGTTGTTAACTCAATGTTTATAATATCAAATGAGATTTTAAATTATTATATTATCATGATATTATCATGTATGAATATCTCTTAATATGATATATATACATTAAATGTCTTTACAACGATAATCGTTACATATATGTCTCGTTTAAAAATCATTAAGTTAGTAGTCTTGTTTTTACATATGTAGTTCATTGTTAATATACTTTATGATATGTTTTCTTATCATAGTATCATGTTAACTATATATATATATCCATATATATGTCATCATATAGTTTTTACAAGTTTTAACGTTCGTGAATCACCGATCAACTTGGGTGGTCAATTGTCTATATGAAACATATTTCAATTATTCAAGTCTTAACAAGTTTGATTGCTTAACATGTTGGAAACATTTAATCATGTAAATATCAATCTCAATTAATATATATAAACATGGAAAAGTTCGGGTCACTACACATCCAACCTCAAGAAATCTTTGTTTCTTACAGTAGGTTATCATTTTAATACAAGGTAATAATCATATTCAAACTTTGGTTCAATTTCTATAACTATAACAATCTTATTTCAAGTGATGATCTTACTTGAACTTGTTTTCGTGTCATGATTCTGCTTCAAGAACTTCGAGCCATCCAAGGATCCGTTGAAGCTAGATCCATTTTTCTCTTTTCCAGTAGCTTTATCCAAGGAACTTAAGGTAGTAATGATGTTCATAACATCATTCGATTCATACATATAAAGCTATCTTATTCGAAGGTTTAAACTTGTAATCACTAGAACATAGTTTAGTTAATTCTAAACTTGTTCGCAAACAAAAGTTAATCCTTCTAACTTGACTTTTAAAATCAACTAAACACATGTTCTATATCTATATGATATGCTAACTTAATGATTTAAAACCTGAAAACACGAAAAACACCGTAAAACCGGATTTAGGCCGTCGTAGTAACACCGCGGGCTGTTTTGGGTTAGTTAATTAAAAACTATGATAAACTTTGATTTAAAAGTTGTTATTCTGAGAAAATTATTTTTATTATGAACATGAAACTATATCCAAAAATTATGGTTAAACTCAAAGTGGAAGTATGTTTTCTAAAATGGTCATCTAGACGTCGTTCTTTCGACTGAAATGACTACCTTTACAAAAACGACTTGTAACTTATTTCTCCGACTATAAACCTATACTTTTCTGTTTAGATTCATAAAATAGAGTTCAATATGAAACCATAGCAATTTGATTCACTCAAAACGGATTTAAAATGAAGAAGTTATGGGTAAAACAAGATTGGATAATTTTTCTCATTTTAGCTACGTGAAAATTGGTAACAAATCTATTCCAACCATAACTTAATCAACTTGTATTGTATATTATGTAATCTTGAGATACCATAGACACGTATACAATGTTTCGACCTATCATGTCGACACATCTATATATATTTCGGAACAACCATAGACACTCTATATGTGAATGTTGGAGTTAGCTATACAGGGTTGAGGTTGATTCCAAAATATATATAGTTTGAGTTGTGATCAATACTGAGATACGTATACACTGGTTCGTGGATTGATTCAAGATAATATTTATCGATTTATTTCTGTACATCTAACTGTGGACAACTAGTTGTAGGTTACTAACGAGGACAGCTGACTTAATAAACTTAAAACATCAAAATATATTAAAAGTATTGTAAATATGTTTTGAACATACTTTGATATATATGTATATATTGTTATAGGTTTGTGAATCAACCAGTGGCCAAGTCTTACTTCCCGACGAAGTAAAAATCTGTGAAAGTGAGTTATAGTCCCACTTTTAAAATCTAATATTTTTGGGATGAGAATACATGCAGGTTTTATAAATGATTTACAAAATAGACACAAGTACGTGAAACTACATTCTATGGTTGAATTATCGAAATCGAATATGCCCCTTTTTATTAAGTCTGGTAATCTAAGAATTAGGGAACAGACACCCTAATTGACGCGAATCCTAAAGATAGATCTATTGGGTCTAACAAACCCCATCCAAAGTACCGGATGCTTTAGTACTTCGAAATTTATATCATATCCGAAGGGTGTCCCGAAATGATGGGGATATTCTTATATATGCATCTTGTTAATGTCGGTTACCAGGTGTTCACCATATGAATGATTTTTATCTCTATGTATGGGATGTGTATTGAAATATGAAATCTTGTGGTCTATTATTATGATTTGATATATATAGGTTAAACCTATAACTCACCAACATTTTTGTTGTATGTTTATTCTCAGGTGATTATTAAGAGCTTCCGCTGTTGCATACTTAAATAAGGACGAGATTTGGAGTCCATGCTTGTATGATATTGTGTAAAAACTGCATTCAAGAAACTTATTTTGTTGTAACATATTTGTATTGTAAACCATTATGTAATGGTCGTGTGTAAACAGGATATTTTAGATTATCATTATTTGATAATCTACGTAAAGTTTTTTAAACCTTTATTGATGAAATAAAGGTTATGGTTTATTTTAAAATGAATGCAGTCTTTGAAAAACGTCTCATATAGAGGTCAAAACCTCGCAACGAAATCAATTAATATGGAACGTTTTTAATCAATAAGAACGGGACATTTCATATTCCACGTACGGGTTTGAACAAAAATCCTCAATTCAATTATCATTAGTTACACTTGCAGGGTGTAAACGTGAACTTATATTATGTGATCACATGGGCTTGACGAGCCTCATTCGGACGGTTCGCTACCGTTAGCGGATGAAATATATTTTCGGGTCTAGTGTATGTTCTAACACTACGCAAAGGGTGCAAAACAGTTAAGTTTGATAATTGGGTGCCCGCGAAACAAATAACAACTTTGGAATGCAAATGATTTTGATAATCTTAACGCAATCCGAATCCCTATCGAGAATGGTGAACCTTTGATCGTCTATGGCGATAAGAGTTGCACCGGACTCAACCTCGTTTCGTGTATTAAAGTTAGAAAACTACTCCGTAAGGGTTGTTTTGCGATCCTTGCTCAAGTTAAGAAAGTCGAGTCCGATGAGAAGCACATCGATGATGTGCCAATTGTTAGTGACTATTCCGATGTATTTCCCGACGAATTGCCGGGCCTTCCACCTCATCGACCGGTTGAATTCCAAATCGATCTTATTCCGGGAGCCGCACCCGTAGCACGTGCACCATATAGACTCGCTCCATCCGAAATGCAAGAATTGCAAAGTCAAATCCAAGAACTACTTGATCGTGGTTTTATCCAACCTAGCCATTCACCTTGGGGCGCTCCGATTTTGTTTGTTAAAAAGAAAGACGGATCCCTACGAATGTACATTGATTATCGTGAACTAAACAAATTGAAGGTTAAAAACCGATATCCTCTTCCTCGCATCGATGACCTCTTTGATCAACTACAAGGGTCTTGTGTATATTCAAAAATCGATCTCCGCTCGGGTTATCATCAATTGAGGGTTAAGGGGGAAGATGTCTCCAAAACCGCTTTCCGAACTTGTTATGGTAGTTATGAATTTCTTGTAATGCCATTTGGTCTCACTAACGCACCGGCGGTGTTCATGGATCTTATGAACCGCGTGTGGAAACCGTATCTTGACAAATTCGTTATCGTGTTCATCGATGATATTTTGGTCTATTCAAAAAGCGAAGAAGAACACGAGGAACACCTCCGACTTGTGCTTGAACTTTTAAGACAAGAACAACTCTATGCCAAATTCTCCAAATGTGAATTTTGGTTAAAGGAAGTTCAATTTCTTGGTCATGTTGTAAGTGACCAAGGTATTAAAGTCGATCCAACGAAAATCGAAGCCATTAGTAAATGGGAGACTCCCACTACTCCTACTCACATTCGTCAATTCTTGGGTCTCGCCGGATACTACCATAGATTCATCAAGGATTTTTCTTTGGTTGCTCGTCCTCTAACCGCTTTAACTCACAAGGGAAAGAAATTCAATTGGGCAACCGAACAAGAATCCGCATTTCAAATCTTGAAAACGAAGCTAACCACCGCTCCTATCTTGTCACTTCTCGAAGGCAATGATGACTTTGTTGTATATTGTGATGCCTCGAAACATGGTTTTGGGTGTGTATTGATGCAACGAACGAAAGTCATTGCTTATGCTTCTCGACAACTCAAAATTTATGAACGAAACTACACGACACATGATCTCGAACTCGGAGCCGTTGTCTTTGCACTTAAAATGTGGAGACACTATCTTTATGGAACCAAGAGTACTATCTTTACCGATCACAAAAGTCTCCAACACATCTTCGACCAAAAGCAACTAAACATGAGACAACGAAGGTGGATTGAAACCTTAAACGATTACGATTGCGAGCTTTGTTACCATCCCGGGAAGGCAAATGTAGTAGCCGATGCCTTAAGTCGAAAAGAAAGAGCGGTGCCTCTTCGTGTCCGAGCTTTAAACATCACCATTCACACCAACCTTAATAGCCAAATTCGGGTAGCCCAAGATGAGGCTCTCAAGGATGAAAACCTTTCACACGAGCTCTTGAACATTCTCGTCTATCGATTCGAAATTAGGGAGACCGGACTCTGATATTAAACCGGAAGGATTTGGGTGCCTAGTTATGGGGACCTACGAAGCCTTATTTTAGATGAAGCCCATAAGTCACGATACTCGATTCACCCCGGTGCCAATAAGATGTACCACGACCTTAAACAACTACATTGGTGGCCGAACATCAAAAGGGACGTAGCTACTTATGTTTCCAAGTGTTTGACATGTTCCAAAGTCAAAGCCGAACACCAAAGACCGTCCGGATTACTTCAACAACCCGAAATCCCGCAATGGAAGTGGGAAAGAATAACAATGGATTTTATCACCAAACTACCAAAAACGACGGGCGGTTATGATACCATTTGGGTTATTGTTGACCGTCTCACCAAATCCGCACACTTTCTCGCCATGAAGGAGACCGACAAACTGGAGAAACTTGCACGACTTTATATCAAGGAGATCGTAGCCCGACACGGTGTACCCTTATCGATTATCTCCGACCGAGATGGCCGTTTTGTTTCTAGATTTTGGCGTACCTTGCAAGAAGCGTTAGGAACGCGTTTAGACATGAGCACTGCATATCATCCTCAAACCGATGGACAAAGTGAACGTACAATTCAAACCTTAGAGGACATGTTACGAGCTTGCGTGGTTGATTTCGGAAAAGCTTGGGACAAGCACTTACCCCTCGCCGAGTTCTCTTACAACAATAGTTATCACGCGAGTATTAAAGCCGCACCTTTTGAAGCGCTATATGGCCGAAAATGTCGTTCACCTCTTTGTTGGGCCGAGGTAGGCGACGTGCAAATCACTGGACCCGAACTCATTCACGAAACCACCGAGAAGATCGTACAAATCCGAGATAGGCTTCGGACGGCCCGGAGCCGTCAAAAGAGTTATACTGACAAAAGACGCAACGACCTTGAATTTCAAGTCGGTGACCGCGTCATGTTAAAAATCGCACCTTGGAAGGGTGTAATCCGTTTTGGGAAACGCGGGAAGCTAAATCCGCGGTATATTGGTCCTTTCGAAATCTTGGAGCGTATTGGAACCGTTGCTTATCGTTTAGATCTTCCGCCTCAATTGAACTCCGTTCATCCTACCTTCCATGTATCTGACTTGAAAAAGTGTGTTGCCGAACCCGATATCGTCATCTCTCTCGAGGAACTTACTATTGATGACAAACTTCATTTTGTGGAGGAACCGGTTGAAATTGTGGACACCTCCGTCAAGATATTGAAACAAAGCCGAATCCCGATTGTTAAAGTCCATTGGAACGCCAAAAGGGGACCCGAGTTTACTTGGGAAAGGCAAGATCAAATGCAAAAGAAATACCCTCATTTATTCCCGGCTCCGGAAACGCAAGATCCCGAGGAAGAAACAATGACTACTACGCCTACTTAAATTTCGGGACGAAATTTCTTTTAAGGAGTAGGTAATGTAACATCCCGCCTTTTTCCGTTTACTTTTCCGTTTAACTATTTAAAGTCCGTTATATGATTATGACATCCCTCGTTAATACGCGTTTTAAAATATCTCGTTTAGGTAATTCACGCACCCGCAACCGAACTAGAGGGACCATTGTTGCCAAGAGAGCAAAGAGGTGACTAGGTCAACTAGTCAACCCTTCACCCTCATCCATTCATTTATTTCCTTTTCTTTTTCCATTTTCTCTAATACTTTCATCCAATCTCTCAAACACCACTTCAAGGATTCATCATCCAAATCAAATCGAGCAAGCATCCATCTAAACAAATTGCATATTCGGAATCCTCTCATCTTCCTCTTCGATTCCATACCAATTTCATCAAGTTTGGGTAACTTTCTAAAATCACTAGATTTTGTGTTCTTGATGTTTTTAACTTATAAAGTTGTTAATTAGTGTCTATGGCTTAATTCTAACATGAATATATGATTTATATGTTCGACTTTGTTATTTGAAGTAACTAGCATGAACATAAATTTTGGTGTGTTTGATTTAGTAATTTGGTTGCTTAAATGTTGTTGTTATGGTAAAATGCAAGTATTAAATGTGTTACTAGTAGCACCAGCTTCAATTTGATGTGTAATTTGTTTTAGAAAACTTCATAAACTTGATTATTGGTTTTGGTGGATTTGGGTTAGGGTTTAATGAACTTGAAATGAACTTTTGATGCTTTGAATGACATGAAATGTTATTTGTAAGTGTTAGGTTGTATTGTATGCTTGATCACCTTCGAAACGGCATATCATTCATGGAAATTGGTTGCCGAATAATCGAATTTCATTTATGAACTTGAGTGCATTTAATGAGGAGCTTTGAATGTGGTTTTGGTTGTTTTAAAAGTAAATGTGATGGATGAAATGTGTTTAGTTGTTTTCCTTGTCAAAATACCTTTCCGATGATATAAGATACATGATTTGTTTGTTTGCGGGTCATAAATGGTGATTGGTTGAAGTTAGGTTCGTGCATAAAACATAAAAACTGCCAGAATTCTCTGCACAGGTAATGGCGCGGCGCGCCATATACCCGCGCGGCGCGCCAAAGTGGTCTGTCCAACTTTGTCGATTTTTGAATAATGTTTGCTATGCTACGCACCTCCGATTCACACGTAACTTGTTCTAACATGCTCATACATGATTAAAAACCTCAGAAAAATAGTTCGGGACCCGACCCGAACGTGTTGAATTTTTTCGTTGACTTTGACCGACCAAAGTTTGACTTTTTGTCAAACTTAACCAAATGATTATGCAACCTTTCTAACTTGTTTCTATACTTGTATCTTGCATGAAACTTGACAATTTGATTTCACATGCTACATAATCGAGTCGTAACGAGCCATAGGACTAATTGAACATCTTTGACCTATCGTGTTTACCGTTATTGATACGACCTATTTGTTTAGGTCAAGACTAGCACTATCCTTCGCACACGTTATTTTGTGAAGTACTTTTCGTATTTGCACTCAAGGTGAGATCATAGTCCCATCTTTCAAACAACTTTTATGCTTTAAACTATGGGATGAGAAACATATACGTATCATACTTTTATCCATTGAACACAAGTACGAAAACGAACATTCTGTAGTGACCCGAACTTTTCCATGTTTATATATATTAATTGAGATTGATATTTACATGATTAAATGTTTCCAACATATTAAGCAATCAAACTTGTTAAGACTTGATTAATTGAAATAGGTTTCATATAGACAATTGACTACCCAAGTTGACCGGTGATTCACGAACGTTAAAACTTGTAAAAACTATATGATGACATATATATGGTTATATATATAGTTAACATGATATTATGATAAGTAAATATATCATTAAGTATATTAACAATGAACTACATATGTAAAAACAAGACTACTAACTTAATGATTTTGAAACGAGACATATATGTAACGATTATCGTTGTAATGACATTTAATGTATATATATCATATTAAGAGATATTTGTACATCATAATATCATGATAATATAATAATTTAAAATCTCTTTTGATATTATAAACATTGGGTTAACAACATTTAACAAGATCGTTAACCTAAAGGTTTCAAAACAACATTTACATGTAACGACTAACGATGACTTAACGACTCAATTAAAATGTATATACATGTAGTGTTTTAATATGTATTCATACACTTTTGAAAGACTTCAAGACACTTATCAAAATACTTCTACTTAACAAAAATGCTTACAATTACATCCTCGTTCAGTTTCATCAACAATTCTACTCGTATGCACCCGTATTCGTACTCGTACAATACACAGCTTTTAGATGTATGTACTATTGGTATATACACTCCAATGATCAGATCTTAGCAGCCCATGTGAGTCACCTAACACATGTGGGAACCATCATTTGGCAACTAGCATGAAATATCTCATAAAATTACAAAAATATGAGTAATCATTCATGACTTATTTACATGAAAACAAAATTACATATCCTTTATATCTAATCCATACACCAACGACCAAAAACACCTACAAACACTTTCATTCTTCAATTTTCTTCATCTAATTGATCTCTCTCAAGTTCTATCTTCAAGTTCTAAGTGTTCTTCATAAATTCCAAAAGTTCTAGTTTCATAAAATCAAGAATACTTTCAAGTTTGCTAGCTCACTTCCAATCTTGTAAGGTGATCATCCAACCTCAAGAAATCTGTGTTTCTTACAGTAGGTTATCATTCTAATACAAGGTAATAATCATATTCAAACTTTGGTTCAATTTCTATAACTATAACAATCTTATTTCAAGTGATGATCTTACTTGAACTTGTTTTCGTGTCATGATTCTGCTTCAAGAACTTCGAGCCATCCAAGGATTCGTTGAAGCTAGATCCATTTTTCTCTTTTCCAGTAGCTTTATCCAAGGAACTTAAGGTAGTAATGATGTTCATAACATCATTCGATTCATACATATAAAGCTATCTTATTCGAAGATTTAAACTTGTAATCACTAGAACATAGTTTAGTTAATTCTAAACTTGTTCGCAAACAAAAGTTAATCCTTCTAACTTGACTTTTAAAATCAACTAAACACATGTTCTATATCTATATGATATGCTAACTTAATGATTTAAAACCTGAAAACACGAAAAACACCGTAAAACCGGATTTACGCCGTCGTAGTAACACCGCGGGCTGTTTTGGGTTAGTTAATTAAAAACTATGATAAACTTTGATTTAAAAGTTGTTATTCTGAGAAAATGATTTTTATTATGAACATGAAACTATATCCAAAAATTATGGTTAAACTCAAAGTGGAAGTATGTTTTCTAAAATGGTCATCTAGACGTCGTTCTTTCGACTGAAATGACTACCTTTACAAAAACGACTTGTAACTTATTTCTCCGACTATAAACCTATACTTTTCTGTTTAGATTCATAAAATAGAGTTCAATATGAAACCATAGCAATTTTATTCACTCAAAACGGATTTAAAATGAAGAAGTTATGGGTAAAACAAGATTGGATAATTTTTCTCATTTTAGCTACGTGAAAATTGGTAACAAATCTATTCCAACCATAACTTAATCAACTTGTATTGTATATTATGTAATCTTGAGATACCATAGACACGTATACAATGTTTCGACCTATCATGTCGACACATCTATATATATTTCGGAACAACCATAGACACTCTATATGTGAATGTTGGAGTTAGCTATACAGGGTTGAGGTTGATTCCAAAATATATATAGTTTGAGTTGTGATCAATACTGATATACGTATACACTGGGTCGTGGATTGATTCAAGATAATATTTATCGATTTATTTCTGTACATCTAACTGTGGACAACTAGTTGTAGGTTACTAACGAGGACAGCTGACTTAATAAACTTAAAACATCAAAATATATTAAAAGTGTTGTAAATATATTTTAAACATACTTTGATATATATGTATATATTGTTATAGGTTCGTGAATCAACCGGTGGTCAAGTCTTACTTCCCGACGAAGTAAAAATCTGTGAAAGTGAGTTATAGTCCCACTTTTAAAATCTAATATTTTTGGGATGAGAATACATGCAGGTTTTATAAATGATTTGCAAAATAGACACAAGTACGTGAAACTACATTCTATGGTTGAATTATCGAAATCGAATATGCCCCTTTTTATTAAGTCTGGTAATCTAAGAATTAGGGAACAGACACCCTAATTGACGCGAATCCTAAAGATAGATCTATTGGGTCTAACAAACCCCATCCAAAGTACCGGATGCTTTAGTACTTCGAAATTTATATCATATCCGAAGGGTGTCCCGGAATGATGGGGATATTCTTATATATGCATCTTGTTAATGTCGGTTACCAGGTGTTCACCATATGAATGATTTTTATCTCTATGTATGGGATGTGTATTGAAATATGAAATCTTGTGGTCTATTATTATGATTTGATATATATAGGTTAAACCTATAACTCACCAACATTTTTGTTGATGTTTTAAGCATGTTTATTCTCAGGTGATTATTAAGAGCTTCCGCTGTTGCATACTTAAATAAGGACGAGATTTGGAGTCCATGCTTGTATGATATTGTGTAAAAACTGCATTCAAGAAACTTATTTTGTTGTAACATATTTGTATTGTAAACCATTATGTAATGGTCGTGTGTAAACATGATATTTTAGATTATCATTATTTGATAATCTACGTAAAGATTTTTAAACCTTTATTGATGAAATAAAGGTTATGGTTTATTTTAAAATGAATGCAGTCTTTGAAAAACGTCTCATATAGAGGTCAAAACCTCGCAACGAAATCAATTAATATGGAACGTTTTTAATCAATAAGAACGGGACATTTCAGTTGGTATCCGAGCGTTGGTCTTAGAGAACCAGAAAATTTGCATTAGTGTGTCTTATCGAGTTTGTTAGGATGCATTAGTGATTCTGGACTTCGACCGTGTTTTCTTTAAAAATGATTGCTTAACATTTTTGTTGGAAACTATATATTTTTAACATATGAATATTATGTGATATATTAATCTCTTAACGTGTTTGATATTATGTGATAGATGTCTACCTCTAGAACAAGTCCCATTGACTCACCTAATAATAATGAAGAGTCAAATGTAAATTGGAATGATTCGTGGACTGATTCACAAGTTCCCGAAGAGGAACCGGAAGAAGAGTCGGAACCGGAAGAAGAATCGGAACCGGAAGAAGAATCGGAACCGGTGGGGGAAATAATAAAACGGTTAAGTAAAAGAGAATCCTCAACCAACCGACCAAGGTTAATTATGGTCAATGGTGTTTCCGCCAAGGAAGCAAAATATTGGGAGGATTACCAATTCTCCGATGAATCGGATTCCGACGAGAATTCCAATGATGTTATAGAAATTACCCCAACTGAATTTAAAAAGGCAAAAGAAAATAATAAGGGAAAGGGCATAAAAATAGAGAAATCTAATTCCAACCCCGATGAACTTTATATGTATCGTCAACCCCCGAAGTCCTTAAGTTGTAACAATGACCCGGGAACCTCTAAACCACCAGGTTTTTCTAAACCAATGTGGACAACGACGGCTCGTATTAGGGGAACATCATATATCCCTAGAAACTTGGCAAAACGAACCAAAACCGAAGAAGAAGAAACGAGCGAGTCGGAATAAGATAGTTGTATTCGTGTGGTGTAATATATGTAATATAGTGTTCTTATGCTTTATGATATATGTAAAAATTGCTTGTATTAATAAGTATTTTTTTATGAATCTAACTCTTGTCTATTTTACAGTTTAAAAACACAAAATGGATAGACAACCCAATATTTTAAGAGACCTACCCGGAGACATGATTGATGAAATCTTGTCTAGAGTCGGCCAGAATTCCTCGGCACAACTATTTAAGGTGAGATCAGTTTGTAAGACATTCGAAGAACGTTCCAAGAATGTCTTGGTTTATAAGAGACTTTCGTTTGAAAGATGGGGGATAGCACATTGGGAAACCCATAAGTTACGATGTGTTTACTTTGACGCATATATTGCGGGGAACCCAAATGCTATTTTACGCAACGGGTTAAGAAATTATTTTGACTCAATATATCCGAATATTGGACTTCGTGATTTAGAAAAAGCGGCTAACATGCAACATAAAGAAGCATGTTATGCTTACGGATTAGTAATGTTCGCTTCTCACCAAAGTGAGAACAAGAACATCGGGCTACAACTATTAAACAAAACGTTTCCACAAGTGACGGAGTCGGTAATTGGGGTAAGAAATGAGGTTTTTAGATTGTTACGGGACTGTTGGACATTACGTAACCCTCGTCCTTTTGACGATGTTACAACACGCTGTCTTATCAACGGCCATAACGGTTATGTTCCACAAGACCAAGGATGGGAAGTAATCCTAGTAAAACCAGAATGCATGACTTGTTTCTGGACGTATGAATTACGTGTCTTTATTGTCTTTGCTGAACGACTTGTGTACTAGCTAGAATTATCTTCACAACTAAATTGTATCAAAGTTATTGTGTGCTATATTTCATGCTTTATGTAAAATAAGCGGTATTGTAAGTTTGTAAAATATTGTATAAAAGTTTGAACGCGAAATATTATTATAATCAGTTTTTCATATAGAATTGTAGTAGTTGAATTGTATATTAGCTACTAAGTATGAACTTAACGGGTAGGTACTACCCGAATTTAAACTTATAAAACGCTAATATGAAGAAAAAGCTTTTATAAATGAGTTCATATTATGCTACGAAATACTATTAACTACTCTTAATATTCTGTATGATTAACTTGTTCCATTTGACTATTTTGAAGGAAATGGCACCGACTACTCGACACACAGTGAATATGAATGAAGAGGAATTCCGTACTTTTCTAGCTTCAAACATAGCCGCAGTACAGGCTGCGCTACATACCAACAATAACCTTGGATCTAGCAGTACAGGAAATCGTGTAGGATGCACCTACAAAGAATTCACTGCCTGCAAACCTTTGGAATTTGATGGAACCGAAGGACCGATCGGATTGAAACGGTTTACCGAGAAGGTCGAATCGGTGTTTGCCATAAGTAAGTGTACTGAAGAGGACAAAGTGAAGTACGCTACGCATACCTTCACAGGTTCTGCGTTAACATGGTGGAATACCTATCTAGAGCAAGTGGGACAAGATGATGCGTACGCACTACCGTGGTCAGCATTCAAGCACTTGATGAACGAGAAGTACCGTCCCAGAACCGAGGTCAATAAGCTCAAGACAGAACTTAGAGGGTTACGAACCCAAGGATTTGATATTACCACGTACGAAAGACGATTCACAGAATTGTTCCTATTGTGTCCGGGAGCATTCGAAGATGAGGAAGAGAAGATCGACGCATTTGTGAAAGGATTACCGGAAAGAATTCAAGAAGATATAAGTTCACACGAGCCCGCCTCTATACAACAGGCATGTAGAATGGCTCACAAACTAGTGAACCAGATTGAAGAAAAAATTAAAGAATAGACTGTTGAAGAGGCCAATGTGAAGCAAGTCAAAAGAAAGTGGGAGGATAACGGTGATAAGAATCACCAATACAACAACAACAGTAATTACAACAATAATCGCAACAATTATCCCAACAATCGCAACATCAATCGCAACTACAACAAACGGCCCAACAACAACAACAACAACAACAACAGCAACAGCAACTACAACAATCATCCCAACAACAATAATAACCGCAACAACAACAACAATCAGAAGCAGCTATGCCAAAGGTGTGAAAAGTATCACTCGGGGTTCTGCACCAAATTTTGCAACAAGTGTAAAAGAAATGGTCATAGCGCGGCGAAGTGTGAGGTTTACGGACCAGGGGTTAATAGAACGAAAGGAACAAATGGTGTCGGAACGAGTAATGGTGGAGCAAGTAGTGTCGGAGCAAGTTATGCCAATGTAGTTTGTTATAAATGTGGAAAATCGGGCCACATTATTAGAAATTGCCCGAACCAGGAGAACACGAATGGACAAGGCCGCGGAAGAGTTTTCAATATTAATGCGGCAGAGGCACAGGAAGACCTGGAGCTTGTTACGGGTACGTTTCTTATTGACAATAAATCTGCTTACGTTTTATTTGATTCGGGTGCGGATAGAAGCTATATGAGTAGAGATTTTTGTGCTAAATTAAGTTGTCCATTGACGCCTTTGGATAGTAAATTTTTACTCGAATTAGCAAATGGTAAATTAATTTCAGCAGATAATATATGTCGGAATCGAGAAATTAAACTGGTTAGCGAAACATTTAAGATTGATTTGATACCAGTAGAGTTAGGGAGTTTTGATGTGATAATCGGTATGGACTGGTTGAAAGAAGTGAAAGCAGAGATCGTCTGTTACAAAAATGCAATTCGCATTATACGAGAAAAAGGAAAACCCTTAATGGTGTACGGAGAAAAGGGCAACACGAAGCTACATCTTATTAGTAATTTGAAGGCACAAAAACTAATAAGAAAAGGTTGCTATGCTGTTCTAGCACACGTCGAGAAAGTACAAACTGAAGAAAAGAGCATCAATGATGTTCCCATTGCAAAAGAATTTCCCGATGTATTTCCGAAAGAATTACCGGGATTACCCCCACATCGATCCGTTGAATTTCAAATAGATCTTGTACCAGGAGCTGCACCAATAGCTCGTGCTCCTTACAAACTTGCACCCAGCAAGATGAAAGAACTGCAAAGCCAATTACAAGAACTTTTAGAGCGTGGTTTCATTCGACCAAGCACATCACCGTGGGGAGCACCTGTTTTGTTTGTCAAGAAGAAAGATGGTACATTCAGGTTGTGTATCGACTACCGAGAGTTGAACAAACTTACCATCAAGAACCGCTACCCACTACCGAGAATCGACGACTTATTTGATCAACTACAAGGCTCGTCTGTTTATTCAAAGATTGACTTACGTTCCGGGTATCATCAAATGCGGGTGAAAGAAGATGATATTCCAAAGACTGCTTTCAGAACACGTTACAGTCATTACGAGTTTATGGTCATGCCGTTTGGTTTAACTAATGCACCAGCTGTGTTCATGGACCTTATGAACCGAGTGTGTGGACCATACCTTGACAAGTTTGTCATTGTTTTCATTGATGACATACTTATTTACTCAAAGAATGACCAAGAACATGGTGAACATTTGAGAAAGGTGTTAGAAGTATTGAGGAAGGAAGAATTGTACACTAAGTTTTCAAAGTGTGCATTTTGGTTGGAAGAAGTTCAATTCCTCGGTCACATAGTGAACAAAGAAGGTATTAAGGTGGATCCCGCAAAGATAGAAACTGTTGAAAAGTGGGAAACCCCGAAAACTCCGAAACACGTACGCCAGTTTTTAGGACTAGCTGGTTACTACAGAAGGTTCATCCAAGACTTTTCCAGAATAGCAAAACCCTTGACTGCATTAACGCATAAAGGGAAGAAATTTGAATGGAATGATGAACAAGAGAAAGCGTTTCAGTTATTGAAGAAAAAGCTAACTACGGCACCTATATTGTCATTGCCTGAAGGGAATGATGATTTTGTGATTTATTGTGACGCATCAAAGCAAGGTCTCGGTTGTGTATTAATGCAACGAACGAAGGTGATTGCTTATGCGTCTAGACAATTGAAGATTCACGAACAAAATTATACGACGCATGATTTGGAATTAGGCGCGGTTGTTTTTGCATTAAAGACTTGGAGGCACTACTTATATGGGGTCAAAAGTATTATATATACCGACCACAAAAGTCTTCAACACATATTTAATCAGAAACAACTGAATATGAGGCAGCGTAGGTGGATTGAATTATTGAATGATTACGACTTTGAGATTCGTTACCACCCGGGGAAGGCAAATGTGGTAGCCGATGCCTTGAGCAGGAAGGACAGAGAACCCATTCGAGTAAAATCTATGAATATAATGATTCATAATAACCTTACTACTCAAATAAAGGAGGCGCAACAAGGAGTTTTAAAAGAGGGAAATTTAAAGGATGAAATACCCAAAGGATCGGAGAAGCATCTTAATATTCGGGAAGACGGAACCCGGTATAGGGCTGAAAGGATTTGGATACCAAAATTTGGAGATATGAGAGAAACGGTACTTAGAGAAGCTCATAAAACCAGATACTCAATACATCCTGGAACGGGGAAGATGTACAAGGATCTCAAGAAACATTTTTGGTGGCCGGGTATGAAAGCCGATGTTGCTAAATATGTAGGAGAATGTTTGACGTGTTCTAAGGTCAAAGCTGAGCATCAGAAACCATCAGGTCTACTTCAACAACCCGAAATCCCGGAATGGAAATGGGAAAACATTACCATGGATTTCATCACTAAATTGCCAAGGACTGCAAGTGGTTTTGATACTATTTGGGTAATAGTTGATCGTCTCACCAAATCAGCACACTTCCTGCCAATAAGAGAAGATGACAAGATGGAGAAGTTAGCACGACTGTATTTGAAGGAAGTCGTCTCCAGACATGGAATACCAATCTCTATTATCTCTGATAGGGATGGCAGATTTATTTCAAGATTCTGGCAGACATTACAGCAAGCATTAGGAACTCGTCTAGACATGAGTACTGCCTATCATCCACAAACCGATGGGCAGAGCGAAAGGATGATACAAACGCTTGAAGACATGCTACGAGCATGTGTTATTGATTTCGGAAACAGTTGGGATCGACATCTACCGTTAGCAGAATTTTCCTACAACAACAGCTACCATTCAAGCATTGAGATGGCGCCGTTTGAAGCACTTTATGGTAGAAAGTGCAGGTCTCCGATTTGTTGGAGTGAAGTGGGGGATAGACAGATTACGGGTCCGGAGATTATACAAGAAACTACCGAGAAGATCATCCAAATTCAACAACGGTTGAAAACTGCCCAAAGTCGACAAAAGAGCTACGCTGACATTAAAAGAAAAGATATAGAATTTGAAATTGGAGAGATGGTCATGCTTAAAGTTGCACCTTGGAAAGGCGTTGTTCGATTTGGTAAACGAGGGAAATTAAATCCAAGGTATATTGGACCATTCTAGATTATTGATCGTGTCGGACCAGTAGCTTACCGACTTGAGTTACCTCAACAACTCGCGGCTGTACATAACACTTTCCACGTCTCGAATTTGAAGAAATGTTTTGCTAAAGAAGATCTCACTATTCCGTTAGATGAAATCCAAATCAACGAAAAACTTCAATTCATCGAAGAACCCGTCGAAATAATGGATCGTGAGGTTAAAAGACTTAAGCAAAACAAGATACCAATTGTTAAGGTTCGATGGAATGCTCGTAGAGGACCCGAGTTCACCTGGGAGCGTGAAGATCAGATGAAGAAGAAATACCCGCATCTCTTTCCAGAAGATTCGTCAACACCTTCAACAGCTTAAAATTTCGGGACGAAATTTATTTAACGGGTAGGTACTGTAGTGACCCGAACTTTTCCATGTTTATATATATTAATTGAGATTGATATTTACATGATTAAATGTTTCCAACATATTAAGCAATCAAACTTGTTAAGACTTGATTAATTGAAATAGGTTTCATATAGACAATTGACTACCCAAGTTGACCGGTGATTCACGAACGTTAAAACTTGTAAAAACTATATGATGACATATATATGGTTATATATATAGTTAACATGATATTATGATAAGTAAACATATCATTAAGTATATTAACAATGAACTACATATGTAAAAACAAGACTACTAACTTATTGATTTTGAAACGAGACATATATGTAACGATTATCGTTGTAACGACATTTAATGTATATATATCATATTAAGAGATATTTGTACATCATAATATCATGATAATATAATAATTTAAAATCTCTTTTGATATTATAAACATTGGGTTAACAACATTTAACAAGATCGTTAACCTAAAGGTTTCAAAACAACATTTACATGTAACGACTAACGATGACTTAACGACTCAGTTAAAATGTATATACATGTAGTGTTTTAATATGTATTCATACACTTTTGAAAGACTTCAAGACACTTATCAAAATACTTCTACTTAACAAAAATGCTTACAATTACATCCTCGTTCAGTTTCATCAACAATTCTACTCGTATGCACCCGTATTCGTACTCGTACAATACACAGCTTTTAGATGTATGTACTATTGGTATATACACTCCAATGATCAGCTCTTAGCAGCCCATGTGAGTCACCTAACACATGTGGGAACCATCATTTGGCAACTAGCATGAAATATCTCATAAAATTACAAAAATATGAGTAATCATTCATGACTTATTTACATGAAAACAAAATTACATATCCTTTATATCTAATCCATACACCAACGACCAAAAACACCTACAAACACTTTCATTCTTCAATTTTCTTCATCTAATTGATCTCTCTCAAGTTCTATCTTCAAGTTCTAAGTGTTCTTCATAAATTCCAAAAGTTCTAGTTTCATAAAATCAAGAATACTTTCAAGTTTGCTAGCTCACTTCCAATCTTGTAAGGTGATCATCCAACCTCAAGAAATCTTTGTTTCTTACAGTAGGTTATCATTCTAATACAAGGTAATAATCATATTCAAACTTTGGTTCAATTTCTATAACTATAACAATCTTATTTCAAGTGATGATCTTACTTGAACTTGTTTTCGTGTCATGATTCTGCTTCAAGAACTTCGAGCCATCCAAGGATCCGTTGAAGCTAGATCCATTTTTCTCTTTTCCAGTAGCTTTATCCAAGGAACGTAAGGTAGTAATGATGTTCATAACATCATTCGATTCATACATATAAAGCTATCTTATTCGAAGGTTTGAACTTGTAATCACTAGAACATAGTTTAGTTAATTCTAAACTTGTTCGCAAACAAAAGTTAATCCTTCTAACTTGACTTTTAAAATCAACTAAACACATGTTCTATATCTATATGATATGCTAACTTAATGATTTAAAACCTGAAAACACGAAAAACACCGTAAAACCGGATTTACGCCGTCGTAGTAACACCGCGGGCTGTTTTGGGTTAGTTAATTAAAAACTATGATAAACTTTGATTTAAAAGTTGTTATTCTGAGAAAATTATTTTTATTATGAACATGAAACTATATCCAAAAATTATGGTTAAACTCAAAGTGGAAGTATGTTTTCTAAAATGGTCATCTAGACGTCGTTCTTTCGACTGAAATGACTACCTTTACAAAAACGACTTGTAACTTATTTCTCCGACTATAAACCTATACTTTTCTGTTTAGATTCATAAAATAGAGTTCAATATGAAACCATAGCAATTTGATTCACTCAAAACGGATTTAAAATGAAGAAGTTATGGGTAAAACAAGATTGGATAATTTTTCTCATTTTAGCTACGTGAAAATTGGTAACAAATCTATTCCAACCATAACTTAATCAACTTGTATTGTATATTATGTAATCTTGAGATACCATAGACACGTATACAATGTTTCGACCTATCATGTCGACACATCTATATATATTTCGGAACAACCATAGACACTCTATATGTGAATGTTGGAGTTAGCTATACAGGGTTGAGGTTGATTCCAAAATATATATAGTTTGAGTTGTGATCAATACTGAGATACGTATACACTGGGTCGTGGATTGATTCAAGATAATATTTATCGATTTATTTCTGTACATCTAACTGTGGACAACTAGTTGTAGGTTACTAACGAGGACAGCTGACTTAATAAACTTAAAACATCAAAATATATTAAAAGTGTTGTAAATATATTTTAAACATACTTTGATATATATGTATATATTGTTATAGGTTCGTGAATCAACCGGTGGTCAAGTCTTACTTCCCGACGAAGTAAAAATCTGTGAAAGTGAGTTATAGTCCCACTTTTAAAATCTAATATTTTTGGGATGAGAATACATGCAGGTTTTATAAATGATTTACAAAATAGACACAAGTACGTGAAACTACATTCTATGGTTGAATTATCGAAATCGAATATTCCCCTTTTTATTAAGTCTGGTAATCTAAGAATTAGGGAACAGACACCCTAATTGACGCGAATCCTAAAGATAGATCTATTGGGTCTAACAAACCCCATCCAAAGTACCGGATGCTTTAGTACTTCGAAATTTATATCATATCCGAAGGGTGTCCCGGAATGATGGGGATATTCTTATATATGCATCTTGTTAATGTCGGTTACCAGGTGTTCACCATATGAATGATTTTTATCTCTATGTATGGGATGTGTATTGAAATATGAAATCTTGTGGTCTATTATTATGATTTGATATATATAGGTTAAACCTATAACTCACCAACATTTTTGTTGACGTTTTAAGCATGTTTATTCTCAGGTGATTATTAAGAGCTTCCGCTGTTGCATACTTAAATAAGGACGAGATTTGGAGTCCATGCTTGTATGATATTGTGTAAAAACTGCATTCAAGAAACTTATTTTGTTGTAACATATTTGTATTGTAAACCATTATGTAATGGTCGTGTGTAAACAGGATATTTTAGATTATCATTATTTGATAATCTACGTAAAGTTTTTTAAACCTTTATTGATGAAATAAAGGTTATGGTTTATTTTAAAATGAATGCAGTCTTTGAAAAACGTCTCATATAGAGGTCAAAACCTCGCAACGAAATCAATTAATATGGAACGTTTTTAATCAATAAGAACGGGACATTTCACATTCCACGTACGGGTTTGAACAAAAATCCTCAATTCAATTATCATTAGTTACACTTGCAGGGTGTAAACGTGAACTTATATTATGTGATCACATGGGCTTGACGAGCCTCATTCGGACGGTTCGCTACCGTTAGCGGATGAAATATATTTTCGGGTCTAGTGTATGTTCTAACACTGCGCAAAGGGTGCAAAATAGTTAAGTTTGATAATTGGGTGCCCGCGAAACAAATAACAACTTTGGAATGCAAATGATTTTGATAATCTTAACGCAATCCGAATCCCTATCGAGAATGGTGAACCTTTGATCGTCTATGGTGATAAGAGTTGCACCGGACTCAACCTCGTTTCGTGTATTAAAGTTAGAAAACTACTCCGTAAGGTTTGTTTTGCGAACCTTGCTCAAGTTAAGAAAGTCGAGTCCGATGAGAAGCACATCGATGATGTGCCAATTGTTAGTGACTATTCCGATGTATTTCCCGACGAATTGCCGGGCCTTCCACCTCATCGACCGGTTGAATTCCAAATCGATCTTATTCCGGGAGCCGCACCCGTAGCACGTGCACCATATAGACTCGCTCCATCCGAAATGCAAGAATTGCAAAGTCAAATCCAAGAACTACTTGATCGTGGTTTTATCCAACCTAGCCATTCACCTTGGGGCGCTCCGATTTTGTTTGTTAAAAAGAAAGACGGATCCCTACGAATGTACATTGATTATCGTGAACTAAACAAATTGACGGTTAAAAACCGATATCCTCTTCCTCGCATCGATGACCTCTTTGATCAACTACAAGGGTCTTGTGTATATTCAAAAATTGATCTCCGCTCGGGTTATCATCAATTGAGGGTTAAGGGGGAAGATGTCTCCAAAACCGCTTTCCGAACTCGTTATGGTAGTTATGAATTTCTTGTAATGCCATTTGGTCTCACTAACGCACCGGCGGTGTTCATGGATCTTATGAACCGCGTGTGCAAACCGTATCTTGACAAATTCGTTATCGTGTTCATCGATGATATTTTGGTCTATTCAAAAAGCGAAGAAGAACACGAGGAACACCTCCGACTTGTGCTTGAACTTTTAAGACAAGAACAACTCTATGCCAAATTCTCCAAATGTGAATTTTGGTTAAAGGAAGTTCAATTTCTTGGTCATGTTGTAAGTGACCAAGGTATTAAAGTCGATCCAACGAAAATCGAAGCCATTAGTAAATGGGAGACTCCCACTACTCCTACTCACATTCGTCAATTCTTGGGTCTCGCCGGATACTACCGTAGATTCATCAAGGATTTTTCTTTGGTTGCTCGTCCTCTAACCGCTTTAACTCACAAGGGAAAGAAATTCAATTGGGCAACCGAATAAGAATCCGCATTTCAAATCTTGAAAACGAAGCTAACCACCGCTCCTATCTTGTCACTTCTCGAAGGCAATGATGACTTTGTTGTATATTGTGATGCCTCGAAACATGGTTTTGGGTGTGTATTGATGCAACGAACGAAAGTCATTGCTTATGCTTCTCGACAACTCAAAATTTATGAACGAAACTACACGACACATGATCTCGAACTCGGAGCCGTTGTCTTTGCACTTAAATTGTGGAGACACTATCTTTATGGAACCAAGAGTACTATCTTTACCGATCACAAAAGTCTCCAACACATCTTCGACCAAAAGCAACTAAACATGAGACAACGAAGGTGGATTGAAACCTTAAACGATTATGATTGCGAGCTTTGTTACCATCCCGGGAAGGCAAATGTAGTAGCCGATGCCTTAAGTCGAAAAGAAAGAGCGGTGCCTCTTCGTGTCCGAGCTTTAAACATCACCATTCACACCAACCTTAATAGCCAAATTCGGGTAGCCCAAGATGAGGCTCTCAAGGATGAAAACCTTTCACACGAGCTCTTGAACATTCTCGTCTATCGATTCGAAATTAGGGAGACCGGACTCTGATATTACGCCGGAAGGATTTGGGTGCCTAGTTATGGGGACCTACGAAGCCTTATTTTAGATGAAGCCCATAAGTCACGATACTCGATTCACCCCGGTGCCAATAAGATGTACCACGACCTTAAACAACTATATTGGTGGCCGAACATCAAAAGGGACGTAGCTACTTATGTTTCCAAGTGTTTGACATGTTCCAAAGTCAAAGCCGAACACCAAAGACCGTCCGGATTACTTCAACAACCCGAAATCCCGCAATGGAAGTGGGAAAGAATAACAATGGATTTTATCACCAAACTACCAAAAACGACGGGCGGTTATGATACCATTTGGGTTATTGTTGACCGTCTTACCAAATCCGCACACTTTCTCGCCATGAAGGAGACCGACAAAATGGAGAAACTTGCACAACTTTATATCAAGGAGATCGTAGCCCGACACGGTGTACCCTTATCGATTATCTCCGACCGAGATGGCCGTTTTGTTTCTAGATTTTGGCGTACCTTGCAAGAAGCGTTAGGAACGCGTTTAGACATGAGCACTGCATATCATCCTCAAACCGATGGACAAAGTGAACGTACAATTCAAACCTTAGAGGACATGTTACGAGCTTGCGTGGTTGATTTCGAAAAAGCTTGGGACAAGCACTTACCCTTCGCCGAGTTCTCTTACAACAATAGTTATCACGCGAGTATTAAAGCCGCACCTTTTGAAGCGCTATATGGCCGAAAATGTCGTTCACCTCTTTGTTGGGCCGAGGTAGGCGACGTGCAAATCACTGGACCCGAACTAATTCACGAAACCACCGAGAAGATCGTACAAATCCGAGATAGGCTTCGGACGGCCCGGAGCCGTCAAAAGAGTTATACTGACAAAAGACGTAACGACCTTGAATTTCAAGTCGGTGACCGCATCATGTTAAAAATCGCACCTTGGAAGGGTGTAATCCGTTTTGGGAAACGCGGGAAGCTAAATCCGCGGTATATTGGTCCTTTCGAAATCTTGGAGCGTATTGGAACCGTTGCTTATCGTTTAGATCTTCCGCCTCAATTGAACTCCGTTCATCCTACCTTCCATGTATCTGACTTGAAAAAGTGTGTTGCCGAACCCGATATCGTCATCTCTCTCGAGGAACTTACTATTGATGACAAACTTCATTTTGTGGAGGAACCGGTTGAAATTGTGGACACCTCCGTCAAGACATTGAAACAAAGCCGAATCCCGATTGTTAAAGTCCATTGGAATGCCAAAAGGGGACCCGAGTTTACTTGGGAAAGGCAAGATCAAATGCAAAAGAAATACCCTCATTTATTCCCGGCTCCGGAAACGCAAGATCCCGAGGAAGAAACAATGACTACTACGCCTACTTAAATTTCGGGACGAAATTTCTTTTAAGGAGTAGGTAATGTAACATCCCGCCTTTTTCCGTTTACTTTTTCGTTTAACTATTTAAAGTCCGTTATATGATTATGACATCCCTCGTTAATACGCGTTTTAAAATATCTCGTTTAGGTAATTCACGCACCCGCAACCGAACTAGAGGGACCATTGTTGCCAAGAGAGCAAAGAGGTGACTAGGTCAACTAGTCAACCCTTCACCCTCATCCATTCATTTATTTCCTTTTCTTTTTCCATTTTCTCTAATACTTTCATCCAATCTCTCAAACACCACTTCAAGGATTCATCATCCAAATCAAATCGAGCAAGCATCCATCTAAACAAATTGCATACTCAGAATCCTCTCATCTTCCTCTTCGATTCCATACCAATTTCATCAAGTTTGGGTAACTTTCTAAAATCACTAGATTTTGTGTTCTTGATGTTTTTAACTTATAAAGTTGTTAATTAGTGTCTATGGCTTAATTCTAACATGAATATATGATTTATATGTTCGACTTTGTTATTTGAAGTAACTAGCATGAACATAAATTTTGGTGTGTTTGATTTGGTAATTTGGTTGCTTAAATGTTGTTGTTATTTTAAAATGCAAGTATTAAATGTGTTACTAGTAGCACTAGCTTCAATTTGATGTGTAATTTGTTTTAGAAAACTTCATAAACTTGATTATTGGTTTTGGTGGATTTGGGTTAGGGTTTAATGAACTTGAAATGAACTTTTGATGCTTTGAATGACATGAAATGTTATTTGTAAGTGTTAGGTTGTATTGTATGCTTGATCACCTTCGAAACGGCATATCATTCATGGAAATTGGTTGCCGAATAATCGAATTTCATTTATGAACTTGAGTGCATTTAATGAGGAGCTTTGAATGTGGTTTTGGTTGTTGTAAAAGTAAATGTGATGGATGAAATGTGTTTAGTTGTTTTCCTTGTCAAAATACTTTTCCGATGATATAAGATACATGATTTGTTTGTTTGCGGGTCATAAATGGTGATTGGTTGAAGTTAGGTTCGTGCATAAAACATAAAAACTGCCAGAATTCTCTGCACAGGTAATGGCGCGGCGCGCCATATACCCGCGCGGCGCGCCAAAGTGGTCTGTCCAACTTTGTCGATTTTTGAATAATGTTTGCTATGCTACGCACCTCCGATTCACACGTAACTTGTTCTAACATGCTCATACATGATTAAAAACCTCAGAAAAATAGTTCGGGACCCGACCCGAACGTGTTGAATTTTTTCGTTGACTTTGACCGACCAAAGTTTGACTTTTTGTCAAACTTAACCAAATGATTATGCAACCTTTCTAACTTGTTTCTATACTTGTATCTTGCATGAAACTTGACAATTTGATTTCACATGCTACATAATCGAGTCATAACGAGCCATAGGACTAATTGAACATCTTTGACCTATCGTGTTTACCGTTATTGATACGACCTATTTGTTTAGGTCAAGACTAGCACTATCCTTCGCACACGTTATTTTGTGAAGTACTTTTCGTACGTGCACTCAAGGTGAGATCATAGTCCCATCTTTCAAACAACTTTTATGCTTTAAACTATGGGATGAGAAACATATACGTATCATACTTTTATCCATTGAACACAAGTACGAAAACGAACATTCCACGTACGGGTTTGAACAAAAATCCTCAATTCAATTATCATTAGTTACACTTGCAGGGTGTAAACGTGAACTTATATTATGTGATCACATGGGCTTGACGAGCCTCATTCGGACGGTTCGCTACCGTTAGCGGATGAAATATATTTTCGCGTCTAGTGTATGTTCTAACACTACGCAAAGGGTGCAAAACAGTTAAGTTTGATAATTGGGTGCCCGCGAAACAAATAACAACTTTGGAATGCAAAAGATTTTGATAATCATATTATATTAAATCTTGTGGTTCAAATGCAACGTTTACTAAAACACCTATGATTTCACCAACATTTTCGTTGACAGTTTTCTATATGTTTTCTCAGGTCCTTGAAAGCTACTTGATACATGCTTCCGCACTCTTTTTGATAATTGCTTGGATGTCGAGTATACATGCATAGTTGGAGCGTCTTTTGACTACTTTAAATTGTGTCGCATAGGTTTCATTCGTACGTTAAACATTGTAATGTAACTAGTCTTTGAACTACATCTGTAAACTTGAAACATCCTTTTTCTTATGAAATAGATGCGACATATTTTGGTCAAACGTCATAATAAAGACTTATGACCACGCAACGGGACCGAAGTAGTCGGCGCCGTCAAACATGATTTGGTTGGGTCGCTACAAATGGTAGCTGTTGTTGTAGGAAAATTCTGCTAACGGTAGATGTCGATCCCAACTGTTTCCGAAATCAATAACACATGCTCGTAGCATGTCTTCAAGCGTTTGTATCATCCTTTCGCTCTACCCATCAGTTTGTGGATGATAGGCAGTACTCATGTCTAGACGAGTTCCTAATGCTTGCTGTAATGTCTGCCAGAATCTTGAAATAAATCTGACATCCCTATCAGAGATAATAAAGATTGGTATTCCATGTCTGGAGACGACTTCCTTCAAATACAATCGTGTTAACTTTTCCATCTTGTCATCTTCTCTTATTGGCAGGAAGTGTACTGATTTGGTGAGGCGATCAACTATTACCCAAATAGTATCAAAACCACTGGCAGTCCTTGGCAATTTAGTGATGAAATCCATGGTACTGTTTTCCCATTTCCATTCCGGGATTTCAGGTTGTTGAAGTAGACCTGATGGTTTCTGATGCTCCGCTTTGACCTTGGAACACGTCAAACATTCTCCTACGTATTTAGCAACATTGGCTTTCATACCCGGCCACTAAAAATGTTTCTTGTGATCCTTGTACATCTTCCCCGTTCCAAGGTGTATTGAGTATCTGGTTTTATGAGCTTCTCTAAGTATCATTTCTCTCATATCTCCAAATTTTGGTACCCAAATTCTTTCATCCCTATACCTGGTTCCATCTTCTCGAATATCAAGATGCTTCTCCGATCCTTTGGGTATTTCATCCTTTAAATTTCCCTCTTTTAAAACTCCTTGTTGCGCCTCCTTTATTTGAGTAGTAAGGTTATTGTGAATCATTATATTCATAGCTTTTACTCGAATGGGTTCTCTGTCCTTTTGCTCAAGGTGTCAGCTACCACATTTGCCTTCCCAGGGTGGTAACGAATCTCAAAGTCATAAACATTCAACAATTCAATCCACCTACGCTGTCTCATGTTCAGTTGTTTCTGGTTAAATATGTGTTGAAGAGTTTTGTGGTCGGTATATATAATACTTTTGACCCCATATAAGTAGTGCCTCCAAGTCTTTAATGCAAAAACAACCGCGCCTAATTCCAAATCATGCGTTGTTATAATTCTGCTCGTGAATCTTCAATTATCTAGATGCATAAGCAATTACCTTCGTTCGTTGCATTAATACACAACCGAGACCTTGCTTTGAGGCGTCACAATATATCACAAAATCATCATTTCCTTCAGGTAATGACAATATAGGTGTTGTAGTTAACTTTTTCTTTAACAATAGAAACGCCTTTTCTTGTTCATCCTTCCATTCAAATTTCCTCCGTTTATGCGCTAATGCAGTCAAGGGTTTTGCTATTCTGGAAAAATCTTGGATGAACCTTCTATAGTAACCAGCTAGTCCTAAGAATTGGCATATATGCTTCAGAGTTTTTGGGGTTTCCCACTTTTCAACAGTTTCAATCTTTGCTAGATCCACCTGAATACCTTCTTTGTTTACTATGTGACCGAGGAATTGAACTTCTTCCAACTAAAATGCACACTTTGAAAACTTAGCGTACAGTTTTTCTATCCTCAGCAACTCTAGTACTTTTCTCAATTGTTCTTCATGCTCTTGATCATTCTTCGAGTAAATAAGTATGTCATCGATGAAAACAATGACAAACTTGTCAAGGAATGGTCCACACACTCGGTTCATGAGGTCCATGAACACATCTGGTGCGTTAGTTAACCCAAACGACATAACCATAAACTCGTAATGACCGTAACGCGTTCTAAAAGTAGTCTTTGGAATATCATCCTCCTTCACCCAGAATTGATGATACCCAGAACGTAAATCAATCTTCGAATAAACCGAAGAGCCTTGTAGTTGTTCAAATAAGTCGTCGATTCTTGGTAGTGGGTAGCGGTTCTTGATGGTAAGTTTGTTCAACTCTCGGTAGTCGATACATAACCTAAATGTACCATCCTTCTTCTTGACAAACAAAACAGGAGCTCCCCAAGGTGATGTGCTTGGTCGAATGAAACCACTCTCTAAAAGTTCTTGTAATTGGCTCTGAAGTTCCTTCATTTCACTAGGTGCGAGTCTGTATGGAGCACGAGCTATTGGTGCAGTTCCCGGTACAAGGTCTATTTGAAATTCAACGGATCGGTGTGGAGGTAGTCCCGGTAATTCTTTCAGAAATACATCGGGAAATTCTTTTGCGACGGGAACATCATTGATGCTCTTTTCTTCCGAATTGACTTTCTCAACGTGTGCTAGCACAGCATAGCAACCTTTTCTTATTAGTTTTTGTGCCTTCAGGTTACTAATAAGGTTTAACTTCGCGTTGCACTTTTCTCCGTACACCATTAAGGGTTTTCCTTTTTCTCGTATAATGCGAATTGCATTTTTGTAACAAACGATCTCTGCTTTCACTTCTTTCAACCAGTCCATACCGATTATCACATCAAAACTCCCTAACTCTACTGGTATCAAGTCAATCTTAAATATTTCGTTAACCAGTTTAATTTCTCGATTCCGACATATATTATTTGCTGTAATTAATTTACCATTTGCTAATTCGAGTAAAAATTTATTATCTAAGGGCGTCGGTGAGCAACTTAGTTTAGCACAAAAATCTTTACTCCCGAATCAAATAAAACATAAGCAGATTTATTGTCAATGAGAAACGTACCCGTAACAAGCTCCGGGTCTTCCTGCGCTTCTGCCGTATTAATATTGAAAACTCTTCCGCGGCCCTACCCATTAGTATTCTCCTGATTTGGGCAATTTTTAATAATGTGGCTCGGTTTTCCACATTTATAACAGACTACGTTGGCAGTACTTGCTCCGACACTATTTGTTCCGACATTACTCATTCCGGCATTATTTGTTCCTTTAGTTCTGTTATACATTGGTCCGTAGACCTTACACTTTGTCGCGCTATGACCATTTCTTTTACACCTATTGCAAAATGTTGTGCAGAACCCCGGGTGATTCTCTTCACACCTTTGGCATTGCTATTTCTGATTATTGTTGTTGTTGCGGTTGTTATTATTGTTGGGACGATTATTATAATTGTTGTTGTTGGGACGTTTGTTGTAGTTGTTGTTGTTGGGATTGCGATTGTTGTTGTTACGATTTATGTTGCGGTTGTTGGGATAGTTGTTGCGATTGTGGTTGTAATTGTTGTTGTCGTTGTTGTACTGGTGACTCTTGTCACTGTTTTCCTCCCACTTTCTCTTGAGTTGTTTCGTGTTGGCTTCTTCGACCGCCTGTTCTTTAATTCTCCCTTCAATCTGATTTATGAGTTTATGAGCCATTCGACTTGCCTTCTATATGGAAGCAGGCTCGTGTGAACTCATATCTTCTTGAATCCTTACTGGTAACCCTTTTATAAACGCGTCGATCTTCTCTTCTTCATCTTCGAACGTTCCTGGACACAATAAGCACAACTCTGTGAAAATTCGTTCATAAGTGGATATGTCGAACCCTTGTGTTCGTAACTCTCTAAGCTCTGCCTTGAGCTTATTGACCTCGTTTCTAGGACGGTACTGCTCGTTCATCAATTGCTTGAATGCTGACCATGGTAGTGCATAAGTAGTATCTTGTCCTACCTGCTCAAGATAGGTATTCCACCATGTTAACGCCGTACCTGTGAAGGTATGCGTAGCGTACTTAACTTTTCCTCTTCAGTACACTTACTTATGGCAAACACCGATTCGACCTTCTCGGTCCACCGTTTCAATCCAATTGGCCCTTCGGTTCCATCAAATTCCAAAGGTTTGTAGGCAGTGAATTCTTTGTAGGAGCATCCTACACGATTTCTTGTGGAATTAGTTCCACTGCTAGATCTAGAGTTATTGTTATTTTGCATCGCAGCCTGTACTGCGGCTATATTTGCTGTAAGGAAAACACGGAAGTCTTCCTCACTCATGTTCAAATTCTGACGAGTTGCCGGTGCTATTTCCTTCAAAAATAGCCAAAAGAATTGAGTTAATCATATAGAATTTAAGAGTAGTCAATAGTCTTTCGTAGCATAATATGAACTTTTATAAAAGCTTTTTCTTCATATTAGCATTTTATAGTTTTAATTCGGGTAGTACCTGAAATGTCCCGTTCTTATTGATTAAAAACGTTCCATATTAATTGATTTCGTTGCGAGGTTTTGACCTCTATATGAGACGTTTTTCAAAGACTGCATTCATTTTTAAAACAAACCATAACCTTTATTTCATAGATAAAGGTTTTAAAAAGCTTTACGTAGATTATCAAATAATGATAATCTAAAATATCCTGTTTACACACGACCATTACATAATGGTTTACAATACAAATATGTTACAACAAAATAAGTTTCTTGAATGCAGTTTTTACACAATATCATACACGTATGGACTCCAAATCTTGTCCTTATTTAAGTATGCGACAGCGGAAGCTCTTAATAATCACCTGAGAATAAACATGCTTAAAACGTCAACAAAAATGTTGGTGAGTTATAGGTTTAACCTATATATATCAAATCATAATAATAGACCACAAGATTTCATATTTCAATACACATCCCATACATAGAGATAAAAATCATTCATATGGTGAACACCTGGTAATCGACATTAACAAGATGCATATATAAGAATATCCCCATCATTCCGGGACACCCTTCGGATATGATATAAATTTCGAAGTACTAAAGCATCCGGTACTTTGGATGGGGTTTGTTAGGCCCAATAGATCTATCTTTAGGATTCGCGTCAATTAGGGTGTCTGTTCCCTAATTCTTAGATTACCAGACTTAATAAAAAGGGGCATATTCGATTTTGATAATTCAACCATAGAATGTAGTTTCATGTACTTGTGTCTATTCTGTAAATCATTTATAAAACCTGCATGTATTCTCATCCCAAAAATATTAGATTTTAAAAGTGGGACTATAACTCACTTTCACAGATTTTTACTTCGTCGGGAAGTAAGACTTGGCCACTGGTTGATTCACGAACCTATAACAATATATACATATATATCAAAGTATGTTCAAAATATATTTACAACACTTTTAATATATTTTAATGTTTTAAGTTTATTAAGTCAGCTGTCCTCGTTAGTAACCTACAACTAGTTGTCCACAGTTAGATGTACAGAAATAAATCGATAAATATTATCTTGAATCAATCCACGAACCAGTGTATACGTATCTCATTATTGATCACAACTCAAACTATATATATTTTAGAATCAACCTCAACCCTGTATAGCTAACTCCAACATTCACATATAGAGTGTCTATGGTTGCTCCGAAATATATATAGATGTGTCGACATGATAGGTCGAAACATTGTATACGTGTCTATGGTATCTCAAGATTACATAATATACAATACAAGTTGATTAAGTTATGGTTGGAATAGATTTGTTACCAATTTTCACGTAGCTAAAATGAGAAAAATTATCCAATCTTGTTTTACCCATAACTTCTTCATTTTAAATCCGTTTTGAGTGAATCAAATTGCTATGGTTTCATATTGAACTCTATTTTATGAATCTAAACTGAAAATTATAGGTTTATAGTCGGAAAAATAAGTTACAAGTCGTTTTTGTAAAGGTAGTCATTTCAGTCGAAAGAACGACGTCTAGATGACCATTTTAGAAAACATACTTCCACTTTGAGTTTAATCATAATTTTTGGATATAGTTTCATGTTCATAATAAAAATCATTTTCTCATAATAACAACTTTAAAATCAAAGTTTATCATAGTTTTTAATTAACTACCCCAAAACAGCCCGCGGTGTTACTACGACGGCGTAAATCCGGTTTTACGGTGTTTTTCGTGTTTCCAGGTTTTAAATCATTAAGTTAGCATATCATATAGATATAGAACATGTGTGTAGTTAATTTTAAAAGTCAAGTTAGAAGGATTAACTTTTGTTTGCGAACAAGTTTAGAATTAACTAAACTATGTTCTAGTGATTACGAGTTTAAACCTTCGAATAAGATAGCTTTATATGTATGAATCGAATGATGTTATGAACATCATTACTACCTTAAGTTCCTTGGATAAACCTACTGGAAAAGAGAAAAATGGATCTAGCTTCAACGGATCCTTGGATGGCTCGAAGTTCTTGAAGCAGAATCATGACACGAAAACAAGTTCAAGTAAGATCATCACTTGAAATAAGATTGTTATACTTATAGAAATTGAACCAAAGTTTGAATATGATTATTACCTTGTATTAGAATGATAACCTACTGTAAGAAACAAAGATTTCTTGAGGTTGGATGATCACCTTACAAGATTGGAAGTGAGCTAGCAAACTTGAAAGTATTCTTGATTTTATGTAACTAGAACTTGTAAAATATATGAAGAACACTTAGAACTTGAAGATAGAACTTGAGAGAGATCAATTAGATGAAGAAAATTGAAGAATGAAAGTGTTTGTAGGTGTTTTTGGTCGTTGGTGTATGGATTAGATATAAAGGATATGTAATTTTATTTTCATGTAAATAAGTCATGAATGATTACTCATATTTTTGTAATTTTATGAGATATTTCATGCTAGTTGCCAAATGATGGTTCCCACATGTGTTAGGTGACTCACATGGGCTGCTAAGAGCTGATCATTAGAGTGTATATACCAATAGTACATACATCTAAAAGCTGTGTATTGTACGAGTACGAATACGGGTGCATACGAGTAGAATTGTTGATGAAACTGAACGAGGATGTAATTGTAAGCATTTTTGTTAAGTAGAAGTATTTTGATAAGTGTCTTGAAGTCTTTCAAAAGTGTATGAATACATATTAAAACACTACATGTATATACATTTTAACTGAGTCGTTAAGTCATCGTTAGTCGTTACATGTAAATGTTGTTTTGAAACCTTTAGGTTAATGATCTTGTTGAATGTTGTTAACCCATTGTTTATTATAACAAATGAGATGTTAAATTGTTATATTATCATGATATTATGATATATAATATATCTCAGTATGTTGTATATACAGTTAAATGTCGTTACAACGATAATCGTTACATATATGTCTCGTTTCGAAATCATTAAGTTAGTAGTCTTGTTTTTACATATGTAGTTCATTGTTAATATACTTTATGATATGTTTTCTTATCATAGTATCATGTTAACTATATATATATATCCATTTATATGTCATCATATAGTTTTTACAAGTTTTAACGTTCGTGAATCACCGATCAACTTGGGTGGTCAATTGTCTATATGAAACATATTTCAATTAATCAAGTCTTAACAAGTTTGATTGCTTAACATGTTGGAAACATTTAATCATGTAAATATCAATCTCAATTAATATATGTAAACAAGGAAAAGTTCGGGTCACTACAGTACCTACCCGTTAAATAAATTTCGTCCCGAAATTTTAAGCTGTTGACGATTCTTCTGGAAATAGATGCGGGTATTTCTTCTTCATCTGATCTTCACGCTCCCAGGTGAACTCGGGTCCTCTACGAGCATTCCATCGAACCTTAACAATTGGTATCTTGTTTTGCTTAAGTCTTTTAACCTCACGATCCATTATTTCGACGGGTTCTTCGATGAATTGAAGTTTTTCGTTGATTTGGATTTCATCTAACGGAATAGTGAGATCTTCTTTAGCAAAACATTTCTTTAAATTCGAGACATGGAAAGTGTTATGTACAGTCGCGAGTTGTTGAGGTAACTCTAGTCGGTAAGCTACTGGTCCGACACGATCAATAATCTTGAATGGTCCAATATACCTTGGATTTAATTTCCCTCGTTTACCAAATCGAACAACGCCTTTCCAAGGTGCAATTTTAAGCATGACCATCTCTCCAATTTCAAATTCTATATCTTTTCTTTTAATGTCAGCGTAGCTCTTTTGTCGACTTTGGGCGGTTTTCAACCGTTGTTGAATTTGGATGATCTTCTCGGTAGTTTCTTGTATAATCTCCGGACCCGTAATCTGTCTATCCCCCACTTCACTCCAACAAATCGGAGACCTGCACTTTCTACCATAAAGTGCTTCAAACGGCGCCATCTCAATGCTTGAATGGTAGCTGTTGTTGTAGGAAAATTCTGCTAACGGTAGATGTCGATCCCAACTGTTTCCGAAATCAATAACACATGCTCGTAGCATGTCTTCAAGCGTTTGTATTGTCCTTTCGCTCTGCCCATCAGTTTGTGGATGATAGGCAGTACTCATGTCTAGACGAGTTCCTAATGCTTGCTGTAATGTCTGCCAGAATCTTGAAATAAATCTGCCATCCCTATCAGAGATAATAGAGATTGGTATTCCATGTCTGGATACGACTTCCTTCAAATACAGTCGTGCTAACTTCTTCATCTTGTCATCTTCTCTTATTGGCAGGAAGTGTGCTGATTTGGTGAGACGATCAACTATTACCCAAATAGTATCAAAACCACTTGCAGTCCTTGGCAATTTAGTGATGAAATCCATGGTAATGTTTTCCCATTTCCATTCTGGGATTTCGGGTTGTTGAAGTAGACCTGATGGTTTCTGATGCTCAGCTTTAACCTTAGAACACGTCAAACATTCTCCTACGTATTTAGCAACATCGGCTTTCATACCCGGCCACCAAAAATGTTTCTTGAGATCCTTGTACATCTTCCCCGTTCCAGGATGTATTGAGTATCTGGTTTTATGAGCTTCTCTAAGTACCATTTCTCTCATATCTCCAAATTTTGGTACCCAAATCCTTTCAGCCCTATACCGGGTTCCGTCTTCCCGAATATTAAGATGCTTCTCCGATCCTTTGGGTATTTCATCCTTTAAATTTCCGTCTTTTAAAACTCCTTGTTGTGCCTCCTTTATTTGAGTAGTAAGGTTATTATGAATCATTATATTCATAGATTTTACTCGAATGGGTTCTCTGTCCTTCCTGCTCAAGGCATCGGCTACCACATTTGCCTTCCCCGGGTGGTAACGAATCTCAAAGTCGTAATCATTCAAGAATTCAATCCACCTACGCTGCCTCATATTCAGTTGTTTCTGATTAAATATGTGTTGAAGACTTTTGTGGTCGGTATATATAATACTTTTGACCCCATATAAGTAGTGCCTCCAAGTCTTTAATGCAAAAACAACCGCGCCTAATTCCAAATCATGCGTCGTATAATTTTGTTCGTGAATCTTCAATTGTCTAGACGCATAAGCAATCACCTTCGTTCGTTGCATTAATACACAACCGAGACCTTGCTTTGATGTGTCACAATAAATCACAAAATCATCATTCCCTTCAGGCAATGACAATATAGGTGCCGTAGTTAGCTTTTTCTTCAATAACTGAAACGCTTTCTCTTGTTCATCTTTCCATTCAAATTTCTTCCCTTTATGCGTTAATGCAGTCAAGGGTTTTGCTATTCTGGAAAAGTCTTGGATGAACCTTCTGTAGTAACCAGCTAGTCCTAAAAACTGGCGTATGTATTTCAGAGTTTTCGGGGTTTCCCACTTTTCAACAGTTTCTATCTTTGCCGGATCCACCTTAATACCTTCTTTGTTCACTATGTGACCGAGGAATTGAACTTCTTCCAACCAAAATGCACACTTTGAAAACTTAGCGTACAATTTTTCCTTCCTCAATACTTCTAACACCTTTCTCAAATGTTCACCGTGTTCTTGGTCATTCTTTGAGTAAATAAGTATGTCATCAATGAAAACAATGACAAACTTGTCAAGGTATGGTCCTCACACTCGGTTCATAAGGTCCATGAAAACAGCTGGTGCATTAGTTAAACCAAACGGCATGACCATAAACTCATAATGACCGTAACGTGTTCTGAAAGCAGTCTTTGGAATATCATCTTCTTTCACCCGCATTTGATGATACCCGGAACGTAAGTCAATCTTTGAATAAACAGACGAGCCTTGTAGTTGATCAAATAAGTCGTCGATTCTCGGTAGTGGGTAGCGGTTCTTGATGGTAAGTTTGTTCAACTCTCGGTAGTCGATACACAACCTGAATGTACCATCTTTCTTCTTGACAAACAAAACATGAGCTCCCCACGGTGATGTGCTTGGTCGAATGAAACCACGCTCTAACAGTTCTTGTAATTGGCTTTGCAGTTCTTTCATCTCACTGGGTGCGAGTCTGTAAGGAGCACGAGCTATTGGTGCAGCTCCTGGTACAAGATCTATTTGAAATTCAACGGATCGATGTGGGGGTAATCCTGGTAATTCTTTCGGAAATACATCGGGAAATTCTTTTGCAATGGGAACATCATTGATGCTCTTTTCTTCAGTTTGTACTTTCTCGACGTGTGCTAGAACAGCATAGCAACCTTTTCTTATTAGTTTTTGTGCCTTCAAATTACTAATAAGATGTAGCTTCGTGTTGCCCTTTTCTCCGTACACCATTAAGGGTTTTCTTTTTTCTCGTATAATGTGAATTGCATTTTTGTAACAGACAATCTCTGCTTTCACTTCTTTCAACCAGTCCATACCGATTATCACATCAAAACTCCCTAACTCTACTGGTATCAAATCAATCTTAAATGTTTCGCTAACCAGTTTAATTTCTCGATTCCGACATATATTATCTGCTGAAATTAATTTACCATTTGCTAATTCGAGTAAAAATTTACTATCCAAAGGCGTCAATGGACAACTTAATTTAGCACAAAAATCTCTACTCATATAGCTTCTATCCGCACCCGAATCAAATAAAACGTAAGCAGATTTATTGTCAATAAGAAACGTACCCGTAACAAGCTCCGGGTCTTCCTGTGCCTCTGCTGCATTAATATTGAAAACTCTTCCACGACCTTGTCCATTCATGTTCTCCTGGTTCGGGCAATTTCTAATAATGTGGCCTGGTTTTCCACATTTATAACAAACTACATTGGCATAACTTGCTCCGACACTACTTGCTCCGCCATTACTCGTTCCGACACCATTTGTTCCTTTCGTTCTATTAACCCCGGGTCCGTAGACCTCACACTTCGCCGCGCTATGACCATTTCTTTTACACTTGTTGCAAAATTTGGTGCAGAACCCCGAGTGATTCTTTTCACACCTTTGGCATAGCTGCTTCTGATTGTTGTTGTTGTTGCGGTTATTATTGTTGTTGGGATGATTGTTGTAGTTGCTGTTGTTGTTGTTGTTGTTGTTGTTGTTGGGCCGTTTGTTGTAGTTGCGATTGATGTTGCGATTGTTGGGATAATTGTTGCGATTATTGTTGTAATTGTTGTTGTTGTTGTATTGGTGATTCTTATCACCGTTTTCCTCCCACTTTCTTTTGACTTGCTTCACATTGGCCTCTTCAGCAGTCTGTTCTTTAATTCTTTCTTCAATTTGGTTCACGAGTTTGTGAGCTATTCTACATGCCTGTTGTATGGAGGCGGGCTCGTGTGAACTTATATCTTCTTGAATTCTCTCCGGTAATCCTTTCACAAACGCGTCGATCTTCTCTTCCTCATCTTCGAATGCTCCCGGACACAATAGGCACAATTCTGTGAATCGTCTTTCGTACGTGGTAATATCAAATCCTTGGGTTCGTAACCCTCTAAGTTCTGTCTTGAGCTTATTGACCTCGGTTCTGGGACGGTACTTCTCGTTCATCAAGTGCTTGAATGCTGACCACGGTAGTGCGTACGCATCGTCTTGTCCCACTTGCTCTAGATAGGTATTCCACCATGTTAACGCAGAACCTATGAAGGTATGCGTAGCGTACTTTACTTTGTCCTCTTCAATACACTTACTTATGGCAAACACCGATTCGACCTTCTCGGTCCACCGTTTCAATCCGATCGGTCCTTCGGTTCCATCAAATTCCAAAGGTTTGCAGGCAGTGAATTCTTTGTAGGTGCATCCTACACGATTTCCTGTACTGCTAGATCCAAGGTTATTGTTGGTATGTAGCGCAGCCTGTACTGCGGCTATGTTTGAAGCTAGAAAAGTACGGAATTCCTCTTCATTCATATTCACGGTGTGTCGAGTAGTCGGTGCCATTTCCTTCAAAATAGTTAAATGGAACAAGTTAATCATACAGAATATTAAGAGTAGTTAATAGTATTTTGTAGCATAATATGAACTCATTTATAAAAGCTTTTTCTTCATATTAGCGTTTTATAAGTTTAAATTCGGGTAGTACCTACCCGTTAAGTTCATACTTAGTAGCTAATATACAATTCAACTACTACAATTCTATATGAAAAACTGATTATAATAATATTTCGCGTTCAAACTTTTATACAATATTTTACAAACTTACAATACCGCTTATTTTACATAAAGCATGAAATATAGCACACAATAACTTTGATACAAGATAGTTGTGAAGATTATTCTAGCTAGTACACAAGTCGTTCAGCAAAGGCAATAAAGACACGTAATTCATACGTCCAGAAACAAGTCATGCATTCTGGTTTTACTAGGACTACTTCCCATCCTTGGTCTTGTGCAACATAACCGTTATGGCCGTTGATAAGACAGCGTGTTGTAACGTCGTCAAAGGGACGAGGGTTACGTAATGTCCAACAGTCCCGTAATAATCTAAAAACCTCATTTCTTACCCCAATTACCGACTCCGTCACTTGTGGAAACGTTTTGTTTAATAGTTGTAGCCCGATGTTCTTGTTCTCACTTTGGTGAGAAGCGAACATTACTAATTCGTAAGCATAACATGCTTCTTTATGTTGCATGTTAGCCGCTTTTTCTAAATCACGAAGTCCAATATTCGGATATATTGAGTCAAAATAATTTCTTAACCCGTTGCGTAAAATAGCATTTGGGTTCCCCGCAATATATGCGTCAAAGTAAACACATCGTAACTTATGGGTTTCCCAATGTGATATCCCCCATCTTTCAAACGAAAGTCTCTTATAAACCAAGACATTCTTGGAACGTTCTTCGAATGTCTTACAAACTGATCTCGCCTTAAATAGTTGTGCCGAGGAATTCTGGCCGACTCTAGACAAGATTTCATCAATCATGTCTCCGGGTAGGTCTCTTAAAATATTGGGTTGTCTATCCATTTTGTGTTTTTAAACTGTAAAATAGACAAGAGTTAGATTCATAAAAAAAATACTTATTAATACAAGCAATTTTTACATATATCATAAAGCATAAGAACACTATATTACATATATTACACCACACGAATACAACTATCTTATTCCGACTCGCTCGTTTCTTCTTCTTCGGTTTTGGTTCGTTTTGCCAAGTTTCTAGGGATATATGATGTTCCCCTAATACGAGCCGTCATTGTCCACATTGGTTTAGAAAAACCTGGTGGTTTAGAGGTTCCCGGGTCATTGTTACAACTTAAGAACTTCGGGGGTTGACGATACATATAAAGTTCATCGGGGTTGGAATTAGATTTCTCTATTTTTATGCCCTTTCCCTTATTATTTTCTTTTGCCTTTTTAAATTCAGTTGGGGTAATTTCTATAACATCATTGAAATTCTCGTCGGAATCCGATTCATCGGAGAATTGGTAATCCTCCCAATATTTTGCTTCCTTGGCGGAAACACCATTGACCATGATTAACCTTGGTCGGTTGGTTGAGGATTCTCTTTTACTTAACCGTTTTGTTATTTCCCCCACCGATTCTATTTCTTCTTCCGGTTCCGATTCTTCTTCCGGTTCCGATTCTTCTTCCGGTTCCGACTCTTCTTCCGGTTCCTCTTTGGGAACTTGTGAATCAGTCCACGAATCATTCCAATTTACATTTAACTCTTCATTATTATTAGGTGAGTCAATGGGACTTGTTCTAGAGGTAGACATCTATCACATAATATCAAACATGATAAGAGATTAATATATCACATAATATTCATATGTTAAAAATATATAGTTTCCAACAAAAATGTTAAGCAATCATTTTTAAAGAAAACACGGTCGAAGTCCAGACTCACTAATGTATCCTAACAAACTCGATAAGACACACTAATGCAAATTTTCCGGTTCTCTAAGACCAACGCTCTGATACCAACTGAAATGTCCCGTTCTTATTGATTAAAAACGTTCCATATTAATTGACTTCGTTGCGAGGTTTTGACCTCTATATGAGACGTTTTTCAAAGACTGCATTCATTTTTAAAACAAACCATAACCTTTATTTCATAGATAAAGGTTTTAAAAAGCTTTACGTAGATTATCAAATAATGATAATCTAAAATATCCTGTTTACACACGACCATTACATAATGGTTTACAATACAAATATGTTACAACAAAATAAGTTTCTTGAATGCAGTTTTTACACAATATCATACACGTATGGACTCCAAATCTTGTCCTTATTTAAGTATGCGACAGCGGAAGCTCTTAATAATCACCTGAGAATAAACATGCTTAAAACGTCAACAAAAATGTTGGTGAGTTATAGGTTTAACATATATATATCAAATCATAATAATAGACCACAAGATTTCATATTTCAATACACATCCCATACATAGAGATAAAAATCATTCATATGGTGAACACCTGGTAATCGACATTAACAAGATGCATATATAAGAATATCCCCATCATTCCGGGACACCCTTCGGATATGATATAAATTTCAAAGTACTAAAGCATCCGGTACTTTGGATGGGGTTTGTTAGGCCCAATAGATCTATCTTTAGGATTCGCGTCAATTAGGGTGTCTGTTCCCTAATTCTTAGATTACCAGACTTAATAAAAAGGGGCATATTCGATTTCGATAATTCAACCATAGAATGTAGTTTCATGTACTTGTGTCTATTCTGTAAATCATTTATAAAACCTGCATGTATTCTCATCCCAAAAATATTAGATTTTAAAAGTGGGACTATAACTCACTTTCACAGATTTTTACTTCGTCGGGAAGTAAGACTTGGCCACTGGTTGATTCACGAACCTATAACAATATATACATATATATCAAAGTATGTTCAAAATATATTTACAACACTTTTAAAATATTTTGATGTTTTAAGTTTATTAAGTCAGCTGTCCTCGTTAGTAACCTACAACTAGTTGTCCACAGTTAGATGTACAGAAATAAATCGATAAATATTATCTTGAATCAATCCTCGACCCAGTGTATACGTATCTCATTATTGATCACAACTCAAACTATATATATTTTAGAATCAACCTCAACCCTGTATAGCTAACTCCAACATTCACATATAGAGTGTCTATGGTTGTTCCGAAATATATATAGATGTGTCGACATGATAGGTCGAAACATTGTATACGTGTCTATGGTATCTCAAGATTACATAATATACAATACAAGTTGATTAAGTTATGGTTGGAATAGATTTGTTACCAATTTTCACGTAGCTAAAATGAGAAAAATTATCCAATCTTGTTTTACCCATAACTTCTTCATTTTAAATCCGTTTTGAGTGAATCAAATTGCTATGGTTTCATATTGAACTCTATTTTATGAATCTAAACAGAAAATTATAGGTTTATAGTCGGAAAAATAAGTTACAAGTCGTTTTTGTAAAGGTAGTCATTTCAGTCGAAAGAACGACGTCTAGATGACCATTTTAGAAAACATACTTCCACTTTGAGTTTAATCATAATTTTTGGATATAGTTTCATGTTCATAATAAAAATCATTTTCTCATAATAACAACTTTAAAATCAAAGTTTATCATAGTTTTTAATTAACTAACCCAAAACAGCCCGCGGTGTTACAACGACGGCGTAAATCCGGTTTTACGGTGTTTTTTGTGTTTCCAGGTTTTAAATCATTAAGTTAGCATATCATATAGATATAGAACATGTGTGTAGTTAATTTTAAAAGTCAAGTTAGAAGGATTAACTTTTGTTTGCGAACAAGTTTAGAATTAACTAAACTATGTTCTAGTGATTACGAGTTTAAACCTTCGAATAAGATAGCTTTATATGTATGAATCGAATGATGTTATGAACATCATTACTACCTTAAGTTCCTTGGATAAACCTACTGGAAAAGAGAAAAATGGATCTAGCTTCAACGGATCCTTGGATGGCTCGAAGTTCTTGAAGCAGAATCATGACACGAAAACAAGTTCAAGTAAGATCATCACTTGAAATAAGATTGTTATAGTTATAGAAATTGAACCAAAGTTTGAATATGATTATTACCTTGTATTAGAATGATAACCTACTGTAAGAAACAAAGATTTCTTGAGGTTGGATGATCACCTTACAAGATTGGAAGTGAGCTAGCAAACTTGAAAGTATTCTTGATTTTATGTAACTAGAACTTGTAAAATATATGAAGAACACTTAGAACTTGAAGATAGAACTTGAGAGAGATCAATTAGATGAAGAAAATTGATGAATGAAAGTGTTTGTAGGTGTTTTTGGTCGTTGGTGTATGGATTAGATATAAAGGATATGTAATTTTGTTTTCATGTAAATAAGTCATGAATGATTACTCATATTTTTGTAATTTTATGAGATATTTCATGCTAGTTGCCAAATGATGGTTCCCACATGTGTTAGGTGACTCACATGGGCTGATAAGATCTGATCATTAGAGTGTATATACCAATAGTACATACATCTAAAAGCTGTGTATTGTACGAGTACGAATACGGGTGCATACGAGTAGAATTGTTGATGAAACTGAACGAGGATGTAATTGTAAGCATTTTTGTTAAGTAGAAGTATTTTGATAAGTGTCTTGAAGTCTTTCAAAAGTGTATGAATACATATTAAAACACTACATGTATATACATTTTAACTGAGTCGTTAAGTCATCGTTAGTCGTTACATGTAAATGTTGTTTTGAAACCTTTAGGTTAATGATCTTGTTGAATGTTGTTAACCCATTGTTTATTATAACAAATGAGATGTTAAATTGTTATATTATCATGATATTATGATATATAATATATCTCTGTATGATGTATATACAGTTAAATGTCGTTACAACGATAATCGTTACATATATGTCTCGTTTCGAAATCATTAAGTTAGTAGTCTTGTTTTTACATATGTAGTTCATTGTTAATATACTTTATGATATGTTTTCTTATCATAGTATCATGTTAACTATATATATATATCCATTTATATGTCATCATATAGTTTTTACAAGTTTTAACGTTCGTGAATCACCGATCAACTTGGGTGGTCAATTGTCTATATGAAACATATTTCAATTAATCAAGTCTTAACAAGTTTGATTGCTTAACATGTTGGAAACATTTAATCATGTAAATATCAATCTCAATTAATATATATAAACAAGGAAAAGTTCGGGTCACTACAGTACCTACCCGTTAAGTTCTTACTTACTAGCTACTATAAAACTTAACTACTACGCTTCTATATGAAAAACTTATTACAATAAAATTTCGCGTTCAAACTTTATACAAAATATTACAAACTTACAATACTGCTATTATACATATAGGATGAAATATAAAACATAATAACATTGCTACTCGGCAGCTATAAAGGCAATTCTAGTTAATACGCAAGTTGTTCAGCAAAAGAAATAAAGACACGTAATTCATAAGTCCAGAAATAAGTCATGCATTCTGGTTTTACTAAGACGACTTCTCATCCTTGGTTTTGTGGAAAGTAACCGTCATGACCATTGACTAAGCAGCATGTTGTAATGTTGTCAAAAGGACGAGGGTTTCGTAATGCCCAACAGCCCCGTAACAATCTAAAAACCTTGTTTCTCATCTCAACTACCGAGTCCGTCACTTGTGAGAATGTTTTATTTAAAAGTTGCAACCCAATGTTCTTTTTCTCAATTTGATGAGAAGCGAACATTATTAACCCGTAAGCATAATATGCTTATTTATGTTGCATGTTAGAAGCTCTTTCTAACTTACGAAATCCTATGTTGGGATATGTTGAGTCAAAATAGGTTCTTAACCCGTAGCGTAAAATTGCATTTGAGTTCCCCGTATTTAACGCTTTAAAGAAAACACGGCGTAACTTACGGTCTCTCCAATGTGATATACCCCACCTATCAAAGGAAAGTCTTTTATAAATTAAGGCATTTCTGGAAAGTCTTTCAAATGTTTGACAAGTTAATTTTGCCATAACTAAATGTGCTGATGAATTCTGACTAACTCTACACAAGATTTCCTCAATCATATCCTCTGGTAGGTCTTCTAAAATATTCAGTTGTCTACCCTTAACGTGCATTTCATTTTTATACTGTAAAATAGACAAGGATTAGATTCGTAAAAGATAATTAACAAACAATACAAGTAATTTTTACATAGAACATAAAAGAACAAGCATACTACAATACACATAATACACAACATGATTACAACCCTCTAATCTGAATCACTGGTTTCTTCTTCTTCGAACATGGTTCGTTTTCCTAATTTTTTAGGGATATATGGTGTTCCTCTAATACGAGCCATCGTTTTCCACAATGGTTTAGAAAAACCTGGTGGTTTAGAGGTTCCCGGGTAATTGTTACAATTTAGGAAATACGGACGTTGCCGATACATATAAAGTTCATCGGGGTTGGAATCAGGTTTCTCTATTTTTATACCTTTTCCCTTATTATTTTCTTTTACTTTATTAAATTGGGTCGAGGTAATTTCTATAATATCATCGGAATCCTCATCAGGATCCGATTCATCGAAAAATTGGTAATCTTCCCAATATTTTGCTTCCTTGGCGGAAACACAATTGACCTTTTTTAACGTTGGTCCGTTGGTTGAGGATTTTCTTTTATTTAATCAATTTACTGTAGGTATCAATATTTCTTCCTCCGGAACCTCTTCTTCTTCCGGTTCCTCCTCTTCCGGTTCTTCCTCTTCCGATTCCTCCTCTTCCTGTTCCTCCTCTTCTGATTACTCTTCGGGAATTTGTGAATCTTCCCAAAGTATATTCGACTCTTCATTATTATCAGGTGAGTCGATGGGATTTGTACTAGTGGTAGACATCTATCACACAATATCAAACATATTAAGAGGTTAATATATCACATAATAATTACATATAGTTTCCAACAAAAGTGTTAAGCAATCGTTTTTAAAGAAAACACGGTCGAAGTCCAGACTCACTAATGTATCCTAACAACTAGATAAGACACACTAATGCAAATTTCTGGTTCTCTAAGACCAACGCTCGAATACCAAATGAAATGTCCCGTTCATATTGATTATAAATGTTCCATATTAATTGATTTCGTTGCGAGGTTTTGACCTCTATATGAGACGTTTTTCAAAGATTGCATTCGTTTTTAAAAACAAACCATAACATTTATTTTATCGACAAGGTTAAAAGGACACCACCTAGATTATCAGAAATGATAATCTAAAAAATATCACACTTACACACTACCAATACATATTGGTTTACAATATTAATATGTTACAACAAAGTAAATTTCGAATGCAGTTTTAAATAATATTATACAAGCATGTTGACTCCAAATCTTGTCCATATATTAGCATGCAACAGCGGAAGCTCTTAATAATCACCTGAGAATAAACATGCTTTAAACGTCAACAAAAATGTTGGTGAGTTATAGGTTTAACCTATATATTTATCAAATCGTAATAATAGACCACAAGATTTCATATTTCAATATATATCCCATACATAGAGATAAAAATCATTCATATGGTGAACACATGGTAACCAACATTAACAAGATGCATATAAGAATATCCCCATCATTCCGGGACATACATTGGACATGATATAAAACTCGAAGTACTAAAGCATCCGGTACTTTGGATGGGGTTCGTTAGGCCCAATAGATCTATCTTTAGGATTCGTGTCAATTAGGCGTGCACTAATTCTCAAAATTAGTGATGTTCCATAATTCTTAGGCTACCAAGCAAAAGGGGCATATTCGACTTCGATCATTCAACCATAGAAAGTAGTTTCATGTACTTGTGTCTATTTTGTAAAACATTTATAAAGCTGCATGTATTCTCATCCCAAAAATATTAGATTTTAAAAGTGGGACTATAACTCACTTTCACAGATTTTTACTTCATCAGGAAGTAAGACTAGGCCACTGGTCGATTCACGAACCTATAACAAATATATACATATATATCAAAGTATGTTCAAAATATATTTACAACATTTTTTATATGTTTTAATGTTTTAACTATTTTTAGTCAGTTGTCCTCGTTAGTAATCTACAACTAGTTGTCCATAGTTAGATGTACAGAAATAAATTGATATATATTATCTTGACCCAATCCATGACCCAGTGTATACACGTCACAGGCTAGATCACAACTCAAAGTATATATATTTTTAGAATCAACCTCAACCCTGTATAGCTAACTCCAACATTACTGCATATAGAGTGTCTATGGTTGTTCCAAATAATATATATAGATGGATCGATATGATATGTCAAAACATTTGCATACGTGTCTATGGTATTCCAAGATTACATAATATATTAGAATATATGTATTATACAATATAAGTTTGCTAGGATATGATTAATATAGATTTGTTACCAATTTTCACGTAGCTACAATAAGTAAAAATATCCAATCTTGTTTTACCTATAACTTCTTCGTTTTAAATCCGTTTTGAGTGTTTCAAGTTGCTATGGTTTCATATTGATCTTAAGTTTATGAATCTAAATAGAAAAAGTATAAGTTTATAGTCAGAAATACAGGTTACAAGTAATTTTTGTAAAGGTAGTCATTTCAGTCGAAAAAACGACGTCTAGATGACCATTTTGGAAAACATACTTCCACTTTGAGTTTAACCATGATTTTTGGATATAATTTCATGTTCATAAGAAAAATCATTTTCCCAGAAAAAAACTTTTAAATCAAAGTTTATCATAGTTTTTAATTATCAAACCCAAAACAGCCCGCGGTGTTACTACGATGGCGTATGTCCGATTTTACGGTGTTTTTCGTGTTTCCAGGTTTTAAATCATTAAGTTAGCATATCATATAGATAAAGAACATGTTTTTAGTTAATTTTAAAAGTCAAGTTAGAAGGATTAACTTTTGTTTGTGAACAAGTTTAGAATTAACTAAACTATGTTCTAGTGATTTCAAGTTTAAACTTCGAATAAGGTAGTTATATATATATGAATCGAATGATGTTATGAACATTATTACTACCTAAGGTTTTGTGGATAAACCTACTGGAAATGAAAAAAATAGATCTAGCTTCAAAGGATCCTTGGATGGCTTGAAAGTTCTTGAAGCAGAATCATGACACGAAAACAAGTTCAAGTAAGATTTCCACTCGAAAAAAGATAGTTATAGTTTTAGAAATTGAATCAAAGTTTGAATATGAGTATTACCTTGTATTAGAAAGATATCTTACTGTAAATAAGAAAGATTTCTTGAGTTTGGATGATTACTTTACAAGATTGGAAGTAAACTAGGAAACTTGGAAGTATTCTTGATTTTATGAAACTAGAACTTATAGAATTTATGAAGAACACTTAGAACATGAAGATAGAACTTGAGAGAGATCAATTAGATAAATAAAATTGAAGAATGAAAGTGTTTGTAGGTGTTTTTGGTCGTTGGTAAATGCATTAGATATAAAGGATGTGTAATTTTGTTTACATGTAAATAAGTCATGAATGATTACTAATATTTTTGTAATTTTATGAGATATTTCATACTAGTTGCCAAATGATGGTTCTCACATGTGTTAGGTGACTCACATGGGCTACTAAAAGCTGATAATTGGAGTGTATATACCAATAGTACATACATCTAAAAGTTGTGTATTGTACGAGTACGAATACGGGTGCATACGAGTAAAATTGTTGATGAAACTGAACGAGGATGTAGTTGTAAGCATTTTTGTTAAGTAGAAGTATTTTGATAAGTGTCTTGAAGTCTTTCAAAAGTGTATGAATACATATTAAAACACTACATGTATATACATTTTAACTGAGTCGTTAAGTCATCGTTAGTCGTTATATGTAAATGTTGTTTTGAAACCTTTAGGTTAACGATCTTGTTAAATGTTGTTAACCCATTGTTTATTATATCTAAAGAGATGTTAAATTATTACATTATCATGATATTATGATATATTAATATATCTTAGTATGATATATATATAGTTAAATGTTGTTACAACGATAATCGTTACATATGTGTCTCGTTTCGAAATCATTAAGTTAGTAGTCTTGTTTATATGTATATAACTCATTGTTAATATACTTATGGAGATACTTACTTATCATAATCTGATGTTAACCATATGTATATCCATATATATATATATATATCGTCATGTCGTTTTTACAAGTTTTAACGTTCGTGAATCGCCGGTCAACTTGGGTGGTCAATTGTCTATATGAAACATATTTCAATTAATCAAGTCGTAACAAGTTTGATTGCTTAACATTTTGGAAACATTTAATCATGTAAATATCAATCTCAATTAATATATATAAACATGGAAAAGTTCGGGTCACTACAGTACCTACCCGTTAAATAAATTTCGTCCCGAAATTTTAAGCTGTTGAAGGTGTTGACGAATCTTCTGGAAATAGATGCGGGTATTTCTTCTTCATCTGATCTTCATGCTCCCAGGTGAACTCGGGTCCTCTACGAGCATTCCATCGAACCTTAACAATTGGTATCTTGTTTTGCTTAAGTCTTTTAACCTCACGATCCATTATTTTGACGGGTTCTTCGATGAATTGGAGTTTTTCGTTGATTTGGATTTCATCTAACGGAATAGTGAGATCTTCTTTAGTAAAACATTTCTTCAAATTCGAGACGTGGAAAGTGTTATGTACAGCCGCGAGTTGTTGGGGTAACTCAAGTTGGTAAGCTACTGGTCCGACACGATCAATAATCTTGAATGGTCCAATATACCTTGGATTTAATTTCCCTCGTTTACCAAATCGAACAACGCCTTTCCAAGGTGCAACTTTAAGCATGACCATCTCTCCAATTTCAAATTCTATATCTTTTCTTTTAATGTCAGCGTAGCTCTTTTGTCGACTTTGGGCAGTTTTCAACCGTTGTTGAATTTGGATGATCTTCTCGGTAGTTTCTTGTATAATCTCCAGACCCGTAATCTGTCTATCCCCCACTTCACTCCAACAAATCGGAGACCTGCACTTTCTACCATAAAGCGCTTCAAACGGCGCCATCTCAATGCTTGAATGGTAGCTGTTGTTGTAGGAAAATTCTGCTAACGGTAGATGTCGATCCCAACTGTTTCCGAAATCAATAACACATGCTCGTAGCATGTCTTCAAGTGTTTGTATCGTCCTTTCGCTCTGCCCATCAGTTTGTTGATGATAGGCAGTACTCATGTCTAGACGAGTTCCTAATGCTTGCTGTAATGTCTGCCAGAATCTTGAAATAAATCTGCCATCCCTATCAGAGATAATAGAGATTGGTATTCCATGTCTGGAGAAGACTTCCTTCAAATACAGTCGTGCTAACTTCTCCATCTTGTCATCTTCTCTTATTGGCAGGAAGTGTGCTGATTTGGTGAGACGATCAACTATTACCCAAATAGTATCAAAACCACTTGCAGTCCTTGGCAATTTAGTGATGAAATCCATGGTAATGTTTTCCCATTTCCATTTTGGGATTTCGGGTTGTTGAAGTAGACCTGATGGTTTCTGATGCTCAGCTTTGACCTTAGAACACGTCAAACATTCTCCTACGTATTTAGCAACATCAGCTTTCATACCCGGCCACCAAAAATGTTTCTTGAGATCCTTGTACATCTTCCCCGTTCCAGGATGTATTGAGTATCTGGTTTTATGAGCTTCTCTAAGTACCATTTCTCTCATATCTCCAAATTTTGGTACCCAAATCCTTTCAGCCCTATACCGGGTTCCGTCTTCCCGAATATTAAGATGCTGCTCCGATCCTTTGGGTATTTCATCCTTTAAATTTCCCTCTTTTAAAACTCCTTGTTGCGCCACCTTTATTTGAGTAGTAAGGTTATTGTGAATCATTATATTCATAGATTTTACTCGAATGGGTTCTCTATCCTTCCTGCTCAAGGCGTCGGCTACCACATTTGCCTTCCCCGGGTGGTAACGAATCTCAAAGTCGTAATCATTCAACAATTCAATCCACCTACGCTGCCTCATATTCAGTTGTTTCTGATTAAATATGTGTTGAAGACTTTTGTGGTCGGTATATATAATACTTTTGACCCCATATAAGTAGTGCTTCCAAGTCTTTAATGCAAAAACAACCGCGCCTAATTCCAAATCATACGTCGTATAATTTTTTTCGTGAATCTTCAATTGTCTAGACGCATAAGCAATCACCTTCGTTCGTTGCATTAATACACAACCGAGACCTTGCTTTGATGTGTCACAATAAATCACAAAATCATCATTCCCTTCAGGCAATGACAATATAGGTGCCGTAGTTAGCTTTTTCTTCAATAACTGAAACGCTTTCTCTTGTTCATCATTCCATTCAAATTTCTTCCCTTTATGCGTTAATGCAGTCAAGGGTTTTGCTATTCTGGAAAAGTCTTAGATGAACCTTCTGTAGTAACCAGCTAGTCCTAAAAACTGGCGTATGTGTTTCGGAGTTTTCGGGGTTTCCCACTTTTCAACAGTTTCTATCTTTACCGGATCCACCTTAATACCTTCTTTGTTCACTATGTGACCGAGGAATTGAACTTCTTCCAACCAAAATGCACACTTTGAAAACTTAGCGTACAATTCTTCCTTCCTCAATACTTCTAACACCTTTCTCAAATGTTCACCGTGTTCTTGGTCATTCTTTGAGTAAATAAGTATGTCATCAATGAAAACAATGACAAACTTGTCAAGGTATGGTCCACACACTCGGTTCATAAGGTCCATGAACACAGCTGGTGCATTAGTTAAACCAAACGGCATGACCATAAACTCGTAATGACCGTAACGTGTTCTAAAAGCAGTCTTTGGAATATCATCTTCTTTCACCCGCATTTGATGATACCCGGAACGTAAGTCAATCTTTGAATAAACAGACGAGCCTTGTAGTTGATCAAATAAGTCGTCGATTCTCGGTAGTGGGTAGCGGTTCTTGATGGTAAGTTTGTTCAACTCTCGGTAGTCGATACACAACCTGAATGTACCATCTTTCTTCTTGACAAACAAAACAGGAGCTCCCCACGGTGATGTGCTTGGTCGAATGAAACCACGCTCTAAAAGTTCTTGTAATTGGCTTTGCAGTTCTTTCATCTCGCTGGGTGCGAGTCTGTAAGGAGCACGAGCTATTGGTGCAGCTCCTGGTACAAGATCTATTTGAAATTCAACGGATCGATGTGGGGGGAATCCCGGTAATTCTTTCGGAAATACATCGGGAAATTCTTTTGCGACGGGAACATCATTGATGCTCTTTTCTTCAGTTTGTACTTTTTCGACGTGTGCTAGAACAGCATAGCAACCTTTTCTTATTAGTTTTTGTGCCTTCAAATTACTAATAAGATGTAGCTTCGTGTTGCCCTTTTCTCCGTACACCATTAAGGGTTTTCCTTTTTCTCGTATAATGCGAATTGCATTTTTGTAACAAACGATCTCTGCTTTCACTTCTTTCAACCAGTCCATACCAATTATCACATAAAAACTCCCTAACTCTACTGGTATCAAGTCAATCTTAAATGTTTCGCTAACCAGTTTAATTTCTCGATTCCGACATATATTATCTGCTGAAATTAATTTACCATTTGCTAATTCGAGTAAAAATTTACTATCCAAAGGCATCAATGGACAACTTAATTTAGCACAAAAATCTCTACTCATATAGCTTCTATTCGCACCCGAATCAAATAAAACGTAAGCAGATTTATTGTCAATAAGAAACGTACCCGTAACAAGCTCCGGGTCTTCCTGTGCCTCTGCCGCATTAATATTGAAAACTCTTCCGCGGCCTTGTCCATTCGTGTTCTCCTGGTTCGGGCAATTTCTAATAATGTGGCCCAGTTTTCCACATTTATAACAAACTACATTGGCATAACTTGCTGCGACACTACTTGCTTCGCCATTACTTGTTCCGACACCATTTGTTCCTTTCGTTCTGTTAACCCCTGGTCCATAGACCTCACACTTCGCCGCGCTATGACCATTTCTTTTACACTTATTGCAAAATTTGGTGCAGAACCCCGAGTGATACTTTTCACACCTTTGGCATAGCTGCTTCTGATTGTTGTTTTTGTTGCGGTTATTATTGTTGTTGGGATGATTGTTGTAGTTGCTGTTGTTGTTGTTGTTGTTGTTGTTGTTATTGTTGGGCCATTTGTTGTAGTTGCGATTGATGTTGCGATTGCTGGGATAATTGTTGCGATTATTGTTTTAATTGCTGTTGTTGTTGTATTGGTGATTCTTATCACCGTTTTCCTCCCACTTTCTTTTGACTTGCTTCACATTGGTCTCTTCAGCAGTCTGTTCTTTAATTCTTTCTTTAATCTGGTTCACTAGTTTGTGAGCCATTCTACAGTCCTGTTGTATGGAGGCGGACTCGTGTGAACTTATATCTTCTTGGATTCTTTCCGGTAATCCTTTCACAAACGCGTCGATCTTCTCTTCCTCATCTTCGAATGCTCCCGGACACAATAGGCACAATTCTGTGAATCGTCTTTCGTACGTGGTAATATCAAATCCTTGGGTTCGTAACCCTCTAAGTTCTGTCTTGAGCTTATTGACCTCGGTTTTGGGACGGTACTTCTCATTCATCAAGTGCTTGAATGCTGACCACGGTAGTGCGTACGCATCGTCTTGTCCCACTTGCTCTAGATAGGTATTCCACCATGTTAACGCAGAACCTGTGAAGGTATGCGTAGCGTACTTCACTTTGTCCTCTTCAGTAAACTTACTTATGGCAAACTCCGATTCGACCTTCTCGGTCCACCATTTCAATCCGATCGGTCCTTCGGTTCCATCAAATTCCAAAGGTTTGCAGGCAGTGAATTCTTTGTAGGTGCATCCTACACGATCTCCTGTACTGCTAGATCCAAGGTTATTGTTGGTATGTAGCGCAGCCTGTACTGCGGCTATGTTTGAAGCTAGGAAAGTACGGAATTCCTCTTCATTCATATTCACGGTGTGTCGAGTAGTCGGTGCCATTTCCTTCAAAATAGTCAAATGGAACAAGTTAATCATACAGAATATTAAGAGTAGTTAATAGTATTTCATAGCATAATATGAACTCATTTATAAAAGCTTTTTCTTCATATTAGCGTTTTATAAGTTTAAATTCGGGTAGTACCTACCCGTTAAGTTCATACTTAGTAGCTAATATACAATTCAACTACTAAAATTCTATATGAAAAACTGATTATAATAATATTTCGCGTTCAAACTTTTACACAATATTTTACAAACTTACAATACCGCTTATTTTACATATAGCATGAAATATAGCACACAATAAATTTGATACAAGATGGTTGTGAAGATAATTCTAGCTAGTACACAAGTCGTTCAGCAAAGGCAATAAAGACACGTAATTCATACGTCCAGAAACAAGTCATGCATTCTGGTTTTACTAGGATTACTTCCCATCCTTGGTCTTGTGGAACATAACCGTTATGGCCGTTGATAAGACAGCGTGTTGTAACGTCATCAAAGGGACGAGGGTTACGTAATGTCCAATAGTCCCGTAACAATCTAAAAACCTCATTTCTTACCCCAATTACCGACTCCGTCACTTGTGGGAACGTTTTGTTTAATAGTTGTAGCCCGATGTTCTTGTTCTCACTTTGGTGAGAAGCGAACATTACTAATCCGTAAGCATAACATGCTTCTTTATGTTGCATGTTAGCCGCTTTTTCTAAATCACGAAGTCCAATATTCGGATATATTGAGTCAAAATAATTTCTTAACCCATTGCGTAAAATAGCATTTGGGTTCCCCGCAATATATGCGTCAAAGTAAACACATCGTAACTTATGGATTTCCCAATGTGATATCCCCCATCTTTCGAACGAAAGCCTTTTATAAACCAAGGCATTCTTGGAACGTTCTTCGAATGTCTTACAAACTGATCTCGCCTTAAATAGTTGTGCCAAAGAATTCTGACTGACTCTAGACAAGATTTCATCAATCATGTCTCCGGGTAGGTCTCTTAAAATATTGGGTTGTCTATCCATTTTGTGTTTTTATACTGTAAAATAGACAAGAGTTAGATTCATAAAAAAAAAATACTTATTAATACAAGCAATTTTTACATATATCATAAAGCATAAGCACACTATATTACATATATTACACCACACGAATACAACTATCTTATTCCGACTCGCTTGTTTCTTCTTCTTCGGTTTTGGTTAATTTTGCCAAGTTTCTAGGGATATATGATGTTCCCCTAATACTAGCTGTTATTTTCCACAACGGTTTAGAAAAACCTGGTGGTTTAGAGGTTCCTGGGTCATTGTTACAACTTAAGGACTTCGGGGGTTGACGATACATATAAAGTTCATCGGGGTTGGAATTAGATTTCTCTATTTTTATGCCCTTTCCCTTATTATTTTCTTTTGCCTTTTTAAATTCAGTTGGGGTAATTTCTATAACATCATCGGAATTCTCGTCGGAATCCGATTCATCAGAGAATTGGTAATCCTCCCAATATTTTGCTTCCTTGGTGGAAACACCATTGACCATAATTAACCTTGGTCGGTTGGTTGAGGATTTTCTTTTACTTAACCGTTTTATTATTTCCCCCACCGGTTCTATTTCTTCATCCGGTTCCGATTCTTCTTCCGGTTCCGATTCTTCTTCCGGTTCCGACTCTTCTTCCGGTTCCTCTTCGGGAACTTGTGAATCAGTCCACGAATCATTCCAATTTACATTTGACTCTTCATTATTATTAGGTGAGTCAATGGGACTTGTTCTAGAGGTAGACATCTATCACATAATATCAAACGCGTTAAGAGATTAATATATCACATAATATTCACATGTTAAAAATATATAGTTTCCAACAAAATTTGTTAAGCAATCATTTTTCAAGTAAACACGGTCGAAGTCCAGACTCACTAATGCATCCTAACAAACTAGATAAGACACACTAATGCAAAATTCTGGTTCTCTAAAACCAACGCTCGGATACCAACTGAAATGTCCCGTTCTTATTGATTAAAAACGTTCCATATTAATTGATTTCGTTGCGATGTTTTGACCTCTATATGAGACGTTTTTCAAAGACTGCATTCATTTTTAAAACAAACCATAACCTTTATTTCATAAATAAAGGTTTAAAAAAAAACTTTACGTAGATTATCAAATAATGATAATCTAAAATATCCTGTTTACACACGACCATTACATAATGGTTTACAATACAAATATGTTACATCGAAATCAGTTTCTTGAATACAGTTTTTACACAATATCATACAAACATGGACTCCAAATCTTGTCCTTATTTTAGTATGCAACAGCGGAAGCTCTTAGTATTCACCTGAGAATAAACATGCTTTAAACGTCAACAAAAATGTTGGTGAGTTATAGGTTTAACCTATATATATCAAATCGTAACAATAGACCACAAGATTTCATATTTGAATACACATCCCATACATAGAGATAAAAATCATTCATATGGTGAACACCTGGTAACCGACATTAACAAGATGCATATATAAGAATATCCCCATCATTCCGGGACACCCTTCGGATATGATATAAATTTCGAAGTACTAAAGCATCCGGTACTTTGGATGGGGTTTGTTAAGCCCAATAGATCTATCTTTAGGATTCGCGTCAATTAGGGTGTCTGTTCCCTAATTCTTAGATTACCAGACTTAATAAAAAAGGGCATATTCGATTTCGATAATTTAACCATAGAATGTAGTTTCACGTACTTGTGTCTATTTTGTAAATCATTTATAAAACCTGCATGTATTCTCATCCCAAAAATATTAGATTTTAAAAGTGGGACTATAACTCACTTTCACAGATTTTTACTTCGTCGGAAAGTAAGACTTGGCCACTGGTTGATTCACGAACCTATAACAATATATACATATATATCAAAGTATGTTCAAAATATATTTACAACACTTTTAATATATTTTGATGTTTTAAGTTTATTAAGTCAGCTGTCCTCGTTAGTAACCTACAACTAGTTGTCCACAGTTAGATATACAGAAATAAATCGATAAATATTATCTTGAATCAATCCACGACCCAGTGTATACGTATCTCAGTATTGATCACAACTCAAACTATACATATTTTGGAATCAACCTCAACCCTGTATAGCTAACTCCAACATTCACATATAGACTGTCTATGGTTGTTCCGAAATATATATAGATGTGTCGACATGATAGGTCGAAACATTGTATACGTGTCTATGGTATCTCAAGATTACATAATATACAATACAAGTTGAGTAAGTTATGGTTGGAATATATTTGTTACCAATTTTCACGTAGCTAAAATGAGAAAAATTATCTAATCTTGTTTTACCCATAACTTCTTCATTTTAAATCTGTTTTGAGTGAATCAAATTGCTATGGTTTCATATTGAACTCTATTTTATGAATATAAACAGAAAAAGTATAGGTTTATAGTCAAAAAAATAAGTTACAAGTCGTTTTTGTAAAGGTAGGCATTTCAGTCGAAAGAACGACGTCTAGATGACCATTTTAGAAAACATACTTCCACTTTGAGTTTAACCATAATTTTTGGATATAGTTTCATGTTCATAATAAAAATCATTTTCTCAGAATAACAACTTTTAAATCAAAGTTTATCATAGTTTTTAATTAACTTACCCAAAACAGCCCGCGGTGTTACTACGACGGCATAAATCCGGTTTTACGGTGTTTTTCGTGTTTCCAGGTTTTAAATCATTAAGTTAGCATATCATATAGATATAGAACATGTGTTTATTTAATTTTAAAAGTCAAGTTAGAAGGATTAACTTTTGTTTGCGAACAAGTTTAGAATTAACTAAACTATGTTCTAGTGATTACGAGTTTAAACCTTTGAATAAGATAGTTTTATATATATGAATCGAATGATGTTATGAACATCATTACTACCTCAAGTTTAGTAGGTAAACCTACTGGAAGTGACAAGAAATGATCTAGCTTCAAAGGATCTTGGATGGCTTGAAAGTTCTTGAAGTAGGATCATGACACAAAAACAAGTTCAAGTAAGATTTTTACTCGAATTAAGATAGTTTATAGTTATAGAAATTGAATCAAAGTTTGAATATGAATATTACCTTGAATAAGAAAGATAACCTACTGTATATAACAAAGGTTTCTTGATCTTAGATGATTACTTGGAATGGATTAGAAAGCTTGGAAGTAAATTAGTAAACTTGAAGGGATTTTTGAAGAGTTCTTGAAGTGTTCTTCCTATGATGATTATAGCTTGATTCTTGAAGTGATTTTTGATGAAGATGATGATTAACTACTGGAAAAATACGTTCATAATAGTGTGTGTATGTTGAGAGAGAATTAGAAAGAGAATTGGAAGTGAAATGGAGTGAATGATGAGTGGTAATTGGTGAGTGGGGTTAAAAGGAGTCCTAGTTAGTTGACTAGCTCATGGTAGAAGTTAAAATTGATTAGTCATACATGACATAATCAAGAGTGGAATCCCATGCTAGTTCCTATTGGTATATACCCATAGTAAGTACGTTTTGAAGCTGTGTATAATACGGGTAAGAATACGACTAGAATTCTTGATGAAAGAAAAGAATGGGAAAGTAACTGTAACCATTTTCGTTAAGTATGAGTGTTTTGATATATGTCTTGAAGCCTTCCAAAAGTATTTTAAAACATCTAAATACACTACATGTATATACATTTTAACTGAGTCGTTAAGTCATCGTTAGTCGTTACATGTAAGTGTTGTTTTGAAACCTTTAAGTTAACGATCTCAATTAATGTTGTTAACCCATTGTTTATTATATCTAATGAGATGCTAAATTATTATATTATCATGATATTATGATATATTAATATATCTTAATATGATATATATACATTTAAATGTCGTTACAACGATAATCGTTACATATATGTCTCGTTTCGAAATCCTTAAGTTAGTAGTCTTGTTTATATGTATATAACTCATTGTTAATATACTTATGGAGATACTTACTTATCATAATCTCATGTTAACCATATGTATATCCATATATATATCGTCATGTCGTTTTTACAAGTTTTAACGTTCGTGAATCGCCGGTCAACTTGGGTGGTCAATTGTCTATATGAAACATATTTCAATTAATCAAGTCTTAACAAGTTTGATTGCTTAACATATTGGAAACATTTAATCATGTAAATATCAATCTCAATTAATATATATAAACATGGAAAAGTTCGGGTCACTACACTTCTGAGAGGGAAGCCGCATTTTAATTATTGAAGAAGAAGTTGACTACATCGCCTATTCTATCGTTACCTGAAGGGAACGATGATTTTGTAATTTATTGTGATGCTTTGTGACAAGGTTTTGGTTGTGTCCTCATGCAACGAAAGAAGGTTATTGCATATGCGTCCCGACTGTGACAACCCGGAAATTTCCAACCAAATTTAAACTTTAATCTTTATATGTTTCTGACACGATAAGCAATATTTGTTAAGTTAAATTTCAAGAATTTTAAACTATGTTCATACATTCATTCAACCTCGATCAAGTTCCAATGATTCACGAACCATTAAACGAATATGATTATATATGTATATGTGTATATATATTATAACTTGAAACGTAAACAAAATATTAGATTAAATACTTTACATGATTGTATCTGTTTCAAAATGTTTATCAATGGAATTAGAAGATAAGATCAAATGATTGAATTATCAGATATATTAAATTATGATTACAAGTCTCTGTTGAAAGGCCCACGTTGATTTGAGAAATCTTTCCATTTTAACAATATTCGGAAAATGGTAAAGTGATTTATAAATAAGAACAAATTGTCAATCATTGAGAACTAGACAAATGATAGTGGAAGATTGAATCTCATAAAGACTCGATTGATCTATTTAGTTTCAAACGTACAAAAACATTTTCAGTTTAAAAAGAACTTTATTATTAAAACGTATATAACTTTTATAAATATCTAGAACCACTTTTGACAACTCATTACTTAACTAGAATGATAAAGATAACGATATTTATATTTTATTTTATTATATATATATAACGATTTAAATTAATATTATATATATTTATACGCGTATTATACGTACATAGTTTTATACTTTTACTATACTTAAACTTTACCTTTACTTTATTTTTACTTTACTTTAATTTAATAATTCACTTTAATAATTCATACTTTAATAATTCACTTTAATAATTCATACTTTAATAATTCACTTTAATAATTCATACTTTAATAATTCACTTTAATAATTCATACTTTAATAATTCACTTTAATAATTCATACTTTAATAATTCACTTTAATAATTCAAAAATCTATTATAAATAGAATTCAATAGGTTTCATTATTTCATAGAAACTTGAAAATATTTTTCTCTAAACTCTCTCAATCGATTTACATATATATATATTTACTCCGTATTATTTCAAGATATTATTAGTATACATAAAATATTACGACGGAGTGCTGTCCGAGTGATTTCGAAATTGTTTTTCGAGTAGGATAGGATTAAGAAAATTATGGGTTATAGCTATGGAGGTGATTGAGTATGGTTCATGGGTATGATCGTGAGGTCAATATAGTGTTTATCATTTTTGTTGCGTCTACGTACCTTTCTTCCAATATTGAATCTCAATATTGATACGTGAGTACTCATAATTTAACTTTTACATACTAATAGTGTATCCCTGACTAGTGCTCGAGTATTTAGGATTATGCATGCTTGTACTTTTGATATTGCCCTTAGACAGGTTAGGTTGAATCTTGAATTAGTTACTCTTGCGGTTGAGATAAGGTATAAGATATACATGTCCTTGGAAAGCTAGCGAAAAATTAAGAACTTTTCCTTTAGATATCGAATGGTTTCGATGAAAGGATTAGAAGTTATAATCAATTGAATTTTCGATATTTTTATTAAAAATGATTATTATTATCGTCGTTTTTATCGTCGTTCCAGTTTTATCTTATTATTATCATTATTATTATCTTTATCAATAAAAGGGATTTATCATTAAAAATTGTTATTTTTTTTTATTATTACTATCGTTATTATCGTTAAAGTTATAATTAGTATTATTATTATTATCCAATTATTATTATTATTATTATTATTATTATTATTATTATTATTATTATTATTATTATTATTATTATTATCATCATTATTAATATATATATCATTATTTAAAAATGGTTATTGTTATTGTTATTATTATTATTACTATATTATCATTAAGATAATTATTAGTATTATCGTTAGTAATGTTATAGTAACTATCATTATTAATATTAGTGTAACTAAAAAAATATTTGTAACACCTAATTATTTTGATTACTATTATTATCATTATTATGAACACGATATAAAAGACGATTAAAAGCTATTAAACAAAACGATTAGGAAATAATGAGTAAGAGTATCATGATGAAATTAAAATATTATAAGATATTGATTTAGATAAAATTATCGTTCTTATTATTTTTTATCATTACTATTATTATTAAAAGTATCGTTAGTATTAAAACTATTATTTTAACAAAAAATATCATTTTAATAGAAATGTCATTGTTACTATAAAATATCATTATTGTTATTATTTTAAATAGAATTATTATTTTAAAGATAATATTAAAAATTATCGTAAATATTGAAGTTATCATAATTAGAATTATCATTTTATCATAATGTCATCTTAGTAATTATAAATATTGATATTTTTATAATAATAATTATTATTACAAAATAATACAACTTTTACTTACTATCATTATAGATATTATTTTATCAAATAAATATGTGATACAAACATATTTTACTACGTGTAATAACTTACTTTAATAATACCTATCATATTATCTTTATGATATTAAATGAACCCTATAAATTTTATTACTTAATATATATAAAAGTATATTTTATTATATAAATTTAATATAAAATTTTATTTATTAATAAATAAATTATATTATTTACTCTAATAAATCTTTTAAAAATATTTAAAAATATAAAACGACGATATTTAAACTATATATTAATCACGTATAGATTTTTGGAAATTATTTTGAGTCAAATTTACTTTTGTTGACTTTTTCATATTAGTCTCGAGCATTAGGATTGTGGTACACTATGACTTGACCTAATTTGTTAGACAAATATTGACCAACACATAAATATATATAATTACTTTAGGTTCGTGAATCCGAGGCCAACCTTGCACTTGTTCAATGACGTTATATGTATTTTTACTACGAAATACAGTATGGTGAGTTTCATTACTCCCTTTTTATATATATTTTTGGGACTGAGAATACATGCGCTGCTTTTATAAATGTTTTACGATATAGACACAAGTAATCGAAACTACATTCTATGGTTGAATTATCGAAGTCGAATATGCCCCTTTTTATTAAGTCTGGTAATCTAAGAATTAGGGAACAGACACCCTAATTGACGTGAATCTTAAAGATAGATCTATTGGGCCTAACAAACCCCATCCAAAGTACCGGATGCTTTAGTACTTCGAAATTTATATCATGTCCGAAGGAGGATCCCGGAATGATAGGGGATATTCTTATATGCATCTAGTTAATGTTGGTTACCAGGTGTTCACCATATGAATGATTATTTTTGTCTCTATGCATGGGACGTATATTTATGAGAACTGTAAATGAAATTCTTGTGGTCTATTAAAATGATGGAAATAAATGATTATGATAAACTAATGAACTCACCAACCTTTTGGTTGACACTTTAAAGCATGTTTATTCTCAGGTGTTAAAGAAATCTTCCACTGTGCATTTGCTCATTTTAAAGATATTACTTGGAGTCTTTCATAGCATATTTCGAAGAACGTTGCATTCAAGTCATTGAGTTCATCAAAGATTATTATTAAATCAATTTATAGTTGGATAGTGGATATTATGAAATGGTATGCATGCCTGTCAATTTTCGATGTAAAGAAAGTTTGTCTTTTAAAAACGAATGCAATGTTTGTAAAATGAATCATATAGAGGTCAAATACCTTGCAATGTAATCAACTATTGTGAATCGTTTATAATGTATATGAACGGGTCCTTTCACCGACAACTGAAGATTCATGAACAAAATTATACGACTCATGATCTAGAATTGGGAGCAGTGGTATTTGCATTAAATATTTGGAGTCACTACTTGTACGGGGTTAAATGTACTATGTATACCGATCATAAAAGCCTTCAACATTTCTTTAACCAAAAACAACTGAACATGAGGCAACGTAGGTGGGTCGAGCTAATAAACGACTATGATTGTGAAATTCGATATCATCCCGGGAAAGAAAATGTAGTAGCAGATGCTTTAAGCAGGAAGGAAAGAGAGCTGATTCGAGTACGAGCAATGAATATGAAGATTCGTACAAACCTCACTACCCAAATTAAGGAGGCTCAACAAGGAGCTCTTTCTGAAGAAAACTTTGGAAATGAGATGCTTAAAGGGTTAGATAAATAGCTTGTTACACGGGAGGACGGAACCCGATACTTCGCTGGACGCATTTGGGAACCGAAGTTTAAAGGGTTAAGAAAATTGGTTTTGGATGAGGCACATAAGACGAGATAGTCGATACATCCCGGAGCTGGAAAGATGTATCACGATCTTAAAGCACACTTTTGGTGGCCAAATTTGAAAGCTGAGATTGCAACGTACATCGTAGAATGTTTGACTTGCTCCAAAGTCAAGGCGGAACATCAGAAACCATCAGGTCTGCTTTAACAACCAGAAATCCCGGAATGGAAATGAGAATGTATTACTATGGATTTCATCACGAAGCTACCAAAGACTGCATGGGGTTACGACACCATTTGGGTAATTGTCGATCGTCTCACCAAATCTGCACATTTCCTACCTATGAAGGAAATGGATAAGATGGAGAAGTTGGTACGATTATACATGAAGGAAGTTGTTTCAAGACATGGAGTACCTATCTCCATTATATTCGATCGCGACAGTCGGTTTACGTCAAGGTTTTGGCAATCACTACATGAAGCTCTAGGGACTCGTCTGGATATGAGCACTGCATATCATCCTCAGACCGATGGATAAAGTGAAAGGACCATTCAGACTCTTGAAGACATCCTTAGAGCATGTGTGATCGATTTCGGAAACGGATGGGATAAATATTTACCATTGGCAGAATTCTCGTATAACAACAGTTATCATACGGGTATTAATGCTGCACCATTCGAAGCACTTTATGGAAGAAAGTGTAGATCCCCTATCTGTTGGAACGAAGTAGGTGACAGACAACTGACTGGTCCCGAGATCATACAGGAGACTACTGATAAGATTGTGCAAATCAAGGAGAGATTGAAGACCGCCCAAAGTCGTCAAAAGAGCTATGCTGATGTTCGAAGGAAGCCGTTAGAATTTCAAGTTGATGACATGGTTATGTTAAAGGTGTCACCTTGAAAAGGTGTGATACGCTTTGGTAAGAGGGGTAAATTGAACCCAAGATACGTAGGACCATTCAAGATCGTATTAGACCGGTGGCTTATCGACTTAAGCTACCACAACAACTTGCCAGAGTACACAATACTTTTCACATCTCGAACCTAAGGAAATGCCTTGCAAAAGAAGACCTCACTATTCCTCTTGAAGAAATCCAAATCGACGAGAAATTGCATTTTATAGAAGAGCCTGTCGAAGTCATGGACCGTGAAGTCAAACAGCTCAAGCAAAGCAACATACCTATAGTTAGGGTTCGTTGGAATGCTTGAAGAGGTCCCGAGTTCACTTGGGAAAGAGAGGACCAGATGAAACAGAAGTATCCACATCTGTTTACAAACACCGCCCATTAAATAGGTACTACTTCAAATTTCGGGACGAAATTTCTTTAACGGGTAGGTACTATGATGACCCAAATTTTTCCAACTACTTGATTATACTATTTATATGATTTAATAATTTCAATATGATAAACAATGAATTTTAATAAGTCTTGAACCTCCGGAAAGAATTTTATATAAGCAGTTGACCATCCTTTTATTTCTACGATTCACGAACGTCATAACTTGTATTCATTATATATATGTGTATATATACATATATTTAACTTGAAAATATGATAATTAAATATCTCATTAAGTGTATTAACAAAGTATTATATATATATTTTCATACTACTAATTTAAAGAGTTTTTGAACAATATATATGTTACTATTTAAACGACGTAATTAACTTAAATTAAAATGTATGTACATACAATGTATTACGAGTGTAAATACATCCTTACAAGTATTGAATACACTTTATAATATACCAATACATATAAAGGATAGCTATACTCGTATTTCCGTTCAATTTCCTCAAGATTTCTACTCGCATTCATACGGTATTTTTTTCCATATTATACACAGCTTCCAGAAGTATTTACTATTGGTATATACCAATAGAAATCTACAATTATTTGTGTAGTATGTCATCCATGACCTAATAAATTTAATATGTCATCCATGACTTAATACATTTTAACTTATCTTAGATATTTTCACTAAAAACCAAATTTTCAAGCCTATAAATAAGCACCATTTCTAACTCATTTTTACACACACTTGCAAGAACTCTCTCAAGTTTTGTTCTACTACTTCTTTCCAGCAACTTTACATTCTAAACTTGAGGTAAAAACTCCACTTCAACTCTTGTTCAATTCATATGTTTATAGCTATCTATATAAGAGTTTATAAACTAGAACATAGTTTAGTTGATTCTAAACTTGTTTGAAAAACTAATCTAATCTTTCTAACTTAACTCTAATAACACTTATTTATATGTATTATGATGTTATATTAAGTTAATATAAGAACTTATAACTTGTACATATGAAGAACACCTTGAAACTTAACATATATCCTTTAATCTCCATTCGGTAAAAAGCGGGCTGTTTTGGGTTGGGAATTAAAAACCTATCTTAGACTTTGATTTTGATGGAATTTGACAAACTTTTGAGAAACATGTTCTACATTTTAACAAGTTCATAAACCCATTTTATGAAGATAAAGTGAGCGGAAGCATGCAAGTATCATGTTATATATCAACTATTTTAAAAGACAAATTCCATAAATATATCAAGTCTTGAAATAATATGCTTACATACAACAAGTGGGTTTAGTAATTTACCTCCTCAAGCTAGTTGAGGGTTACAACAATATGATGAAGAAGATGAGGATGAATGGAGCTCCAAATGTATGAAACCTCAAGAGATAATACCCCAAACTTATCACCAACACCCTAGCCTTTAGTTAGGATTGAATTACACTTGAGATTAGCTTGCAAAAAAAATTTGAACACCCTTTTTCTCCAAGAAAATTTCGGCCAGCAGCAAGGAGGAGAAAAATGCAGAATTTTTTTTGCTTGTTTTGATGTATTTGCATGTGTGTGTATTGGTGTTTTTGTGCCTCCAAGATAAGCACATGGGTCTTGCATCTTTAGCCAATCAAAAGCCATGCAAGAACCCACTACCAATGCCATTAATGAATTTAAATAAAATTAGTTTTATAAACTTAATTTTTATAAAACTACATTTTATAAACTTCCATTATTTGTTATGAACATTTTTATTTTATAAAACCAATTTTATAAAATGTAACATAACAAAATTAATTATTTAACCTATAAATAATTAAATCCACATTATATAAATTATTCCATAATTTATATCTACATCAAGTTATATTATTTTAGAAAACCATTTTTCTTAAAACCCAAGTGTCGCGTATTTTAATCCACGATCCAATCGTTAAGATCAAATACGAATAAGGTGTCAGTAAGCTTGTTATTGGGTATGACCCGACTTGGATCATAACATGTTAGCCACATTAATTTGATATGTCTCTCGGGCATATGAAATACCTTCAATCTCCCACTTGCACGAGAAACATAAGAAATTAATGCAAGTGATGGATACCACCTAACGACCGTCCATCACCCCTAATATGTTATGACTTAGTGCCATTCAATAACATCATCCCTTTCGAGTTCCCATCTCGAATATGATTAGGTGAATCTTTCAATATATCCTTTTGTCCTAGATGTCATGTTAAATCCAAGAGACATAGAATGATCACTCTCTTATAGATTTAACTTTATCAGGCCTTAGACATCCGACTCTCAACGAATAAGAGGGACAAATTCCATCATGATTACATACGTCCTAGACACTACACTTCGTACCATACCTGAAGCCTCCCTTATGTACTACCATGTTTCAGAATAGCGAAGGAAAGAATCAAGGCACAATATTCGGTGAATGTCTGAACCCAATATGTGTCTCAGGTCAGAGGATATAATGATATTCTCCTTTACTCAAGATTACATGTGATCAACCACAAAGGCTCCATATAGTAAATCTTGAGAGCAGGTCTTCCAATATTTGTGTCCCACAAATATCTATGAACCTTGGTCGCAACTTTGCCCCACATTCACCATTTGAATGCTAACCAATCCAAGTTCATAATAGTCTAGACCTCACACTTGTTCCCACAAATGTGATCAACTACGGAATTCAGAATAATAGTTTATTCATGGATAAAATATGCAAAATTGGAACATGACTCATAAATAAATTAATACCATAATTATATTAATGAGTTTGAACTAATTCGTTCCGTTACAATACATAAAATAGATCATTTCCAATCACTAGAATATCAAAGCCCTAATGCACAAACATGTCCCTCATGTTTTGGCCCATGTAAAAGCTTCGTGAGTGGATCCGCAACATTATGATCTGTGTGAACTTTGTGAATACATATCTTTCCCTTTTCAACCTCATCCCTAATGTAGTTGAATCTCCGCTCAATGTGACGAGTCTTTTGATGAGCACGAGGTTCCTTGATTTGAGCAATCGCACCCTCGTTGTCACAAAAGATCTCAAGAGGGTCCTGAATGGAAGGGACCACTCCTAAGTCGTCGATGAATTTCTTCATCCATGCAGCTTCCTGGGCTGCCAATGAGGCGGCAATGTACTTCGACTCTGTAGTGGATAACGCAACAACTTCCTGTTTTGAGCTCTTCCAAGAGACCGCACCACCATTTAACATGAAGACATAACCGGATTGTGATCGAGAGTCATCTCGATCAGTTTGGAAACTCGCGTCCACGTAACCTTTTACAGCGAGTTCCTCCTCACCAGACCCATATATTAGAAACATATCCTTAGTCCTTCTAAGGTATTTCAATATACATTTAACCGCAGTCCAATGACTATTTCCTGGGTTATTCTGGTATCTACTTGTCAAGCTTAAAGCGCATGACACATACGGTCTAGTACATATCATTGCATACATGATAGACCCAATAGTAGATGCGTATGGGACTTTCTTCATTCTCTCTTGTTCATCTTTCGTGTTAGGACACTGAGATGAACTGAGAACGGTTCCCTTTTGAATAGGTACCAAACCTTTCTTAGAGTTTTCCATCTTGAACCTTTTCAAGATTTTATCAATGTATGTACTTTGACTTAAACCTATCAATCTCTTGGATCTATTCCTATAGATCCCAATCCCCAATATGTATTGTGCTTCTCCAAGATCCTTAATGGAGAAGCAACTCTTTAGCCAAGTTTTGACTTCTTGCATTGTGGTAATATCATTCCCAAACAATAAAATATCATCCACATATAGCACAAGAAACATTATGGAGCTCCCACTAGCCTTCTTGTATACACAAGCTTCATCACCATTTTTAATGAAGCCAAATTTCTTTGCCTCTTCATTAAAACGATGATTCCACATTCTAGATGCTTGTTTCAATCCGTAGATTGATTTCTTTAACTTGCATACCTTTTTAGGATTTTTCGGATCAACAAAACCTTCGGGCTGTACCATATAGACATCTTCCTCAAGATATCCATTTAGGAAAGCGGTTTTGACATCCATTTGCCATATTTCATAGTCATAGTGAGCAGCAATGGCAAATAATATCCTAATAGACTTTAGCATTGCCACAGGCGAGAAAGTTTCATCATAATCAACCCCTTGAGTTTGAGTGAAACCTTTTGCTACAAGTCTAGCTTTGTATGTATCCAAGTTTCCATGTATGTCGGTTTTCTTCTTGAAAAGCCATTTGCAATCAACTAGCTTGGAGCTAGGAGGTTGCACAACAAGTTCCCAAACTTGGTTTTCATACATGGATTGCATCTCGGCGTTCATGGCTTCCTGCCATTTGTCTTTATCAATCCTTGATAAAGCATCTTTGTAGTTTGTCGGTTCATCCAAATCAACCGTATAGCAACCATCCACGAGAAAACCATATCTCTCAGGAGGATTACTAATCCTACTAGATCTTCGAACATCTTGTGTACTTTGATCATCCACTTGATCATTTTCAACATCCTCATGTTGAGTGCTAGTGCCAACCAATCGTGCATCATCAGCTTGATCTTGTACCTCTACAAGATCTATCTTCCTTTCACCATCACCTTCCATAAGGAACTTGGTTTCAAGGAATTCCGCTTTCCGAGCAACAAATACCGTTTGCTCGGATGGATCATAGAAGTAATACCCCATGTCATCTTTGGGATATCCTATGAAGATACACTTTGTGGATCGAGCATGTAGCTTATTAGCTACATAACGCTTAGGATAAGCTTCACATCCCCATACTTTCAAGTATGAAAGAGAAGGAGGTTTTCCAAACCACATCTCATGAGGAGTTCGTTCCACTTTCTTGGTTGGGGCCATATTTAAAATACGAACCGCGGAGCTTAGACAATAACCCCAAAATGATAGAGGTAACGAGCTTCTTGCCATCATAGATCGAACCATATCCATTAGGGTTCGGTTCCTCCTTTCGGAAACTCCATTAAGTTGGGGTGTTCTGGGTGGAGTAAGTTGTGAGATAATCCCACAACTCCTAAGATGATCTTGGAAGGCATCGCTTAGGTATTCACCTCCTCTATCGGTACGAAGTACCTTAATTGTCCTATTGAGTTGATTTTGTACTTCGTTTTGATATTCTATGAATGCTTCAAACGTTTCGTCCTTGTGTCTTAATAAGTAGACATATCCGAAACGACTAAAGTCATCAATGAAAGTAATAAAGTATCTTTCACCATTCCTAGTCACGGGTTTAAAGGGTCCACATACATCCGAATGTATTAATCCCAATAAATCTTTAGCCCTTTCATAAGTCCCTTTGAAAGGTGCTTTAGTCATCTTGCCATGTAAACAAGATTCACATACATCAAACGAATCCATTTCATTTGATTTCAAAAGTCCATTCTTTTGAAGTATATGCATTCAGTTCTTGTTTATGTGACCAAGGCGACAATGCCATAGATAGGAATCACTCAAATCCCTTTTGAGTTTCTTGGTGCTAGTATGGTATATAGAGCTCGATGATGCGTCATCATGAACCAATTCATAAATTCCATTTGAAGGCGAAGCCTTGAAATAGAATACATTATTTTTAGAAACATGAATATCATCATCAATAAAATTAACAACGTAACCACATTGTTTTAAGCGAGAAATAGAAATAATGTTTCTACACAAATCCGGAGCATACAAAACATTTTCTAAAATAAGTTCCAATCCGCTTGGAAGCTTCAAAATAAAATCTCCTTGAGCTTTAACATGCACCTTTGCACCATTGCCCATATAGAGACTTGATGTTCCCGCCTTATGATCACTTCTTTTGAACCCCTGCAAAGAATTGCAAATATGAGTTCCACATCCAGTGTCTAATACCCATGTATTAGAAGAAGTAATACTAAGCTCTATATATACTATATATATATTACCTGAGGTTTGCCCTGCATCCCTCTTGTCCTTCAACTCCTTAAGGTAGACCGGACAGTTTCGTTTCCAATGACCCATCTCACCGCAACTGAAACATGGGTCTTCCTTGGGGTTTGCCTTATCGGCTACCTTTTGCTTCTTAGCCTTGTTGATGGTTGGGGTAACCATCTTCCCCTTCCCTTTGCCTTGATGGGCAGGTCCTTTTCTCTTAGCCACCTTTAGCTTAGAGGTGTTACCTTTGGATCCACCTTGATCGATTGCTAACACGGGTAAAGCCCTTTTACCCATGCTAGTTTCCGCCGTTCTAAGCATACCGTGAAGCTCACCTATGCTCTTATCCATCCCATTCATATTGTAATTAATTACAAATTGATCAAACCTTTTTGATAGGGAGTTAAGGATAAGATCGGTGGCTAACTCATTTGATATGTTTAGGTTAAGGCGGTTAGCACGATCAATAAGGCTCTTCATCTTAAGCACATAAGATGAAACCGATTGGGTATCGTCCATACGACAAGCATGTAGCGCCCGAACGGTCTCGAAACGCTCGACACGCGCTTGTTGAAGGAACATCTCCTTCAATTGCGTTATCATGTCGTATGCACTATGGTGCTCGAAATCCTTTTGGAGTTCGGGTATCATAGTCCCAAGCATTAAGCATGAGACTTGAAGGGAGTCGTGGCAATACTTATCATAAGAGGCCATTGCCTCCACATCATTCTCATCCGGTTGATCGGGAATGGGGTCCTCAAGTACATACGCTTTATCCTCTTGTTTGAGGACAATCCGAAGATTGCGGAACCAATCCATAAAGTTGGTATGGTTGAGTTTGTCTTTCTCGAGGAGAGACCGTAACGATAGGTTGTTCATGTTAAGTGGTGCGTTTTGCATGTTGTTGTTGTTATTGGCGGCCATCTACAAAATTAACAAAGTTTGTTTAAGTATCGATTTTAATTTAACATTCAATACCCTTTTAATTTAATTGAATTATTAAATTCTAGAATCCAACGATAAACCAAATTTCGGTTAGGTGACCTTTATCCCGCAATTTGATTTAGCTAGGTAGTCAATAAATGACAATTGCAATCCATTTGCAACTTCTAGAGTATGGGATCATGCAATCCTTTTGCATGGCATATTAATCCCATCAACGCCTATTTGTTCCTCATGCTTCGGTGACCCTAAGTTCATGATTTCCAAATCAAGTCGTCCTACTTGTGTAAACATGTAGACTTAACCTACAAGTGGTTAGGTGACCTTTATCCCACATGTATGCGAAGTGTACCTTATTCATATTAGTTCACTCATGACGGTTAGGTAACCTTTATCCCATCAAGAGATTCCTAATATGTCTAAGTGTTTCCACAAAAGGATGGCGTTTAACTTGTTTACCTTGTTTTAGTAAAGGGATTTTAAGTTTTCATAAATTCTAGTTTAAGAAAACATTTGCCATACACCAACATGCATTTGGTGTATAGTTCCTTATGAAAAGCCAATTTTCATGTTATATTAGTAAAGCCAATTACTTTGATATAAACCATTTTATATGCATTGTTATTTATGTCCCTAATAACCATTTATTAGTGTCCTTTTGTTGTTTTAATTATAACCAATTATAATGTCATTTTGCAAGTTGTAAATGTGTGATAAATTGTAGCAACCAAACATACAAACACAATAAACATGCAAAACAACCAAGTTCACAATCAAGCCAATTGGTAGACATTTGTTTAGCCAAAACAAATGTCACCTTCTAAGGGTTATGACAAAGTAGGAGATTTATAATCTCCCACTTAATCTTGCATCCAAATGCTTCCAACTTGTGTTCATCTTCATCATCTTCATTCTTCATTCTCTTTACAAAAAAATATATCCTAATACATTTTTTTCTAGAAAATGAAATTACAACCTAATCTATTATACATACCAAATATAAATAAAATTACAAATGAATGAATATTACAAATTATTACAAACCAAATGAATGATTAATATTACAAACCAAATGAATGATTAATATTACAAACCAAATGAATGATTAATCAACCAAAACATACAACCATACAAACACAAGGTCTAGGCTTGATTGTGAACCACATTAAACAACAAAATTTGACCAAAAAATAAGTTCCAAACCCACTTTGGAACCTCCTAATTTTCGGCCAAAATAAGAACCCACCCAAAATCCAAAATTTTTTTTACATTCTAGTTTCATGCATGTTACTAGATTGTAAGATTAGTGGATTTAAAAGTCATAAAAAAAGAAACATACTTCAAAGACCTTGGCTCTAGATACCATTGATGGAATTTGACAAACTTTTGAGAAACATGTTCTACATTTTAACAAGTTCATAAACCCATTTTATGAAGATAAAGTGAGCGGAAGCATGCAAGTATCATGTTATATATCAACCATTTTAAAAGACAAATTCCATAAATATATCAAGTCTTGAAATAATATGCTTACATAGAACAAGTGGGTTTAGTAATTTACCTCCTCAAGCTAGTTGAGGGTTACAACAATATGATGAAGAAGATGAGGATGAATGGAGCTCCAAATGTATGAAACCTCAAGAGATAATACCCCAAAATTATCACCAACACCCTAGCCTTTAGTTAGGATTTAATTACACTTGAGATTAGCTTGCAAAAAAAATTTGAACACCCTTTTTCTCCAAGAAAATTTCGGCCAGCAGCAAGGAGGAGAAAAATGCAGAATTTTTTTTGCTTGTTTTGATGTATTTGCATGTGTGTGTATTGGTGTTTTTGTGCCTCCAAGATAAGCACATGGGTCTTGCATCTTTAGCCAATCAAAAGCCATGCAAGAACCCACTACCAATGCCATTAATGAATTTAAATAAAATTAGTTTTATAAACTTAATTTTTATAAAACTACATTTTATAAACTTCCATTATTTGTTATGCACATTTTTATTTTATAAAACCAATTTTATAAAATGTAACATAACAAAATTAATTATTTAACCTATAAATAATTAAATCCACATTATATAAATTATTCCATAATTTATATCTACATCAAGTTATATTATTTTAGAAAACCATTTTTCTTAAAACCCAAGTGTCGCGTATTTTAATCCATGATCCAATCGTTAAGATCAAATACGAATAAGGTGTCGGTAAGCTTGTTATTGGGTATGACCCGACTTGGATCATAACATGTTAGCCACATTAATTTGATATGTCTCTCGGGCATATGAAATACCTTCAGATTTCAAGGCTAAGACTTTGGAAATTTGTTAATATATGTAAATAAGACTTCCAGTATTTTTTTATGATTTTAGACAAAGTGGAAGTATTTTATCAAAAATCATATATTGGGTGGATGCCGGGATTTTCCCAAATCTATCTACCGACACAAAAAGAGGGTAAAGCTCTAAAAATTACCACTTAGGCTGATCTTTTAGAATTGGTTTTGTTAAATTTACTTCTTAAGGAATCCATAGCAATTTGATTCACTTTAAACGGAGTTGTAATGAATATTTGGCGAGTAAAACAAAATCTGCTAAAATTAACGTTGTATGGACGAAATTTATATTATAAAAACTTTATTAACCATATCCTTGATAACTTTTCCTATATCCTATATATATTTGGACATGTTATCATTAGTATAACAAAATATTATAATCTTGGTTAATTCCGAGATTGTATATATATAATAATCTTGGTACGTTCCATGACAATACGTGCACAATACGTTTTGATAAATCCTAAGACAATACGTACACAATACTTCTTAGTTAATTCTAAGACAATATGTATACAATACGTCTCTAGATTGATGCAAGACAATACGTATACAATATGCCATGGGGTAATTCTAAGATTATATATATACCGATTAATGGACTTTTCGAACTATTTTGGACTACCAACATAAAATGTTAAAAATTATTATATAAGTATTCTATGAACTTGCTTTATTTTATATGTCGTATTATTATCTGAATCGTTATTATTGTTATAGGTTCGTGAATCCAAGGATGACGATTATATTTTTAATAAGTTGAAAACTTATTATTAATATACTTTTACTACTGTGAGTATATAGTCCCATTTTTAAACTCTAAAATATTTTGGGATGAGAATACATGCATTTTATGTTTTATGCCATGGACACAAGTACTTAAAATATATTCTATGTTGAGTTGTACCACCTTGCATATCTTCCCTAATATCTTGGTAACTAATATTTACATGTATTAAGAACATGTAAGTGCGAATCCTATTGATAGATCTATCGGGTTTGACAACCCCAACCGGGCTAGTCGCTCTAGTATCGTAAACGGTTGTATAGTACTTCGTTTTTACTACACTTGGTACAGTGTAGGGAGATTTCATAATAAAGGGAATATGCCACATTAATGGTTAAGTATGGTTACCGAAGCGCTCAACAACTTATAGAATATCTTTATTGAAATGTTTGTAACTATGAAATCTTGTGGTCTATATTTATATGGATGCTAGCTTTAAACCTATATATCTCACCAACCTTTGTGTTGACTGTTTAAGCATGTTTATTCTCAGGTCCTTAAGAAATTCTTCCGCTGTCGCATTATCTGAGCAAGCTTTGCATGGAGTCTCATGCTTTTGTTTAAAAGAGGGTTGCATTCAATAAAACTTTGGTCATGTATTATATTCGACTGTTATGTCACCTTTGTAATATTTGAAAATCGATGTATCATGGGGATTATTTTGTAAATAATCGCCCATATGTTTAAAACTCGTATTATGTATAATAATGGTGTGCTTTTTATGAAACGAATGCAATATTTTCTAAAACGTATCATATAGAGGTCAATTACCTCACCATGGGACCAATGAATAATGTACTACGTTTATAGTAATATGGACGGGTCGTTTCACTTACTTATAATAATATCATTTTAACTATATATATATAATCATATATATGTCATCATATAGTTTTTACAAGTTTTAACGTTCGTGAATTACTGGTCAACTTGGGTGGTCAATTGTCTATATGAAACCTATTTAAATTAATCAAGTCTTAACAAGTTTGATTGCTTAACATGTTGGAAACACTTAATCATGTAAATAATGAAATGTCCCGTTCATATTCATTATAAACGTTCCATATTAATTGATTTCGTCGCGAGGTTTTGACCTCTATATGAGACGTTTTTCAAAGACTGCATTCATTTTTTAAAACAAACATAACCTTTATTTTATCGATAAAGGTTTAAAAAACATTACGTAGATTATCAAATAATGATAATCTAAAATATACTGTTTACACACGACCATTACATAATGGTTTACAATAAGAATATATTATATCAAAAATAAGTTTCTTGAATGCAGTTTTTACATAATATCATGCAAGCATGGACTCCAAATCTTGTCCTTAATTTAGTATGCAACAGTGGAAGCTCTTAATAATCACCTGAGAAAAAAAATGCTTAAAACGTCAACAAAAATATTGGTGAGTTATAGGTTTAACCTATATATTATCAAATCATAATAATAGACCACAAGATTTCATATTTCAATACATCCTATACATAGAGATAAAAATCATTCATATGGCGAACACCTGGTAACCGACATTAACAAGATGCATATAGAATATCCCCATCATTTTGGGACACCCATCGGACATGATAATTTCGAAGTACTAAAGCATTCTAAATTCCATAATGGGGCTTGTTGGGCCCGATAGATCTATCTTTAGGATTCGCGTCAATTTGGGGGTCTGTTCCCAAATTCTTAGGCTACCAAGCTAAAAGGGGCATATTCGACTTCGATCATTCACCCATATAATGTAGTTTCATTTACTTGTGTCTATTTCATAAAACATTTATAAAGTTGCATGTATTCTCATCCAAAAATATTAGATTTTAAAAGTGGGACTATAACTCACTTTTACAGATTTTTACTTCGTCGGGAAGTAAGACTTGGCCACTGGTCGATTCACGAACCTATAACAAATATGTAAATATATATCAAAGTATGTTCAAAATATATTTACAACATTTTTTAATACGTTTTAATGTTTTAAGCTTATTAAGTCAGCTGTCCTCGTTAATATCCTACAACTAGTTGTCCATAGTTAGATATACAGAAATAAATCAATATATATTATCTTGGATCAATCCACGACCCAGTGTATACACGTCTCAGGCTAGATCACAACTCAAAGCATATATATTTTTGGAATCAACCTCAACCCTGTATAGCTAACTCTAACATTACTGCATATAGAGTGTCTATGGTTGTTCCAAATAATATATATACATGGGTCAATATGATATGTCAAAACATTTGCATACATGTCTATGGTATCCCAAGATTACATAATATATTAGAATACATGTATAATAAAATATAAGTTAGCTAGGATATAATTTGTATAAAATTGTTACAATATTTCCCTGTAGCTACAATAATCAAAAAAAATATTCAATATTATTTTACCCATAAATTCATCGTTTTAAATCCGTTTTGAGTGAATCAAATTGCTATGGTTTCATATTGAACTCTATTTTATGAATCTAAACAGAAAAAGTATAGGTTTATAGTCAAAAATATAAGTTACAAGTCATTTTTGTAAGAGGTAATCATTTAAGTCGAAAGAACGACGTCTTGATGACCATTTTGAAAAACATACTTCCACTTTGAGTTTAACCATAATTTTTGGATATAGTTTCATGTTCATAATAAAAATAATTTTCTAAGAAGAACAACTTTTAAATCAAAGTTTATCATAGTTTTTAATTATCAAACCCAAAACAGCCCGCGGTGTTACTACGACGGCATATGTCCGGTTTTACGGTGTTTTTCGTGTTTTCCGGTTTTAAATCATTAAGTTAGCATATCATATAGATATAAAACATGTGTTTAGTTGATTTTAAAAGTCAAGTTAGAAGGATTAATTTTGTTTGCGAACAAGTTTAGAATTAAGTAAACTATGTTCTAGTGATTACGTTTTCAAATCTTTGAATAAGATAGTTATTTATATATGAATCGAATGATGTTACGAACATCATTACTACCTCAAGTATAGTAGGTAAACCTACTGGAAATGACAAAAATAATCTTGAGCTTGAATGGATCTTTGATGGCTTGGAAGTTCTTGAGGCAGAATCATGACACGAAAATAATTTCAAGTAAGATTATTACTCGAATCAAAATAGTTTATAGTTATAAAAATCGAATCAAAGTTTGGATATAAGTATTACCTTGAATAAGAAAGATAACCTACTATAATTAACAAAGGTTTCTTGATATTAGATGATTACTTTGAATGGATTTGCAAGATTAAAAGTAAACTAGCAAATTTGAAAGGATTTTCGAAGTGTTCTTGAAGTGTTCTTCCTATGATGATTATAGCTTGATTCTTGAAGTAATTTTTGATGAAGATGATGATTAGTTTACTGGAAATTTTGTTCCTAAGTGTGTGTGTGTGTGTGTGTGTGTGTGTTTAGAGAGAATTAGAAAGAGAATTGGAAGTGAATTGGATTGATTGGTGAGTGGTGAATGATGAGTGGTGAGTGGGGTTAAAAGAAGCTCTAGTTAGTTGACTAGTTCATGGTTGAAGTTAAATTTGATTAGTCATGCATGACATAATCAAGAGTGGAATCCCATGCTAGTTCCTATTGGTATATACTCATAGTAAGTACGTCTAGCAGCTGTGTATAATACGGGTACGAATACTGAATGACTATGAGTAGAATTGTTGATGAAAAAAGAATGGAAATGTAATTGTAAGTATTTTTGCTAAGTAGAAGTACTTTGATATGTGTCTTAGTTAATGATCTTATTTAATGTTGGTGAAATTTTAAAATCAAATTTTTAACACATTTTTAATAAAGCGATATTAACCCAAAAAAATTTCCAAGCTCGACCCCAGCCAGGGGCTCTGCCCCTTGGACCCCACCAGGGGTTGCCACCCCTTGGACCCCGCTATCTGGGGCGCTGTCCCCGAACCCCCATCATAATCAAGATAAGTTTAAACAATTGTGCACTCCACACTTTCCCCAAACTTGTTCGATATTTAACAAGGTTATTTTGGTTAACAAATTAATCCCATTACAATTAAATCATATTTGTGACACAAATCACCAACAATGATTATATCTTGATATGATATATATACTTTAAAATGTCGTTACAACGATAATCATTACATATATCTCCATATATATATCAACATATAGTTTTTACAAGTTTTGACGTTCGTGAATCGCCGGTCAACTTGGGTGGTCAATTGTCTACATGAAACTCATTTCAAATAATCAAGTCTTAACAAGTTTGATTGCTTAACATGTTGGAAATATTTAATCATGAAAATATAGTTTTCATTTAATATATAATCATGGAACAATCATGGAAAAGTTCGGGTCACTACAAATAACAATTTCATTTAATATATATAAACATGGAAAAGTTCGAGTCACTACATGTTGCGCCTCCTTTATTTGAGTAGTAAGGTTAGTACGAATAATTATATTCATAGCTTTTACCCGCATAGGTTCTCTGTCCTTTCTACTCAAAGCGTCGGCTACCACATTCGCCATCTCCGGGTGGTAACGAATCTCAAATTCGTAATCATTCAACAACTCAATCTACCTACGCTGCCTCATGTTCAGTTGTTTCTGATTAAATATATATTGGAGACTTTTGTGATCGGTATATATATTACTTTTAACCCCATATAAATAGTGACTCCAAGTCTTTAATGCAAAAACAACATCACCCAATTCCAAATCGTGAGTCGTATAATTTTGTTCGTGAACCTTCAATTGTCTGGACGCATAAGCAATTACCTTCGTTCGTTGCATTAATACACAACAGAGACTTTGCTTTGAAGCGTCACAATAAATCACAAAATCATCATTCCCTTCAGGCAATGATAATATAGGTGCCGTAGTTAGCTTTTTCTTTAACAATTGAAACGCTTTCTCTTGTTCATCCTTCCATTCAAATTTCTTCCCTTTATGCATTAATGCAGTCAAAGGTTTTGCTATTTTGGAAAAATCTTGGATGAATCTTCTGTAGTAACCAGCCAGTCCTAAAAATTGGCGTATATGATTCGGAGTTTTCGGAGTTTCTCACTTTTCAACGGTTTCAATCTTTGCCGGATCCACCTGAATACCTTCTTTGTTCACTATGTGACCGAGGAATTGAACTTCTTTTAACCAAAATGCACACTTTGAAAACTTATCGTACAATTTTTCTTTCCTCAACAACTCTAGCACTTTTCTCAAATGCTCTTCGTGCTCTTGATCATTCTTTGAGTAAATAAGTATGTCATTGATGAAAATAATGACAAACTTGTCAAGGTATGGTCCACACACTCGGTTCATGACATCCATGAACACAGCTGGTGCGTTAGTCAAACCAAACGACATAACAATAAACTCGTAATGATCGTAACGCGTCCTGAAAGCAGTCTTCGGAATATCATCCTCATTCACCCGCTTTTGATGATACCCGAAAAGAAAATCGATATTCGAATAAATCGACGACCCTTGTAGTTGATCAAATAAGTCATCGATTCTCGGTAGTGGGTAACAGTTCTTGATGGTAAGTTTTTTCAACTCTCGGTAGTCGATACACAACCTGAATGTACCATCCTTCTTTTTGATAAACAAAACAGAAGCTCCCCATGGTGATGTGCTTGGTCGAATGAGACCACGCTCTAAAAGTTCTTGTAATTGGCTTTGGAGTTCCTTCATTTCGCTGGGTGCGACTCTGTATGGAGCACGAGCTATTGGTGTAGCTCCCGATACAAGATCTATTTGAAATTCAACAGATCGGTGTGGAGGTAGTCCCGGTAATTCTTTCAGAAATACATCGGCAAATTCTTTTGCGACGGGAACATCATTGATGTTCTTCTCTTCGAAATTGACTTTCTCGACGTATGCTAGAATGGCATAGCAACCTTTTCTTATTAGTTTTTGCGCCTTCAGGTTACTAATAAGATTTAACTTCACGTTGCTCTTTTCTCCTTACACCATTAAAGGTTTTCTCTTCTCGCGCATAATGCGTATCACATTTTTGCAACAAATAATTTCTGCTTTCATCTCTTTCAACAGTCCATGCAGATTATTACATCAAAACTTCCTAACTCTACTGGTATCAAATAAATCTTAAATGTTTAACAAGTTTAATTTCTTGATTCCGAAATATTTTATCTGCTATAATTAATTTACCGTTTGCTAATTCGAGTAAAAATTTATTTTCCAAAGGCGTCAATGGACCACTTAATTTAGCACACAAATCTCTACTCATATAGCTTCTATCCGCACCCGAATCAAATAAAACATAAGCAGGTTTTTCATTGATAAGAAACGTACCCTTAACAAGCTCCGGGTCTTCCTGCGCTTCTGCCGTATTAATATTGAAAAATCTTCCGCGGCCCTGCCCATTAGTATTCTCCTGATTCTAGCAATTTCTATTAACGTGGCCCGGTTTTCCACATCTAAAACAAACTACAGCGGCATTATTTGTTCCGACATTATTTGTTCTTTTAATTCTGTTATTCATCGGTCCGTAGATCTCACACTTCGTCGCACCATGACCCTTTCTTTTACAGTTGGTGCAAAATATCGTGCATAACCCATTCTAGTGTTACTCTTCACACCTTTGGCATGACTGTTTCCGATTCTTGTTGTTATAGGAATTTTTGTTGTTGCGGTTGTTATTGTTGTTGGGACGATTGTTGTAGTTGTTGTTGGGACGTTTGTTATAGTTGTTGTTGGAATTACGATTGATGTTGCGGTTGTTGGGATAGTCGTTGCGATTGATGTTGCGATTGTTGTTGTTGTTGTATTGGTGACTCTTGTCACTATTTTCCTCCCACTTTCTATTGACTTGTTTCGTGTTGGCTTCTTCGGCCTCTTGTTCTTTAATCCTTCCCTCAATCTGATTTATGAGTTTGTGAGCCATTCGACTTGCCTTTTGTATGGAGGCGGGCTCGTGTGAACTCACATCTTCTTGAATCCTTTCTGGTAACCCTTTTACAAATGTGTCGATCTTCTCTTCTTCATCTTCAAATGCTCTTGGACAAAATAGGCACAACTCTGTGACTCGTCGTTCGTACGTTGTAATGTCGAAACCTTGCGTTCGTAATCCTCTAAGCTCTACTTTGAGCTTATTGACCTCGTTTCGGGGCCGGTACTGCTCGTTCATCAAGTGCTTGAATGCTGACCACGGTAGTGTGTAAGCAGCATCTTGTCCCACATGCTCGATATAGGTGTTCCACCATGTTAACGCAGTACTTGTGAAGGTATGCGTAGCGTACTTTACTTTGTCTTCTTCAGTGCACTTACTTATGGCAACTACCGATTCGACCTTCTCGGTCCACCGTTTTAATCCGATTGGACCCTCGGTTCCATCGAATTCCAAAGGTTTACAGGCAGTGAATTCTTTGTAGGAGCATCCTACACGATTTCTTGTGGAATTAGTTCCATTGCTAGAACCAGAGTTATTGTTGTTATTTTTCATTGCGGCCTGCACTGCGGCTATGTTCGCAGTAAGGAAAACATGGAAGTCTTCCTCACTCATGTTCAAGTTCTGACGAGTCGTCGGTGCCATTTCCTTCAAAAATAGCCAAAAGAATTGAGTTATTCATATAGAATTTAAGAGTAGTCAATAGTATTTCGTAGCATAATATGAACTTATTTATAAAAGCTTTTTCTTCATATTAGCGTTTTATAGTTTTAATTCGGGTAGTACCTACCCGTTAAGTTCATACTTAGTAGCTACTATACAATTCAACTACTACGATTCTATATGAAAAACTAATTACAATAATATTTCGCGTTCAAATTTTTATACAATAATTTACAAACATACAATACCACTATCTTACATATAGCATGAAATATAGCACACAATAACTTTGATACAAGGCAGTTGTGAAGTCAATTATAGTTAAGCGCAATTCGTTCAGCAAAGGCAATAAAGACACGTAATTCATAAGTCCAGAAACAAGTCATGCATTCGGGTTTTACTAGTACTATTTCCCATCCTTGGTCTTATGGAAAATAACCGTTGTGACCGTTGGCTAGGCAGCATGTTGTAGCGTCGTCAAAAGGACGAGGGTCATGTAATGCCCAACAGCCCCGTAACAATCTAAAAACCTTGTTTGTCACCCCAACTACCGAATCCGTCACTTGTGGGAATGTTTTGTTTAACAGTTGTAATCCGATGTTCTTTTTCTCACTTTGGTGAGAAACGAACATCACTAACCCGTAAACATAACATGCTTCTTTATGTTGCATGTTAGAAGCTCTTTCTAAAGAACGAAGTCCTATGTTGGGATATGTGGAGTTAAAATAGGTTCTTAACCCGTAGTGTAAAATTGCATTTGAGTTCCCTGCACTTAATGCTTTAAAGAAAACACGGTGTAACTTAAAGTCTCCCCAATGTGATATACCCCATCTTTCAAAGGAAAGCCTTTTATAAACTAAGGCATGCTTGGAACATCTTTCAAATGTTTGACAAACTAATTGTGCCGATGAATTCTGACCGACTCTAAATAAGATTTCATCAATCATATCCCTTGGTAGGTCTTCTAAAATTTTCGGTTGTCTATCCTTAACGTCCATTGTGTTTTTTTATACTGTAAAATAGAAGAGGATTAGATTCGTAAAAGATAATTAACAAACCATACAAGCAATTTTTACATATAACATAAAAATACAAGCACGGTACAATACATATATTACACAACATGATTACAACTCTTTATTCTGACTCACTCGTTTCTTCCTCATCAGACTTGGTTCATTTTGCTAACTTCCTAGGGATATATGGTGCTCCTCTAATGCAAGCCGTCATTTTCACAAATGGTTTAGAAAAACCTGGTGGCTTAGATGTTCCCGGGTTATAGTGAAAGTTTAAGAAATACGGGTGCTTACGGTACACCCCATCAGGGCATTTCATGTTAATGTAGAGTTCATCGGGGTTGGAATTAGGTTTCTCTATTTTGATGCCTTTTCCCTTATTATTTTCTTTTGCTTTTTCAAATTGGGTCGAGGTAATTTCTATAACATCATCGGAATCCTCATCGGGATCCGATTCATCAGAAAATTGGTAATTTTCTCAATATTTTGATTCCTCGGTGGAAACACGATTGACCTTTTTTAACTTTGGTCCATTGGTTGAGAATTTTCTTTTATTTATCTGTTTTTCTGTGGTTCCTAATATTTCCTCCTCCGGAGCCTCTTCTTCTTCCGGAGCCTCTTCTTCCGGTTCCTCTTCTTTCGGTTCCTCTTCTTCCGGTTCCTCTTCTGGAATTTGTGAATATTCCCAATATATATTCGACTCTTCATTATTATTAGGTGAGTCGATGGGATTTGTACAAGAGGTAGACATCTATCACACAGTATCAAACACGTTAAGAGATTAATATATCACATAATATTTACATGTAAAAATATATAGATTCCAACAAAAGTGTTAAGCAATCGTTTTTAAAGTAACCATGGTCGAAGTCTAGACTCACTAATGCATCCTAACAAACTCGATAAGACACACTAATGCAATTTGTGGTTCTCTAAGACCAACGCTCGGATACCAACTGAAATGTCCCGTTCATATCGATTATAAACATTTCATATTAATTGATTTCGTTGCGAGGTTTTGACCTCTATATGAGAAGTTTTTCAAAGACTGCATTCGATTTTTAAAACAAACCATAACCTTTATTTTATCTATAAAGGTTTAAAAACATTCCAAAGATTATCAAATAATGATAATCTAAAACATAGCGTTTTTACACGACCATTATATAATGGTTTACAATAATATTATACAACAACTTAAGTCTTCGAATGCAATTTTTAAACAATATTATACAAGCATGCAGACTCCAATCCTGTCTTTAATTAGCATGCAACAGCGGAAGCTCTTAATAATCACCTGAGAATAAACATGCTTTAAACGTCAACAAAAATGTTGGTGAGTTATAGGTTTAGAGGAATATTCAAATGAGACCAATTTTTAAGTTGAGATTCAAGGAACCAATCAGATTGTGACACGTGGTGTGATAATCACATGTGATTGGAAAAAAAAATTCAAAAACATTTTTTTTTTCAAAAAAAATAAAATTTCAAATTTTTTTTCGAAATTTTTTTTTCAATCACATGTGATTAAATTTGACATGCAGTAAATCACATGTGATTGTGCATTCCAATCACATGTGATTGTAAAACCCAATCAAATGTGATTATCGCATGTCAAATCCAATCACATGTGATTGAAAAAAAAATTTCAGTAAAATGACCAATAATGACGAATTTCACTAAATTTGTGCTAAAACCTTCAAACACCAAGTTTTTGATCAAAACTTGATCAAATCACCGGATTAAATCTAAAATTTTGAAGATACGATCACGAAACGCTAACAAACTTGATCAAATCACCGAATTAAAGTATGTTTCCGGTTAAATTTTTTTAAAAAAAATTATAATTTTTTTAATCACATGTGATTGGATTTGATATGCAAAATCACATGTGATTGAGTTTCACAATCACATGTGATTGGGTTTTACAATCACATATGATTGAATTTGACATGCTAAATTTTTTAAAAAAAATTTCATAAAAAAAAAATTTCGAAATTTTTTTTTATAAATTTTTAAAAAAATTTTAAAAATTTTTTATTTTTTTCCAATCACATGTGATTGTCGCGCTCTGATTGGTCCATTGAATTTCAAGCAAATTTTTGATTTCAAGGGAATACAACTCTATAGGTTTAACCTATATATTTATGAAATTGTAATAATAGACCACACGATTTCAGCTTTCAATAACATGCAATCTGCATAAAAATCATTCATATGGTGAACACCTGGTAACCGACATTAACAAGATGCATATAGAATATCCCCATCATTCCGGGACATCCTTCGGACATGATAATTTCAAAGTACTAAAGAATCCACAACAATGGATGGGCTTGTTGGACCAAATAGATCTATCTTTAGGATTCGCGTCAATTAAGGGCCAGTTTCTTAATTCTTAAATTACCAGGCTAAAAGGGGTATATTCGGTTTCGATCCATTCAACCATATAATGTAGTTTCACGTACTTGTTTCTATTTTGTAAAATATTTATAAAATTGCATGTATTTTCATTCAAAAAAATATTAGATTTTAAAAGTGGGAATATAACTCACTTTCACAGATTTTCCCTTCATCGGAAAATAACACTTGGCCACTGGTCGATTCACGACCCTATAACAATTATATACCTATATCAAAGTATGATCGAAATATATTCACAATATGTTTTATTATATTTTAACGATTTAAGTTTGTTAAGTTAACAGTCTAACGTTCGTAGTCCACAATTAGTTGTCCACATCTAGTAGTACAGAAATAAATCAATATATATTATCTCGAATCAATCCACGACCCAGTGTATACAAGTATCAGACTCGATCACAACTCAAGATATATATATTATTTTGGAATCAACCTTAACCCTGTATAGCTAACTCGAACATTACCGCATATAGAGTGTCTATGGTTGTTCCAAATAATATATATAGATGAAGTCGATATGATATGTCAAAACATTGTATACGTGTCTATGGTCTATCAATATTACATAATATATGTTAGAATACATGTATAATACAATATAAGTTAGTTAAGTTATGGTTGGTATAGATTTGTTACAAATTTCACGTAGCTACAACAAGCAAATTTATCCAATTTTGTTTTACCCATAACTTCTTCGTTTTAAATCCGTTTTTAGTGAATTAAGTTGCTATTGTTTCATAATGAACTGATATTTATGAAACTAAACAGAAAAAGTATAAGTTTATAGTCAAAAATACAGGTTACAAGTCGTTCTTGTAAGATGTAGTCATTTCCGTCGAAAAAACGACATCTTGATGACCATTTTGAAAAACATACTTTCACTTTGATTTTAACCATGATTTTTGTATATAGTTTCATGTTCATAAGAAATATCATTTTTCCAGAAGAAAAACTTTTAAATCAAATTTTATCATAGTTTTTAATTATCTAACCCAAAACAGCCCCCGGTTTCACTACGACGGCGTATGTCCGGTTTTACGGTGTTCTTCATGTTTCTAGGTTTTAAATAATTAAGTTAGCATATCATATAGATATAGAACATGTGTTTAGTTGATTTTAAAAGTCAAGTTAGAAGGAATAACTTTGTTTGCGAACAAGTTTAGAATTAACTAAACTATGTTCTAGTTATTACAAGTTTAAATCTTCGAATAAGATAGTTATATATATATATATATATATATATATATATATATATATATATATATGAATTGAATGATGTTATGAACATCAGTACTACCTCAATTTTAGTAGGTAAACTTGCTGGAAGTTACAAGAAATGATCGAGCTTTAAAAGATCTTGGATGGCTTGAAAGTTCTTGAAGTAGAATCATGAGACGAAAACAAGTTCAAGTAAGATTTTTACTCGAATTAAGATAGTTTATAGTTATAGAAATCGAATAAAAGTTTGAATATGAATTATACCTTGAATTAGAATGATAACTTACTATAAATAACAGAGGTTTCTTGATCTTAGATGATTACTTGGAATGGATTAGAATGCTTGGAAGTAAACTTGCAAACTTGGAAGTGTTCTTGGTTTTATGAAACTAGAACTTATAGAATTTATGAAGAACACTTAGAACTTGAAGATAGAACTTGAGAGAGATCAATTAGATGAATAAAATTGAAGAATGAAAGTGTTTGTATGTGTTTTTGGTCGTGACTCATGGATTAGATATAAAGGATGTGTAAGTTTATTTTCTTGTAAATAATTCATGAATGACTTATAATATTTTTTGTAATTTTGTGAGATATTTCATGCTAGTTACCAAATGATGGTTCCCACATGTTTCATGACTCATTAAGGCTGCTAAGAGTTGATAATTGAAGGGTATATACCAATAGTATATACATCTAGGAGCTGTGTATTGTACGAGTACGAATACGGGTGCATACGAGAAGAATTGTTGATGAAAATGAATGAGAATGCAATTGTAAGAATTTTTGTTAAGTAGAAGTACTTTGATATGTGTCTTGAAGTCTTCCAAAAGTATATTAATACAACTTAATACACTACATGTATATACATTTTAACTAAGTCGTTAAGTCATCGTTAGTCGTTACATGTAAGTGTTGTTTTGAAACCTTTAAGTTAACGATCCTATTAAATGTAATTAATCCCTTATTTATCACATGAAATGAGATGTTAAATTATTACATTATCATGATATTATGATGTATGAATATATACTAATATGATATATGTGATGACCCGGGAATTTCCGACCAAATTTAAACTTAATCTTTATTTGATTTTGACACGATAAGCAAAGTCTGTAATGTTGAGTCTCAAAAACTTTGAACTGTTTTGTATATTCAATTGACTTTTGACCACTCTCGACGATTCACGAACATTTGTTGTTAATAAAATATGTATATAAAGATAAATGTATACATATATTAATTGGAAAATATAAAATAAACAATATAAATAAATATGTAGAATAAGATACATGATATTATTCTTTTTATACATATATATAGAATTACAAAATTATAATATAATTGTCATGTTATTATTATTACATTCATTATTATCTATATGTATTAGCATTAAAACCTGTATTATTATAATTATTATAATTAATTGTTATTAGATAATACTATTAAGAATTATTATTATTATAAACTATTATCATTATCAATATCTTAGTTATTAGAAAATAATACCTTTTATTATTAACAACATTACTGATATGATTATTATTATTGTTATTATTATTAGAATCATTCTTATTATTATTATTATTAATTATTGTTATTATTAGTAAGTTGATTATTATTATTATTATTATTATTAATATAAAATAATTAATATTTATTAAAATCTCTTAATAAAGGAATCATAAAATCTGAATATGGAGATTTGATACAGCTCATGTTCCTTTCCAACTTTATCTAAATTGGATTCTTGTGTGAATTAAATGACAAACAATAACAGTATATGTACAAATTCAGTTAACCATTCTTATCTCCCTTTTCATTTTATTTATTTATTTATGCTTCTGATTTATGAGAACCATCGACCATATATATTATAGGACTTTTGATCCAAATTAACACTTATAAATCCATTTACCTTCTCCCTTCTCTAAATCAAAAACACTGTAAACTGCCATTTATGTATATATTTTTTTCGGAAGTTGAAGAAACAGATAGTTTCTTCTGTACGTGACCCATTTTCTTCATCAACTGAAATTTCAATCAATCTCAAAAACCAGTATTTCAGTCTTGTTAGGAATCATCTAGGTAATCATTCTGTAAACTCACAGCTCTCAAATTCCTGTAATGAATCCTAATTCTTTGAGTCAAACTTTAGTTTCAAAAGTCAAACGAATGTTCTAAATTCAAATTGGTGTTACAGGAGTCTTTTCTGTTGAAATTAATACATCAAATAGTTTCCATTAAACATTTACAACACAATTCGTGTTGCAACTTTTATCTAAAACAGCGTAAAAATCATAAGTCGAATTTTTTTTTTTTGATATCGTGAACACATCAGGTCTGGTACTTTTGATTTATATTTTTTTTTTTGTTTATTTGATGGAAGGAAAATCATATACGAGTCGTTTCTTTTCTTTAATCATCGAATAACAAATTTGTGATTAGGTTTGATTTGAACCCTGTCGATTAGAGTTATGAGGGAAGAAGATGAAGCACAGAATAATACGGATATATATATAATTCCGGTATAAAACAAAACAGATAAGTAAGTTCAGCTCAGATGGTTTAGGGTGTTACGAGTTACTAGGAGGTCACGGGTTCGAACCCTGCTGCGGCCTATTTTTGTTGAATTCGTTTATTGAGGCAGTTTTACAACTTTTCTTACTATTATTAGTATTGTTATTGTTATTGTTATTGTGATTATTAATATTAATATTTGTGTTATGATTATTAATATCATTTTAGATATCCTTAATAATATTATGACTATTATTATTGTTGTCATTATTAGTATTATAATTATTATTACTAATTATATCATATTTATACTTAGAAGTATTAGAAATGTTATTAAAATTAGTATTTTTATAAGTATTACTAAGATTATTATTAGGTATTAGGAATTACTATAAAAACTATTATTTTCATCCTCATTATTATTAAACATATCATTTTTATTAAGAACTATTAAAATTATTAAAAGTATTATTATTTTTCTTATTATTATTAATAAAAGTATTTTTTTTTATTGCCATTAACATAGGTATTATTATTAGTATTATCATTATTAATATTACAAAGTATCACTAATCGACTTATCAGTTAAACATTAATATTAGTAATTGTACCATTTTTAGTACTATTATTATTATTATGAATATGTTTAGGATTATTATTATTGTATAAAACAATACAGGTTATTATTACTCTCACTAATTTTAGTATAAATATCATTTTCGTAATTATTAGTTTTACTATTATTATTATTAACATATGTATCAATTTTAATAATATCGTTATATATATTAGTATTATCAATAATAAGAAACTTATTATTGTTAGTAAATCATTATTATCAAAACTATCATTTTCGTTACAAATAAATATTTGTACCTAAAATATACTTAATACATATATTGTAATCATAGAAATAGTTTTTATATCACCTACCAATTATAATAACATTATTTAAATAAAAAAAATTATATATAACGAATTAAGAATATTTTCATATAATACTAACCATATATATATATAGAGATATATTAATATAACCAAATATATAGATATTAAACATTTAAAATATATACACAAACTAAATAAGTATAATATATAATTCAAGTTATAATATATAAACTTGTTTGAATACGATTATACATTTTAATATATATACAAATGATATAGGTTCGTGAATCCGAGGCCAACCCTGCATTGATCAGTTTGTCTAATGTTGTCATATGTATTTTTACTACAAAATACATTAGGTGAGTTTCATTCTTCCCTTTTTATATACATTTTGGGCTGAGAATACATGCAAATGCTTTATTAACTGTTTTTACAATATTTATATGCGTGAGTTTCATTATTCCCTTTTTATATACATTTTGGGCTGAGAATACATGCAAATGCTTTATTAACTGTTTTTACAATATTTATATGTGTGAGTTTCATTATTCCCTTTTTATATACATTTTGGGCTGAGAATATATGCAAATGCTTTATTAACTGTTTTTACAATATTTATATGCGTGAGTTTCATTATTCCCTTTTTATATACATTTTGGGCTGAGAATACATGCAAATGCTTTATTAACTGTTTTTACAATATTTATATGCGTGAGTTTCATTATTCCCTTTTTATATACATTTTTGGGCTGAGAATACATGCAAATGCTTTATTAACTATTGTACAATATTTATATGCGTGAGTTTCATTTACTCCCTTTTTACTCATTACATTTTTGGGCTGAGAATACATGCGCTGCTTTTATAACTATTTTACGAAATAGACACGAGCAAATGAAACTACATTCTATGGATGGATTATCTAATCGAATATGCCCTGTTTATTAAGTCTGGTAATCTAAGAATTAGGGAACAGACACCCTAATTGACGCGAACAAGATAGATCTATCGGGCCCAACAAGCCCCATCCAAAGTACCGGATGCTTTAGTACTTCGAAATTTATATCATGTCCAAAGGAGGATCCCGGAATGATGGGGATATTCTTATATACATATTGTGAATGTCGGTTACCAGGTGTTCAATCCATATGAATGATATTTGTGTCTCTATGTATGGGACGTATGCTTATGAGAAATGGAAATATGAAATCTTGTGGTCTATTAAATTTATGAAATGATTATTTATGTTAAACTAATGAACTCACCAACCTTTTGGTTGACACTTTAAAGCATGTTTATTCTTAGGTATGAAAGAAATCTTCCGCTGTGCATTTGCTCATTTTAGAGATAATACTTGGAGTCATTCATGACATATTTTAAAAGACGTTGCATTCGAGTCGTCGAGTTCATCAAGATTATTATTTAGATAATTATAATTAGATATGTTATGAAATGGTATGCATATCGTCAATTTTCGATGTAAGGAAGTTTGTCTTTTCAAAACGAATGCAATGTTTGTAAAATGTATCATATAGAGGTCAAGTACCTCGCGATGTAACCAACTATTGTGAATCATTTGTAATCGATGTGGACTTTGTCCGGATGGATTAGGACGGGTTATTTCAGTTGGTATCAGAGCGGTGGTCTTAGCAAACCAGGTCTTGCATTAGTGTGTCTAACTAGGAGTTGTTAGGATGCATTAGTGAGTCTGGACTTCGACTTAATAGTTGTTAGGTTACTTTAAAGAGTCTGGACTTGAACCTGGTCTGCATGTCAAAAGTTTTGCTTATCATTTCGTGTAGAAAATTACCTGCTTATCATTCTTAGAGAATCACTTGCTTATCATTCTTAGTCTAGACACATCTTACTGCAATGATTGCATGAATAGTGTATAGACAAAATTCGTATCTTAGCGTATCTGCTAATTCATATCTTAGCATATATGTTATTGTTATCTTTGCCTGACAGCTTCCGTAGATTCCTTCGTAATTTATGAGATTTCAGTATTTTATATGCATATGTAAATTATGTATTGCAGGATACTAATCTAAATCCTAAAATCTATTTCTTATCGAAAATCCTTCATCTGATCGTACGGGATGAATCCCTAAACCAGTTCGAGTCCCTCAGATTCCGATAGCTATTCCGATAGTTATTCCGACAGCTATTCCGACATATATGTTCACTTAAGCTCGGAAAACAGCGTCATCGGCATGAATCAACCAATCAGCCATTTTCAATTCATCTGATGGGTTCGTAGTTGACTTAATTGATGGAAACACGCAGAAGGCAATCCCCTCCACCAACCGAATTCACCTCTTGACAATGAACCTGAAGCGTTTACCGGTGAACCTGTTCGAGACACCATTTTCAGTCTCATTTCCGGGGTAACTTGATAAGATTATATTCTATCCACAATTCTGAACCTTATTCATCCGCTCGTTCTGACCGACAATCATCCTGGAGTAATAAGTCAACAAACTTCGCTCTTGAATAATCAATTCGGAGAATATGGTGCAAAATGTACCAGCTTCAGCAACATCACCGGCACCAACAGTACAATCAATAACAGCACCAGTACCATCAACAATCCATGCTTCAATATCATCATCTGTACTTTGAGTAGATCTTCGTTCGACATGTCGAATATGTAATCTCTAAAGTTTTAAAGATTATTTATTCTAGTTCCAACCGAAAAGCAAATGAGTTTAATATTATATTAACTCATTAAGTCCATGAATACATCTGAAGAAAATATATATGTATATATGTTTTCATAAAGATTGTAATTAAAAATCCTCTTGTACAAACTGTTAATGGTGAAAATATTTTAACGGGTAGGTGTAATTAAAAATCCTCTTGTACAAACTGTTAATGGTGAAAATATTTTAACGGGTAGGTAATACCCGAGGACTATTTAAATTTCACATTAATAAGTTACATTGTACGTTCTTCGAATCTGTTTCAAAAGTCATATACTATCCTACTTACATCCACCGATATACAAATTCGTTCACCGCAGAATAGCCATATTCATTCAATTTCATATTTGGATTTTGACCTATCAGAATCCAACAAGTGGCATAATGAAGAAATAATGGACACAATAAAAATTGATTAGAAACAGATTAATTAACAATATGAAATTCTATTAAGAATCCACGCTGACAAAATCCTAGCTAACTGTTCCTAGCTAACTGTTAATTCCGTATTACCATTTAATTATCGCAATTTATTTATCGCAGTTTATTTATCGAAATTTACATTCTCGCAATTTTATTTATCGTCATTTAATTTCTATTATTTACTTTACGCACTTTATTTATCGTCATTTAATCTCTGTTATTTATTTTACGCACTTTAAATATCGGGACATGTATACAAGGTTTTGACATATCATATCGACGCATCTATATATATTATTTGGAATCACCATAGAAACTCTATATGCAGTAATGATCGAGTTCTCTATACAGGGTTGAGGTTGATTCTCAAATAATATATATACTTTGAGTTGTGATCGAGTCTGAGACATGTACACGAGTCACGATATTTATTAATCAATTCGAATATTATATTTTAAATTATATATGAATTACTGGACTGTTATTGTGGAATATCAACTGTGGACTACCAACACTGGACAATTAAAATAAATTAAAATATTGATTATAACATATGAAACTAAACAATTCTTCAAGTTTGCCACTTGATTACATCTTAAATCTCATTTGTATCTTTACAATTCCAGTCTATTGTCAAACCTTTTAGAATTCTTGAAAACACCTCAATCGAGAGGATGAACCAACCGCACTTCATCTACGGAAGAAAAGGTTAATGCATATAGTTATGCACCTGAAAACACTCGGAACCTGAGTAAACGTTAAACACGTATCTGTGTTAAATTTTTTTGGCATTGTTATTACCAAATATAACTTTGCAATTCCTTTTCAAAATTAGTCAATTTGGACACAGCTCCAGCAAGTCAACTTCGACTTTTCGTTCGAAACAACCTTATTATAATCTTGATATATACGCGTGCTCTTTTATTGTTACCAGGGAACCTTTCGAATTCCACCATATTACCATCCGTGTTTAATCATCTAAAAACACAATTTTCCTGAAACCACCTTGGATTAATAATCGATGATTCAGATATCAAAGCATTATATGCAGAGGAAACAGAAAAATGGCAGATGGTCTAAACGACCAAAAGTTTGATGATAAAGAAAGGAGTGTTGGGAACGCTCGGTAGAAAATTGGGTATTGAAAAACAGATTGAGCTATCTATGAAGGAGACCAAGGACAAATACAAGGACCATATCATATATTCAAAGAATCCAGATAATTCTGGATCCGATGAAACCTTCAATGAATATCTTGCTCCGTACTCATGTTAAAATCTTGCGGAAAGTCTTTCCCCATCAACCATCGAACTTAGAAATTTCAAAATATCATCATCAATATCTTCGATATTTCTGAGGAAATTTTCATAAATATCCTCGTCCGAAATTATATACCTCCTCGTGCTTCCTGTGTATCGTTATATTGAAAACATTCAATAGAAAATTTTGTACTGAAAAGCGGATTATGCGAAACTATGAAGGAAGCCGTGGACAAATCACAATGGATAAGTTTGACTTCAAAGAATCCAAATGATTCTATTTCTGATGAAGTCTTTAGCAAATACCTTGCTTCCGAATCTAAACCCTTACGAATAAATCTTCTTCATCATCCATCGATATTAGAAATTTTAAGATATCATCGTATCTTTCGTTATAAATATCCTCCATATTTCTGAAGATATTTTCATAACTATTCTTATCTGAAATCATTAATCTCTTCCTGATATCAGTGTTACATCATATAGAAACTGTTAGTTTCTATATTCTGTAAACTTTCGAGCTTAAAAATATGAATGTTATTGGAGTAATGTTGGGAACTGATGCATGAAGCAGTATAATATAATGACACTTGATCAACGTGATTATATTACAGTAAGTCATGCTGAGTTTCTAAATGGAACGTGATGATTCACAGATCATAATGTCATCATGTGCCATGTTACATAACTCTTTCATCCTACTTAACTCAGGAACAAATCAAGAAAATGTATTCTTGATGGTTCTATCTTCCGTGATGTTGATAAATTTGAAAATCAAATCGTGCTATCACGTTCCTTCCTGCTTAGAACATTATAATCATTCGAGACTCTATATCTACAAATTCTGGACCATTAACCGCTTGACTGGAAGTCGGGAAGAGAAAATAAAAGCATAGAGCTTTGAAATATAAGGGAGAATATAAAGCCGATAACAACACATAAATTACAAACCGTGTATATCAATGTTTATCGCAACATAAAGACACGGGAGAATTAAAAACATTATAATCCCGAGGGCGAAGTAGAAGAAAACAGATTCCTCTGGTGGAAGTTGGAAAAGGAGAATGATTGTTGCGATAATAAGGATGAGGACAAGGATCAGAACTGGATTAAGCATTTTCAGAATCTTTTGGATGTATGAAATAAGAAGGAAAGTATGAGAAGGGTGAGAATAATGGAACGGAAGAGTTTAATTTAAAATGGAAATATCAGACAGAGTAATCAAAGCAGATCACCGCATTTAATTCGAGAGATCTTAATTTCCTTATTCGCCGAAGAAACAAATCTTTTTGATTTCGAAGATTTTCTTTATATCCCTTGAATTCCGGAATTCAACTCTGACTCTGTCAAAAGTTAAGATGCACCTTAAATTCTAAAAATAACCGTGACTACGTCACAGGTTAAGACGAATCGCATTTACTCATTTCCTTCTTTTGTGATAACTTCACTCGTACTCTTCGAATAATCGAATTGTTTTATCCATAGTAATCAATGATGATAAAACTCTATTTATCAACTCCTATTCGTCATGAAAACATTTTTATTGTTAGCCATGACAACCCCACTCAAATTTCGGGACGAAATTTCTTTAACGGGTAGGTACTGTGATGACCCGGGAATTTCCGACCAAATTTAAACTTAATCTTTATTTGATTTCGACACGATAAGCAAAGTCTGTAATGTTGAGTCTCAAAAACTTTGAACTGTTTTGTATATTCAATTGACTTTTGACCATTCTCGACGATTCACGAACATTTGTTGTTAATAAAATATGTATATAAAGATAAATGTATACATATATTAATTTGAAAATATAAAATAAACAATATAAATAAATATGTAGAATAAGATACATGATATTATTCTTTTTATACATATATATAGAATTACAAAATTATAATATAATTGTCATGTTATTATTATTACATTCATTATTATATATATGTATTAGCATTAAAACCTGTATTATTATAATTATTATAATTAATTGTTATTAGATAATACTATTAAGAATTATTATTATTATAAACTATTATCATTATCAATATCTTAGTTATTAGAAAATAATACCTTTTATTATTAACAACATTACTGATATGATTATTATTATTGTTATTATTATTAGAATCATTCTTATTATTATTATTATTAATTATTGTTATTATTAGTAAGTTGATTATTATTATTATTATTATTATTATTATTATTAATATAAAATAATTAATATTTATTAAAATCTCTTAATAAAGGAATCATAAAATCTGAATATGGAGATTTGATACAGCTCATGTTCCTTTCCAACTTTATCTAAATTGGATTCTTGTGTGAATTAAATGACAAACAATAACAGTATATGTACAAATTCAGTTAACCATTCTTATCTCCCTTTTCATTTTATTTATTTATTTATGCTTCTGATTTATGAGAACCATCGACCATATATATTATAGGACTTTTGATCCAAATTAACACTTATAAATCCATTTACCTTCTCCCCTCTCTAAATCAAAAACACTGTAAACTGCCATTTATGTATATATTTTTTTCGGAAGTTGAAGAAACAGATAGTTTCTTCTGTACGTGACCCATTTTCTTCATCAACTGAAATTTCAATCAATTTCAAAAACCAATATTTCAGTCTTGTTAGGAATCATCTAGGTAATCATTCTGTAAATTCACAGCTCTCAAATTCCTGTAATGAATCCTAATTCTTTGAGTCAAACTTTAGTTTCAAAAGTCAAACGAATGTTCTAAATTCAAATTGGTGTTACAGGAGTCTTTTCTGTTGAAATTAATACATCAAATAGTTTCCATTAAACATTTACAACACAATTCGTGTTGCAACTTTTATCTAAAACAGCCTAAAAATCATAAGTCGAATTTTTTTTTTGATATCGTGAACACATCAGGTCTGGTACTTTTGATTTATATTTTTTTTTTGTTTATTTGATGGAAGGAAAATCATATACGAGTCGTTTCTTTTCTTTAATCATCGAATAACAAATTTGTGATTAGGTTTGATTTGAACCCTGTCGATTAGAGTTATGAGGGAAGAAGATGAAGCACAGAATAATACGGATATATATATAATTCCGGTATAAAACAAAACAGATAAGTAAGTTCAGCTCAGATGGTTTAGGGTGTTACGAGTTACTAGGAGGTCACGGGTTCGAACCCTGCTGCGGCCTATTTTTGTTGAATTCGTTTATTGAGGCAGTTTTACAACTTTTCTTACTATTATTAGTATTGTTATTGTTATTGTTATTGTTATTGTGATTATTAATATTAATATTTGTGTTATGATTATTAATATCATTTTAGATATCCTTACAAATATTATGACTATTATTATTGTTGTCATTATTAGTATTATAATTATTATTACTAATTATATCATATTTATACTTAGAAGTATTAGAAATGTTATTAAAATTAGTATTTTTATAAGTATTACTAAGATTATTATTAGGTATTAGGAATTACTATAAAAACTATTATTTTCATCCTCATTATTATTAAACATATCATTTTTATTAAGAACTATTAAAATTATTAAAAGTATTATTATTTTTCTTATTATTATTAATAAAAGTATTTTTTTTATTGCCATTAACATAGGTATTATTATTAGTATTATCATTATTAATATTACAAAGTATCACTAATCGACTTATCAGTTAAACATTAATATTAGTAATTGTACTATTTTTAGTACTATTATTATTATTATGAATATGTTTAGGATTATTATTATTGTATAAAACAATACAGGTTATTATTACTCTCACTAATTTTAGTATAAATATCATTTTCGTAATTATTAGTTTTACTATTATTATTAACATATGTATCAATTTTAACAATATCGTTATTTATATTAGTATTATCAATAATAAGAAAGTTATTATTGTTAGTAAATCATTATTATCAAAACTATCATTTTCGTTACAAATAAATATTTGTACCTAAAATATACTTAATACATATATTGTAATCATAGAAATAGTTTATATATCACCTACCAATTATAATAACATTATTTAAATAAAATAAAATAAAAATTATATATAACGAATTAAGAATATTTTCATATAATACTAACCATATATATAGAGAGATATATTAATATAACCAAATATATAGATATTAAACATTTAAAATATATACACAAACTAAATAAGTATACTATATAATTCAAGTTATAATATATAAACTTGTTCGAATACGATTATACATTTTAATATATATACAAATGATATAGGTTCGTGAATCCGAGGCCAACCCTGCATTGATCAGTTTGTCTAATGTTGTCATATGTATTTTTACTACAAAATACATTAGGTGAGTTTCATTATTCCCTTTTTATATACATTTTGGGCTGAGAATACATGCAAATGCTTTATTAACTGTTTTTACAATATTTATATGCGTGAGTTTCATTATTCCCTTTTTATATACATTTTGGGCTGAGAATACATGCAAATGCTTTATTAACTGTTTTTACAATATTTATATGCGTGAGTTTCATTATTCCCTTTTTATATACATTTTGGGCTGAGAATACATGCAAATGCTTTATTAACTGTTTTTACAATATTTATATGCGTGAGTTTCATTATTCCCTTTTTATATACATTTTGGGCTGAGAATACATGCAAATGCTTTATTAACTGTTTTTACAATATTTATATGCGTGAGTTTCATTATTCCCTTTTTATATACATTTTTGAGCTGAGAATACATGCAAATGCTTTATTAACTATTGTACAATATTTATATGCATGAGTTTCATTTACTCCCTTTTTACTCATTACATTTTTGGGCTGAGAATACATGCGCTGCTTTTATAACTGTTTTACGAAATAGACACGAGCAAATGAAACTACATGCTATGGATGGATTATCTAATCGAATATGCCCTGTTTATTAAGTCTGGTAATCTAAGAATTAGGGAACAGACACCCTAATTGACGCGAACTCTAAAGATAGATCTATCGGGCCCAACAAGCCCCGTCCAAAGTACCGGATGCTTTAGTACTTCGAAATTTATATCATGTCCGAAGGAGGATCCCGGAATGATGGGGATATTCTTATATACATATTGTGAATGTCGGTTACCAGGTGTTCAATCCATATGAATGATATTTGTGTCTCTATGTATGGGACGTATGCTTATGAGAAATGGAAATATGAAATCTTGTGGTCTATTAAATTTATGAAATGATTATTTATGTTAAACTAATGAACTCACCAACCTTTTGGTTGACACTTTAAAGCATGTTTATTCTCAGGTATGAAAGAAATCTTCCGCTGTGCATTTGCTCATTTTAGAGATAATACTTGGAGTCATTCATGACATATTTTAAAAGACGTTGCATTCGAGTCGTCGAGTTCATCAAGATTATTATTTAGATAATTATAATTAGATATGTTATGAAATGGTATGCATATCGTCAATTTTCGATGTAAGGAAGTTTGTCTTTTCAAAACGAATGCAATGTTTGTAAAATGTATCATATAGAGGTCAAGTACCTCACGATGTAATCAACTATTGTGAATCGTTTGTAATTGATGTGGACTTTGTCCGGATGGATTAGGACGGGTCATTTCAATATATATACATTACAATGTCGTTACAACGATAATCGTTACATATATGCCTCGTTTCGAAATTCTTAAGTTAGTAGTCTTGTTTTACATATGTAGTTCATTGTTAACATACTTAATGATATATATAATTATCATTTTATCATATTAAATATAGTGTAACAATATCTTAATATAATTCATATGTATTTAGTAAGACGTTGTTATAACGATAGTCGTTATGTATATCGTTTCGAGCTTCATAATCTCAAGTTAACCATATATATGTCCATATATATATATATATCATCATGTAGTTTTTACAAGTTTTTAACGTTCGTGATTCGCCGGTCAACTTGGGTGGTCAATTGTCTATATGAAACTCATTTCAAATAATCAAGTCTTAACAAGTTCGATTGCTTAACATGTTGAAAACATTTAATCAGGCAAATATAGTTTTCAATTAATATATATAATCATGGAAAAGTTCGGGTCACTACAATAAATTCCGTCAATCAACATATAGGACACCATTAATGAAGGTCCTATTTAATCACATTATAGGACCCTTTTTAAAAAGGTCACAAGTTATGATAGGACCTTTGAAAAAGTGTCCTATTAGTTATACCTTTTAGGACCCTAAATAAATTCCGTCAATCAACATATATGACACAATTACTAAAAGGTCCTAAATAGTAGTCTGTTAGGACCCTTTCTATGACCCTGTTAGGACCCTGAAATAATGGTCTTAATATGTAGTTTTTAGGACCTTCGCTTTTTTGACCAAATAAATATTGGTCCTATAAGCCCATTTTTCTTGTAGTGCATGGTCATTCATGCAATACTAGTATACTATAGTACTATACTAGTATATTGTCTTTCTGGTAAAGCGCATGTAGCATCTTTGTCTTGCACATACGGTGTGTTGAGATTTAACAAGTTCATATGTAGCAACCCGTCCTAATCCTCCTGGACGAAGTCATCAACATTTGGTTCCATTGCAATGATCGACTCCAAGATATGTCCTTAACATGAGCAAATGCACAGCGGAAGACTTAATTCGTACCTGAGAATAACATGCTTTAAAACGTCAACATAAAGTTGGTGAGATATATAGGTTTGATGCTAGCAGCGTTATAACAATGGAACACAAGATTTTATATATAACATTTTAATAAAAGTATTCTAAGTGGTTGAGCACTTGGTAACCATACTTAACATTTAATCACGTCGCATATTCCCTTTATTATGAAATCTTACTACACCGTACCAAGTGTAGTCACGAAACGAAGTACTGTGCAACCGTTGAATACTGGTCGTCCAGTCCGGTTGGGGTTGTCAGGCCCGATAGATCTATCAACAGGATTCGCGTATACAATACCGCTGTAAATAGTAGTTACCAAGCTACAGGGAAGTATGCCAGTGGTACAACTCAACGTAGAATATATTTTTCAGTTACTTGTGTCCATATCGTAAAACATAAAATACATGTATTCTCATCCCGAAATATTTAAAGTTTAAAAGTGGGACTATATACTCACCTAATGTATTTTGTAGTAAAAATACATATAACATCATTTAACATGTGCAGGGTTGGCCTTGGATTCACGAACCTATATCATTTGTATATTTATTAATACACATAATCGAAATCGATCAAATTTATTTATTATATCTTAATTTATATATCTCATTGTAAAAATATAAATTTGTTTTGTTATCAAATATTTTATATATAAATAGTTCATTTGTTGGTTAAGTAGTTATCATATTAATACTTAGATTTAAATAATAGTAATGATAATATTAGTGTTAATGGTAATAATATAAGTGATTGTTTTTAAATGATAAATCTTATAAAAATGATAATAACAGTAGTTTTTAATAAAATAAAAAAAAATCTAATAATAATAATAATAATAATGAAAATCATAATTTTGATAACAATATATAATACTTATGATAATACTAGTAGTAATAATAATAATAATAATAATGATATTAGTTTTAACCTTAATAATATCAATAATACTAAATAATCATAAGTATTGTATTAGTAATAATAACAATAATAATATTCATGGTAATAATAATAATAATAATAATAATAATAATAATAATAATAATAATAATAATTATAACAAATAGAAAAACTACCTTAGAAGTTTATTTAAAAACATATGTCCCAAGCCAGAATCGAACTTGCAACCTCACGTTCTCCCAACACTACACCAAACCATCTGCTCCATTTAATTTATCTGTTTTAAACCCACTTGATTTATTTATAACCCGACCTACTGGCTCCCTTCTTCTTCCCCACATATTCGATCAGATCAGACAGCTTAATTAACCATATCAACTATTTAACTAATTAATCAACTTTCGAATTTTAAGTGTGATTAAGACTTTTAAATAATCAGACCCATGATCCTTGATTAACAAAGCAAAAACAAATAAAAAAAAATAAATAAATAACACAGCCTGCTGTGTTCTTCGACGCAGGTGCACAACAAAAAAAAAAAATCGATTGTGGTTTAGAGAATTTTTCAGGCTATGGTCATAACATGAATTCGATTAGAAAATACTCAAGGAAACTTTTCCAATTAACAATTTCGATAGAAACTGTCTTTAAAACATTAATTTGATTTTTGAGCAAACCTTTGAATTTTGTAAAAAAAAAAAACTTACTTTAACTCTTAAATTCATATTCAATAATAAGAATTGGAAACCGAGATTTTAGAGAAGGTTTGCCTAAATGATTCCTAACACTTTTGCATCTTTATAATTTGAAGATTGATTCGAATATGAGTTTTGGGTTTAAAAGGGTCGTGAACAGATATATGTACGGGGTTCTTCCCCTTTTTAGTTTAATTTAACCTAATGAAATAAAGTGATAAGAGTTAATATCGATATTGGAAGATTAAAGAATGAATCTGGTTGTCTGTATTGTAATGATCGATAGATATAGATGGATATGGGTTCCACAAGTCACAAGCTTAATAGAAGGGAAGAAAGAAACAAAAAAATAAGAAAATAAGATCTGATTAAATCTGATTCGCATACATTATGACTTTCTATTTAATTTATATTATTATTATTATTATTATTATATTTTATTAATACAACAATTAATTTACTAATAAAAATAATAATAATATTAACAGTAATAATAAAAAAAATGATATTTCTATTAGTTATAATAATGATGACTTTATTAAAGATAATCGTAAATTTTAGTAATTATAACACATTAATCGTATCAAATTTTATATCTAAGTATTTTATAAAGGAATATTAATAATACATATCTTAATATTAATATTAACATTAATATTGATTTTTAATAACAATGAGGTAATAATATTAGTATATAACTATATTTTTAACTTGTATTATATATTATTATTACAATTTATTAATTATATTATCATTTAATCTTGTTAATTAAAATTAAACATTTTCATGTAAAGTATAATATCTAATACACGTAATTGTTCGTGAATCGTCTGGCATGGTCAAAAGGCAATTGATTACCTAGATATAGATTTCAAACTTTCGAGACTCAATATTACGGATTTTGCTTATCGTGTCGGAAACATATAAAGATTAAGATTTAAATTTGGTCGAAAATTTCCGGGTCGTTACAGTACCCACCCGTTAAAGAAATTTCGTCCCCGAAATTTGATAGAGATTGTCATAGATAACAATAGGAATGTTTTCATGACCAACATAAGGTGATAATGGAGTTTTATCATTATTGAGAGATATAGATAAAACGATTCGATCATGTGAAGCGTACAAGTGAAGTTATCACAAAAGAGCGAAATGTGTAAATAAATATATCCGTTTCAACCAATGACGTAGTTACTGTTGATTTCCGGGATTTAAGGGATTTAAAGAAAATCTTACGTAATAAGATTTGGTTCTTCGGCGATTTAAAAAAAAAAATCAAAATCTTCTTTAATTAATGCAATAATCTGTTCCTGATTTCTCTGTCGGATATATTGCTATAAATCCACCCCCTTCGTTTTCCTTATTCTCCACACCTTTTATTCTTTCTTCCTCTACTCATTCTTAATATGTTCCATCCAATCCTGATTCTTATTATACTTCTAACCTTCATATCTTTCATTCTTCTTTTTCATTTGCCGCCAGAAGAATCTATTTACTTTTATGATTTTCTTGGAATTATAATGTTTCTTATTCTCCCGTGTCTTTACGTCGCATTACGTATTGATATACACGGTTTGTAGTTTCTGGGTGATTATTGGGTTTTATATCTTCCCTTATACTTCGATGTCCTTGCTTTTATTTTCTATAATCATTATCATCCACAGTTAATACTCTCTTCCATTTACTGCGATTTATACTCCAATTTCTTTTTCGGAGCTTCATTCTTTTTCTTTTCCTCCTCTTCAACTAAGCATCCTTTGTAATGGTCCAGAATTCGTAGGTATGAGGTTCGGAACGAGCATAGCTAATGTTCTAAGAAAGAAAGGGTATTGGCAAAATTTTGATTTGTTAAATTACCAGAATACCCTGGAAAAGATAGAACTATCAAGATGGTATGTTCTTTATATGTTTGAAGATTGGGTAAAATGTAAGAGTCGTGTAACATGGCATATAATGACGGTACTGTGAATCATCACATTCCATTAGAAACTTAACGTGACTTACTGTAATATAATGAAGTTGATCAAGTTTCATTATATTATACTAATTCACGCATCAGTTCCCAACACTGCTTCAAAACATTCATATTTTAAACTTGAAGATTTCAAAATTTAGAAACTACCACAGTTTCTTTTATGTTGTAACGCAGATATTACGGGGAGATAGATGATTGCAGATAGGAACAGTTGTGAAAATATATTTAGAAATATGGAGAATATGTATAGCGGAAAATATGAAAATATCTTATAATATCTAAGATAAGATGATGATGAATAATATTATCTGAAAAAGTTTAGAATAAGGAGTAGGGTTCATACTGACGGTTTCAACAGACACTGAATCATTTGCATTATTTGAAGGCAGGTTCATTCCTTGTATTTGTTCTTTGTTTCCTTCACGGTTAGCTCAATCCATTTTTCAGCACTAAATTTTCTATCGAGCGTTCCTAACATTCCCTTCTTTATCATCAAACTTTTGGCCATTTAGGCCATCTAAAATTTTACTGTTTCCTCTGCATTTAATGCAGTCATATCTGAATCGTCGATTATCAATCCGAGATGTTTTTGGGCGAATTGTGTTTTTAGATGATTAAATGCTGATGATAAAATGGCGGAGTATGAAAGGTTCCCCGGTAACGATGAGGAAAACCAATCGTATATATCAAAGTTATAATAAGACTTTTTTTTTTTTTTTTTTTTTTTTTTTTTTACGAATGAAAGGTCGAAGTTGTTCTGCTGAAGCTGTGATAAAATTGGCTACTTTGAAAAGGAATCGCAAAGTTATTTTGGGTAATAATAACACTAAAGAAATTAACACTGCTGCGTGTTAAACGTTGATTCAGTCTCCGAGAGTCTTACAGGAGCATAAGTCTTTTCTTCCGTTGATGAAACACGGTTGATTCATCCTCTCGATTGAGGGGTTTTCAAGAATCATGAAAGATTTGAACACGCATTGTAGTTGTCGAGATACAAATGAGGTTTAGGATGAAATCAAGTGGCAAACTTGAAGATTAGTTTAGTTTCATATGTTATAATCAATATTTTAAATTCATTTTAATTGTCCAAAGTTAGCAGTCCAATAGTCCGATTGTACAATGATCCAATATATTCATATATAAATTAAATATATAATATTTGAATTAACTTATACGTATCGTGACCCGTGTACCAGTCTCAGTGTCGATCACAACTCAAAGTATATATATATTTTGGAATCAACCTCAACCCTGTATAGCCAACTCCAACATTCACATATAGAGTGTCTATGGTTGTTCCGAAATATATATATAGATGGGTCGATATGATAGGTCGAAACCTTGTATACGTGTCCCGTTATTTAAAGTGCGTAAAATAAATAACAGAACTTAAATGACGATAATTAAAATTGCGAGAATGTAAATTGCGAGAATGTAAAGTGCGAGAATATAAATTGCGATAAATTAAATGTTAATCAGTTAGCTGGGAACAGTTAGCCGGAACAGTTAGCGTGAAATCCTATCACAATTTCAATTAATTAAATCGTTTGTTTCTAACACTTTTTATTTTTGTACAATGTTTTTCTTTGTTTTGCCACGTGTTGGATTCTGATAGGTCAAAATCCAAATATGAAATTTGAATAGAAATGGTTATTCTGTGGCGAATGGATACGTATATCGGTAGTTGTAAATAGGATAGTAAATGATTGTTGCATCAGATTCGAAGAATGTACAGTGTAACTTGTTAATGTGAATTTTAAATATTCCTCGGGTACTACCCACCCGTTAAAATATTCTCATCATTAACAGTTTGTACGAAAGAAGTTTTAATTACCATCTTTATGAAAATATACTTGCATATATATTTTCTTCGGATGTAATTATGAAGTTAATGAGTCAATAACTCATCTGATTTATCGTTAATACTAGATTACATAATCTCTAAAACTTTAGAAATTACATAATCACCATGTCGAACGAGGAAAAATGGGGTAAAATGATACGTAAAGCGAAGATAGTCGATGTAGATCGATGTGTAGAACGAAGTTCATACTCGATGTACAGATGGTGATATTGAGGCGTGTGATGTTGGTATCCGAGGTACAGATCATGATGTTGAGATTTACGACGTGATTGGGGTGTTAAGAGTATTGTCGGCGTTGATGACGATAATACGGATTATGCTGCTGGTGCTGCTGCTGGTGTTTGTAATCCTCCGCACCAGATTCTCCAAAACCATTACTCGAGCACGTAGTTCGTTAACTTCTGATATTATGTTGGAATGATTGACGATTGAAACAAGCGGTTGAGTAAAATTCGAAATATAGGATAATATATAATCGTGACGGGATACTCTAGAAATGAGAGGGTAAATGGTTTCTCGAACAGGTTTGCCAATAAATGCTTCAGGTTTATCGTCAATAGGGCAATTCGGTGGATGGAATGGATATTTAACATGAAATGATTTTCGGATATCGGATGGTATTCCAACTATATAGAATATCTATATATATCACTAAAGATTTCGTAGAATACAGAGGAACCTACGGCATTTGTCAGGCAAGTCTACAGATGCGCTAAAATATGAATTATCAGATACGCTAAGATATGAATTTTGTCTATACACTATCGATGCAGTAAATGCAGCAAGACGTGTCTAGACTTATGAATGATAAGCAGGCAATTCCCTGAGGATGATAAGCAGATGGTTTCCGACTAGAAATGATAAGCAAAACTTTTTGACAGATAGACAAGGTCAAAGTCCAGACTCCTTAATGTATTCTAACATCTACTAGTCAGACACACTAATGCAAGACCTGGTTCACTAAGACCAACGCTCTGATACCAACTGTAGCAACCCGTCCTAATCCTCCTGGACGAAGTCATCAACATTTGGTTCCATTGCAATGATCGACTCCAAGATATGTCCTTAACATGAGCAAATGCACAGCGGAAGACTTAATTCGTACCTGAGAATAACATGCTTTAAAACGTCAACATAAAGTTGGTGAGATATATAGGTTTGATGCTAGCAGCGTTATAACAATGGAACACAAGATTTTATATATAACATTTTAATAAAAGTATTCTAAGTGGTTGAGCACTTGGTAACCATACTTAACATTTAATCACGTCGCATATTCCCTTTATTATGAAATCTTACTACACCGTACCAAGTGTAGTCACGAAACGAAGTACTGTGCAACCGTTGAATACTGGTCGTCCAGTCCGGTTGGGGTTGTCAGGCCCGATAGATCTATCAACAGGATTCGCGTATACAATACCGCTGTAAATAGTAGTTACCAAGCTACAGGGAAGTATGCCAGTGGTACAACTCAACGTAGAATATATTTTTCAGTTACTTGTGTCCATATCGTAAAACATAAAATACATGTATTCTCATCCCGAAATATTTAAAGTTTAAAAGTGGGACTATATACTCACCTAATGTATTTTGTAGTAAAAATACATATAACATCATTTAACATGTGCAGGGTTGGCCTTGGATTCACGAACCTATATCATTTGTATATTTATTAATACACATAATCGAAATCGATCAAATTTATTTATTATATCTTAATTTATATATCTCATTGTAAAAATATAAATTTGTTTTGTTATCAAATATTTTATATATAAATAGTTCATTTGTTGGTTAAGTAGTTATCATATTAATACTTAGATTTAAATAATAGTAATGATAATATTAGTGTTAATGGTAATAATATAAGTGATTGTTTTTAAATGATAAATCTTATAAAAATGATAATAACAGTAGTTTTTAATAAAATAAAAAAAAAATCTAATAATAATAATAATAATAATGAAAATCATAATTTTGATAACAATATATAATACTTATGATAATACTAGTAGTAATTATAATAATAATAATAATGATATTAGTTTTAAACTTAATAATATCAATAATACTAAATAATCATAAGTATTGTATTAGTAATAATAACAATAATAATATTCATGGTAATAATAATAATAATAATAATAATAATAATAATAATAATAATAATAATTATAACAAATAGAAAAACTACCTTAGAAGTTTATTTAAAAACATATGTCCCAAGCCAGAATCGAACTTGCAACCTCACGTTCTCCCAACACTACACCAAACCATCTGCTCCATTTAATTTATCTGTTTTAAACCCACTTGATTTATTTATAACCCGACCTACTGGCTCCCTTCTTCTTCCCCACATATTCGATCAGATCAGACAGCTTAATTAACCATATCAACTATTTAACTAATTAATCAACTTTCGAATTTTAAGTGTGATTAAGACTTTTAAATAATCAGACCCATGATCCTTGATTAACAAAGCAAAAACAAATAAAAAAAAAATAAATAAATAACACAGCCTGCTGTGTTCTTCGACGCAGGTGCACAACAAAAAAAAAAAATCGATTGTGGTTTAGAGAATTTTTCAGGCTATGGTCATAACATGAATTCGATTAGAAAATACTCAAGGAAACTTTTCCAATTAACAATTTCGATAGAAACTGTCTTTAAAACATTAATTTGATTTTTGAGCAAACCTTTGAATTTTGTAAAAAAAAAAAACTTACTTTAACTCTTAAATTCATATTCAATAATAAGAATTGGAAACCGAGATTTTAGAGAAGGTTTGCCTAAATGATTCCTAACACTTTTGCATCTTTATAATTTGAAGATTGATTCGAATATGAGTTTTGGGTTTAAAAGGGTCGTGAACAGATATATGTACGGGGTTCTTCCCCTTTTTAGTTTAATTTAACCTAATGAAATAAAGTGATAAGAGTTAATATCGATATTGGAAGATTAAAGAATGAATCTGGTTGTCTGTATTGTAATGATCGATAGATATAGATGGATATGGGTTCCACAAGTCACAAGCTTAATAGAAGGGAAGAAAGAAACAAAAAAATAAGAAAATAAGATCTGATTAAATCTGATTCGCATACATTATGACTTTCTATTTAATTTATATTATTATTATTATTATTATTATATTTTATTAATACAACAATTAATTTACTAATAAAAATAATAATAATATTAACAGTAATAATAAAAAAAATGATATTTCTATTAGTTATAATAATGATGACTTTATTAAAGATAATCGTAAATTTTAGTAATTATAACACATTAATCGTATCAAATTTTATATCTAAGTATTTTATAAAGGAATATTAATAATACATATCTTAATATTAATATTAACATTAATATTGATTTTTAATAACAATGAGGTAATAATATTAGTATATAACTATATTTTTAACTTGTATTATATATTATTATTACAATTTATTAATTATATTATCATTTAATCTTGTTAATTAAAATTAAACATTTTCATGTAAAGTATAATATCTAATACACGTAATTGTTCGTGAATCGTCTGGCATGGTCAAAAGGCAATTGATTACCTAGATATAGATTTCAAACTTTCGAGACTCAATATTACGGATTTTGCTTATCGTGTCGGAAACATATAAAGATTAAGATTTAAATTTGGTCGAAAATTTCCGGGTCGTTACATCATATATCTTAAAACCTTTTAAGAATCATAATAAGCGGAAGCGTGTGTTAATCAATTTTACTTGTCATCTTTAAACCAATTAAAGCCAAATCCCACAAGGATCAAGTTGTGAATATTATGCTTACTAATTAACAAGAAAAGATAGAGTGTTATACCTCCTTAATTAAGTTTAAGGGCTGTCCAAAATGAGCAGAAAGTTTGAAGGAGATGATGATGAAATGAGCCCCTAACTTGAACCTTCAAGTGTATAGAACCCTAAGCTCTTGTGCTCCACCACCACCCTTAATCTTGGCTATACTTTGGAACCTTTAAACCCTTGTTAACTAACTTGAAAAACCACTTTTCTGCCTTGTAAAAATCGGACAGCAGCTGCAGTTTGTGAGCTGAAAATGATGAAGAAAATGATGGCAAATAAGCTTCTAACTTGAAGCCTCAAGTGTAGCATACCCCAAGCTTTCAATTACCAACACCTTCCTTAATGTGGTTAGGCTTTAGAGACACTTGAATGACCAAAAAAAACAAGCTCAAAGACCCTTTCTTGCTGCCCAAAAAATCGAACAGCAGCAGCAATATTGGACAGAAAAATGTGAGCCTCTTTAACACTTGAAATGTTGTATTTTTCTAAGTAGAAGTCAAGGAATATCTTGGTCTTTCAATCACCCATGCACATTTGGAATGGAGTCACCTTAAAAGTTACAAATATGCTTGCATGTGTGTCCTCATGGGGCTTCCAAAATTCAGCACATGAGTGGGTATTAATTTTTTTATAAAAGACCATTGTTTTATAAAACTTGTAGAATATAAACTTTGGTATATCTAATTCCTTGCATTTGTTACTTACATATTTTATAAACTAAGTTATAAAATATAACACAACATAATTATTTAAACCTATAAATAATTAAATATAAATTATCCAAATAATTTATTTCAAGTGATATTAGAAAACCGATTTTCTAAAGTTCAAGTGTCGCGTATTTATTTAACGAACCAATCGTTAAGATTAAATACGAATAAGGTGTTGGTAAGCTTGTTATTGGGTATGACCCGACTTGGATCATAACATATTTGCCACATTAATTTAATATATCTCTCGGGCATACGAATACCTTCAATCTCCCACTTGCAAGAGAAACATAAGAAATTAATGCAAGTGATGGATACAGCCTAACACACCGTCCATCACCCCCAATATGTTATGACTTTGTGCCATTCAATAACATCATCCCTTTCGAGTCCCATCTCGAATATGAATAGGTGAATCTTTCATTATTTCCTTTCGTCCTAGATGTCATGTTAAATCCAAGAGATACAGAGTGATCACTCTCTTATAGATTTAACCTTTCAGGCCTTAGACATCTGACTCTCAACGAATAAGAGGGACAAATTCCATCTTGACTACATACGTCCTAGATATACACTTTGTAATATACCTGAGTTCTTCCTTATGTACTACCATGTTTCAGAATAGCGAAGGAAAGAATCAAGGCACAGTACTTGGTGAATATCCGAACCCAATATGTATCTCAGGTCAGAGGATACAATGATATTCGCCTTTACTCAAGATTACATGTGATCAACCACAAAGGCTCTATACAGTAATTCTTGAGAGCGAGTCTTCCAATATTTGTTTCCCACAAATATCTATGAACCTTGGTTGCAACCTTGCCCCACATTCAACCTATGAATGTATACCAATCCAAGTTCATAATAGTCTAAACCTCACACTTGTTCCCACAAATGTGATCGACTACGGAAATTTAGAATAGTTGCTTATTCATGGATGAAATATGCAAAATAGGAACATAACTCAAATAAATTAACACCATAGTTATATTAATGAGTTTGAATAATTTCGTTCCGGTACAATACATAAAATAGATCATATCCAATCACTAGAATATCGAAGCCCTAATGCACAAACATGTCCCTCATGTTTTGGCCCATGTAAAAGCTTCGTGAGTGGATCCGCAACATTTTGATCTGTGTGAACTTTGTGAATACATATCTTTCCCTTTTCAACCTCATCCCTGATGTAGTTGAATCTCCGCTCAATGTGACGAGTCTTTTGATGAGCACGAGGTTCCTTGATTTGAGCAATCGCACACTCGTTGTCACAAAAGATCTCAAGAGGGTCCTGAATGGAAGGGACCACTCCTAAGTCGTCGATGAATTTCTTCATCCATGCAGCTTCCTGAGCTGCCAGTGAGGCGGCAATGTACTCCGACTCTGAAGTGGATAACGCAACAACTTCCTGTTTCGAACTCTTCCAAGAGACCGCACCACCATTTAACATGAAGACATAACCGGATTGTGATCGAGAGTCATCTCGATCAGTTTGGAAACTCGCGTCCACGTAACCTTTTACAGCGAGTTCCTCCTCACCAGACCCATATATTAGAAACATATCCTTAGTCCTCCTAAGGTATTTCAATATGCTTTTAACAGCAATCCAATGACTATTTCCTGGGTTATTCTGGTATCTACTTGTCAAGCTTAGTGCGCATGACACATCCGGTCTAGTACATATCATTGCATACATGATAGACCCAATAGCAGATGCGTATGGGACTTTCTTCATTCTCTCTTGTTCATCTTTCGTGGTAGGACACTGAGATGAACTGAGAACGGTTCCTTTTTGAATAGGTACCAAACCTCTCTTAGAGTTTTCCATCTTGAACCTTTTCAAGATTTTATCAATGTATGTACTTTGACTTAAACCTATCAATCTCTTGGATCTATTCCTATAGATCCCTATCCCCAATATGTATTGTGCATCTCCAAGATCCTTAATGGAGAAGCAACTCTTTAGCCAAGTTTTGACTCCTTGCATTGTGGTAATATCATTCCCAAATAATAATATATCATCCACATATAGTACAAGGAACATGATAGTGCTCCCACTAGCTTTCTTATATACACATGCTTCATCACCATTTTTAATGAAGCCAAATTTCTCGGCTTCCTCATTAAAATGATGATTCCACATTCTAGATGCTTGTTTCAATCCGTAGATTGACTTCTTTAACTTGCATACACTTTTAGGATATTTTGGATCAACAAAACCTTCAGGCTGGACCATATAGACATCTTCCACAAGATATCCATTTAGGAAAGCGGTTTTGACATCCATTTGCCATATTTCATAGTCGTAGTGAGCAGCAATGGCAAATAATATCCTAATAGACTTTAGCATTGCCACAGGCGAGAAAGTTTCATCATAATCAACCCCTTGAGTTTGAGTGAAACCTTTTGCAACAAGTCTAGCTTTATATGTATCCAAGTTTCCATGTATGTCGGTTTTCATTTTGAAAAGCCATTTGCAATCAAATAGCTTAGAGCTAGGAGGTTGCTCAACAAGTTCCCACACTTGGTTTTCATACATGGATTGCATCTCGGCGTTCATGGCTTCCTGCCATTTATCTTTATCAATCCTTGATAAAGCATCTTGGTAGTTTGTTGGTTCATCCAAATCAACCGTATAGCAACCATCTATGAGAAACCCATATCTCTCAGGAGGATTGCTAATCCTACCAGATCTACGAATGTCTTGTGTATTTTGATCATCCATTTGATCACTATCAACATTTTCATGTTGAGTGCTAGTGTCAACCAATTGTGTATCATCTACTTGATCTTGAACCTCTTCAAGATCTATCTTCCTTTCACTATTTCCTTCCATTAGGAACTTAGTTTCAAGGAATTCCGCCTTCCGAGCAATAAATACATTCTGCTCGGATGGATCATAGAAATAGTATCCCATATCATCCTTGGGATATCCTATGAAGATACACTTCGTGGATCGAGCATTCAACTTATTAGGGACGTAACGCTTAGGATAAGCTTCACATCCCCATACCTTTAAGTATGATAGAGATGGAGGTTTACCAAACCACATCTCGTGAGGAGTTCGTTCCACTTTCTTGGTTGGGGCCATATTTAAAATACGAGCCGCGGAGCTTAGACAATAACCCCAAAATGATAGAGGCAACGAGCTTCTTGCCATCATAGATCGAACCATATCCATTAGGGTTCGGTTCCTCCTTTCGGAAACTCCATTAAGTTGGGGTGTTCCGGGTGGAGTAAGTTGTGAGATAATCCCACAACTCCTAAGATGATCTTGGAAGGCATCGCTTAGGTATTCACCTCCTCTATCGGTACGTAGTACCTTAATTGTCCGATTGAGTTGATTTTGTACTTCGTTTTGATATTCTTTGAATGCTTCAAACGTTTCGTCCTTGTGTCTTAATAAGTAGACATATCCGAAACGACTAAAGTCATCAATGAAAGTAACAAAGTATCTTTCACCATTCCTAGTTATGGGTTTAAAGGGTCCACATACATCCGAATGTATTAATCCCAATAAATCTTTAGCCCTTTCATAAGTTCCTTTGAAAGGTGCTTTAGTCATCTTGCCTTGTAAACAAGATTCGCATACATCAAATGAATCCATTTCATTTGATTTCAAAAGTCCATTCCTTTGAAGTGTATGCATTCGGTTCTTGTTTATGTGACCAAGGCGACAATGCCATAAGTAGGAATCACTCAAATCCCTTTTGAGTTTCTTGGTGCTTGTATGGTATATAGAGCTCGATGATGCATCATCATGAACCAATTCATAAATTCCATTTGAAGGCGAAGCCTTGAAATAGAATACATTATCTAAATAAATATGGATATCATCATTAACAAAATTAAGATTAAAACCACATTGTTTCAAACGGGAAATGGAAATAATGTTTCGACATAAATCGGGTGCATACAAAACATCTTTCAAAATAAGTTCCAAACCACTTGGAAGCTTTAACACAAAGTCTCCTTGAGCCTTCACTTGCACTTTGGCTCCATTACCCATGTAGAGACTTGATGTTCCCGTTTGCTTGCTACTTCTTTTGAACCCCTGCAATGAATTGCAAATGTGAGTTCCACATCCAGTGTCTAATACCCATGTATTAGAAGAAGTAATACTAAGCTCTATATATACCATATATATATTACCTGAGGTTTGCCCTGCATCCCTCTTATCCTTCAACTCCTTAAGATAGATCGGACAGTTTCGTTTCCAATGACCCATTTCACCGCAACCGAAACATGGGTCTTCCTTGGGGTTTGCCTTCTCGGCTACCTTTTGCTTCTTAGCCTTGTTGATGGTTGGGGTAACCATCTTCCCCTTCCCTTTGCCTTGGTAAGCGGGTCCTTTTCTCTTAGCCACCTTTGGCTTAGAGGTCTTACCTTTGGACCCACCTTGATCGATTGCTAACACGGGTAAAGCCCTTTTACCCATGCTAGTTTCCGCCGTTCTAAGCATACCGTGAAGCTCACCTATGCTCTTATCCATCCCATTCATATTGTAATTAATTACAAATTGATCAAACCTTTTTGATAGGGAGTTAAGGATAAGATCGGTGGCTAACTCATTAGATATGTTTAGGTTAAGACGGTTAGCACGATCGATAAGGCTTTTCATCTTAAGTACATAAGATGAAACCGATTGGGTATCGTCCATACGACAAGCATGTAGCGCTCGAACCGTTTCGAAGCGTTCGACACGCGCTTGTTGAAGGAACATCTCCTTCAATTGCGTTATCATGTCGTATGCACTATGATGTTCGAAATCCTTTTGGAGTTCGGGTATCATAGTCCCAAGCATTAAGCATGAGACTTGAAGGGAGTCGTGGCAATACTTATCGTAAGAGGCCATTGCCTCCACATCATTCTCATCCGGTTGATCGGGAATGGGGTCCTCAAGCACATACATAAAGTTTGTATGGTTGAGTTTGTCTTTCTCTAAGAGAGACCTTAATGATAGGTGGTTTAGGTTAAGTGGTGCGTTAGGAATGTTGTTGTTGTTATTGGCGGCCATCTACAAAATTAACAAAGTTCGTTTAAGTATCGATTTTAATTTAACATTCAATACCCTTTAAATCAAATTGAATTATTAAATTCTAGAATCCAACGGTAAACCAAATTTCGGTTAGGTGACCTTTATCCCGCAATTTGATTTAGCTAGGTAGTCAATAAATGACAATTGCAATCCATTTGCAACTTCTAGAGTATGGGATCATGCAATCCTTTTGCATGGCATATTTATCCCATCAACGCCTATTTGTTCTTCATGCTTCGGTGACCCTAAGTTCATGATTCCCAAATCAAGTCGTCCTACTTGTATAGACTTGTAAATTTAACATACATGTGGTTAGGTGACCTTTATCCCACAAGCATGCGAAATTTACCTTAATCATATTAGTTTGCTCATAACGGTTAGGTGACCTTTATCCCATCATGAGTTCCCTAATACTTTTAAGTGTCACACAATAGGATGGCGTTAAACTTGTTTACCTTGTTAGTGAAAGGGATTTTGAGTTTTCGTTAATTCTAGTTTGAGAAAACTTTTGCACCATACACCAACATGCATTTAGTGTATGGTTTATTTAAAATCCATTTTCATGTTATGTAATAAAGCCAATTTATTACTATGACATAAACCATTTTATATGTATGATCCTTATCATGTTCTTAATAACCGATTATTAATGTCCTTTTAGCCGTTTTTAATTTAACCATTTAAATTGACGTTTTGCATGTACTTAGTACGTCTAATTTAACCAATTAAATTGTCGTTTTGTTTGTTGTTATCTTGTGATTAATTGTATCAACCAAACATACAAAACAATAATCATACAAACAACCACACATGCAAAATAATTGTGTTCACAATCTAGCCATTTTGGTGAGCATTTGTTTAGCCGAAAACAAATGCCACCGGTTAAGGGGTTTTAACACAAAGTAAGAGATTTCCAATCTCCCACTTAACCTTGCATCCAAATGCTCCTTGTGTTCTTCAAGTCTTCATGATCTTGTATCTTCATTTTTACAAAATATGTATCCTAATACATTTTATCTAGAAAATGAAATTACAACCTATTCTATTTTACATACCAAATATAAAATGAATTACATAACAAATGAATGAATTATTACAAACCAATTGAATAATTATTACATGCCATTTGAATGAATAATAATACATACCAAATGAATCATAAATCAACCAAACACACATGCATGCAACACAAGGTCAAGGCTAGGATTGTGAACATTAACATGCAACCAAAATTGACCAAAATGGTAAGTTCCAAACCCCTTTTGGAACCTCCAAGAATTCGGCCATCTCCTCAAACCCACCCAAACCCAAAATTTTGTATTCCATTTTCATGCATGTACTTGGAATGCAAATATAGTGGGTTTAAAGACAACAATTCGAAGCATATTTCAACAACTTCGGCTCTAGATACCAATGTTGAGATTTAACAAGTTCATATATCTTAAAACCTTTTAAGAATCATAATAAGCGGAAGCGTGTGTTAATCAATTTTACTTGTCATCTTTAAACCAATTAAAGCCAAATCCCACAAGGATCAAGTTGTGAATATTATGCTTACTAATTAACAAGAAAAGATAGAGTGTTATACCTCCTTAATTAAGTTTAAGGGCTGTCCAAAATGAGCAGAAAGTTTGAAGGAGATGATGATGAAATGAGCCCCTAACTTGAACCTTCAAGTGTATAGAACCCTAAGCTCTTGTGCTCCACCACCACCCTTAATCTTGGCTATACTTTGGAACCTTTAAACCCTTGTTAACTAACTTGAAAAACCACTTTTCTGCCTTGTAAAAATCGGACAGCAGCTGCAGTTTGTGAGCTGAAAATGATGAAGAAAATGATGGCAAATAAGCTTCTAACTTGAAGCCTCAAGTGTAGCATACCCCAAGCTTTCAATTACCAACACCTTCCTTAATGTGGTTAGGCTTTAGAGACACTTGAATGACCAAAAAAAACAAGCTCAAAGACCCTTTCTTGCTGCCCAAAAAATCGAACAACAGCAGCAATATTGGACAGAAAAATGTGAGCCTCTTTAACACTTGAAATGTTGTATTTTTCTAAGTAGAAGTCAAGAAATATCTTGGTCTTTCAATCACCCATGCACATTTGGAATGGAGTCACCTTAAAAGTTACAAATATGCTTGCATGTGTGTCCTCATGGGGCTTCCAAAATTCAGCACATGAGTGGGTATTAATTTTTTTATAAAAGACCATTGTTTTATAAAACTTGTAGAATATAAACTTTGGTATATCTAATTCCTTGCATTTGTTACTTACATATTTTATAAACTAAGTTATAAAATATAACACAACATAATTATTTAAACCTATAAATAATTAAATATAAATTATCCAAATAATTTATTTCAAGTGATATTAGAAAACCGATTTTCTAAAGTTCAAGTGTCGCGTATTTATTTAACGAACCAATCGTTAAGATTAAATACGAATAAGGTGTTGGTAAGCTTGTTATTGGGTATGACCCGACTTGGATCATAACATATTTGCCACATTAATTTAATATATCTCTCGGGCATACGAATACCTTCACGGTGAAGATCTATTTTGGGATAAACATTTTCTGTATTACTCGATTACCGATTGCATCCAAGAAATTAATTACAGTAACAGGTTTGTTTTTCGAACATAAACCCTACGAATACCATCGGCCAACGTTACGATCAAGCCAACGATGGTGGACTCATTTAACCACACTATCAAGATCATCATCTCAATGAGGGTTATTCACGGTATCCGGACCAGAGAGTTAAATTTTTAGAGTCCTTAAATGCTCATTCACTACAATCAACATGAATTCAGGCTTCGTGATGTTTAGGCGCATTATGTATTATCATATAGAGCATGAAAAACTTAGTACACATTATTGTTACGCATAAAACAATTTTGAGACATGTATGCTTGGCACATAAGACGCGCACAACGATTCTGCTCTTCATAATGCATGCATGGCCATATTACGTGATTACTTGGTGCAATGATCACGTTGCATTGACAATATTGCCATTGTATGGTGACTTACAATTTAAGGTTACTGCTCTTTTAGGTTACGTGTAGTGTCATATGTAGAAGTTCGATGTGATATCTTTTCTATCTATCATACCTAACTTGGGGGACTTGATGATATGCCTATTTCGGCATTTAGCGCTCATGTGTATCACGTGCTTGCACACGATTACTAATTGAAGTCCTGCACTAAACTAGGGTACCCCAGACAATGGTGTGCCCAGAATGGAGTGCGCCCATAGTGGGTGCGCCGTGCGCCCAAGTGGGGTGCACCCATGCAATGAGAAGGTGTGCACCAGACGACCAAAGGGTTGCACACAGCTTTGCTTAGTGCACAATAAACAATTCTATCCTTAATTAACTGTGATCCTTTCCTAACCATAATTCCTTTATTTATGGCTATTATTTGGGAAGGATCTAGAATGAATTAAGGGGCCTTTAGGGTTAGGGTTTCACTATAAATATAAATCCTAACCTCATTCATTCAACACAACATCCTTGACGGATCAACAATCCTCTACGGAATAAGATCATAACAGTTTAATGATCTTCCACAATTTTTGAGGTACGGCCTGAAGCCCCTCACCTAGGGTGTAGCGACCCGACAAAATTGTCATTGACGGCGCCGTCTACTTAGGTCCCGTTACGTGGTCATAAGTCTTTAAAACAACGTTTGACCAAAAGTATGTCGCATTCATTTCAAATGTGAGGATGTTTCATGGTTTACAAAAGTAGTTCAACAACTAGTTACATTACAACGTTTAAAGTACAAATGAAACCTATGCGACAGAATTTAGTAAAGTCAAAAGACGCTCCATGTATGCATGTATACTCGACATCCAGGCAAGTATCAAAATAGTGTGCGGAAGCATGTACCACTTAGTGTTTAAGGACCTGAGAAAACATATAGAAAATTGTCATATATATATATATATATATATATATATATATATATATATATATATATATATATATATATATATATATATATATATATATATATATATATATAAACGCTGGTGAAAATCATAGGTGTATTAGTAAATGTTGTGTTTGAACCACAGGATTTAATATTTCCATAAAGTTGATTATCCAAATCGTTTGCATTCCAAAAGTTGTTGTACGTTCGTGAGCACCCAATTATCAAGACTTAACTGTTTTGTACCCTGTTACGTAGTGTTAGAACATACACTATACTCGAAAATATATTTCATCCGCTAACGGTAGCGAACCGTCCGAATGAGGGCGAGTCAAGCCCGCATGGAACCACACAACATAAGTTCCCATTTACACCCTACAAGTGTAACTAATGATAATTGAATTGAGGCTTTTTGTTCTAACTCACTGTGGAATGTTTGTTTTTGTACTTGTGTTCAAAGCATAAAAGTATGATACGTATATGTTTCTCATCCCATGATTTAAAAGTATAAAAGTTGTTGAAAAGATAGGACTATGATCTCACCTTGAGTGCACGAGTAAAAAGGTACTTCACAAAGTAACGTGTGCAAGAACGAATGCTAGTCTTGACCTAAACAAGTAGGTCGTATCAATAACTGTAAACACGGTTGGTTAAAGTTGTTCAATTAGTCCTATGGCTCATTACGACTCGATTATATAGCATGTGAATCAAGCTGTCAAGTTTCATGCAAGAATCAAGTATACAAGAAGACTAGAATGGTTTAAACAAAGTATTGGTTAAGTTTGAATAAAAGTCAACTTTGGTCAAGTCAAAGTCAACACATTCGGGTCGGGCCTCGAACTATTTATCTGAGCTAATTAATCATATATAAGCATCTTAGAACAAGTTACATGTTAATCGAAGGTGCGTAGCATAGCTAGAATTTTTCGTATAAATGTCAAGTTGAACAGCCACCAAACACGGCAATCGCCGTGCCGGGACAAAGGATGGGTCGCGCCGCGATATTACACGGGAGCTCATTCCTGGCTGTTTCAAATGTCTAAGTCTCGAACCAAAATTCATTCAAACGTAAATAACGAACCGTAAACATTCAAAACATGTATCTTATATCGTTGGAAAGGTAATTTAACGAGGAACACAATAAACACATTTCTTTTACCAAAAACATCATTTACAAAAATTCAAATCCAAGTTGAATGCTCATTTAATGTTCATCATAAATGCTTCAAGTTCATAAATGCACATTGATGATTCGGGAATTAAATGCACACATATAATACGCCGTTTCGTAGGTAATTACGCATACAATACAACTAAACACCTACAAACAACATTTCAAAGCATTCAATGCATTAAAAGTTCATTTTACTTATATCAAACTCTAACCAAAAATCATAAATTCATCAATAATGTTAATGGAGTCTTTCTAAGTCAACCTACACATCAAATTGAAGCTAGTGATGCTAGTAACACATTTAATACATGCACTTTAACATTTAAACAACATTTAATCAACCCAAAACCCAATATTAAACACACCCATTTTCAAGTTCATGCTAGTTACTCAAAATAACAAGATCGAGCAAGTAAATCACATATTCATGTTAGACTTGAGCCATAGACACTAATTAACACTTTTATAAGTCAAAAACATCAAGAACAAGAAATGTAGAGTTTTTAGAAAGTTACCCAAAAGAGATGAAGTTGGTATAGAATCAAAGAGGAAGGTGCAAGGATTCCAAATATGTAATTTGTTTTGAAGAACGCTTGCTAGATTGAAAATGGATGATGATTCTTTGATTTGGGTGTTGAGAGAAAAAAATGGAAGTATCAAATTGGGAGGTGGTGAATGAGTGGAGGAGGAGAAGGTTTGACCAGTTGACCTAGTCAAATCTTTGGTCCTTTGGCAAGTTTAGTCCCTCGAGTTTAAAAGCAGGTGCGTGAATTAACCAAACGAATTAATTTAAATACGTAGAGTAAACGTGAGATGTTATAATTAAATAACGGACTTTAAAATAATTAAACGGAAAGTAAACGGAAAAAGACGGGATGTTACATTTGATCTTGTCTTTCCCAAGTAAACTCGGGCCCCCTTTTGGCATTCCAACAAACTTTAACGATCGGGATTTTACTTTGTTTTGGCGTCTTGACAGAGTTGTCCACAATTTCAACCGGTTCTTCTACGAAATGAAGTTTGTCATCAATAGTAAGCTCTTCGAGAGGGATGACGAGATCGGGTTCGGCAAGGCATTTCTTCAAGTTTGATACATGGAAAGTAGGATGAACGGAGCTCAATTGAATCGAGAGATCCAAACGGTAAGCAACGGGCCCAATACGCTCCAACATTTCAAAAGGACCAATATATCATGGATTTAGCTTCCCACGTTTCCCGAAATGGATTACACCTTTCCAAGGTGCGACTTTTAACATTACACGGTCACCGACTTAGAATTCGAGATCATTTCGTCTAATGTTGGCATAGCTCCTTTGACGACTACGGGCCGTCCTGAGCCTGTCTCGAATCTGAACGATCTTCTCGGTGGTTTCGTGAATGAGTTCGGGCCTGGTGATTTGCTTGTCGCCTACTTTGGCCCAACAAATAGGAGAACGACATTTGCGGCTATATAACGCTTCAAAAGGTGCGACTTTAATACTCTCGTGATAACTATTGTTGTAAGAGAAATCAGCTAGTGGCAAATGCTTTTCCCAAGCTTTTCCGAAGTCGATAATGCAAGCTCGTAGCATGTCTTCCAAGGTTTGAATTGTGCGTTTGCTTTGTCCGTCGGTTTGTGAATGGTATGCAGTACTCATGTCTAAACGCATTCCCAAGGCTTCTTGCAAGGCACGCCAAAATCTAGAAGCGAAATGAGCATCTCGGTCGGATATGATCGACAAGGGTACACCGTGACGGGTTACAATATCTTTTATATACAATTGTGCAAGTTTGTCCATTTTGTCCGTTTCTTTCATGGATAGGAAGTGAGCGGATTTGGTGAGACAGTCAATAATAACCCAAATGGTATCATAACCACTCACCGTCTTTGGTAGTTTTGTGATGAAGTCCATCGTTATTCTTTCCCGCTTCCATTGCGGGATTTCGGGTTGTTGAAGTAACCCGGATGGCCTTTGATGTTCGACTTTGACCTTAGAGCAAGTTAAACACTTTACAACATAAGTAGCAACGTCCCTTTTAATGTTCGACCACCAATATTGTTCTTTGAGGTCGTGGTACATCTTATTGGCACCGGGGTGAATCGAGTACCTTGACTTATGGGCTTCGTCTAGAATAAGGCTTCGTAAATCCCCATAACTAGGCACCCAAATCCTTTCAGGGAAAAATCAGAGTCCGGTCTCCTTAACTTCGAATCGAGAGATGAGAACGTTCAAGTGTTCATGAGAAATATTTTCATTCTTGAGGGCTTCGTCTTGGGCTACCCGAATTTGGTTATTGAGGTTAGTGTGGATGGTGATGTTTAAAGCTCGGACACGAAGAGGCACCATTCTTTCCTTTTGACTTAAGGCATCGGCTACTACATTTGCCTTCCCGGAATGGTAATGAAGCTCGCAATCGTAATCGTTCAAAGTTTCAATCCACCGTCGTTTTCTATATTTAGTTGTTTTTGATCAAAGATGTGTTGGAGGCTTTTATGATCGGTGAAGATAGTACTTTTGGTTCCATAGAGATAGTGTCTCAACATTTTGAGTGCAAAGACAACGGATCCGAGTTCGAGATCATGTGTCGTGTAGTTCCGTTCATGAATTTTTAGGTGTCGGGAGGCATAAGCAATGACTTTCTTTCGTTGCATTAATACACACCCAAAACCATGTTTAAAGGCATCGCAATATACAAAAAAATCATCATTGCCTTCGGGAAGAGATAAGATAGGAGCGGTGGTTAGCTTTTTCTTTTAGATTTGAAACGCGGACTCTTGTTCGGTTGCCCAAATAAATTTTCTTAGAGGACGAGAAACTAAGGAGAAATATTTGATGAATCTACGATAGTATCCGGCGAGACCCAAGAATTGACGGATGTGAGTAGGAGTAGTAGGGGTTTCCCATTTGCTAATGGCTTCGATTTTAGCGGGATCGACCTTAACACCTTGGTCGCTTACAACATGACCGAGAAATTGAACTTCCTTCCACCAAAATTCACACTTGGATAATTTTGCATAGAGTCGTTCTTGTCTTAAAAGTTCAAGCACGAGCTGGAGGTGTTGTTCGTGCTCTTCTTCGCTTTTAGAATAGAACAAAATATCATCGATGAAAACAATAACGAATTTGTCGAGGTATGGTTTGCACACCCTTATGTAGTTGAATCTCTGCTCAATGTGACGGGTCTTTTGATGAGCACGAGGTTCCTTGATTTAAGCAATCGCTCCCTCGTTGTCACAAAAGATCTCAAGAGGGTCTTGAATGGAAGGGACTACTCCTAAGTCGTCGATGAATTTTTTCATCCATGCAGCTTCCTGAGCTGCCAATGAGGCGGCAATGTACTCTGACTCTGTAGTGGATAATGCAACAACATCCTGTTTTGAACTCTTCTAAGAGACCGCACCTCCATTTAACATGAAGACATAACCGGATTGTGATCGAGAATCATCTCGATCAGTTTGGAAACTCGCGTCCACGTAACCTTTTACCGCGAGTTCCTCCTCACCAGAACCGTATATAAGAAACATATTCTTAGTCCTCCTAAGGTATTTCAATATACTTTTAACCGCAATCCAATGACTATTTCCAGGGTTATTTTGGTATCTACTTATCAAGCTAAGAGCGCATGACACATCCGGTCTAGTACATATCATTGGATACATGATTAACCCAATAGCAGACTCGTATGGGATATTCTTCATTATCTCTTGTTCATCTTTCGTGGTAGGGCACTGAGATGAACTAAGAAGTGTTCCTCTTTGAATAGGTACCAAACCTTTCTTAAGGTTCTCCATCTTGAACCTTTTCAAGACCTTTTCAATGTATGCACTTTGATTCAAAACTATCAATTTCTTGGATCTATCTCTGTAGATCCTAATCCCCAAAATGTATTGTGCTTCTTCAAGATCCTTAATGGAGAAGTAGCTTTTTAGCCAAGTTTTAACACCTTGCATCGTCGGGATATCATTTCCAAATAATAATATATCATCCACATATAATACAAGGAACATGATAGTGCTCCCACTAGCTTTCTTGTATACACAAGCTTCATCACCATTTTTAATGAAGCCAAATTTCTTGGCCTCCTCATTAAAACGATGATTCTACATTCTAGATGCTTGTTTCAATCCGTAGATTGACTTCTTTAACTTACATACTTTGTTAGGATATTTTGGATCAACAAAACCTTCAGGCTGAACCATATAGACTTCTTCCTCAAGATATCTATTTAGGAAAGCGGTCTTGACATCCATTTGCCATATCTCATAATCATAATGAGCAGCAATAGCAAATAATATCCTGATAGACTTTAGCATTGCCACAGGTGAAAAATTTTCATCATAGTCGATCCCTTGAGTTTGAGTGAAACCTTTTGCTACAAGTCTAGTTTTATATGTATTCAAGTTTCCATGCATGTCGGTTTTCATCTTGAAAATACATTTACAATCAACTAATCTAGAGTTCCTTGGTTGTAAAACAAGTTCCCAAACTTGGTTATCATACATTGATTGCATCTCAGCGTTCATGGCCTCAAGCCATTTATCTTTATCAACCCGTTATAAAACATCTTGATAGTTGGTTGGTTCATCCAAATCAACCACATAGCAATCATCCATGAGAAATCCATATCTCTCAGGAGGATTACTAATCCTATCAGATCTACGAACGTTTTGTATACTTTGATGATCCATTTGATCATTCTCAACATTTTCATGTTAAGTGCTAGTGTCAACCAATTATGTATTATCTACTTGATCTTGAACCTCTTCAAGATCTATCTTCCTTTCACTATTACCTTCCATTAGGAACTTAGTTTCAAGGAATTCAGCCTTCCGAGCAACAAATACATTTTGCTCGGATGGATTATAGAAATGTTATCCCATATCATTTTTGGGATATCCTATGAAGATACACTTCGTGGATCAAGCATTCAACTTATTAGGGACATAACGCTTAGGGTAAGCTTCACATCCCCATACCTTTAAGTATGATAGAGATGGAGGTTTTCCAAACCGCATCTCATGAGGTGTTCATTCCACTTTCTTAGTTGGGGCCATATTTAGAATACGAGACGCAGAGCATAGACAATAACCCTAAAATGATAGAGGTAACGAGCTTCTAGCTATCATAGATCGAACCATATCCATTAGGGTTCGGTTCCTCCTTTCGGACACTCCATTAAGCTGAGGTGTCCTGGGTGGAGTAAGTTGCGAGATAATTGTAGTGACCCGAACTTGTCCATATTTATATATACATTAAATGAAATTGTTATTTACATGATTAAGTGTTTCTAAAATGTTAAGCAATCAAACTTGTTAAGACTTGATTAATTGAAATAGGTTTCATATAGACAATTGACCACCCAAGTTGACTGGTGATTCACGAACGTTAAAACTTGTAAAAACTATATGATGACATATATATGGTTATATATATAGTTAACATGATATTATGATAAGTAAACATATCATTAAGTATATTAACAATGAACTACATATGTAAAAACAAGACGACTAACTTAATGATTTTGAAACGAGACATATATGTAACGATTATCGTTGTAACTACATTTAATGTATATATATATCATATTAAGAGATATTCGTACATCATAATATCATGATAATATTATAATTTAAAATCTCATTTGATATTATAAACATTGGGTTAACAACATTTAACAAGATCGTTAACCTAAAGGTTTCAAAACAACACTTACATGTAACGACTAACGACGACTTAACGACTCAGTTAAAATGTATATACATGTAGTGTTTTAATATATATTCATACACTTTTAAAAGACTTCAAGACACTTATCAAAATACTTCTACTTAACAAAAATGCTTACAATTACATCCTCGTTCAGTTTCATCAACAATTCTACTCGTATGCACCCGTATTCGTACTCGTACAATACACAGCGTTTAGATGTATGTACTATTGGTATATATGTTGGGATTTAACAAGTTTCATAATACTTAAAACCTTTTAAGAATCATTCAAAGCGGAAGCATGTAAAATTACCAATTGAAACTTGTATATCTTTAACCATATAAAAGTTAAATCCCAAGAAAAGGATCAAGTTGAGAAATAAGCTTACAAACTACAAGCAAGAATAAGATGTTATACCTATTCCAAGCTAGTTGAAAGTGATGAAGATGATGATGTTGAATGGAGCTTCAAATGGATGAAACCTCAAGAGATTATACCCCAAACTTGTAACCAACACCTTGTACTTTGGTTAGGTTTTGTTGACACTTGAATTTGGCTTCCAAAAACCAAATTATGAAACCCTTTTTGTGCACAAAAGGCCACGGCCAGAACAGCTCTTGGAGAGAGCTTTGTGCAGTTTTTTTTGCTTATGTTTTGATGTGTAAATGCATGTGTGTTTGGTCTCCAAGAGAGCCTTGGTTAATATGCACCTAGAATGGAAGTAACATGGTAAAAGACAAGTCAAAAGAGCATGCTTACTCCATACTCCCATGCCACTTCCAATTCTTTTAAATAAAATGGTTTGTTTTATAAAATTAGATTTTATAAAACACATTTTATAAAACTTCCATTTATTATATACATTTTATTATATAAAACCAATTTATATATAAAATGTAACATAAATAAATTAATTATTTAACCTATAAATAATTAATCCATAATATATAAATTATTCCATAATTTATATAATACACATCAAGTAATGTTTAAGAAAACCATTTTTCTTAAAGTTCAAGTGTCGCGTATTTGATCAATGAACCAATCGTTAAAATCAAATACAAATAAGGTGTCGGTAAGTTTGTTATTGGGTATGACCCGACTTGGATCATAACACGTCAGCAACATTAATTTAGTATGTCTCTCGGGCATACGAAATACCTTCAATCTCCCACTTGCACGAGAAACATAAGAAATTAATGCAAGTGATGGATACAGCCTAACACACCGTCCATCACCCCTAATATGTTATGACTTTGTGCCATTCAATAACATCATCCCTTTCGAGTTCCCATCTCGAATATGATTAGGTGAATCTTTCATTATTTCCTTTCGTCCTTGATGTCATGTTAAATCCAAGAGATACAGAGTGATCACTCTCTTATAGATTTAACTTTTCAGGCCTTAGACATCTTACTCTCAACAAATAAGAGGGACAAATTCCATCTTGACTACATACGTCCTAGATATACACTTTGTAATATACCTGAGTTCTTCCTTATGTACTACCATGTTTCAGAATAGCGAAGAAAAGAATCAAGGCACAGTACTAGGTGAATATCCGAACCCAATATGTATCTCAGGTCAGAGGATACAATGATATTCGCCTTTACTCAAGATTACATGTGATCAACCACAAAGGCTCTATACAGTAATTCTTGAGAGCGGGTCTTCCAATATTTGTTTCCCACAAATATCTATGAACCTTGGTTGCAACCTTGCCCCACATTCAACCTATGAATGTATACCAATCCGAGTTCATAATAGTCTAAACCTCACACTTGTTCCCACAAATGTGATCAACTACGGAATTTACAATAATAGTTTATTCATGGATGAAATATGCTAAATTGGAACATGACTCATAATTAAATTAATACCATAATTATATTAATGAGTTTGAACTAATTCGTTCCGTTACAATACATAAAGTAGATCAATTCCAATCACTAGAATATCGAAGCCCTAACGCACAAACATGTCCCTCATGTTTTGGCCCATGTAAAAGCTTCGTGAGTGGATCCGCAACATTATGATCTGTGTGAACTTTGTGAATACATATCTTTCCCTTTTCAACCTCATCCCTGATGTAGTTGAATCTCCGCTCAATGTGACGAGTCTTTTGATGAGCACGAGGTTCCTTGATTTGAGCAATCGCACCCTCGTTGTCACAAAAGATCTCAAGAGGGTCCTGAATGGAAGGGACCACTCCTAAGTCGTCGATGAATTTCTTCATCCATGCAGCTTCCTGAGCTGCCAGTGAGGCGGCAATGTACTCCGACTCTGTAGTGGATAACGCAACAACCTCCTGTTTCGAACTCTTCCAAGAGACCGCACCACCATTTAACATGAAGACATAACCGGATTGTGATCGAGAGTCATCTCGATCAGTTTGGAAACTCGCATCCACGTAACCTTTTACGGCGAGTTCCTCCTCACCAGACCCATATATTAGAAACATATCCTTAGTTCTCCTAAGGTATTTCAATATACTTTTAACAGCAATCCAATGACTGTTTCCTGGGTTATTCTGGTATCTACTTGTCAAGCTTAGAGCGCATGACACATCCGGTCTAGTACATATCATCGCATACATGATAGACCCAATAGCAGATGCGTATGGGACTTTCTTCATTCTCTCTTGTTCATCTTTCGTGGTAGGACACTGAGATGAATTGAGAACGGTTCCTCTTTGAATAGGTACCAAACCTTTCTTAGAGTTTTCCATCTTGAACCTTTTCAAGATTTTATCAATGTATGTACTTTGACTTAAACCTATCAATCTCTTGGATCTATTCCTATAGATCCCTATCCCCAATATGTATTGTGCATCTCCAAGATCCTTAATGGAGAAGCAACTCTTTAGCCAAGTTTTGACTCCTTGCATTGTGGTAATATCATTCCCAAATAATAATATATCATCCACATATAGTACAAGGAACATGATAGTGCTCCCACTAGCTTTCTTATATACACAAGCTTCATCACCATTTTTAATGAAGCCAAATTTCTTGGCTTCCTCATTAAAACGATGATTCCACATTCTAGATGCTTGTTTCAATCCGTAGATTGACTTCTTTAACTTGCATACACTTTTAGGATATTTTGGATCAACAAAACCTTCAGGCTGGACCATATAGACATCTTCCATAAGATATCCATTTAGGAAAGCGGTTTTGACATCCATTTGCCATATTTCATAGTCGTAGTGAGCAGCAATGGCAAATAATATCCTAATAGACTTTAGCATTGCCACAGGCGAGAAAGTTTCATCATAATCAACCCCTTGAGTTTGAGTGAAACCTTTTGCAACAAGTCTAGCTTTATATGTATCCAAGTTTCCATGTATGTCGGTTTTCTTCTTGAAAAGCCATTTGCAATCAACTAGCTTGGAGCTAGGAGGTTGCACAACAAGTTCCCAAACTTGGTTTTCATACATGGATTGCATCTCGGCGTTCATGGCTTCCTGCCATTTATCTTTATCGATCCTTGATAAAGCATCTTCGTAGTTTGTCGGTTCATCCAAATCAACCGTATAGCAACCATCTATGAGAAACCCATATCTCTCAGGAGGATTGCTAATCCTACCAGATCTACGAATGCCTTGTGTATTTTGATCATTCATTTGATCACTATCAACATTTTCATGTTGAGTGCTAGTGTCAACCAATTGTGTATCATCTACTTGATCTTGAACCTCTTCAAGATCTATCTTCCTTTCACTATTTCCTTCCATTAGGAACTTAGTTTCAAGGAATTCCGCCTTTCGAGCAACAAATACATTCTGCTCGTATGGATCATAGAAATAGTATCCCATATCATCCTTGGGATATCCTATGAAGATACACTTCGTGGATCGAGCATTCAACTTATTAGGGACGTAACGCTTAGGATAAGCTTCACATCCCCATACCTTTAAGTATGATAGAGATGGAGGTTTTCCAAACCACATCTCATGAGGAGTTCGTTCCACTTTCTTGGTTGGGGCCATATTTAAAATACGAGCCGCGGAGCTTAGACAATAACCCCAAAATGACAGAGGTAACGAGCTTCTTGCCATCATAGATCGAACCATATCCATTAGGGTTCGGTTCCTCCTTTCGGAAACTCCATTAAGTTGGGGTGTTCCGGGTGGAGTAAGTTGTGAGATAATCCCACAACTCCTAAGATGATCTTGGAAGGCATCGCTTAGGTATTCACCTCCTCTATCGGTACGTAGTACCTTAATTGTCTTATTGAGTTGATTTTGTACTTCGTTTTGATATTCTTTGAATGCTTCAAACGTTTCGTCCTTGTGTCTTAATAAGTAGACATATCCGAAACGACTAAAGTCATCAATGAAAGTAACAAAGTATCTTTCACCTTTCCTAGTCATGGGTTTAAAGGGTCCACATACATCCGAATGTATTAATCCCAATAAATCTTTAGCCCTTTCATAGGTCCCTTTAAAAGGTGCTTTAGTCATCTTGCCTTGTAAACAAGATTCACATACTTCAAACGAATCCATTTCATTTGATTTCAAAAGTCCATTCTTTTGAAGTGTATGTATTCGGTTCTTGTTTATGTGACCAAGGCGACAATGCCATAAGTAGGAATCACTCAAATCCCTTTTGAGTTTCTTGGTGCTTGTATGGTACATTGAGCTACTAGAAGATGTGTCATCATGAACCAATTCATAAATTCCATTTGAAGGCGAAGCCTTGAAATAGAATACATTATCTTTAGAAACATGAATATCATCATCAATAAAATTAACAACGTAACCACATTGTTTTAAGCGAGAAATAGAAATAATGTTTCTACACAAATCCGGAGCATACAAAACATTTTCTAAAATAAGTTCCAATCCGCTTGGAAGCTTCAAAATAAAATCTCCTTGAGCTTTAACATGCACCTTTGCACCATTGCCCATATAGAGACTTGATGTTCCCGCCTTATGATCACTTCTTTTGAACCCCTGCAAAGAATTGCAAATATGAGTTCCACATCCAGTGTCTAATACCCATGTATTAGAAGAAGTAATACTTAGCTCTATATATACCATATATATATTACCTGAGGTTTGCCCTGCATCCCTCTTGTCCTTCAACTCCTTAAGGTAGACCGGACAGTTTCGTTTCCAATGACCCATCTCACCGCAACCGAAACATGGGTCTTCCTTGGGGTTTGCCTTCTCGGCTACCTTTTGCTTCTTAGCCTTGTTTATGGTTGGGGTAACCATCTTCCCTTTCCCTTTGCCTTGATAGGCGGGTCCTTTTCTCTTAGCCACCTTTGGCTTAGAGGTCTTACTTTTGGACCCACCTTGATCGATTGCTAACACGGGTAAAGCCCTTTTACCCATGCTAGTTTCCGCCGTTCTAAGCATACCGTGAAGCTCACCTATGCTCTTATCCATCCCATTCATATTGTAATTAATTACAAATTGATCAAACCTTTTTGATAGGGAATTAATGATAAGATCGGTGGCTAACTCATTTGATATGTTTAGGTTAAGACGGTTAGCACGATCAATAAGGCTCTTCATTTTGAGGACATAAGAGGAGACGGATTGGGTGTCATCCATACGACATGCATGTAGCGCTCGAACCGTTTCGAAGCGCTCGACACGTGCTTGTTGAAGGAACATCTCCTTCAATTGCGTAATCATGTCATATGCACTATGATGTTCGAAATCCTTTTGGAGTTCGGGTATCATAGTCCCAAGCATTAGACAAGCGACTTGCACCGAATCAGCGCAATACTTGTCATAATAAGCCATGCCCTCTATATCTTCCTCATCCGGTTGGTCGGGAATAGGGTCCTCCAACACATACGCTTTGTCCTCAAGTTTGAGGACAATCCTAAGATTACGGAACCAATCCATAAAGTTCGTATGGTTGAGTTTGTCTTTCTCGAGGAGAGACCTTAATGATAGGTTGTTTAGGTTAAGTGGTGCATTTTGCATGTTGTTGTTATTTGCGGCCATCTACAAAATTTAACAAAGTCCTTTTAAGTATCGATTTTAAATTTAATAAACAATACCCTTTTATTTTTAATTGTTTTATTAAATCTTAGAATCCAACGGTAAATCAAATTTCGGTTAGGTGACCTTTATCCCGTTATTTGATTTAGCTAGGTAGTCATTTATGTGACAATTGCAATCCTTTTGCAACTTCTAAGTTATGGGATCATGCAATCCTTTTGCATGGCATATTTATCCCATCAACGCCTATTTGTTCATCATGCTTCGGTGACCCTAAGTTCATGATTCCCAAATCAAGTCGTCCTACTTGTGTAAACATGTAGACTTAACATACAAGTGGTTAGGTGACCTTTATCCCACATGTATGCGAAGTGTACCTTATTCATATTAATTCGCTCATGACGGTTAGGTGACCTTTATCTCATCAAGAGTTTCCTAATACGTCTAAGTGTTTCCACAAAAGGATGGCGTTTAACTTGTTTACCTTGTTATAGTTAAGGGATTTTAAGCTTTCATAAATTCTAGTTTAAGAAAACATTTGCCATACACCAACATGCATTTGGTGTATAGTTCATTATGAAAAGCCAATTTCATGTCTATAAACCATTTTATATATATGATCCTAATCATGATCTTAATAACCGTTTATTAATGTCCTTTTAGCCATTTTTAATTTAACCATTTAAATTGACGTTTTGCATGTCGTTAATTAATGTATAATTTAACCAATTAAATTGCCATTTTGCTTGTTGTTAACTTGTGTGATTAACTTGTAGCATACAACCATACAATCCACAATCATACAATAAACAACCATGCATGCAAAACAAATATGTTCACAATCAAGCCATTTTGGTAGACATTTGTTTAGCCGAAAACAAATGCCACCGGATAAGGGGTTATAACACAAAGTATGAGATTTCAAATCTCCCACTTAACCTTGCATCCAAATGCTTCTTCATGTGTTCTTCAAGTCTTCATCATTCTTCATCATTTTACAAAATATATCCTAATACATTTTGTCTAAAAAATGAAATTACAACCTAATCTATTTTACATACCAAATATAAAATAAATTACATAACCAAATGAATTATTACATGCCAAATGAATAAATATTATTACAAACCAATTGAATAAATATCAATCAACCATGCATGCAACCAAACACAAGGTCAAGGCTTAGATTGTGAACATCATCAACATAAGTGATAGGCAATACAGAATCACAAGTGATTGGAAACACAGAATCACAAGTGATCTGCAACACAGAATCACAAGTGATTTGCAACACAGAATCACAAGTGATTGGCAATACAGAATCACAAGTGATTGGCAGTACAGAATGCAGAATCACAAGTGATTTTGGCCAAAATGACAACCACCCAAAACCGAAAATTTTACATTCTACTTCATGCATGTTCATAGAATGCAAAATTATAGTGGGTTTAATAACCATCTCGAAGCATATTTCAACAACTTCGGCTCTAGATACCATTGTTGGGATTTAACAAGTTTCATAATACTTAAAACCTTTTAAGAATCATTCAAAGCGGAAGCATGTAAAATTACCAATTGAAACTTGTATATCTTTAACCATATAAAAGTTAAATCCCAAGAAAAGGATCAAGTTGAGAAATAAGCTTACAAACTACAAGCAAGAATAAGATGTTATACCTATTCCAAGCTAGTTGAAAGTGATGAAGATGATGATGTTGAATGGAGCTTCAAATGGATGAAACCTCAAGAGATTATACCCCAAACTTGTAACCAACACCTTGTACTTTGGTTAGGTTTTGTTGACACTTGAATTTGGCTTCCAAAAACCAAATTATGAAACCCTTTTTGTGCACAAAAGGCCACGGCCAGAACAGCTCTTGGAGAGAGCTTTGTGCAGTTTTTTCTGCTTATGTTTTGATGTGTAAATGCATGTGTGTTTGGTCTCCAAGAGAGCCTTGGTTAATATGCACCTAGAATGGAAGTAACATGGTAAAAGACAAGTCAAAAGAGCATGCTTACTCCATACTCCCATGCCACTTCCAATTCTTTTAAATAAAATGGTTTGTTTTATAAAATTAGATTTTATAAAACACATTTTATAAAACTTCCATTTATTATATACATTTTATTATATAAAACCAATTTATATATAAAATGTAACATAAATAAATTAATTATTTAACCTATAAATAATTAATCCATAATATATAAATTATTCCATAATTTATATAATACACATCAAGTAATGTTTAAGAAAACCATTTTTCTTAAAGTTCAAGTGTCGCGTATTTGATCAATGAACCAATCGTTAAAATCAAATACAAATAAGGTGTCGGTAAGTTTGTTATTGGGTATGACCCGACTTGGATCATAACACGTCAGCCACATTAATTTAGTATGTCTCTCAGGCATACGAAATACCTTCAATATACACTCCAATGATCAGCTCTTAGTAGCCCTTGTGAGTCACCTAAAACATGTGGGAGCCATCATTTGGCAACTAGCATGAAATATCTCATAAAATTACAAAAATATGAGTAATCATTCATGACTTATTTACATGAAAACAAAATTACATATCCTTTATATCTAATCCATACAACAACGACCAAAAATACCTACAAACACTTTAATTCTTCCATTTTCTTCATCTAATTGATCTCTCTCAAGTTCTATCTTCAAGTTCTAAGTGTTCATCATAAATTCTACAAGTTCTAGTTTCATAAAATCAAGAATACTTCCAAGTTTGCTAGCTTACTTCCAATCTTGTAGAGTGATCATCCAACCTCAAGAAATCTTTCTTATTTACAGTAAGATATCTTTCTAATATAAGGTAATACTCATATTCAAACTTTGATTCAATTTCTATAACTATAACAATCTTATTTCGAGTGGAAATCTTACTTGAACTTGTTTTCGTGTCATGATTCTGCTTCAAGAACTTTCAAGCCATCTAAGGATCCTTTGAAGCTAGATCCATTTTTATCATTTCCAGTAGCTTTATCCAGAAAACTTGAGGTAGTAATGATGTTCATAACATCATTCGATTCATACATATAAAGCTATCTTATTCGAAGGTTTAAACTTGTAATCACTAGAACATAGTTTAGTTAATTCTAAACTTGTTCGCAAACAAAAGTTAATCCTTCTAACTTGACTTTTAAAATCAAATAAACATATGTTCTATATCTATATGATATGCTAACTTAATGATTTAAAACCTGAAAACACGAAGAACACTGTAAAATCGGACATTCGCCGTCGTAGTAACACCGCGGGCTGTTTTGGGTTAGTTAATTAAAAACTATGATAAACTTTGATTTAAAATTTTTTCTTCTGGGAAAATGATTTTTCTTATGAACATGAAACTATATCCAAAAATCATGGTTAAACTCAAAGTGGAAGTATGTTTTCTAAAATGGTCATCTAGACGTCGTTCTTTCGACTGAAATGACTACCTTTACAAAAACAACTTGTAACTTATATTTCTGACTATAAACCTATACTTTTTATGTTTAGATTCATAAAATAGAGTTCAATATAAAACCATAGCAATTTGATTCACTCAAAACGGATTTAAAATGAAGAAGTTATGGGTAAAACAAGATTGGATAATTTTTCTTGTTGTAGCAACGTGAAAATTGGTAACAAATCTATATTAATCATATCCTAGCTAACTTATATTATATTATACATGTATTCTAATATATTATGTAATCTTGGGATACCATAGACACGTATGCAAATGTTTTGACATATCATATTGACCCATGTGTATATATTATTTGGAACAACCATAGACACTCTATATGCAGTAATGTGGGAGTTAGCTATACAGGGTTGAGGTTGATTCCAAAAATATATATACTTTGAGTTGTGATCTAGCCTGAGACATGTATACACTGGGTCGTGGATTGATTCAAGATAATATATATCAATTTTTTTCTGTACATCTAACGTTGGACAACTAGTTGTAGGTTACTAACGAGGACAGCTGACTTAATAAACTTAAAACATCAAAATGTATTAAAAGTGTTGTAAATATATTTTGAATATACTTTGATATATATGTACATATTTGTTATAGGTTCGTGAATCGACCAGTGGCCAAGTCTTACTTTCCGACGAAGTAAAAATCTGTGAAAGTGAGTTATAGTCCCACTTTTAAAATCTAATATTTTTGGGATGAGAATACATGCAGGTTTTATAAATGATTTACAAAATAGACACAAGTACGTGAAACTACATTCTATGGTTGAATTATCGAAATCGAATATGCCCCTTTTTATTAAAGTCTGGTAATCTAAGAATTAGGGAACAGACACCCTAATTGACGCGAATCCTAAAGATAGATCTATTGGGCCTAACAAACCCCATCCAAAGTACCGGATGCTTTAGTATTTCAAAATTTATATCATGTCCGAAGGAGGATCCCAGAATGATGGGGATATTCTTATATATGCATCTTGTTAATGTCGGTTACCAGGTGTTCACCATATGAATGATTTTTATCTCTATGTATGGGATGTATATTGAAATATGAAATATTGTGGTCTATTGTTACGATTTGATATATATAGGTTAAACCTATAACTCACCAACATTTTTGTTGACGTTTAAAACATGTTTATTCTCAGGTGAATACTAAGAGCTTCCGCTATTGCATACTAAAATAAGGACAAGATTTGGAGTCCATATTTGCATGATATTATGTAAAAACTGCATTCAAGAAACATATGTCGATGTAATATATTTCTATTGTAAACCATTATGAAATGGTCGTGTGTAAACAGTATATTTTAGATTATCATTATTTGATAATCTACGTAATGCTTTTGAAACCTTTATTGATAAAATAAAGGTTATGGTTGTTTTAAAAATGAATGCAGTCTTTGAAAAACGTCTCATATAGAGGTCAAAACCTCGCAACGAAATCAATTAATATGGAACGTTTATAATCAATATGAACGGGACATTTCAATAATCCCACAACTTCTAAGATGATCCTGGAAGGCATCGCTTAGGTATTCACCTCCTCTATCGGTACGAAGTATCTTGATTGTTTTGTCGAGTTGATTTTGTACTTCATTTTGATATTCTTTAAATGCTTCAAAAGTTTCGTCCTTATGTTTCAACAAGTAGACATATCCGAAATGACTGAAGTCATCAATGAAAGTGACGAAGTATCTTTCACCATTCCTAGTCATGGGCTTAAAAGGTCCACATACATCCGAATGTATTAATCCCAATAAGTCCTTAGCCCTTTCATAGGTCCCTTTGAAAGGTGCTTTAGTCATTTTGCCTTGTAAACAAGATTCACATACATCAAACGAGTCTAGCTCATTTGATTTCAAAAGACAATTCTTTTGAACTGTATGCATTCGGCTCTTGTTTATGTGACCAAGGCGACAATGCCATAAGTAGGAATCATTCAAATCTCTTTTGAGTTTCTTGGTGTTTGCATGGAATATTGAGCTATTGTGTGATGTGTCATCATGAACCAATTCATAAATACCATTCAAAGGTAAAGCCTTAAAATAGAACACATTATTTAAAGAAACATGTATATCATCATTAATAAAATTAAGATTAAAACCAAATTATCTTAAACGGGATACAGCAATAATGTTTCGAGTCAAATCAGGTGCATACTAAACATTTTTTAAAATAAGCTCCAAACCAGTTTGTAGCTTCAAAATAAAGTCTCCTTGAGCTTCTACATGCACCTTTGCACCATTTCCCACGAAGAGACTCGTTGTTCCCGCATCTTGTTTACTTCTTTTAAACCCCTGCAAAGAATTGCAAATATGAGTTCCACATCCTGTATCTAATACCCAAGTATTAGAAGAAGTAATACTAAGCTCAACGTATACCATATATACATTACCTGAGGTTTGCCCTGCATCCCTCTTTTCTTTCAACTCCTTTAGGTAGATCGGGCAGTTACGTTTCCAGTGACCCATCTCACCGCAACCAAAGCATGGATCTTCCTTGGGGTTTGCTTGTCCTGCAACCTTTTGCTTATTGTTTTTGTTAGTTGGGGTAACCATCTTCCCCTTTCCCTTTCCCTTGCCTTGGTAGGCGGGTCCTTTCTTCTTGGCCACCTTTGGCTTAGAAGTGGAATTGTTCTTAAACCCGCCTTCATTGATCATAAGCACTGGTGAAGCCCTTTTACCCATGTTTGATTCAGCCGTCCTAAGGATGGCATGTAATTCACCAATGCTCTTATCCCAACCATTCATGTTGTAATTCAACACGAATGTGTCAAACCTTTTTAATAAAGAGTTGAGGATAAGGTCCGTGGCTAATTCATTAGACACGTTGCAATTTATACATTGCAATCGATCAATAAGGCTTTTCATTTTGAGAACATAGGATGAGACGGATTGGGATTCGTCCATTCGACAAGCATGAAGTGCTCAAACCGTTTCAAAGCGCTCGACTCGAGCTTGTTGAAGGAACATCTCCTTCAACTGAGTGATCATCTCATATGCCCCATGATGCTCAAAGTCCTTTTGGAGTTCAGGGATCATGGTTCCAAGCATAAGGCAAGAAACTTGCACCAAATCGGTGCAATATTTCTCCCAATATGCCATGCCCTCGATATCATCCTCGTCGGGTTGATCGGGAATGGGGTCTTCCAACACATACGCCCTATCCTCAAGCTTGAGGACTATTCTTATATTGCGATACCAATCCATGAAATTCGTATGGTTGAGTTTTTCCTTTTCGAGGATGGACCTCAATGATAGGTTATTAAAGTTGATTGGTGTGTTTGGAATGTTGTTGTTATTGGCGGTCATCTACAAAATTTAACAAAGTTTGTTTAAGTATTAATTTTAATTTAACAATCAATACCCTTTTTAAATCCAATTGATATATTAAATTCTAGAATCCAATGGTAAATCAAATTTCAGTTAGGTGACCTTTATCCCGTTATTTGATTTAGCTAGGTAGTCTTAAATTGACAATTGCAATCCATTTGCAACTTCTAGAGTATGGGATCATACACTCCTTTTGTATGGCATATTTATCCCATCAACGCCTATTTGTTCCTCATGCTTCGGTGACCCTAAATTCATGATTCCCAAATTAAGTCGTCCAACTTGTGTAAACGTGTAAATTTAACATACAAGTGGTTAGGTGACCTTATCTCACGAGCATGTGAAATTCACCTTAATCATGTTAGTTTGCTTATAACGGTTAGGTGACCTTTATCCCATTGTTAGTTCCCTAACATGTTTTAGTGTTTACATAAATGGATGGCGTTAAACTTGTTAACCTAGTATGTAAAAGGGTTTTAAGGTTTCTTTATTCAAGTTCACGAAAACTTTTATACCATACACTAACATGCATTTAGTGTGTGGTTCATGTGAAAATCCATTTTTCATGTCATGTAATTAAGCAAATTTCTTTACTTTGATATAAACCATTTTATATGTGTAATCCTTTTCTTGTTCTTAATAACAATTTATTAACGTCCTTTTGTCATTTCAATTTAACCATTTAATTGTCGTTTTGCTTGTTATTAACTTGTGTGATTAACTTGTACTAATAAAATGCACAATCTACAATCATATAAAACAACCATGCATGCAAAACAATATGTTCACAATCAAGCCTTTTGGTAGGCATTTTGTTTAGCCAAAAACAAAATGCCACCGGTTAATGGGTCATAACACAAATTAGGAGATTTCAAAATCTCCCACTTAATCTTGCATTCCTTCTTGTCTCCATCTTGTGCATCTTCATCTTTTACAAAAAATATATCCTAATACATTTTTCTCTAGAAAATAAAAATATAACCTAATCTATTTTACATGCCAAATATAAAATAAATTACATAACCAAAATAATATTACATACCAAATGAATAAATAATATTACATACCAAATGAATAAATATTAAATCAATCAAGCATGCTACCAAACACAAGGTCAAGGCTAGGATTGTGAACATTAACATACAACCAAAATATGAAAAAATGGAAGCACCCAAAACCCATTTTGGTGTAGTGACCCGACCTTTTCCATGTTTATATATATTAAATGAAATTGATATTTACATGATTAAGTGTTTCCAACATGTTAATCAATCAAACTTGTTAAGACTTGATTAATTGAAATAGGTTTCATATAGACATTTGACCACCCAAGTTGACCGGTGATTCACGAACGTTAAAACTTGTAAAAACTATATGATTATATATATATATATATATATATATATATATATATATATATAGTTAACATGATAGTATGATAAGTATCTCACTAGGTATATTAACAATGAGTGATATACATAAAAATGAGTTTATTGAATTAAGAAACTCGAAACGATATATATAACGATTATCGTTATAACAACGTCTTACTAAATACCTATGAATCATATTAATATATTGATACACTATGATAAACATGTTAAATGATAAGTAAACATATCATTAAGTGTATTAACAATGAACTACATATGTAAAAAACAAGACTACTAACTTAAGGATTTTGAAACGAGACATATATGTAACGATTATCATTGTAACGACATTTAAATGTATATATATCATATTAAGATATATTAATACATCATAATATCATGATAATGTAATAACTTAACATCTCATTAGATATAATAAACAATGTGTTAACAACATTTAACAAGATCGTTAACTTAAAGGTTTCAAAACAACACTTACATGTAACGATAACGATGACTTAACGACTCAGTTAAAATGTATATACATGTAGTATTTTAATATGTATTCATACACTTTTGAAGGACTTTAAGACACTTATCAAAGTACTTCTACTTAACAAAAATGCATACAATTACACCCTCATTCATTTTCATCAACAATTCTACTCGTATACACCCGTATTCGTACTCGTACAATACCTAGCTTCTAAATGTATTTACTACTGGTATATACACTTTAATGATTAGCTCTTAGAAGCCCTTGTGAGTCACCTAACCATGTGAGAACCATCATTTAACATCTAACATGAAATATCTCACAAGATTACAAACTAATGGAGGCTATATGTCAAGCCTCATTCACATGAACACTCACCAACCATAAACACATTTCAATTCCAATTTTTATGCATCAAACTACTCTCTATCAAGTTCTATCTTGGTGTTCTAAGTTTTCTTCATCATCTTCATCAAAATCTAGCTCAATCTAGTTCATAAATCCACACATAAACCAAGTTACAAAATAACTACTCAAGAACACACCAACAACACTTCCAAGTTTGCTAGCTTACTTTCAATGTTGCAAATCCATTTCAAGTGATTATCCAACCTCAAGAAATCTTTCTTATTTACAGTAATATATCTTTATAATACAAGGTAGTACTCATATTCAAACTTTGATTCAATTTTATAACTATAACAATCTTATTTTGAGTGGAAATCTTACTTGAACTTGTTTTCATGTCATGATTTTTCTTTAAGAACTTTCAAGCCATCCAAGGATCCTTTGAAGCTAGATCTATTTTTCTCATTTCCAGTAGGTTTATCCACAAAACTTAAGGTAGTAATGATGTTCATAACATCATTCGAATCATATATATAAAACTATCTTATTCGAAGGTTTAAACTTGTAATCACTAGAACATAGTTTAGTTAATTCTAAACTTGTTCGCAAACAAAAGTTAATCCTTCTAACTTAAATTTTAAAATCAACTAGACACATGTTCTGTAACACCCTCGAAGCGGGCGTAGCTGTTAGATTACTATTTTACCCTCTGGTTGTGTGGTGTTATTATATGCTTTTATTTTAATTTTATATTTATTATTATTTAATGATATGGATAGAGGACCAGTTTGTAACAAGGGTCACAGAACATGTTTGTTTATTTAATTTGGACTCCATTAGGGTAGTCAAATTAAGTACAAAAGATATCAGATAACTGATATACCCGTGTGTTATGGGGTATTGTGTTTAACCTATGTATAAACGCAAGAAACTACTTCTTTTCTCATTTTCTTGAAGCTTCCAAAATGATACCCCGTACCTAATTCTTTCTCCTTTGAAACCTTAATCATCAAAACTTGTTCTTGAGCTCAAATTGATCTTAGAATCGTATTCTTTGTTGTCTACTGATTCCAACAAGGTAAGAATCACAAGCTTTCATGCTTTAATCTTTGAGAAAATGGAGTTTTTGTGTTAATTTTTACAAAGTGTGTAATTTGGGTCAAAATGGTTATATTTGATATTGTTTGAGTCTAAATCTTGTGGGTTTATGTTTCTACATGTGTAGTGTCTTTGATTTGGTCAATTTTGAGGTCGTAATCGAGCTCTAGAGCAAGAATTGGTTGATTTTGGGTGAAACCCGTCACTTTGTTCTTCAGCTTCTACAGATAAACACAATCGGCCGAGTGTCTCGAGACACTCGACTGACCGACTTGACCATCGACCGAGTGTGTAAGACCCACGACCGAGTGTGTCTGTGAGAGACCATCGACCGAGTGAATAGACACTCGGCCGAGTGAGTGTAGACAGTCGGCTGACTGTCTCTGACAGTCGACCGAGTGTCTTTGGCAGTGAAATATTTTACTAAGTGTTGATTTTTAGCCATCATGCTGTCCGTTTGTATATTGATAATCATGATATCATAATTAACTTGTGAGTGTTATTTTCAGGTGATACAGACGAGGAGAAGACTCAGTGACATTAGACTACCGAGTGATGTCGGTATCGGTGAGTGGGACTAATTGGAGAATATAGTATATAGAAGCATGTTATATTACGATTGCCATACTTGTTAGATATACTTATTATTGTGGTTAGTTAGTACTTGTGATGACTGTATGTTAGTTGATGCTTGTCAGCTGGAGCCCAGTGCGTCCCTATTGTGTGGTAGCCTGGGTAGGAGAGATCAACCTGCGGGTTGGGTTCCTCTGTGGTAGCCTAGACAGCCGTGGTGTATATATATGTAAATGACTCGTCCGTCGCGTGTGGATTATGTATATACATACGGTGGTGGAGGAACTTCTGGTAAGCCCCAGTCCGATCAGCTGGTGGTTAATGGTTTGGACGAGCCGCCAGAGTCTCTGTAGACGGCACTTGGGTGATGTTTGTGTGTTAGACTTTGTGACATGATTAGTATGACGGTTTCTTTATACTATTACCTGTAGTTAGTTGCACTCACTTCGTTTCGTGCTAATCCCCCACATCTTCCCTGCAGGTTATGGAATTGTTGTATGCTAGTTATCAGGGTGAAGATGGGATGCTGGAAGATATGTTTAACAAAGCCGGAAACTCTGATGTCGTGTCCTTTATATTAAAAGTTATTGTAATATTTAATATAACACCCAGAATTTAAGATATTAACGTGTATATTATAATCAAGTGGTTTTATATGATATATATATATATATATATATATATATATATATATATATATATATATATATATATATATATATATATATATATATATATATATATATATATAATACCCATGTCTTCAGCTGTATTTAAAAAAAAAATAGGGGTGTTATAAGCTGGTATCAGAGCTGGTCTAACCTGAGTGGCAGGTTAATCGTAGAGGGGGTTCTCATAGTGGCGACCTGTGATGAAGCATTGGCTCTTACCCCTTGCGATCTTTATATGTGTAAAGGGTTGGCCGACTGTGCGGAGACGCGGGCTGTAAAACCAGGCTTTGAGGTACACTCAGTGGTCACCCTGTACGCAGGAAAGGCACTGAGTGGGATGCGTCCCCAACTTGTTTTATAAGTTGGTATCAGAGCGTAGGTTTGGCAGCATGTGCACGAAAGTGACATGTTCCCAAACCGTGTGTTGATTCAAACATATCTTGGGGGTGGGTTAAGTGAGTGAAGTAGGTATTGACGAGTTATTTGGTGGAAACTAACAGATTATCTACTAAGCTTTTGTGTGTGAGATGTTGTGATAAGACAGGTATGAATATCGATTCCACCCAGCTGGTGCCCCGTTGACCCTCAGTGCTGACAGAACTTCGGTGGATGTGTTTGATGCTGGTTGGATGAAGGATTTGATGAGTATTAGTTGACGTGTCTCCAATGATGAGGATTCAGTTGCAGAGTTGATGAGGGTTAAGGGTGCGGGTGCGATCGAGGTGTTGATAGAAATAGAAGATGTCTTCTTATTCATAAAGGTACATTCTTGTTACATTACTGTAACTATTATTATTATTATTGAACCTGTAGATTGTGTTCATGCCTTTGTCAAATTATGTGTTTGTTGTAATAATAATCTGTGATGATTAGAGATTCTAGTTGCGATTGAGTAATTATTCCTGTAAGAAAGAACTAGATGATAGTTGACGAATCTAGTTACGACGATTGTGTCTGGAACTACCCTTGCCACTATCGAGATTTTATTCCTTTAGATTGACTGCTATCTTCTGTGAGACTTTATAGACATGACCTTTGGAATATTGTGTCATGCTGTTGTGAATTGTTGTTATATGGCCTGTTATACTATACGTGAGACTACTGTTGGCCTAGACTTGAAGAATTGAGGTGAATAATTTGTAGTATTAACCAAGACAAATATGAAGTCTTGTATTTACCATTGACTGTTGGGACACGTGTAGTGACCCATAGAGACTGATTAGGGTAGTGACCCCTTGATGATTGGTGAAGGTCTCGAAACCTATTGTGTATCTATGTGAAGTATAGATTTCATGCTTGTCGACCGTGACTGAACCAGTAAATGACGGGACTAGTTGTGTTGGACTTAGGTGAAATATAATTTTTTTTCCATGGATCGACGGGACACACGTAGTGGCCAGTAAGGATTGGGATAGAGTAGTAGTTTTCTTGTCTTCTAATAAGAGGACCCAGACGCTGTTTGTTTCCGTCGTATGTATGTGGGTCGTGTGTCTTGTATGATGTAGATTTTTGGTTCAGATGTTTGTGATCGTAGTAAGACCTAGAGGATTCACTTTTCCTACCTTAGACTCATGGGAGTTGGAGGTGGCCTTTAAGAAGTATGTTTGAAAGGAGCTTTCCAAGTAGTCTTGACTGAAGATAGGAAAATTATGTTTTGTTGTTATGTGAGGATTATTACTAGCCGGGCTATACCGTTGCAGGATTTAACTAGCTATGTAGGACTCGTAGATTTGTCCTGAGAAGTTGATTGACTTTTGTTAATTGATGTGACCCATTAGATGTCAGTATAGGAGACGTTCGTTTACTGACTTTCTTGTGAAATGTCCCGTTCTTATTGATTAAAAACGTTCCATATTAATTGATTTCGTTGCGAGGTTTTGACCTCTATATGAGACGTTTTTCAAAGACTGCATTCATTTTAAAACAAACCAAAACCTTTATTTCATCAATAAAGGTTTAAAAAGCTTTACGTAGATTATCAAATAATGATAATCTAAAATATCCTGTTTACACACGACTATTACATAATGGTTTACAATACAAATATGTTACAACGAAATAAGTTTCTTGAATGCAGTTTTTACACAATATCATACAAGCATGGACTCCAAATCTTATCCTTATTTAAGTATGCGACAGCGGAAGCTCTTAATAATCACCTGAGAATAAAGATTCTTAAAACGTCAACAAAAATGTTGGTGAGTTATAGGTTTAACCTATATATATCAAATCGTAACAATAGACCACAAGATTTCATATTTCAATATACATCCCATACATAGAGATAAAAATCATTCATATGGTGAACACCTGGTAACTGACATTAACAAGATGCATATATAAGAATATCCCCATCATTCCGGGACACCCTTCGGATATGATATAAATTTCGAAGTACTAAAGCATCCGGTACTTTAGATGGGGTTTGTTAGGCCCAATAGATCTATCTTTAGGATTCCCGTCAATTAAGGTGTCTGTTCCCTAATTCTTAGATTACCAGACTTAATAAAAAGGGGCATATTCGATTTCGATAATTCAACCATAGAATGTAGTTTCACGTACTTGTGTCTATTTTGTAAATCTTTTATAAAACCTGCATGTATTCTCATCCCAAAAATATTAGATTTTAAAAGTGGGACTATAACTCACTTTCACAGATTTTTTTACTTCGTACGAAAGTAAGACTTGGCCACTGGTCGATTCATGAACCTATAACAAATATGTTCATATATATCAAAGTATGTTCAAAATATATTTACAACACTTTTTATACATTTTGATGTTTTAAGTTTATTAAGTCAGCTGTCCTCGTTAGTAACCTACAACTAGTTGTCCACAGTTAGATGTACAGAAATAAATCGATATATATTATCTTGAATCAATCCACGACCCAGTGTATACACGTCTCAGGCTAGATCACAACTCAAAGTATATATATTTTTGGAATCAACCTCAACCCTGTATAGCTAACTCCAACATTACTGCATATAGAGTGTCTATGGTTGCTCCAAATAATATATATACATGGGTCGATATGATATGTCAAAACATTTGCATACGTGTCTATGGTATCCCAATATTACATAATATATTAGAATACATGTATAATACTATATAAGTTAGCTAGGATATTATTTGTATAGAATTGTTAATATTTCCCGTAGCTACAAAAATCAAAAAAACATCCAATCTTGTTTTACCCATAACTTCTTCATTTTAAATCCGTTTTGAGTGAATCAAATTGCTATGGTTTCATATTGAACTCTATTTTATGAATATAAACAGAAAAACTATAGGTTTATAGTGGGAAATATAAGTTACAAGTTATTTTTGTAAGAGGTAGTCATTTCAGTCGAAAGAACGACGTCTTGATGACCATTTTGAAAAACATACTTCCACTTTGAGTTTAACCATGATTTTTGGATATAGTTTCATGTTCATAAGAAAAATCATTTTCCCAGAAGAACAACTTTTAAATCAAAGTTTATCATAGTTTTTAATTATCAAACCCAAAACAGCCCGCGGTGTTACTACGACGGCGTATGTCCAGTTTTACGGTGTTTTTCGTGTTTTCAGGTTTTAAATCAATAAGTTAGCAAATCATATAGATATAGTACATGTGTTTAGTTGATTTTAAAAGTCAATTTAGAAGGATTAACTTTTGTTTGCGAACAAGTTTAGAATTAACTAAACTATGTTCTAGTGATTTCAAGTTTAAACCTTCGAATAAGATAGCTTTATATGTATGAATCGAATGATGTTATGAACATCATTACTACCTCAAGTTTTGTGGATAAACCTACTGGAAAAGAGACAAATGGATCTAGCTTCAAAGGATCTTGAATGGCTTGAAAGTTCTTGAAGTAGAATCATGACACGAAAACAAGTTCAAGTAAGAATTCCACTCGAAATAAGATTGTTATAGTTATAGAAATTGAATCAAAGTTTGAATATGAGTATTACCTTATATTAGAAAGATATCTTAATGTAAATAAGAAAGATTTCTTGAGGTTGGATGATCACTCTACAAGATTGGAAGTAAGCTAGCAAACATGGAAGTATTCTTGATTTTATGAAACTAGAACTTGTAGAATTTATGAAGAACACTTAGAACTTGAAGATAGAACTTGAGAGAAATCAATTAGATGAATAAAATTGAAGAATGAAATTGTTTTTAGGTGTTTTTGGTCATTGGTGTATGGATTAGATATAAAGGATATGTAATTTTGTTTTCATGTAAATAAGTCATGAATGATTACTCATATTTTTGTAATTTTATGAGATATTTCATGCTAGTTTCCAAATGATGGTTCTCACATGTGTTAGGTGACTCACATGGGCTGCCAAGAGCTGATCATTGGATAGTATATACCAATAGTACATACATCTAAAAGCTGTATATTGTACGAGTACGAATACGGGTGCATACGAGTAGAATTGTTGATGAAACTGAACGAGGATGTAATTGTAAGCATTTTTGTTAAGTAGAAGTATTTTGATAAGTGTCTTGAAGTCTTTCAAAAGTGTATGAATACATATTAAAACACTACATGTATATACATTTTAACTGAGTCGTTAAGTCATCGTTAGTCGTTACATGTAAGTGTTGTTTTGAAACCTTTAGGTTAACGATCTTGTTAAATGTTGTTAACCCAATATTTATAATATCAAATGAGAATTTAAATTATTATATTATCATGATATTATAATGTATGAATATCTCTTAATATGATATATATACATTAAATTTCGTTACAACGATAATCGTTACATATATGTCTCGTTTCAAAATCATTAAGTTAGTAGTCTTATTTTTACATATGTAGTTCATTGTTAATATACTTAATGATATGTTTACTTATCATAATATCATGTTAACTATATATATAACCATATATATGTCATCATATAGTTTTTACAAGTTTAACGTTCGTGAATCACCGGTCAACTTGGGTGGTCAATTGTCTATATGAAACCTATTTCAATTAATCAAGTCTTAACAAGTTTGATTGCTTAACATGTTGGAAACACTTAATCATATAAATAAAAATTTCATTTAATATATATATAAACATGGAAAAGTTCAGGTCACTACAGTACCTACCCGTTAAATAAATTTCGTCCCGAAATTTTAAGCAGTTGGAGGTGTTGACGTATCTTCTAGAAATAAATGCGGGTATTTCTTCTTCATCTGATCTTCTCGTTCCCAGGTGAACTCGGGTCCTCTACGTGAATTCCATCGAACCTTAACAATTGGTATCTTGTTTTGCTTAAGTCTTTTAACCTCACGATCCATTATTTCGACGGGTTCTTCGATGAATTGAAGTTTTTCGTTGATTTGGATTTCATCTAACGGAATAGTGAGATCTTCTTTAGCAAAACATTTCTTCAAATTCGAGACGTGGAAAGTGTTATGTACAGCCACGAGTTGTTGAGGTAACTCAAGTCGGTAAGCTACTGGTCCGACACGATCAATAATCTTGAATGGTCCGATATACCTTGGATTTAATTTCCCTCGTTTACCAAATCGAACAACGCCTTTCCAAGGTGCAACTTTAAGCATGACCATCTCTCCAATTTCAAATTCTATATCTTTTCTTTTAATGTCAGCATAGCTCTTTTGTCGACTTTGGGTGGTTTTCAACCGTTGTTGAATTTGGATGATCTTCTCGGTAGTTTCTTGTATTATCTCCGGACCCATAATCTATCTATCCAGCACTTCACTCCAACAAATTGGAGACCTACACTTTCTACCATAAAGTGCTTCAAACGGCGCCATCTCAATGCTTGAATGGTAGCTGTTGTTGTAGGAAAATTCTGCTAACGGTAGATGTCGATCCCAACTGTTTCCGAAATCAATAACACATGCTCGTAGCATGTCTTCAAGCGTTTGTATCGTCCTTTCGCTCTGACCATCAGTTTGTGGATGATAGGCAGTACTCATGTCTAGACGAGTTCCTAATGCTTGCTGTAATGTCTGCCAGAATCTTGAAATAAATCTGCCATCCCTATCAGAGATAATAGAGATTGGTATTCCATGTCTGGAGACGACTTCCTTCAAATACAGTCGTGCTAACTTCTCCATCTTGTTATCTTCTTTTATTGGCAGGAAGTGTGCTGATTTGGTGAGACGATCAACTATTACCCAAATAGTATCAAAACCACTTGCAGTCCTTGGCAATTTAGTGATGAAATCTATGGTACTGTTTTCCCATTTCCATTCTGAAATTTCGGGTTGTTGAAGTAGACCTGATGGTTTCTGATGCTCAGCTTTGACCTTAGAACACGTCAAACATTCTCCTACGTATTTAGCAACATCGGCTTTCATACCCGGCCACCAAAAATGTTTCTTGAGATCCTTGTACATCTTCCCCGTTCCAGGATGTATTGAGTATCTGGTTTTATGAGCTTCTCTAAGTACCATTTCTCTCATATCTCCAAATTTTGGTACCCAAATCCTTTCAGCCCTATACCGGGTTCCGTCTTCCCGAATATTAAGATGCTTCTCCGATCCTTTGGGTATTTTATCCTTTAAATTTTCTGCTTTTAAAACTCCTTGTTGCACCTCATTTATTTGAGTAGTAAGGTTATTGTGAATCATTATATTCATAGATTTTACTCGAATGGGTTCTCTGTCCTTCCTGCTCAAGGCGTCGGCTACCACATTTGCCTTCCCCGGGTGGTAACGAATCTCAAAGTCGTAATCATTCAACAATTCAATCCACCTACGCTGCCTCATATTCAGTTGTTTCTGATTAAATATGTGTTGAAGACTTTTGTGGTCGGTATATATATAATACTTTTGACCCCATATAAGTAGTGCCTCCAAGTCTTTAATGCAAAAACAACCGCGCCTAATTCCAAATCATGCGTCGTATAATTCTGTTCGTGAATCTTCAATTGTCTAGACGCATAAGCAATCACCTTCGTTCATTGCATTAATACACAACCGAGACCTTGCTTTGATGCATCACAATAAATCACAAAATCATCATTCCCTTCAGGCAATGACAATATAGGTGCCGTAGTTAGCTTTTTCTTCAATAACTAAAACGCTTTCTCTTGTTCATCCTTCCATTCAAATTTCTTTCCTTTATGCGTTAATGCAGTCCAGGGTTTTGCTATTCTGGAAAAGTCTTGGATGAACCTTCTGTAGTAACCAGCTACTCCTAAAAACTGGCGTATGTGTTTCGGAGTTTTCGGGGTTTCCCACTTTTCAACAGTTTCTATCTTTGCCGGATCCACCTTAATACCTTCTTTGTTCACTATGTGACCGAGGAATTGAACTTCTTCCAACCAAAATGCACACTTTGAAAACTTAGCGTACAATTCTTCCTTCCTCAATACTTCTAACACCTTTCTCAAATGTTCACCGTGTTCTTGGTTATTCTTTGAGTAAATAAGTATGTCATCAATGAAAACAATGACTAACTTGTCAAGGTATGGTCCACACACTCAGTTCATAAGGTCCATGAACACAGCTGGTGCATTAGTTAAACCAAATGGCATGACCATAAACTCGTAATGATCGTAACTTGTTCTGAAAGCAGTCTTTGGAATATCATCTTCTTTCACCCTCATTTGATGATACCCAGAACGTAAGTCAATCTTTGAATAAACAGAAGAGCCTTGTAGTTGATCAAATAAGTCGTCGATTCTCGGTAGTGGATAGCGGTTCTTGATGGTAAGTTTGTTCAACTCTCGGTAGTCGATACACAACCTGAATGTACCATCTTTCTTCTTGACAAATAAAACAGGAGCTCCCCACGGTGATGTGCTTGGTCGAATGAAACCACGCTCTAAAAGTTCTTGTAATTGGCTTTGTAGTTCTTTCATCTCACTGGGTGCGAGTCTGTAAGGAGCACGAGCTATTGGTGCAGCTCCTGGTACAAGATCTACTTGAAATTCAACGGATCAATGTGGGGGTAATCCCGGTAATTCTTTCGAAAATACATCAGGAAATTCTTTTGCGACGGGAACATCATTGATGCTCTTTTCTTTAGTTTGTACTTTCTCGACGTGTGCTAGAACAGCATAGCAACCTTTTCTTATTAGTTTTTGTGCCTTCAAATTACTAATAAGATGTAGCTTCGTGTTGCCCTTTTCTCCGTACACCATTAAGGGTATTCCTTTTTCTCGTATAATGCAAATTGCATTTTTGTAACAAACGATCTCTGCTTTCACTTCTTTCAACCAGTCCATACCGACTATCACATCAAAACTCCCTAACTCTATTGGTATCAAGTCAATCTTAAATGTTTCGCTAACCAGTTTAATTTCTCGATTCTGACATATATTATCTGCTACAATTAATTTACCATTTGCTAATTCGAGTAAAAATTTACTATCCAAAGGCGTCAATGGGCAACTTAATTTAGCACAAAATTCTCTACTCATATAGCTTCTATCCGCACCCGAATCAAATAAAACGTAAGCAGATTTATTGTCAATAAGAAACGTACCCGTAACAAGCTCCGGGTCTTCCTTTGCCTCTGCCGCATTAATATTGAAAACTCTTCCGCGGACTTGTCCATTCGTGTTCTCCTGGTTCGGGAAATTTCTAATAATGTGGCCCGGTTTTCCACATTTATAACAAACTAAATTGGCATAACTTGCTTCGACACTACTTGCTCCGCCATTACTCATTCCGACACCATTTGTTCCTTTCGTTCTGTTAACCCCTGGTCCGTAGACCTCACACTTCGCTACGCTAAGACCATTTCTTTTACACTTGTTGCAAAATTTGGTGCAGAACCTCGAGTGATACTTTTCACACCTTTGGCATAGCTGCTTCTGATTGTTGTTGTTGTTGCGGTTGTTATTGTTGTTGGAATGATTGTTGTAGTTGTTGTTATTGTTGTTGTTGTTGTTGTTGTTGTGCCGTTTGTTGTAGTTGTGATTGATGTTGCGATTGTTGGGATAGTTGTTGTTGTTTTGGTGACTCTTATCACCGTTTTCCTCCCACTTTCTTTTGACTAGCTTCACGTTGGCCTCTTCGGCCGCCTGTTCTTTAATTCTTCCCTCTATCTGGTTCACTAGTTTATGAGCCATTCTACATGCCTTTTGTATGGAGGCAGGCTCGTGTGAACTTATATCTTCTTGGATTCTCTCTGGTAACCCTTTCACAAACGCGTCGATCTTCTCTTCCTCATCTTCGAACACTCTCGGACACAATAGGCACAATTTTGTGAATCGTCTTTCGTACGAAGTAATATCAAATCCCTGTGTTCGTAACCCTCTAAGTTCTGACTTGAGCTTATTGACCTCGGTTCTGGGACGGTACTTCTCGTTCATCAAGTGCTTGAATTCTGACGGTAGCGCGTAAGCAGCATCTTGTCCCACTTGCTCTAGATAGGTATTCCACCATGTTAACGCACTACCTGTGAAGGTATGTGTAGCATACTTCACTTTGTCTCCTTCAGCACACTTACTTATGGCAAACACCGATTCAACTTTCTCGGTCCACCGTTTCAATCCGATTGGTCCTTCGGTCCTATCAAATTCTGAAGGTTTGCAGGTAGTGAATTCCTTGTAGGAGCATCCTACACGATTTCTTGCGCCGTTAGCTGTATTGCTAGATTCAAAGTTATTGTTAGTATGTAGCGCGGCCTGTACTGTGGCTATGTTTGAAGCAAGAAAGGCACGAAATTCCTCTTCGCTCATATTCAAGGTGTGTCGAGTAGTCGGTGCCATTTCCTTCAAAATAGTCAAATGAAACGAGTTAATCATATAGAATATCAAGAGTAGTCAATAGTATTTCGTAGCGTAATATGAACTTATTTATAAAAGCTCTTTCTTCATATTAGCATTTTATACTCTTTAATTCGGGTAGTACCTACCCGTTAAGTTCATAATTAGTAGCTAACATACCATTTCAACTACTACAATTCTATATGAAAAACTAATCACAAAAAAAATATATCATATTCAAACCTTTATACAATAACTTGCAAACTTACAATACCTCTATTTTACATATAGCATGAAATATAGCACATAAAACTTTGATACAAAGTAGTTGCGAAGATAATTCTAGTTAATAAATAAGGCGTTCAGTTAAGGCAATAAAGACACATAATTCATACATCCAGAAACAAGTCATGCATTTTGGTTTTACTAATACCACTTCCCATCCTTAGTTTTGTGGAACATAACCGTTGTGACCGATAGTAAGACAATGTGTTGTAACGTCATCAAAAGGATGAAGGTTACGTAATGACCAACAGTCTCGTAATAACCTAAAAACCTCATTTCTTATCCCAATTACCGATTCCGTCACTTGTGGGAACGTTTTGTTTAATAGTTGTAGCCCGATGTTCTTGTTCTCACTTTGGTGAGAAGCGAACATTACTAACCCGTAAGCATAACATGCTTCTTTATGTTGCATGTTAGCCGCTTTTTCTAAATCACGAAGTCCTATATTCGGATATATTGAGTCAAAATAATTTCTTAACCCGTTGCGTAAAATAGTATTTGGGTTCCCCGCAATATATGCGTCAAAGTAAACACATCATAACTTATGGATTTCCCAATGTGATATCCCCCGTCTTTCGAATGAAAGCCTTTTATAAACCAAGGCATTCTTGGAATGTTCTTCGAATGTCTTACAAACTGATCTCGCCTTAAATAGTTGTGCCAAGGAATTCTGACCGACTCTAGACAAGATTTCATCAATCATGTCTCCGGGTACGTCTCTTAAAATATTGGGTTGTCTATCCATTTTGTGTTTTTATATTGTAAAATAGACAAGAATTAGATTCATAAAAAATACTTATTAATACAACAATTTTTACGTATATCATAAAGCATAAGCACACTATATTACATATATTACACCACACGAATACAACTATCTTATTCCGACTCGCTCGTTTCTTCTTCTTCGGTTTTGGTTCGTTTTGCCAAGTTTTTAGGGATATATGATGTTCCCCTAATACGAGCCGTCGTTTACCACATTGGTTTAGAAAAATCTGGTGGTTTAGAGGTTCTCGGGTTATTGTCACAACTTAAGAAATACGGGTGTTGATGATACATATAAAGTTCATCGGGTTTGGAATCAAATTTCTCTATTTTTATGCCCTTTCCCTTATTGTTCTCTTTTGCCTTATTAAATTGTGTTGGGGTAATTTCTATAACATCATAGAATTCCTTGTCGGGATCCGATTCATCGGAGAATTGGTAATCCTCCCAACACTTTGCTTCCTTGGCGGAAACACCATTGACCATAATTAACTTTGGTCGGTTGGTTGAGGATTTTCTTCTACTTAACCATTTTATTATTTCCCCACTGGTTCTATTTCTTCTTCCGGTTCCGATTCTTCTTCCGATTCTTCTTCCGGTTCTGACTCTTCTTCCGGTTCCTCTTCGGGAACTTGTGAATCAATCCACGAATCATTCCAATTTACATTTGACTCTTCATTATTATTAGGTGAGTCAATGGGACTTGTTCTAGAGGTAGACATCTATCACATAATATCAAAAACATTAAGAGATTAATATATCACATAATATTCACATGTTAAAAATATATAGTTTCCAACAAAATTTGTTAAGCAATCATTTTTCAAGTAAACACGGTCGAAGTCCAGACTCACTAATGCATCCTAACAAACTCGATAAGACACACTAATGCAAAATTCTAGTTCTCTAAGACCAACGCTCTGATACCAAATGAAATGTCCTGTTCTTATTGATTAAAAATGTTCCATATTAATTGATTTCGTTGCAAGGTTTTGACCTCTATATGAGACGTTTTTCAAAGACTGCATTCATTTTAAAACAAACCATAACCTTTATTTCATCAATAAAGGTTTAAAAAGCTTTACGTAGATTATCAAATAATGATAATCTAAAATATCCTATTTACACACGACTATTACATAATGGTTTATAATACAAAAATGTTATAACGAAATAAGTTTCTTGAATGCAGTTTTTACACAATATCATACAAGCATGGACTCCAAATCTTGTCCTTATTTAAGTATGCGATAGCGGAAGCTCTTAATAATCACCTGAGAATAAACATGCTTAAAACGTCAACAAAAATGTTGGTGAGTTATATGTTTAACCTATATATATCAAATCGTAACAATAGACCACAAGATTTCATATTTCAATATACATCCCATACATAGAGATAAAAATCATTCATATGGTGAACACCTAGTAACCGACATTAACAAGATGCATATATAAGAATATCCCCATCATTCTGGGACACCCTTCGGATATGATATAAATTTCGAAGTAATAAAGCATCCGGTACTTTGGATGGGGTTTATTAGGCCCAATAGATCTATCTTTAGGATTCGCGTCAATTAGGGTGTCTGTTCCCTAATTCTTAGATTACCAGGCTTAATAAAAAGGGGCATATTCGATTTCAATAATTCAACCATAGAATGTAGTTTCACATACTTGTGTCTATTTTTTAAATCATTTATAAAACCTGCATGTATTCTCATCCCAAAAATATTAGATTTTAAAAGTGGGACTATAACTCACTTTCACAGATTTTTTTTACTTCATCGGGAAGTAAGACTTGGCCACTGGTCGATTCACGAACCTATAACAAATATGTACATATATATTAAAGTATGTTCAAAATATATTTACAACACTTTTAATACATTTTGATGTTTTAAGTTTATTAAGTCAGCTGTCCTCGTTAGTAACCTACAACTAGTTGTCCACAGTTAGAAGTACAGAAATAAATCGATATATATTATCTTGAATCAATCCACGACCCAGTGTATACACGTCTCAGGCTAGATCAAAACTCAAAGTATATATATTTTTGGAATCAACCTCAACCCTGTATAGCTAACTCCAACATTACTGCATATAGAGTGTCTATGGTTGCTCCAAATAATATATATACATGGGTCGATATGATATGTCAAAAAATTTGCATACGTGTCTATGGTATCCCAAGATTACATCATATATTATAATACATGTATAATACAATATAAGTTAGCTAGGATATGATTTGTATAGAATTGTTAGTATTTCCCGTAGCTACAAAAATCAAAAAAATATCCAATCTTGTTTTACCCATAACTTCTTCATTTTAAATCCGTTTTGAGTGAATCAAATTACTATGGTTTCATATTGAACTCTATTTTATGAATCTAAACAGAAAATGTATAGGTTTATTGTCGGAAATATAAGTTACAAGTCATTTTTGTAAGAGGTAGTCATTTCAGTCGAAAGAACGACGTATTGATGACGATTTTGAAAAACATACTTCCACTTTGAGTTTAACCATGATTTTTGGATATAGTTTATTTTTCATAAGAAAAATCATTTTCCCAGAAGAACAAATTTTAAATCAAAGTTTATAATAGTTTTTAATTATCAAACCCAAAACTGCCCGCGGTGTTACTACGACAGCGTATGTCCAGTTTTACGGTGTTTTTCGTGTTTCCAGGTTTTAAATCATTAAGTTAGCATATCATATAGATATAGAATATGTGTTTAGTTGATTTTAAAAGTCAAGTTAGAAGGATTAGCTTTTGTTTGCGAACAAGTTTAGAATTAACTAAACTATGTTCTAGTGATTTCAAGTTTAAACCTTCGAATAAGATAGCTTTATATGTATGAATCGAATGATGTTATGAACATCATTACTACCTCAAGTTTTGTGGATAAACCTACTGGAAAAGAGACAAATGGATCTAGCTTCAAAGGATCTTGGATGGATTGAAAGTTCTTGAAGTAGAATCATGAAACGAAAACAAGTTCAAGTAAGATTTCCACTCAAAATAAGAATGTTATAGTTATAGAAATTGAATCAAAGTTTGAATATGAGTATTACATTATATTAGAAAGATATCTTACTGTAAATAAGAAAGATTTCTTGAGGTTGGATGATCACTCTACAAGATTGGAAGTATGCTAGCAAACTTGGAAGTATTCTTGATTTTATGAAACTAGAACTTGTAGAATTTATGAAGAACACTTAGAACTTGAAGATAGAACTTGAGAGAGATCAATTAGATGAAGAAAATTGAAGAATGAAAGTGTTTGTAGGTGTTTTTGGTCGTTGGTGTATGGATTAGATATAAAGGATATGTAATTTTGTTTTCATGTAAATAAGTCATGAATGATTACTCATATTTTTTTAATTTTATGTGATATTTCATGCTAGTTACCAAATGATGGTTCCAACATGTTTTAGGTGAGTCACATGGGCTACTAAGATCTGATCATTGGAGTGTATATACCAATAGTACATATATCTAAAAGTTGTGTATTGTACGAGTACGAATGCGGGTGCATACGAGTAGAATTGTTGATGAAACTGAACGAGGATGTAATTGTAAGCATTTTTGTTAAGTAGAAGTATTTTGATAAGTGTCTTGAAGTCTTTCAAGAGTGTATGAATACATATTAAAACACTACATGTATATACATTTTAACTGAGTCGTTAAGTCATCGTTAGTCGTTACATGTAAGTGTTGTTTTGAAACCTTTAGGTTAACGATCTTGTTAAATGTTGTTAACCCAATGTTTATAATATCAAATGAGATTTTAAATTATTATATTATCATGATATTATGATGTATGAATATCTCTTAATATGATATATATATACATTAAATGTCTTTACAACGATAATCGTTACATATATGTCTCGTTTCAAAATCATTAAGTTAGTAGTCTTGTTTTTACATATGTAGTTCATTGTTAATATACTTAATGATATGTTTACTTATCATAATATCATGTTAACTATATATATAACCATATATATGTCATCATATAGTTTTTACAAGTTTTAACGTTCGTGAATCACCGGTCAACTTGGGTGGTCAATTGTCTATATGAAACCTATTTCAATTAATCAAGTCTTAATAAGTTTAATTGCTTAACATGTTGGAAACACTTAATCATGTAAATAAAAATTTCATTTAATATATATATATATAAACATGGAAAAGTTCGGGTCATTACATCTTGGAAGTAGAGAAGACTTTCATTGGAATAGGAATTCAGTTCAAGTTGAATTGTGATGAATCTTGACTAGGACAGGAGACGTGATTAGGACAATGATCATATTACAGATAAGGTAGAATCATTGATTTGATAGTTTGATAATGACTAATGTGAATACCTTATCTTTTGAAGAATTGAATGCAAGGTCGAGGACGGACAATAATAGTATTTACAAATAAGACAAAGTAAGTATGTAAAGTTTATTGAATGTTGGATCTGATTTTGAAATGTGGTTGCTAAAGAGGACTTAGTAGAATTAAGATCGAGCTAGAATCGAGTTAGGTGTTTACTTACAAGACTTCTTGCGATTTTGATAGTCTTAGATTGTAAATTCTATTTCATTGGGGTATAGTGGAAACTTATAACTACCAGTGACTTAAGAAAATAGACTGTGTTGTACTGATGTACTCTATTAAGATCTTGCTCCAAAATACTCGAAATGAAAGTGTGATTTAGAATGATGTATTACGTCTGGCCAACGAAAATACATTGTAGTAAATCATATAGTAGTTTCGAGAGTCGGAAGAGATGTAATGAGTGTTAGATCGGGTGTTGCTTAACGATGAATGTGATTTTCGATGAACCATGGACTGAGAGTAGACTTTGCCAACATAGTAAGGTTAGTTGAACAATATTTGGACTTAGGCTATTGATGATCGAATAAGCCTTAGTTTTGAGTTCTGATGAAGTTCGAAGCAAAATTAAGTCGATGCAGAGATAGTTTAGTGGTGTCAAACGCATGTATTGACATCATTTGACGGACTTAATTGTTAGATGGATGTTTATTGCTTATGGTAGTGGATATCGATGACTTGAAATCCATGTTCGAATGATTAATGTTGGTTTAATATTACATTTTTAAGTGTTTCTTCTAATGATGATATGAATAAAGTTATGCTTTAAATGATGAATATTGGGTAAGTATCAACCTGGATAAGTGATTCATGACGAAACTTTTAAATATCGAACTTGAACTAGATATTTAATTGCGGGTTCTGGTAGCACTTTAACCAAGTGGCAATCTTTCTAATGTAACTGTAGCAGTGTTGGGCATGTATATTGATGTTACTTGAGAAAATTAATACTTGGATAATTACTTTCATAATGTGTGGACGATTATTCTTTACTCAAGATTTATGATGTAATGATTGAAATGATTTGAAATTGGGTTGGTAACCATTTCTACCATGATTGAGTTGACCAGAATCACGATTTAGTCGTTGAATAATTGGGTGAATATTGAACCAAATAGGCGAATTTCAACGAAATTCTTGAAGAGCGAGATTGAAACAAGTATTAAATTACGGAATTTGGGTAATTTAGTGTAATCCGAGTTGATTCAGCTATGTTGTAGTGATGAAATTAGCTAAGTTTGTGTATTTTTAGGTAATGATAGCCATTATTCAGTGTTTTAGAGTGAGTTGATCAAGGAAATTTGATGAAGGTAACTCAGGGATAACCTCAAATCATGATTGACAGATAACAGGTAGTGGGTCATTAGTAGTGACTCGAGAGTTAGTGTGTGAAATATAGACATGAGATGAAATTTTTGTGGTATTTTGTAAGATTAATGATAGATCAAGTTTGGAATTCAGATGAAATTAGACTTGTTCAGTTATTATATAGCGGTAGGTTGTCGGCATTGAATTTCTTTAGCTCGTGGTAAAGACTGTTTTCTAGATCAGAATGTGAGGAACGATGCGGATAACGTGTAGTGTAAGTAAGTAAGTTTGCAGATCGGCATATAGCGGGTCTTGACCCTTGGATAGTAGACTAGCAGATGGTGTGTTTGGCCTTAGACCGATAATTTAGCTTTTGACCTACGAGAATGGACAGAGTTTTGTAAGGCGTATGACCGTAGGACATGTTCTGACTTAGGTTACGTTGTAGTCCTTTGTGGTGGTTTGTAATACCCATGACCTTTGTTGATTTGGTGATGTGGAATTATGGGCTTAACTGAGTTGTGTCTTCATGTGACACGTTGACAACAGACAGATGACTTAGAATAAACTGAATAGGAGATTTGATGGATTTACTTTATGGGTAATGCTTGTTATCTTAGAATGTATTTTGGTGTAGTAACCGGTGTTACCAATTGTGTTGGTATGTGTTACCTGTGACCCGTGTTGGCTATGACTTAGCAGATTCTGAGGACGGAATCTCTTTAAGGGGGTAGATTTGTAAGACCCTCGAAGCGGGCCTAGCTGTTACATTATATTTTGCCCTCTGGTTGTGTGGTGTTATTATATGCTTTTATTTTAATTTTATATTTATTATTATTTAATGATGTAGATAGGACCAGTTTGTAACAAGGGTCACAGAATATGTTTGTTTATTTAATTTGGACTCCGTTAGGGCAGTCAAATTATGTACGAAAGATATCAGATAACTGATAAATACCCGTGTGTTATGGGGTATTGTGTTTAACCTATGTATAAAAGCAAGAAACTACTTCTTTTCTCATTTTCTTGAAGCTTCCAAAATGATACCCCATACCTAACTCTTTCTCCTTTGAAACCCTAATCATCAAAACTTGTTCTTGAGCTCAAATTGATCCTAGAATCGTATTCTTTGTTGTCTACTGATTCCAACAAGGTAAGAATCACAAGCTTTCATGCTTTAATCTTTGAGAAAATGGAGTTTTTGTGTTAGTTTTTACAAAGTGTGTAATTTGGGTCAAAATGGTTAGATTTGATGTTTCTACATGTGTAGTGTCTTTGGTTTGGTCAATTTTGAGGTCGTAATCGAGCTCTAGAGCAAGAATTGGTTAATTTTGGGTGAAACCCGTCACTTTGTTCTTCAGCTTCTGCAGATAAACACTGTCGGCCGAGTGTCTCGAGACACTCGACTGACTGACTTGACCATCGATCGAGTGTGTAAGACCCACGGCCGAGTGTGTCTGTGAGAGACCATCGACCGAGTGAATAGACGCTCTGCCGAGTGAGTGTAGACAGTCGACCGACTGTCTCTGACAGTCGACCGAGTGTCTTTGGCAGTGAAATATTTTACTAAGTGTTGATATTTAGCCGTTATGCTGTCCGTTTGTATATTGATAATCATGATATCATAATTAACTTGTGAGTGTTGTTTTCAGGTGATACAGACGAGGAGAAGACTCGGTGACATTAGACTACCGAGTGATGTCGATATCGGTGAGTGGGACTAACTGGAGAATATAGTATATAGAAGCATGTTATATTACGATTGCCATACTTGTTAGATATACTTATTGCTGTGGTTAGTTAGTACTTGTGATGACTGCATGTTAGTTGATGCTTGTCTGCTGGAGCCCAGTGCATCCCTATTGTATGGTACCCTCGGTAGGAGAGATCAACCTGCGGGTTGGGTTCCTCTGTGGTAGCCTAGACAGCCGTGGTGTATATATATGTGAATGACGCGTCCGTCGCGTGTGGATTATGTATATACATACGGTGGTGGAGGAACTTCTGGTAAGCCCTAGTCCGATCAGCTGGTGGTTAATGGTTTGGCCGAGCCGCCAGAGTCTCTGTAGACGGCACTTGGGTGATGTTTGTGTGTTAGACTTTGTGACATGATTAGTGTGACGGTTTCTTTATACTATTACATGTAGTTAGTTGCACTCACTTAGCTTCGTGCTAATCTCCCACATCTTCCCTGCAGGTTATGGAATTGTTGTATGCTAGTTATCAGGGTGAAGATGGGATGCTGGAAGATATGTTTGACAAAGCCGGAAACTCTAATGTCGTGTCCTTTATATTAAAAGTTATTGTAATATTTAATATAACACCCAGAATTTAAAATATTAACGTGTATATTATAATCAAGTGGGTTTTATATGATATATATATAATACCCAGGTCTTCGGCTGTATTTAAAAAAATAATAATCAGGGGTGTTATATGTTCTATATCTATATGATATGCTAACTTAATGATTTAAAACCTGAAAACACGAAAAATACCGTAAAACCGGATATACGCCGTCGTAGTAACACCGCGGGCTTTTTTGGGTTAGTTAATTAAAAATTATGATAAACTTTGATGTAAAAATCATGGTTAAACTCAAAGTGAAAGTATGTTTTTCAAAATGGTCATCAAGACGTCGTTCTTTCGACTGAAATGACTACCTCTTATAATATTGACTTGTAACCTGTATTTCCGACTATAAACTTATACTTTTTCTATTTAGATTCATAAACTTAAGTTCAATATGAAACCATAGCAACTTGAATCACTCAAAACGGATTTAAAATGAAGAAGTTATGGGTAAAACAAGATTGGATAATTTTGCTTGTTGTAGCTACGTGAAATTGGTAACAAATCTATATTAATCATATCCTAGCTAACTCATATTGTATTATACATGTATTCTAATATATTATGTAATCTTGGGATACCATAGACACGTATACAAATGTTTTGACATATCATATCGACCCATGTATATATATTATTTGGAACAACCATAGACACTCTATATGCAGTAACTTCTTCAGTTACCTATACAGGGTTGAGGTTGATTCCAAAAATATATATACTTTGAGTTGTGATCTTGCCTGAGATGTGTATACACTAGGTCGTGGATTGATTCAAGATAATATATATCAATTTATTTATGTACATCTAATTGTGGACAACTAGTTGTAGGTTACTAACGAGGACAGCTGACTTAATAAACTTAAAACAGTAAAACGTATTAAAAATGTTGTAAATATATTTTGAACATATTTTGATATATATGTACATATTTGTTATAGGTTCGTGAATCGACCAGTGGCCAAGTCTTACTTCCCAACGAAGTAAAAATCTGTGAAAATGAGTTATAGTCCCACTTTTAAAATCTAATATTTTGGGATGAGAATACATGCAGTTTTATAAATGTTTTACGAAATAGACATAAGTAAATGAAACTACATTATATAGGTGAATGATCGAAGCTGAATATGCCCCTTTTTGCTTGGTAGCCTAAGAATTAGTAAACCGATCTACTAATTGAAGCGAATCCTAAAGATAGATCTATTGGGCCTAACGAACCTCATCCAAAGTACCGGATGCTTTAGTACTTCGAATTCGTTTTTATCATGTTCGATGGATTTCCCGGAATGATAGGGGATATTCTTATATGCATCTTGTTAATGTCGGTTACCAGGTGTTCACCATATGAATGATTTTTATCTCTATGTATGTGATGTATATTGAAATATGAAATCTTGTGGTCTATTATTACGATTTAATAAATATATAGGTTAAACCTATAACTTACCAACATTTTTGTTGACTTTTAAAGCATGTTTATTCTCAGGTTATGTAACAACCCAACCCGTTATCAAACCAAAAACACTTAATTTTTTATTTTTTTTAAAAACAGTCCAGTTTCAGGCATATGGAGCGCCGCTCCAAATAGGGGTGCGCCGCTCCAAAGTGGCCTTTCCACTTTCTTTTTATGCTTGTTCGTAAAACACGTTCCACAACACTTTTAAATGAAACAATATATCATAACACGTAAATATAAGTAAAACAAAGAGTTTCCCACAATAAAATCGAGTTTTACAGCACCGGGCCCACATCGACCCAAATTACGACAAAGTGACCATTTCGACCCATTTTAGTTTAATACAAAACATAGACCGAGCATGGCGATTGGGAATACGCTACCCAGTCCACTAGTCCCAGACACTTACCCGAGCCATTCTCCACGCAAATCTATAAAAATGTAAACAACGAGACGGTAAGCTAACGCTTAGTGAATGCAATAATTATACACATACATATATAATATACCTACTTGCAAACACTTACTCACATACCGCATACATGCTAGCTACACAATTAGCTTATCATCACAAGTACAAAGCTATAACCATTAATATCACAAGCTAGCACAACAATAGCATATATAACTCGAATAATATAAAATGCCACTCTACAAACACATAACCATGGTTAACCAATAGTACACGGGAATGGTACTTCGAATTTCCCATCGGTGTTCCCAACAACCGTTAGTGTACAACGAATTATATCACTAACCCCCGGGTGGCATCGAACGCCCGAACTTTAAACCCACCCGTCACGTGTAATGTGGTATCGAACGCCCGAACTTTAAACCCACACTACACGCCCACACACATATATAACATGGTATTGAATGCCCGAACTTTAAACCCATATCATATATTGACCCGATGTGGTATCGAACGCCCGAACTTAAACCCACATCGAATCTCGTACAAGTAAATACATTATATACACACCTGTATAATCATTCCACTCACCTCGTGAACTCGAGCATTACAAACCATGCACAAAATCTCCACCACACGCAACCGAGCAAGATTTTATCTATAATACGCATATTGGTATACACATAATCAACATACAACCTCATTTGGACTATGAACAACAAGTGCAAAATACACTCATTTGTACTTTTAACGCTACCCGAAGGTCTAAAACTAACGAGACTAGTTCTCGCGTTTCCGAAATACCCAAATACGTCTACTTTAACCTTTAAACGCATACTAGCTCGTATTTTACACAAAACCTATTCCATGGTTGACCAAGTTTGACTTTATTGCTAAAACACCAAATTTTAACCCAAAATCACTTCTCGCGAGTAATTATATCCAAAAACATCATTTAACACTTAACAAAAGCGTTTAACATCCATTTAATCAAAATTAGCGTCATTACCAAATTCGACCCAATCAAAGTCAACCCATTTTGACATAAGTCCCAAAACGCCCAAAATCACTAACGACTAGTGATTATATTTCCAAGACAACCACTAACACCTAAATCAAGTATTTACCAACTTGATTTACCAAAACTTGACTTAAAACTTAATTTGACACCGAATCAAGCTTACTTGACCCAAAATACCCATTTGACCCAAATTAGGGTTTACACCCAAAATCAAGTCAACACACACCAAAATCGCTAGTACACAAGTGTTCTAAGTTTGAACCAACACACGCAAGGTCTAAACTCACAATTTCATCAATCAAAACCCTAAGTCACCAATTCGGGTTTACTTACATGAATCTTACCCAAAACCCCCAAATTTCACAATAAAAAGGGTTTATAACACTAACTAACACAAACCATAACTCAAACAATAATCTTAACAATGAAATTCGGATCTAGAATTTACCATAACAATCAAAACGTAGCCGAGAATGAAAGGAACAACTTTATCACTCGCACCCTTGATCGATTCAAGCTTCATCTTCATCAAAGCTCCAAATCTCTCTCTAGAATCTCCCTCTCTCTCTCTAAGATAAGATGAGAGAGATGTGTGGATGTTAAAATGATCAAAAAGTGGATCTAAAACTGCTCTAAATGCCACAAATCCGTCCACAAGTGAAAGGACCAAAGTACCCCTCATTTAACCCTTTAAAAATGCTGAAAATTGCATCAGACGCGATCGGAGTGCCGCTCCATAAGGTGGAGCGCCGCTCCAACCTTCAGGTCAGTTTTCAGTAACTTGTTTTGGCCATAACTTTTTGACCGTAGCTCCATTTTCGATGAATCAAATATCGTTGGAAACGTAATAAGATTTTCTTTCCAATGGTAAGGCTTTGAAACATCAACACAAACTTTATTTGGGGTCGAAAAGGTACGTACACACCTTGTGACTCCATACAACGTCCAGTTTTCTTCGACGTTCAAGCATGCAACACGTACATGTCTCGTACCTTCATACACGCATCGTACACCACAAATACGTTATATACAATAAATATTTGGGTCTTACAACTCTCCCCCACTTAAACTCGATCACGTCCTCGTGATCTTCGTCACTCAACCCATCCAGACCTACGCCCTATGGTCCTTCGACGTACTTTCGAACTCGAAGTCTACGAAATTTCCCGTAACCCGAAGATCTCACACCGCACTTAAGCGACCCTTCCGATGAATCACCCCCTTTCAACTTAAATCTCCATCCGCGATTTACCAAATCCACGAATCCGAGCACTAGAACCTTGCTCAATCCCTCACATCTGGAAGAACTCAACCAATCTCGTACCGAGATATTACCCCTTTAGTATACCCTTAAAAAGTATAATGCCAATAGTAACCACGTCCCATAATAAGGTCAACATCCAAAATGACGAAGACCGAGTAAAAGTGAATCCTTGCGGATAACACTTACTAATTAACATCCCTTCAAATTCTCTCGGCTATAATTCACAACAAGCTACATCCTTAACTATATCACCCAACGCGATCTACTAGGTCCACCACGCCGTGGACCAAGTCTTGCATTAATCCAGGACGACAACAATTCACGACGTGCCAAACAACTCACCAATACCCGACACAGGGTTTCTCCCCTAAACCCTGCAACACATCCATACAATGCGGCTTCCTAGCACTAGCATGAAAACTATTCGTGCACTAGAATCCTGTTAACAGCGAATTATCATTCCAACAATTCGAAATTCATCACGCGACCTTCAAAAATATTCACCAACACTCGGTAAATCCTCTTACCTAGACCGCCCGTTAAGGATAGCCTCGACATTTCAATGCAACCAACACGTCACATCACTAGGAACACACCCCTGCAAAGAAACAATATTCGCGTGTCTCTATGTGAGACAATCGGAACCGGCAGTCCGCGCCTCACAATCGTCCATAAAATGGAATAATCCACTGACGATTTCCATGATCACGTGTCCCGAAAGGGAAAACATAGTATCCATACCGAAATCAAACTCGTACCTACTCAACAGTACTATCCGGGTTTCGCACCAACCCAATTTTACATCACGAGAGCACCCAAATGACAATTTCATTCTCTTACTCCGGAATCTCAAACTTCATATTTGGTCTCATACCGCACATTGGTACTACACGACCACTTTACATAAGAAGACTTACACTCCCTTCAATCCCACCATCACAATCTTCACGCATAACATTCTGGAATTGTAACTCACAATCGTAAAGCACGATCTCGATTCGACATTAGCAACCCGTCACTCTTCCTCTTTAGGAACTCCGAATACCTATTGAGGCTTAGCACGGTACGCTCTGACATTTCACTATACATAACACCACTAGAGTTCTCCTCGGGCGGCAGTAAAAACTCCCCCACTTAGGATTTATCTCCCTATCCTCACCGTCAAGATGATAACATCCCGCGGAATTGTAATTCCACGTCACACCTGACCATTCTCACCGTTGGTCATAAACATCAAATCACCACAAATTCACTTTAGGCTCTCAGAGCCGACATGTACAATTACTTGAGACGTCGTACACGCGACGACATCACACCTTCATACCCCAAATCATAATTAATAGTTCTTCATCGTTCGCAAAGCGAACTCCACCAAAGTCCCACATACGCCTCTATGACTAGGCACATGCCACACCGCTTAATCAGTCAAGCATCACAGTCGAGATCACCCGACCTTCTATGCAACGAACCTTTATCAACAATTGGTCACTCTCATGGAGAAGAGTGACCAAATCCGACACCATAATTGTGTCTACCACAATATCAACACGTCATCATAACCTTTGGCTTAACCGATCATTAAGTCCATCACCGGCTCACCGATCATCTTTACCAGTTTAACACTTAAGAGCAACAATATTCGCTCATCCGCCACTTCATAAGAAGTATTTACTGCAATGCTCTTAAACTTCGACTTTCGCAACCATCGAATTACTATCACCCATCGATCACTATTTAAAATCTTCGATGCTTCCAAGGGTATCTCACGGGCACCCTAAGCACAAAGTGATCACACCGTCACCGGAGTTGAACATTACACTAGCAGGTATAAGAAGGCACCTGACACCATGTCATGCAGACTCCCACCACAATCAACCGAATTTTTAGAAACTTGATCTTTAGGTTCCATACACCCAATGTCATCCATCTCTCAATAATAATGACCCGCAGTCATACCTACCCGGCAAACCTTACGGTTTATCGTCTTATCGAAAGTTCCTAGAGATCACACGCTACCCGCAATTGTCCACAAGGCCAAATGATATAGCCTCACGAAACCCTTCATCTAACACTAAAGAGATGCTTGGAAACACCAAGTCTTACACTCTTTCGCAAATTGACACAACCACGTCATCAAGGGGTATTCCGTTAGGAATGTTACCCTTATATCCCCAATATGCTAACACACTACGCAATCACCGTCATACGGGTCCCACTCCCATGAGTTTAACGACCCGAAGACTCCTCGATTTCGCCAATGATTCTCTAACCACACTCTACCGAGTGTAACTCAAAACTACAATCATTAGACTTATTGCATTCCATTACGGAATTCAAGTCTTCGCCGTACACACTCACCCGTAAATCGGTCATCCTAGTTACGATAGGTAACTAAAACCAATAACATTCTCAACAGTACACCCACTACTTAGGGTGACTAAGCACGCGCCAAACTCGTGAGTTGCTCACTCACCTTAGCTAACTGAATCCAGCGTAACACTTCCCGACTCGTAAAGAACTTGACGTGACAACTAGTACATCACTCGAGACCACTATATCCTAGGAACCAATAAAAGATTCCTAATATGTCCCGTTCTACCCCAACCATGCCACGTTTCCTCCGTTCGGTACTTGTCATGTCATGGTTGGTGTCAAAATACACTTTCGTAATAATGGTGATCAGTCACTATTACAAATGCGTACCTTACCATTTCCACATGGTCATGCAAAGTACTTTCCCGGACTGACGCAACATTCACACAAAATAACACGCGATAACTCCTAGTACCCGAATGACCCAAGTCCTTACCGTGAACTTGATCACTCAACCGCCAAACATGCGAATCTCTCCAATAGATTCGTCCCTAGGACACTGCACCAAATGATACCTGTATATATACAGCAATATACAATAATAATAAACGTACACAAGTACACCACAACAACAAGTCAACCTACAACCTAGGTGACTATCACTAGAACAACGTCCAAGTTCGCCTACTTACATTAGGCACTAGCAATCTAAGGCACTAATTTACACACGAAATAAGGCCCCAAAAAATTCCACATTGGACAAGCACAAGTCCTAGTTAGTCACCTACTCTAAGGCACTTACAAATCTCAATCCGACCCGTAATCCTACAAGTCCCGCAATTAACCCACCACTATCAATAAGTCTAAGACTAGGCACCTATTCCAAGGTCACCTAATTTCCTTAGACCATGCTCTGATAGCACTTGTAACAACCCAACCCGTTATCCAACCGAAAACGCTAAATTTTTTTTTTTTTTAAAAACAGTCCAGTTTCAGGCATATAGAGCACCGCTCCAAATAGGGGCGCGCCGCTCCAAAGTGGCATGTCCACTTTCTTTTTATGCTTGTTCGTAAAACACGTTCCGCAATACTTTTAAATGAAACAATTTTTCATAACACGTCAATATAAGTAAAACTAAGAGTTTCCCACAATAAAATCGAGTTTTACAGCACCGGGCCTACATCGACCCAAATTACGACAAAGTGACCATTTCGACCCATTTTAGTTTAATACAAACCATAGACCGAGCATGGCGATTGGGAATACGCTACCCAGTCCTAATCAAATCCAACATCACGTCTTCTAAAGTAAACTACGCAAGTCCACTAATCCCGCACACTTACCCGAGCCATCCTCCACGCAAATCTATAAAAATGTAAACAACGAGAGGGTAAGCTAACGCTTAGTGAATGCAATAATTATACACATACATATATAATATACCTACTTGCAAACACTTACTCACATACCGCATACATGCTAGCTACACAATTAGCTTATCATCACAAGTACAAAGCTATAACCTTTAATATCACAAGCTAGCACAACAATAACATATATAACTCGAATAATATAAAATGCCACTTTACAAACACATAACCATGGTTAACCAATAGTACAAGGGAATGGTACTTCGAATTTCCCATCGGCGTTCCCAACAACCGTTAGTATACAATGAATTATATCACTAACCCCTGGGTGGTATCGAACGCCCAAATTTTAAACCCACCCGTCACGTGTAATGTGGTATCTAACGCCCGAACTTTAAACCCACACTACACGCCCACACACATATATATAACATGGTATCGAACGCTCGAACTTTAAACCCATATCATATATTGACCCGATGTGGTATCGAACGCCCGAACTTAAACTCACATCGAATCTCGTACAAGTAAATACATTATATACACACATGTATAATCATTCCACTCACCTCGTGAACTCGAGCATTACAAACCATGCGTGAAATCTCCACCACACGCAATCGAGCAAGATTTTACCTATAATACGCATATTGGTATACACATAATCAACATACAACCTCATTTGGACTCTCGACCCGCCCAAATGAACAACAAGTGCAAAATACACCCTTTTGCACTTTTAACGCTACCCGAAGGTCTAAAACTAACGAGACTAGTTCTCGCGTTTCCGAAATACCCAAATACGTCTACTTTAACCTTTAAACGCATACTATCTCGTATTTTACACAAAACCCATTCCATGGTTGACCAAGTTTGACTTTATTGCTAAAACACCAAATTTTAACCCAAAATCACTTCTCGCGAGTAATTACATCCAAAAACATCATTTAACACTTAACAAAAGCATTTAACATCCATTTAATCAAAATTAGCGTCATTACCAAATTCGACCCAATCAAAGTCAACCCATTTTGACATAAGTCCCAAAACGCCCAAAATCACTAGTGACTAGTGATTATATTTCCAAGACAACCACTAACACCTGAATCAAGTATTTACCTACTTGATTTACCAAAGCTTGACTTAAAACTTAATTTGACACCGAATCAAGCTTACTTGACCCAAAATACCCATTTGACCCAAATTAGGGTTTACACCCAAAATCAAGTCAACACACACCAAAATCGCTAGTACACAAGTGTTCTAAGTTTTAACCAACACACGCAAGGTCTAAACTCACAATTTCATCAATCAAAACCCTAAGTCACCAATTTGGGTTTACTTACATGAATCTTACCCAAAACCCCCAAATTTCACAATAAAAAGGGTTTATAACACTAACTAACACAAACCCTAACTCAAACAATAATTTTAACAATGAAATTCGGATCTAGAATTTACCATAACAATCAAAACATAGCCGAGAACGAAAGGAACAACGTTATCACTCGCACCCTTGATCGATTCAAGCTTCATCTTCATCAAAGCTCCAAATCTCTCTCTAGAATCTCCCTCTCTCTCTAAGATAAGATGAGGGAGATGTGTGGATGTCATAATGATCCAAAAGTGGATCTAAAACTGCTCTAAATGCCACAAATCCGTCCACAAGTGAATGGACCAAAGTACCCCTCATTTAACCCTTTAAAAATGCTGAAAATTGCATCAGACGCGATCGGAGCGCCGCTCCATAAGGTGGAGCGCAGCTCCAACCTTCAGGTCAGTTTTCAGTAACTTGTTTTGGCCATAACTTTTTGACCGTAGCTCCGTTTTTGATGAATCAAATATCATTGGAAACATAATAAGATTTTCTTTCCAATGGTAAGGCTTTGAAACATCAACATAAACTTTATTTGGGGTCAAAAAGGTACGTACACACCTTGTGACTCCATACAACGTCCAGTTTTCTTCGACGTTCGAGCAAGCAACACGTACATGTCTTGTACACTTCATACATGCATCGTACACCATAAATACGTTATGTACAATAAATATTTGGTTCTTACAGGTTATTATTTAGAGCTTCCGCTGTTGCATACTAAAATATGGACAAGATTTGGTGTCAGCATGCTTATATAATATTGTTTAAACCTGCATTCGAGATTTACTTTGTTGTAACATATTAATATTGTAAACCAATATGTATTGGTAGTGTGTAAGTGTGATATTTTTAGATTATCATTTTTGGATAATCTAGGTGGTGTCCTTATAACCTTGTCGATAAAATAAAGGTTATGATTTGTTTTAAAAACGAATGTAGTCTTTGAAAAACATCTCATATAGAGGTCAAAACCTTGCAACGAAATCAATTAATATGGAACGTTTATAATCAATATGAACGGGACATTTCAGTTGGTATCCGAGCGTTGGTCTTAGAGAACCAGAAATTTGCATTAGTATGTCTTATCGAGTTTGTTAGGATACATTAGTGATTCTGGACTTCCACCGTGTTTTCTTTAAAAACGATTGCTTAACACTTTTGTTGGAAACTATATATTATTAACATGTAAATATTATGTGATATATTAACCTCTTAATGTGTTTGATATTGTGTGATAGATGTCTACCACTAGTACAAATCCCATCGACTCAACTAATAATAATGACGAGTCGAATATATTTTGGGAAGATTCACGAATTCCCGAAGAGGAACCGGAAGAGGAGGAACCGGAAGAGGAGGAAGCGGAAGAGGAGGAACCGGAAGAGGAGGAACCGGAAGAGGAGGAACCGGAAGAAGAAGAAGAAGAAGAAGAAGAAGAAGAAGAAGAAGAAGAAGAAGAAGAAGAAGAAGAAGAGGTTCCGGAGGAAGAAATATTGATACCTACAGTAAATCGATTAAATAAAAGAAAATCCTCAACCAACGGACCAAAGTTAAAAATGGTCAATGGTGTTTCCGTCGAGGAAGCAAAATATTGGGAAGATTACCAATTTTCTGATGAATCGGATACCAATGAGGATTCCGATGATGTTATAGAAATTACCCCGATTCAATTTAATAAAGCAAAAGAAAATAATAAGGGAAAATGTATAAAAATAGAGAAACCTGATTCCAACCCCGATGAACTTTATATGTATTGGCAACATCCGTATTTCCTAAAATGTAACAATAACCTGAGAACCTCTAAACCACCGGGTTTTTCTAAACCATTGTGGAAAACTACGGCTCGTATTAGAGGAACACCATATATCCCTAGAAAATTAGGAAAACGAACCAAGTCTGAAGAAGAAGAAACGAGTGATTCATATTAGAGGGTTGTAATCATGTTGTGTATTATATGTATTGTAGTGTGCTTGTACTTTTATGTTCTATGTAAAAATTGCTTGTATTGTTTGTTAATTATCTTTTACGAATCCAATCCTTGTCCATTTTACAGTATAAAAACACAAAATGGACGTTAAGGGTAGACAACCGAATATTTTAGAAGACCTACCAGAGGATATGATTGATGAAATCTTGTCTAGAGTCGGTCAAAATTCATCAGCATAATTAGTTATGGAGAAATTAACTTGTCAAACATTTGAAAGACTTTCCATAAATGCCTTAGTTTATAAAAGGCTTTCCTTTGATAGGTGGGGTATATCACATTGGGGAGACCATAAGTTACGCCGTTTTTCTTTAAAGCGTTAAATGCGGGGAACCAAATGCAATTTTACGCTACGGGTTAAGAACCAATTTTGACTCAACATATCCCAACATAGGATTTCGTGAGTTAGAAAGAGCTTCTAACATTCAACATAAAGAAGCATGTTATGCTTACGGGTTAGTGATGTTCGCTTCTTACCAAAGTGAGAAAAAGAACATCGGATTACAACTTTTAAATAAAACCTTCCCACAAGTGACGGATTCAGTAGTTGGGGTGAGAAACAAGGTTTTTAGATTATTACGGGGCTGTTGGATATTACGAAACCCTCGTCCTTTTGACGACATTACAACATGCTGCCTAGCCAATGGTCATAACGGTTACTTTCCACAAGACCAAGGATGGGAAGTCGTCTTAGTAAAACCAGAATGCATGACTTGTTTCTTGACTTATGAATTATGTGTCTTTATTTCTTTTGCTGAACGACTTGCGTATTAACTAGAATTGCCTTTATAGCTGCCGAGTAGCAAAGTTATAATGTGCTATATTTCATCCTATATGTATAATAGCGGTATTGTAAGTTTGTAAAATATTGTATAAAATTTGAACGCGAAATATTATTATAATCAGTTTTTTCATATAGAATTGTAGTAGTTGAATTGTATATTAGCTACTAAGTATGAACTTAACGGGTAGGTAATACCAGAATTAAAACTATAAAATGCTAATATGAAGAAAAAGCTTTTATAAATGAGTTCATACTATGCTACGAAATACTATTGACTACTCTTAAAATTCTATATGATTAACTTAATTCTTTTGGGCTATTTTTGAAGGAAATGGCACTGACGACTCGTCAGAATTTGAACATGAGCGAGGAAGACTTCCGTGTTTTCCTTGCAGCAAACATAGCTGCAGTACAGGCTGCGATACAAAATAACAATAACTCTGGATCTAGCAGTGGAACTAATTCCACAAGAAATCGTGTAGGAAGCTCTTACAAATAATTTACTGCCTGCAAATCTTTGGAATTTGATGGAACCGAAGGACCAATTGGATTGAAACGTGGACCGAGAAAGTCGAATCGATGTTTGCCATAAGTAAGTGTACTGAAGAGGACAAAGTTAAGTATGCTACGCATACCTTCACAGGTACTGCGTTAACGTGTTGGAACACCTATCTTGAACAGGTAGGACAAAATGCTTCTTACGCACTATCGTGGTCGGCATTCAAGCAATTGATGAACGAGCAGTACCGTCGTAGAAACGAAGTCAATAAGCTCAAGGTAGAACTTAGAGAGTTACGAACACAAGGGTTCGACATTACCAGATATGAACGAAGATTCACAGAGTTGTTCCTATTGTGTCCGGGTGCGTTCGAAGATGAAGAAGAGAAGATCGACGCATTTGTAAAAGGGTTACCAGTAAGGATTCAAGAAGATGTGAGTTTACACGAGCCCGCTTCTATACAAAAGAGAAGTCTAATGGCTCATAAACTCATAAATCAGATTGAGGGAAGAATTAAAGAGCACGCGGTCGAAGAAGCCAACACGAAATAACTCAAGAGGAAGTGGGAGGAAAACGGTGACAAGAGTCACCAGTACAACAACAATAACAATTACAACCACAATCGCAACAACTATCCCAACAACCGCAACAACAATCGCAACAATAACTACAATCCTAACAATAACTACAACAAACGTCCCAACAATAACAACAACTACAACAACTACAACAACTGTTTCAACAATAATAACAATCCCAACAACAACCTCAATAACAACAACGGCAACAAAAACCAAAAACAGCCATGTCATAGGTGTGAAGAAAATCACCCGGGGTTTTGCACGACATTTTGCAATAGGTGTAAAAGAAATGGTCATAGCGCGACAAAGTGTGAGATCTATGGACCAAAGTTTAACAGAACTAAAGGAACAAATAGTGTCGGAACAAGTAATGCCGGAACGAATAGTATCGGAGCAAGTTATACCAACGCTGTTTGTTATAAATGTGGAAAACCAGGCCACATTATTAGAAATTGCCCGAATCGGGGGAATACTAATGGGTAGGGCCGCGGAAGAGTTTTCAATATTAATGCGGTAGAAGCACAGGAAGACCCGGAGCTTGTTACGGGTACGTTTCTTATTGACGATAAATCTGCTTATGTTTTATTTGATTCGAGTGCGGATAGAAGCTATATGAGTAGAGATTTTTGTGCTAAATTAAGTTACCCATTGATGCCTTTGGATAATAGAATTTTACTCGAATTAGCAAAAGGTAAATTAATTTCAGCAGATAATATATGTTGGGAAAGAGAAATTAAACTGGGTGATGAAACGTTTAAGAATGATTTAATACCAGTCGAGTTAGGGAGTTTTGATGTAATAATTGGCATGGACTGGTTGAAAAAGGTGAGAGCAGAGGTCGTTTGTTACAAAAATGCGATTCGCATTATGCGTGAAAAAGGAAAACCTTTAATGGTGTACGGAGAAAAGAACAACGCGAAATTAAATCTTATTAGTAGTTTGAAGGCGCAAAAACTTATAAGAAAAGGTTGTTACGTCATTCTAGCACATATCGAGGAAGTTAAACCTGAAGAAAAGAACATCAGTGATGTTCCCGTCGCAAAAGAATTTCCAGATGTATTTCCGAAAGAATTACCGGGATTACCCCCACATCGATCCGTTGAATTTTAAATAGATGTTGTACCAGGAGCTGCACCAATAGCTCGTGTGAAATTTCCCGTTCATATTTATTATAAACGTTCCATATTAATTGATTTCGTTGCGAGGTTTTGACTTCTATATGAGACGTTTCAAAGACTGCATTCGTTTTTAAAACAAACCATAACCTTTATTTTATCGACAAGGTTAAAAGGACATCACCTAGATTATCCAGAAATGATAATCTAAAAATATCACACTTACACACTACCAATACATATTTGTTTACAATATTAATATGTTACAACAAAGTAAATCCGGAATACAGTTTTAAACAATATTATACAAGCATGCTGACACCAAATCTTGTCCTTATTTTAGCATGCAACAGCGGAAGCTCTTATTAATCACCTGAGAATAAACATGCTTTAAACGTCAACAAAAATGTTGGTGAGTTATAGGTTTAACCTATATATTTATCAAATCGTAATAATAGACCATAAGATTTCATATTTCAATATACATCCCATACATAGAGATAAAAATCATTCATATGGTGAACACCTGGTAACCGACATTAACAAGATGCATATAAGAATATCCCCTATCATTCCGAGAAATCCTTCGGACTGGATAAAAAAGAATTTCGAAGTACTAAAGCATTCGGTACTTTGGATGGGGTTCGTTAGGCCCAATAGATCTATCTTTAGGATTTTGGTCAATTAGTAGATCGGTTTACTAATTCTTAGGCTACCAAGCAAAAGGGGCATATTCGGCTTCGATCATTCACCCATATAATGTAGTTTCATTTACTTGTGTCTATTTTGTAAAACATTTATAAAACTGCATGTATTCTCATCCCAAAATATTAGATTTTAAAAGTGGGACTATAACTCACTTTCACAGATTTTTACTTCGTCGGGAAGTAAGACTTGGCCACTGGTCGATTCACGAACCTATAACAAATATGTACATATATATCAAAGTATGTTGAAAATATATTTACAACATTTTTAATACGTTTTAATGTTTTAAGTTTATTAAGTCAGCTGTCCTCGTTAGTAACCTACAACTAGTTGTCCATAGTTAGATGTACAGAAATAAAACAATATATATTATCGCGAATCAAGCCACGACCTCGTGTATACAAGCCTCGGGCTAGATCACAACTCAAAGTATATATAATATTTTGGAATCAACCTCAACCCTATATAGCTAACTCCAACATTACTACATATAGAGTGTCTATGGTTATTCTAAAATATATATATATATATATATATATATATATATATATATATATATATATATATATATATATAGATGGGTCGATATGATATGTCAAAACATTGTATTCATGTCTATGGTATCCCAAGATTACATAATATATTAGAATACATGTATAATACAATATGAGTTAGCTAGGATATGATTAATATAGATTTGTTACCAATTTTCACGTAGCTACAACAAGAAAAATTATCCAATCTTGTTTTACCCATAACTTCTTCGTTTTAAATCCGTTTTGAGTGATTCAAGTTGCTATGGTTTCATATTGAACTTAAGTTTATGAATATAAACAGAAAAAGTATAAGTTTATAATCGAAAATAAAGGTTACAAGTTGTTTTTGTAAAGGTAGTCATTTCAGTCGAAAGAACGACGTCTAGATGACCATTTTGGAAAACATACTTCCACTTTGAGTTTAACCATGATTTTTGGATATAGTTTCATGTTCATAAGAAAAATAATTTTCCCATAAGAACAAATTTTAAATCAAAGTTTATCATAGTTTTTAATTAACTAACCCAAAACATCCCGCGGTGTTACTACGACGGCGTATATTCGATTTTACGATATTTTTCGTGTTTTCAGGTATTAAATCATTAAGTTAGCATATCATATAGATATAGAATATGTGTCTAGTTGGTTTTAAAAGTCAAGTTAGAAGGATTAACTTTTGTTTGCAAACAAGTTTAGGATTAACTAAACTATGTTCTAATGATTACAAGTTTAAACCTTCGAATAAGGTAGTTTTATATATATGAATCGAATGATGTTATGAACATCATTAGTACCTCAGGTTTTGTGGATAAACCTACTGGAAATGAGAAAATAGATCTAGCTTCAAAGGATCCTTGGTTGGTTTGAGAGTTCTTGAAGCAAAAGCATGACACGAAAACAAGTTCAAGTAAGATTTCCACTCGAAACAAGATTGTTATAGTTATAGAAATTGAATCAAAGTTTGAGTATGAGTATTATCTTGAATTAGAAAGATATATTACTGTAAATAATAAAGATTTCTTGAGATTGGATGATCACTTGAAATGGATTTGCAAGATTGAAAGTAAGCTAGCAAACTTGGAAGTGTTGTTGGTGTGTTCTTGAGTAGTTGTTTTATAACTTGGTTTATGAACTAGATTGAGCTAGATTTTGTTGAAGATGATGAAGAACACTTAGAACAAAGGAATAACACTTAAGAAAGAGTAATTTGATTCAAGAAAATTGTAAAGTGAATGTGTTTGTGAGCTCTCCATTTCACGTGAATGTGTAGTGTCAATATAGGCTCCATTAGTTTGTAATTTTGTGAGATATTTCATGCTAGATGTTAAATGATGGTTCCCACATGGTTAGGTGACTCACATGGGCTGCTAAGAGCTGATCATTGGAGTGTATATACCAATAGTAAATACATTTAGAAGCTAGGTATTGTACGAGTACGAATACGGGTGCATACGAGTAGAATTGTTGATGAAAATGAACGAGGATGTAATTGTAAGCATTTTTGTTAAGTAGAAGTACTTTGATAAGTGTCTTGAAGTCTTTCAAAAGTGTATGAATACATATTAAAACACTACATGTGTATACATTTTAATTGAGTCGTTAAGTCATCGTTAGTCGTTACATGTAAGTGTTGTTTTGAAACCTTTAAGTTAACGATCTTGTTAAATGTTGTTAACCCATTATTTATTATATCTAATGAGATGTTAAATTATTACATTATCATGATATTATGATGTATTAATATATCTTAATATGATATATATCTTAATATGATGTATTAATATATCGTTACATATATGACTCGTTTCGAAATCCTTAAGTTAGCAGTCTTGTTTTTACATATGTAGTTCATTGTTAATACATTTAATGATATATTTACTTATCATTTAACATGTATAAATATAGTGTATTAATATCTTAAAATGATTCATATGTATTTAGTAAGACGTTGACATAATGATAATCGTTATATATATCATTTTCGAGTTTCTTAATTCAATAGTCTCATTTTTATGTATATAACTCATTGTTAAAATACCTAATGAGATACTTACTTATCATAATATCATGTTAACTATATATATCCATATATATGTCATCATATAGTTTTTTACAAGTTTTAACGTTCGTGAATCACCGGTCAACTTGGGTGGTCAATTGTCTATATGAAACCTATTTCAATTAATCACGTCTTAACAAGTTTGATTGCTTAACATGTTGGAAATACTTAATCATGTAAATAAAAATTTCATTATATATATAAACATGAAAAAGTTCGGGTCACTACAGTACCTACCTGTTAAATAAATTTCGTCCTGAAATTTTAAGCAGTTGGAGGTGTTGACGTATCTTCTGGAAATAAGTGCGGTATTTCTTATTCATCTGATCTTCTCGTTCCCAGGTGAACTCGGGTCCTCTACGAGCATTCCATCGAACCTTAAAAATTGGTATTTTGTTTTGCTTAAGTCTTTTAACCTCACGATCCATTATTTCGACGGGTTCTTCGATGAATTGAAGTTTTTTGTTGATTTGGATTTCGTATAACGGAATAGTGAGATCTTCTTTAGCAAAACATTTCTTCAAATTCGAGACGTGGAAAGTGTTATGTACAGCCGCGAGTTGTTAAGGTAACTCAAGTCGGTAAGCTACTGGTTCAACACGATCAATAATCTTGAATGGTCCAATATACCTTGGATTTAATTTCCCTCATTTACCAAATCGAACAACGCCTTTCCAAGGTGCAACTTTAAGTATGACCATCTCTCCAATTTCAAATTCTATATCTTTTCTTTTAATGTCAGCGTAGCTCTTTTGTCGACTTTGGGTGGTTTTCAATCGTTGTTGAATTTGGATGATCTTCTCGTTAGTTTCTTGTATTATCTCTGGACCCGTAATCTGTCTATCCCTCACTTCACTCTAACAAATCAGAGACCTACACTTTCTACCATAAAGTGCTTCAAACGGCGCCATCTCAATGCTTGAATGGTAGCTGTTGTTGTAGGAAAATTCTGCTAACGGTAGGTGTCGATCCCAACTATTTCCGAAATCAATAACACATGTCGTAGCATGTCTTCAAGCATTTGTATCGTCCTTTCGCTTTGCCCATCAGTTTGTGGATGATAGGCAGTACTCATGTCTAGACGAGTTCCTAATGCTTGTTGTAATGTCTGCCAAAATCTTGAAATAAATCTGCCATCCCTATCAGAGATAATAGAGATTGGTATTCCATGTCTGGAGATGACTTCCTTCAAATACAATCGTGCTAACTTCTCCATCTTGTCATCTTCTCTTATTGGCAAGAAGTGTGCTGATTTGGTGAGACGATCAACTATTACCCAAATAGTATCAAAACCACTTGCAGTCCTTGGCAATTTAGTGATGAAATCCATGGTAATATTTCCCATTTCCATTCTGGGATTTAGGTTTGTTGAAGTAGACCTGATGGTTTCTGATGCTCCACGTTGACCTTAGAACACGTCAAACGTTCTCCTACGTATTTAGCAACATCGGCTTTCATACCCGACCACCAAAAATGTTTCTTGAGATCCTTGTACATCTTCCCCGTTCCAGGATATATTGAGTATCTGGTTTTATGAGCTTCTCTAAGTATCATTTCTCTCATATCTCCAAATTTTGGTACCCAAATTCTTTCAGCCCTATACCGGGTTCTGTCTTCCCGAATATTAAGATGCTTCTCCGATCCTTTGGGTATTTCATTCTTTAAATTTCCCTCTTTTAAAACTCCTTGTTGCGCCTCCTTTATTTGAGTAGTAAGGTTATTGTGAATCATTATATTCATAGCCTTTACTCGAATAGGTTCTCTGTCCTTTCTGCTCAAGGCATCAGCTACCACATTTGCCTTCCCCGGGTGGTAACGAATCTCAGAGTCGTAATCATTCAACAATTCAATCCACCTGCACTGCCTTATGTTCAGTTGTTTCTGATTAAATATGTGTTGAAGACTTTTGTGGTCGGTATATATAATACTTTTGACCCCATATAAGTAGTCCCTCTAAGTCTTTAATGCAAAAACAACTGCGACTAATTCCAAATCATGCGTCGTATAATTCTGCTCGTGAATCTTCAATTGTCTAGACGCATAAGCAATTACCTTCGTTCGTTGCATTAATACATAACCGAGACCTTGCTTTGAGGAATCACAATATATCACAAAATCATCATTCCCTTCAGTTAATGACAATATAGGTGCCGTAGTTAACTTTTTCTTTAACAATTGAAACGCTTTCTCTTGTTCATCCTTCCATTCAAATTTCCTCCCTTTATGCGTTAATGCAGTCAAGGGTTTTGCTATTCTGTAAAAATCTTGGATGAACCTTCTGTAGTAACCAGCTAGTCCTAAAAATTGGCGTATATGCTTTGGAGTTTTCGGGGTTTCCCAGTTTTTAATGGTCTCAATCTTTGCTGGATCCACCTGAATACCTTCTTTGTTCACTATGTGACCGAGGAATTGAACTTCTTCCAACCAAAATGAACACTTTGAAAACTTAGCGTACAGTTTTTCTTTTCTCAGCAACTCTAGCACTTTTCTCAAATGTTCTTCATGCTCTTGATCATTCTTCGAGTAAATAAGTATGTCATCGATGAAATCAATGACAAACTTGTCAGGATATGGCCACACACTTGGTTTATGAGGTCCATGAACACAGCTGGTGTGTTAGTCAATCCAAATGGCATAACCATAAACTCGTAATGACCGTAACACGTCCTAAAAGCAGTCTTTAGAATATCATCCTCCTTCAGCCGCATTTGATGATACCCAGAACGTAAATCAATCTTTGAATAAACCGACGAGCCTTGTAGTTGATGAAATAAGTCGTCGATTCTCGCTAATGGGTAACGATTCTTGATGGTAAGTTTGTTCAACTCTCGGTAGTCGATACACAACCTGAATGTACCATCTTTCTTCTTGACAAACAGAACAGGAGCTCCCCATAGTGATGTACTTGGTCGAATGAAACCACGCTCTAAAAGTTCCTGTAATTGACTTTGTAATTCTTTTATTTCGCTGGGTGCGAGTCTGTATGGAGCACGAGCTATTGGTGCAGATCCTGGTACAAGGTGTATTTGAAATTCAACGGATCGATGTGGGAGTAATCCCGTTAATTCTTTCGAAAATACATCAGAAAATTCTTTTGCGACGGGAACATCACTGATGTTCTTTTCTTCAGATTTAACTTCTTCGATGTGTGCTAGAATGATGTAACAACCTTTTCTTATTAGTTTTTGTGCCTTCAAACTACTAATAAGATTTAACTTCGTGTTGTTCTTTTCTCCGTACACCATTAAAGTTTTACTTTTTCACGCATAATGCGAATCGCATTTTTGTAACAAACGACCTCTGCTCTTACCTTCTTCAACCAGTCTATGCCAATTGTTACATCAAAACTCCCTAACTCGATTGGTATTAAATCAATCTTAAACATTTCATCACCCAGTTTAATTTCTCTATCTCGACATATATTATCTGCTGAAATTAATTTACCATTTGCTAATTCGAGTAAAAATTTACTATCCAAAGGCGTCATAATTTAGCCCAAAAATCTCTACTCATATAGCTTCTATCCGCACCCGAATCAAATAAAACATAAGCAGATGTATTGTCAATAAGAAACATACCCGTAACAAGCTCCGGGTCTTCCTACGCTTCTACCGCATTAATATTGAAAACTCTTCCGCGACCTGGCCCATTAGTATTCCCTTGGTTTGGGCAATTTCTAATAATGTGGCCTGGTTTTCCACATTTATAACAAACAGCGTTGGTATTACTTGCTCTGACACTATTCGTTCCGGCATTACTTATTCCGACACTATTTGTTCCTTTAGTTCTGAAAAACCTTGGTCCGTAAAACTCACACTGTGTCGCGCTATTACCATTTCTTTAACACCTGTTGCAAAATGTCGTGCAAAACCCCGGGTGATTTTCTTCACACCTATGACATGGCTGATTTTTATTTTTGTTGCCGTTGTTGTTATTGAGGTTGTTGTTGGGATTGTTATTGTTGTTGAAATGGTTGTTGTAGTTGTTGTTGTTGTTGGGACGTTTGTTGTAGTTATTGTTAGGGTTGCGGTTATTGTTGCTTTATTGTTGCAGTTGTTGGGATAGTTGTTGCGATTGTGGTTGTAATTGTTATTGTTGTTGTACTGGTGATTCTTTTCACCGTTTTCCTCCCACTTCCTCTTGAGTTGTTTCGTGTTGGCTTCTTCGGCCGCCTTGCTCTTTAATTCTTCCCCCAATCTGATTTATGAGTTTATGAGCCATTCGACTTGCCTTTTGTATGGAAACGGGCTCGTGTGAACTCACATCTTCTTGGATCCTTACTCGTAACCCTTTTATAAACGCGTCGATCTTCTCTTCTTCATCTTCGAACATTCCCGGACACAATAGGCACAACTCTGTGAATCGTCGTTCATATGTGGTAATGTCGAACCCTTGTATTCATAACTCTCTAAGCTCTACCTTGTCACTTATTGACTTCATTTCTAGGACGGTACTGCTCGTTCATCAATTGCTTGAATGCCGACCACGTTAGTGTATAAACAGCATTTTGTCCTACCTGTTCAAGATAGGTGTTCCACTATGTTAACGCATTACCTGTGAAGGTATGCGTAGCGTACTTAACTTTGTCCTCTTCAATACACTTACTTATGGCAAACACCAATTCGACCTTCTCGGTCCACCGTTTCAATCCAATTGGTCCTTCGGTTCCATCAAATTCCAAAGGTTTACAGGCAGTGAATTCTTTGTAGGAGCATCCTACACGATTTTCTTGTGAAACTAGTTCCACTGCTAGATCCAGAGTTATTGTTATTTTGCATTGCAGCCTGTACTGCGGCGATGTTTGCTGGAAGGAAAACACGGAAGTCTTCCTCACTCATGTTCAAATTCTGACGAGTCGCCGGTGTCATTTCCTTCAAAAATAGCCAAAAGAATTGAGTTAATCATATAGAATTTAAGAGTAGTCAATAGTATTTCGTAGCATTGTATGAACTTATTTATAAAAGCTTTTTATTCATATTAGCATTTTATAGTTTTAATTCGGATAGTACCTACCCGTTAAGTTCATACTTACTAGCTACAATACAACTCAATACTACGCTTCTATATGAAAAACTTATTACAATAATATTTTGCGTTCAAACTTTATACAAAATATTACAAACTTACAATACCGCTATTATACATATAGGATGAAATATAGCACATAATAACTTTGCTACCCGGCAGCTATAAAGGCAATTCTAGTTAATACGCAAGTTGTTCAGCAAAAGAAAAACACACACGTAATTCATAAGTCCAGAAACAAGTCATGCATTCTGGTTTTACTAAGACGACTTCCCATTCTTGGTCTTGTGGAAAGTAACCGTTATGACCATTGGCTAGACAGCATGTTGTAATGTCGTCAAAAGGACGAGGGTTTTGTAATATCCAACAGCCTCGTAATAATCTAAAAACCTTGTTTCTCACCCCAACTACTGAATCCGTCACTTGTGGGAAAGTTTTATTTAAAAGTTGTAACCCGATGTTATTTTTCTCACTTTGGTAAGAAGCGAACATCACTAACCCGTAAGTATAACATGCTTCTTTATGTTGCATGTTAGAAGCTCTTTCTAACTCACGAAATCCTATGTTGGGATATGTTGAGTCAAAATAGGTTCTTAACCTGTAGTGTAAAATTGCATTTGGGTTACCCGCATTTAACGCTTTAAAGAAAACACGGCGTAACTTACGGTCTCCCCAATGTTGTAACTGAAATGTCCCGTTCTTATTGATTAAAAACGTTCCATATTAATTGATTTCGTTGCGAGGTTTTGACCTCTATATGAGACGTTTTTCAAAGACTGCATTCATTTTTAAACAAACCATAGCCTTTATTTCATCAATAAAGGTTTAAAAAGCTTTACGTAGATTATCAAATAATGATAATCTAAAATATCCTGTTTACACACGACCATTACATAATGGTTTACAATACAAATATGTTACAACAAAATAAGTTTCTTGAATGCAGTTTTTACACAATATCATACAAGCATGGACTCCAAATCTTGTCCTTATTTAAGTATGCGACAGCGGAAGCTCTTAATAATCACCTGAGAATAAACATGCTTAAAACGTCAACAAAAATGTTGGTGAGTTATAGGTTTAACCTATATATATCAAATCGTAACAATAGACCACAAGATTTCATATTTCAATACACATCCCATACATAGAGATAAAAATCATTCATATGGTGAACACCTGGTAACCGACAATAACAAGATGCATATATAAGAATATCCCCATCATTCCGGGACACCCTTCGGATATGATATAAATTTCGAAGTACTAAAGCATCCGGTACTTTGGATGGGGTTTGTTAGGCCCAATAGATCTATCTTTAGGATTCGCGTCAATTAGGGTGTCTGTTCCCTAATTCTTAGATTACCAGACTTAATAAAAAGGGGCATATTCGATTTCGATAATTCAACCATAGAATGTAGTTTCACGTACTTGTGTCTATTTTGTAAATCATTTATAAAACCTGCATGTATTCTCATCCCAAAAATATTAGATTTTAAAAGTGGGACTATAACTCACCTTCACAGATTTTTACTTCGTCGGGAAGTAAGACTTGGCCACTGGTTGATTCACGAACCTATAACAATATATACATATATATCAAAGTATGTTCAAAATATATTTACAACACTTTTAATATATTTTGATGTTTTAAGTTTATTAAGTCAGCTGTCCTCGTTAGTAACCTACAACTAGTTGTCCACAGTTAGATGTACAGAAATAAATCGATAAATATTATCTTGAATCAATCCACGACCCAGTGTATACGTATCTCAGTATTGATCACAACTCAAACTATATATATTTTGGAATCAACCTCAACCCTGTATAGCTAACTCCAACATTCACATATAGAGTGTCTATGGTTGTTCCGAAATATATATAGATGTGTCGACATGATAGGTCGAAACATTGTATACGTGTCTATGGTATCTCAAGATTACATAATATATAATACAAGTTGATTAAGTTATGGTTGGAATAGATTTGTTACCAATTTTCACGTAGCTAAAATGAGAAAAATTATCCAATCTTGTTTTACCCATAACTTCTTCATTTTAAATCCGTTTTGAGTGAATCAAATTGCTATGGTTTTATATTGAACTCTATTTTATGAATCTAAACAAAAAAAGTATAGGTTTCTAGTCGGAAAAATAAGTTACAAGTCATTTTTGTAAAGGTAGTCATTTCAGTCGAAAGAACGACGTCTAGATGACCATTTTAGAAAACATACTTCCACTTTGAGTTTAACAATAATTTTTGGATATAGTTTCATGTTCATAATAAAAATCATTTTCTCAGAATAACAACTTTTAAATCAAAGTTTATCATAGTTTTTAATTAACTAACCCAAAACAGCCCGCGGTGTTACTACGACGGCGTAAATCCGGTTTTACGGTGTTTTTCGTGTTTCCAGGTTTTAAATCATTAAGTTAGCATATCATATAGATATAGAACATGTGTTTAGTTGATTTTAAAAGTCAAGTTAGAAGGATTAACTTTTGTTTGCGAACAAGTTTAGAATTAACTAAACTATGTTCTAGTGATTACAAGTTTAAACCTTCGAATAAGATAGCTTTATATGTATGAATCGAATGATGTTATGAACATCATTACTACCTTAAGTTCCTTGGATGAACCTACTGGAAAAGAGAAAAATGGATCTAGCTTCAATGGATCCTTGGATGGCTCAAAGTTCTTGAAGCAAAATCATGACACGAAAACAAGTTCAAGTAAGATCATCACTTGAAATAAGATTGTTATAGTTATAGAAATTGAACCAAAGTTTGAATATGATTATTACCTTGTATTAGAATGATAACCTACTGTAAGAAACAAAGATTTCTTGAGGTTGGATGATCACCTTACAAGATTGGAAGTGAGCTAGCAAACTTGAAAGTATTCTTGATTTTATGAAACTAGAACTTTTGGAATTTATGAAGAACACTTAGAACTTGAAGATAGAACTTGAGAGAGTTCAATTAGATGAATAAAATTGAAGAATGAAAGTGTTTGTAGGTGTTTTTGGTCGTTGGTGTATGGATTAGATATAAAGGATATGTAATTTTGTTTTCATGTAAATAAGTCATGAATGATTACTCATATTTTTGTAATCTTATGAGATATTTCATGCTAGTTGCCAAATGATGGTTCCCACATGTGTTAGGTGACTCACATGGGCTGCTAAGAGCTGATCATTGGAGTGTATATACCAATAGTACATACATCTAAAAGCTGTGTATTGTACGAGTACGAATACGGGTGCATACGAGTAGAATTGTTGATGAAACTGAACGAGAATGTAATTGTAAGCATTTTTGTTAAGTAGAAGTATTTTGATAAGTGTATTGAAGTCTTTCAAAAGTGTATAAATACATATTAAAACACTACATGTATATACATTTTAACTGAGTCGTTAAGTCATCGTTAGTCGTTACATGTAAGTGTTGTTTTGAAACCTTTAGGTTAACGATCTTGTTAAATGTTGTTAACCCAATGTTTATAATATCAAAAGAGATTTTAAATTATTATATTATCATGATATTATGATGTACGAATATCTCTTAATATGATATATATACATTAAATGTCGTTACAACGATAAACGTTACATATATGTCTCTTTTCAAAATCATTAAGTTAGTAGTCTTGTTTTTACATATGTAGTTCATTGTTAATATAATTAATGATATGTTTACTTATCATAATATCATGTTAACTATATATATAACCATATATATGTCATCATATAGTTTTTTTTTTTTTTACAAGTTTTAACGTTCGTGAATCACCGGTCAACTTGGGTGGTCAATTGTCTATATGAAACCTATTTCAATTAATCAAGTCTTAACAAGTTTGATTGCTTAACATGTTGGAAACATTTAATCATGTAAACATCAATCTCAATTAATATATATAAACATGGAAAAGTTCGGGTCACTACAGTACCTACCCGTTAAATAAATTTCGTCCCGAAATTTTAAGCTGTTGAAGGTGTTGACGAATCTTCTGGAAATAGATGCGGGTATTTCTTCTTCATCTGATCTTCACGCTCCCAGGTGAACTCGGGTCCTCTACGAGCATTCCATCGAACCTTAACAATTGGTATCTTGTTTTGCTTAAGTCTTTTAACCTCACGATCCATTATTTCGACGGGTTCTTCGATGAATTGGAGTTTTTCGTTGATTTGGATTTCATCTAACGGAATAGTGAGATCTTCTTTAGCAAA